>NC_067494.1:32300988-32900988 GCF_947179515.1 Apodemus sylvaticus | reverse complement strand
CTTTTGTAGGGGCTTGGTTGCTGAGATTAGGACATTGAGATTCCCATTTGGGGATGCTGGGCTGTGTGATAGTGTCATAATAACATAAAAATTAAGAGATTGCCTGACAATTTGGAGAGTGGAAGGAAGGTTGTTATATGAAGTTGAAGGCCAGACTCTGCTATCAGTCAGAGGTCAAATGGTCCTTGGTGCTGACAAGATACATGTTGGTGTAGATGCTAGAGATGGATAACCCTGCCACACATTATCTCCATCTTAGTGGCTTCTAATCTCGAGGATAAAAATCTTACTGAAAGATAATTTGAGAGCAGCCAAAGACACTGCAGATTTAAAACCAGAAATAGGTTGTGAACTGGAGTAAAGAATTTTCAGCCTCAGTAGTTAAAGTGGGAAACCACACTCAGAAGGTTTGTGGTCAGGCAGGAAGTCTGATGATCGTGAGTGAGGGTGAGGAGAAATGACAGAAATGTAGAAGTGAGAGATTCACAATGTGATGTGAGGACCTCAAGTTATGGCTACCCATTAGAGTCTCAGGGTGTTCCGTGTATGTTGCACCAAACCTTCAGTGAAGGAATAAACAAAAGTCCCCACATGGCTCCTGCTCTCTGTTAGAGCCTTTATAGGTTGAGTGCTATTAACCTTCCTCACAATAACCCACAGAGGCCGGCCTTGTAATGACTCCAGTTGGAGGGATGAGCAGGACCTGACAGGAGCTGAGACAACTTCCATGGTCTTGCATCCTGCTGAAGAAATTTAAGATTTAAGGCACACGTAATACACTGGTTTAATAACTGGTGCTCCTGAAAAGGTGGAGTTGAAGTTTGATCTGGATTTATGGCAGTAGTCAGTGACAACCTTGAGTTCTCTGATCATATACTGAGACACAGCCTCTCTGCATCTCATAAAAGGTCGGAGTGGAGGAAAAACCATTGAACAGGCTTCACTCAGATTGACAGATGTGGAGGTGAGATAAATAGGATCATAAATGAAGATTCATGGCTTCAAACGGTTGATGACATAAAGTAAGGAATAACTCAGGAACAAAATGTGGCTTTATTAGTATGTAGACTGCTTTAACAACTTAAGTTCTCAAGTTGAACTGGGTCCTGATAAGAATCCTAATTGCAACTGAAAGATTTTTAATTTCATATTATTTGTAGCTACATTCTTGAGAGGGTCTTTAAGACTATGTAGCTGGCCACCAGCTTCCCTGTGTTGTTGCAGCTGTATCTCCTTAGTGGTCACTTTCAGGGGTGTTGGAGAGTTTTAGGGGCCCCTTGTCGTTGCATATCCTCCACTCATCTTCTGGACAAGGGAATCTCTCTGTGAAGTGACTCAAAGCTCAAAATCGGGGGCCTCCATATTCTCTCTGAAGCTGTCATATTCTTTTAGAGCTATCTCACTGTCCTCTAAGCTGGGACATGGCCAGCCTGCAGATGAAGGGGAAAATCCTGGCTGCCAGCTCAGCCCTTGATCCTCATTGCTTTAGGCCTTTAGTGATGCCTATTGACAACTCAGAGAGTCAGTCACACCAGACTTGAAGAACCAATAGTGGTTTTAATCTGTTACATAGCTTAATGAGTGACCAGCTCACAGCCCAGGATACATATGTATGTGTCCAAATCAAATTCAAGGACTTCCTTAATATATTATAAGGCAATTTTGCAAATGACTGTAGGTAATTCCATTGTATATTCCTCAAGCATGAATTAGGAGATTACTTTGTGTCACAAGATCAAGAGGTTAGACACTTCTGATGAAGAAATGTTGAAAAAAAAAACTGAGTTCAAATCAATCTTGTCTAAGATAAGACTTCATTATTAATGAGTTAAAATTTTGGCAAACTCAGAAGAAATAACTAATCATACATGAAATTCAATATATATATATGTATGTATATGTATATATATTTAACTTATACCATCTTAAAGTAAACGACACCTTCAAAGGTGGTGCAGTTTGCTTCTCTCTACATTGAAGCAGAAGTAATATGCGGATTGGTTTCTTACCAGAGAAAGCTGTGACTAAAGAGCATTGTGAGGGTGGTTTTCTTTGGCATTGTATTTACATTTTTTTCTGTAAGTCAGCATCTGGGGTTTTCTAATTGTAGTGAGTTCGAGATCAAGGAACTAGGGAGACAGAAAGCTCTGATCCCAAAGGATCCTTTTATTTGGTTCACAATATTTCTTAGCTTTTTTTGCTAAATTTTGCAGAAATTGCTCTATGCTGACCTAATTTTCTTTATTGCAGCCCATTCCTATGAGCTTAACCTGAGAATTGTATTCTAGTTAAAGAGTGTTGGGAGGAATATTTCCTTCTGACCTGTGTATTTTCCCCCATTCTTTAATATTCTTGAGTACTTGCAAAACACCTTAAAAGAAACTGCTCAAATGTAGGTTTATTAGAAATATCCCCTGCACTTGCATTGATGGTGGTGTAAGTTCTGAGAACTTGCATGATCATGACAATAGTTTATCATGGTTAAAAATAAGAAGAGATAAACCTGCTGCCAAAATGAGTTAACTTATTCTGATGACCACAGCTGTGTGAGTTCTTTAGCAGAGAAAGTTGTTTTTTAAAATAAACTACTGCTTTTCTAAGGCACTGCATTTTCAAGCTAAGCTCTGGTTTGTTGTTTCCCTCTTCTGACTTGCAGTAGAAGAGCCTTCAAAAACTTGAATGCAGGGATTTGTGAAGACAGCATAAGTTTAAAGGGTCTGTGATGAAACTCACAACAGCAACAAGTTTGGGGTTTTCACACTTTCATGCACATGTTTTGGAGTAGATTTTAGGGAGTGTTTACTCTCATTTTGGATTTTTCCTGTTTTTGTTACCAACTTTCTAAGATTTAGCTAATACATACAGACAAATCCTAGGACTATGCAGTGGGAGACTAGTAGGAAGTGGGAACATGCTGCTGTTGAGAGTGGACCTGTTGGAATGTCTCTGTTTATTCAGTACCTCCTCCTGCAGCTCCAATGTAAATGGAGTATGTGTATGTGTATAGTTTTGTAGCTAGAGTGTCCTCATTCACCTTCATATGTAATTATGCTTAGAGTGACAATTTTTTTCTTCCTTTTAACTTCAGGCCCTTGTATGTTGTGTCTCTGACTTGAAATAGCAGAGAAGACAGATTTCGCTGCCTTCCGGATGAGACTGGCACCTTAGAGATTCTATGGAAAGAATAATCACAAACAAAGTTGTAGAAGTCACTTTATTGTTTTTCTTTCAACTTCTAATTACTTAAATAAAATACATTGTTTTCATAGTAAAAAAAATTTAAGTGGTAAACCCCTTGTGACAGAAAGAACCATTAGCTTTTCACTGTCTTTTAGCAATCATTTACAGTGAAATTGGTTTATGGTTCAAATCCTTCTTGCCAAGAAGTATATTCTCCCCATCAGAAATGCATTGCTTTGCCTAATACACAGATTAGCATACTTTTCTGGATGCTTCCTTCCTTTGTTAGATTCCTGAGATAATTTAGGCTTCTTTTTTCCTGGAAGTTTTAAAACTCTGAACACAGCAAACCTCATTGTGTTTTGTGTGTCACAAAATGGGTTTAGATGTATAATGTTACCAATATTGTCATTGGTCAATGTGGTTTTTGATACCTAGCTTCAATAACCTGGTGATATTGTTTGTATAATGCTCATATTTCTCCCTTTTTTCACAAGTTTAAAACAATCTAATGTGTTATGTTTGCTTTTTTCTCATGAATTAAAACAAATTTCCACAACCCTTTTGTGTTCTCTTTCTTATTTAAGTTAAACAATTTCAGGGAAGGACTGATGCAAACATTAGCATATAGCATCGATCTAAAGGTAGAGAACATATACATCAAATCCAAGACACAGACTAGAGCTGAGCCAGGCCACAAAAATGACAAAAAACTGCTTCTGTGAACATGAGTTCACAGAAAGATCTAGGCACAGAAAAGCTAATTGACTAAGTATATCCTCAGAGATGTGAGATGCTGGAACACCACTGGTTCCAAGATATATTGTCCTGGGTCATCTTAAGCCCACTTAGGAACCATTTATTGCCTCCCCTAGTTAGTGCCCTAACATTATTTTGACTATTAGATACACCCTGAGATTGAGCACCTCTGGATTTCTCCAACATAAAAGGGAAAATTTTAAAAGATAGCACCTGAGCGCCAGAGTCAAGATGCCCAACACTTGGTGTAAGCCAACTGCCATATGCACCAAATGACGTATTTGAAAATTACTGATTTATGGCTTTCCTTCTGTCTTTAGTATAAAAGTTTGTAAAATTGCTATCATATGAACTTGTAGGTTATCTAAATCTGGTCTCATTCTTGTAGCCTGGCCATGGTATTTAATTTATCTCCAGGATAATGGTTTCTTACCTCTTTAAGGGATGTTTTCCCCTTATTTCCACATTGAAGCAAGCACTGTAATAGGAAGACCATATACCATGATTAGTTTTCATCAGAACAGACCCTTAGTAGGGACAATGTGGGAGGTGGGGGACTTGGGCACAGAGTTCATGCAGAACCATGAGAGGGTCACAGTGAAGTCAAGGAATGGAAAGTGAAGCCACTTCCGGTGACTTCGATGACAGACGGATATTCCTCTAGTACTGGCAGGAGATGTTTGAGGGAGGAAGGACAACTTCTAATTGTTCCCTAACTTCCTGTACAATGTTCTGCAGCAAGGGTGAGGAAAATCCCACAGCTAAGCAGGGGAAGGAGTGTGTGAGAGGGCCCTGCAGGCTGAGGCTGGGAGGAGGGAGGAAAGCAAAGGGAGGTCAGAGGGAGGGAGACTGGAAAGAAGAGGGCCGGCTGGGGTACACAGGGCAGCCCTCTCACACCTGAGGACCCTGTCACATAGCCATGAGGGCTATCTGTATCACAGACTCCTTGCCTGAATCGTGACCAGAGAGGTTTAACTTACAGGATACACCTGACATGATATCAGCAAGCCACTGGTGTTCCAAATGAAATGTGTGTTCTGTAGAATAGTCTGAACGTGAACTCTAGCCAGTTTGTGTGAGTGTATCCCTGGAGAGTTAGAAAGCCCAGCATCCAAGAGTCAGAGTTGCTCCTACAGAAGACACAGCTCTGAGCCTGCAAGTGCCCACTAGGCTTCAGACCTACGGTCTCCATCTCTGCTCATAAGCCATGTCTTCTCTGTGAGCATCCTAACAGAAAGAGCTTCCTGGACCCTGGGTTTTAAACCAGTTCTCACTCCAGAACTCAGATGAGCAGATTCACATTGAAGAGGTACTCTGGACACTTACAATCTGAAACTGACTACAAGTCAGCTCGGAGGGTGTGCTGGCTAATTTGATATGAACACAATATGGACTTATCAGACTGCATGGAACTTGAACTGAGAATTTACCTTTATAATACTGAGTTGGAGGCAATCCTATAGAGTCTTTACTAATTGAGTGATTGATGTGGAAAAGCACCATATTGTTGGTCATGCTCCCTCTGGAACGGTGGTCCTGGGCTCTGTAAGAGAGCAGACTGAGTTAGTAACAGGATCAAGGATGTATGCAGCACCCCCTGCCCCTGTGGCCTCTGTTTCAGTTTCTGCTTGAGGGCCTGTCATGATTTCCTTCAGTGATACACTCTGATGTGGAAGTGTAAGCCAAATATATCTTTTTGTCCACAATTGGTTTGGGTCATGGTGTTTCATCACAACAACATTAATCCCAACTACAACAGAAATTGGTTCAGGATTGTAAAGTATTGCTGCTACAGACCTGATGATGTATTGTGGACAGGATTGTGGAAGAACTTCCATACTTTGGGCTAGAAACATCCCTAAGTGTTCAGAGCTCAGTGATCTGTCTTGTAATAGCTTGGAAGAGAGGAATATTGAGATCAGTTCTGAGAATAGAGGCCTGCTTATGAAGATTCAGATGGAAGCAAAGACTCTACTAAGCTTTTATCCAAAGAATCTGTGGTGTCTGCCAAGCAGGTGCTGAAGAATGGGGTGTGATTTACAAGAGACCAGACCAAGTAAAGTAAACATTTGCTTTGCTTGGACAATGGATGCTGTCAGCTGGGGGGTAAAGATCATTGATGGGAAGTCTTCTAGGAAGCGTTTCCTGAGCGTTAGCACACAGAAGCTGTGCTCTAGATATGGCCTAGGCTGTACCTTGTGGTGGCAGCTGAACCTGGCATGGTGTGCCTCCCAGGTGGCAAGTCTGGAGGGATGGCAGGGTCACAGAGAGCAGCTGAGGCTCAGCATTAAGAAAGGACAGGACAGGTAACTGGTGATGGTTGAGCCCCTGGAGCAGTCAAAGCCCCACGATTGTGGGGATCAAGAAGAGAAGCTGAGGTTTCATGAAAAGGGCCGAAGAGAAGCTGTAGATGAGGGCACAGCTTGCTTGCGAAAAGAGACACCAACATTTTGACGATGCCATTACTGTGAGATGAGCACGAAGAACAGCCTCCGCTGTGTCTAGGAGACAACTAGAGCCTAGAAGATACTCTGTGAGCTGGAGAATTGCTTAAAGACATTGGGGTGATCTATAAGACTGTGAGTGCATCCCACACATTGGAAACTGAGTTATTTGTGGTGGGAATGGGGCTTCGTTTTGTTAAGATTGTCACGGTGGCATGGTCCTTTCTGCTTCAATTTAAAAAGGATTTAAGTTAATTTTGAATTGTGATACTTGAGCCCACAGTTAGAGACTTTTAATTCTTAATAGATAATTTTCATTTCTAAAGAGTCTTAAGATTTTTACAGATATGGAACTTTTAAAGTGCTTGAATTGGCAAAAACCTTTGGAGATGGCATGTCATTGTATTTTGTTTGTGAAATTATATTGATGTGCTATGTTGGGTATACAATGAGGAAGGTTCTGACTGAAAAATGTACTGTCAAAATAAATAAATGTGTTGTGTTTGTGTGTCAAGGTGACAAGATTCATTTGTTCTGGCTAATTTTATGTCTAGTTGTCACAAGCTGTAGCTTCATCTCTAATTTTCTCTGGGTCATGAGGTTGTATCATAGTAACCACAACTAGAGGAAAGGGGACTCACCATGCTGAAGAGGGCAAAACCCTGATCTCCAGAGACCCTTGCATGAGGGTGTCTGTCCAGAAATGCAAGTGGAAAACACAACTGTTGTCAGTCGTGCATTTTATGCCTCCCATGATGAAGAACAGCAAGAACTGTGACATAGGGAAGTGAGGAAAGGGTGAGGAGATGCGCACAGTGTGCTCAAGCTTATAGAAATGAATATCACTCTCCCTTCACTATCAGAGGCCACATATGAAGAAGAAATTATCACATAAGCCTTTCAGAGAAGTCAGAGAGTCATTTGTTAGCTTATACCCTGATATAAGCTGACAAACACAGGTGGTGCAGTCTGGAACCTGGAGGCCATTGGATCGCCCGAAAAAGTCTCCTGATTCTGAAATCTTCATCTGTGCATGGACTGCTCCAACAACCACCACAAGCCACAGAGGAAAAGGAAGAAGAGTTTCCAACCAGGCCACCAAAGGCTTGCCTCACAGGGATGAGCCCAAAGCACGGACTAACACAGAGGTAGTGAACGCGGCATAGGAGGGGAAGAACTGGATGTGAGAGCAAAATGGAGTGGAATGATGGGAAATGCTGTTCTCCAGCCAAGAGTTCAACGCTGCACTGCTGAACTCTCAGCAGCTCTGAGAACTTGCTTGATCCCTCCTCAAGAGCAGGCCTGTAAAACACACACACACACACACACACACACACACACACACACACACACACACACACACTTGAGAACAGAGGCAGGGGAACCTTAAAGAAAGGCATCTGGAGGGAATGGAAAGGAGAGGCTGATTCAGGGGTTGGCATGGATGATTTATATTTTACACATATATTAAAATACCATAATAAAACCAAGTGTTTTGGTGACTTTCCCATCAAATGGCTGCTTGACACACATCATTCACACATGGAAAGCATGGGCCAGTCTGTGTAAATATTAATGGTCATCCCTGCACTTGCTGCAGAATCTTGGTGAAGGCAGTTAAGTATATTGTCTAATATGGAATTACCCAGAAGGGAACCAATTCTATGACCTATGATCATGTACCACAGAGGCCTTTGTTCTGACACCAGAAAAAGGCGTCCAGGGTTGAGATTGGCTGTTAGGCACCCGATGTAAAGTCTGATGTGGCCTATAGTAATCTCTGTAGTGTGCAGGACAGGTCAGTTACTTGCTGGTTGTATTATGTAGACCCAGAGGAAGGCCCTTCACTTGAGAGCCTTCAGGACCTGCATGGTTTTGGCACTAATTAAGTTTGGTATTTGAAAAACTGACTTTTTAAGTGCTTAAAGAATTATGCTGCTAGGTTACTGACCCATGGAAGGCTATATAAAACATGGAAGAAGGAAGGTCTCTCTTTGTCTGCTTCTCTCCACCCTTTCTTGTAAGTCCCTTTATTCACTGGTATGGGAATATACTTCCTTGGAATTCTTGCATAGACTGAAAACCAGCTCTGACACCCAGCCTCATAAAGTGGACAATATCCAGATTTTTGGACTTTGAGTACATGGGCACCAAGGTTGGATTACCTAGATGATGGTATGTAAGTCATTCTAATAAATGTATATGTGTGTGTGCATGTATATAAACATATAGTATATATTGTATATAAATATATAGTATTTATTGTATATAGATATATGCAGCGTATATGTTGCAAGATATTTCCTATCCATTTACATTGAGGCAGCGAGAGGCCAGTGATTAGAGGGGAGAGAGGAGGAGGAGCTAAGAGAAGCGAGGGGAGGAGAGAGAGAGGAGGCAGGAGGGACTAGTCAAGTGGAGCAGGGAAGGAGGTGCGGATATCCAGATGTCTTCAGATGTATTTCTGGTGTTTTGGAGAGATTAGAAATATTGGGGATAACTCCTGGGCATATACCCAGAGGTTTCCCCAGCATGCAATAAGGACACATGCTCCACTAGCATAGCAGCCTTATTTATAATAGCCAGAAGCTTGAAAGAACCCAGATGTCCCTCAATGGAGGAATGGATACAGAAAATGGAATTACACAATGGAATACTACTCAGCAATTAAAAACAATGAATTCATGAAATTCTTATGCAAATGGTTGGAACTTGAGAATATCATCCTAAGTAAGGTAACCCAGTCACAAAATACACACATGGAATGCAGTCACTGATAAGTGGATATTATCCCAGAAACTCTGAATACCCAAGACACAATTCACATATCCAATGATTCCCAAGAAGAAGGAAGGAGAGGGCCCTGGTCCTGGAAAGGCTTGCTGCAGCATTGTAGTGACATAGAGGTGGGAGGGGTTGACTGGGGAATGGGTGGAAGGGAAGAGGGCTTATGGGACTTATGGGGAGGGAGAACTAGGAAAGGGGTAATCATTTGGGATGTAAACAAAGATTATAGAAAATAATAATAATAATAAATATTGGGGTAAGATCTTATCATTGTAAATTGGCTTTATAAAATTGGGAGTTTCTTATACACAAACATATTTGGTTAACGATTCAAGTTTAAGAGTCAGGCTTTATTGGATACTTGGAAGGAGAGGGAGCTGGGCAGAAGAGTGGGACTCCCATTGTTTACAGTCTGTGATGGAGAGGAAACACAGCTGGGATAATGTGAGAGTTAGCCAAAAGAGAGATTCTCCCTGAGGGGGAGATGCTGGGACTTGGTACAGGGGTCGTACTCTTAATATAATTATTTTCCCAGTTCATGTATGTGTGTGTGTGTGTGTGTATAGTATGTATGTGGTGGCTATTCTTGGTTGTCAACACTTGGAATTAACTAAGATCCCAATCTGGGCCACATGTGTAAAGGATTTTGGATTAATTAAAAGTGGCAAATCTAATTCTAACAAGGTACTTAGTGTTGGAAAACACATATTTAATCTCGTTCTGCTGACCTGTGAAAACCTACTTCTAATATAGGCCCAAACTTCTGCAGGAAGTAATCTTTTGGAAGAAGTAAACTCTTGATAGTTCCCTAATTGCTCTGGCCTAGCATGTCCATTTCTTCGCCGTCATTACAGCCCACCACTTCAGGATTTGAGCATGTACTGGAGACCACCTGTGATATCCATCCTTGTCTACTGAGCAATTTCTGGATTCTTAGTATTTCCATTCAAAGCATCCATGTCTGGATTAGCTGGACTCCAGCCTGCGTGTCATTGCAATAAATCCCCTTTGTGTATATAGAGGTTCACTCTATATGTTGTCACACTAGAGCGCCCTGTCTACCACACCTGTCATGTGTTTAAGGTCATGTATGTTTCACAAGTTAAACTTTTTCATTTGATCAGTTGAGGCTCATCGGCAGTTATTTTGGAGGATGTGGAGACCACTGCTATCTCCATTAACCTTCCCATTCAATAATACTCTCTGCTGGAATGTACAAGCACATTTCTCTATGTGTATGGTTTCCCTTGTGAACACTAAAGACATTTCCTCCATTTTGACTCATCCTGCTTGTTCTAGAATGCATGTTGAGCATGACCAACCTCTGTACTCTGCATGATCTCTTTAATCAGGAGGAAAGTTGTCTCACCTGAACCAGGGGTGCTTTTGACTTGTGCCATTGTTCCCTGTTCTACCTGGGACCTAGACGACCTGGGAGCAAGGGCCAAAACAGGAGGGAGGGAGGAAAAATAAGAGTGTGGATGCTGAAAAAGCCACAAGGACTCACACTTTCAGCATATAAAAACATGTATATGTTTTAATGAGTTTTTCTCTTCTGGGTTGATAGCACTCTCCCCAAGAAGCTACCTATCAGCAGACCCAACCCTATGCAAGAGAAGGATTCTTCAAGTTGTTGGTTGGGCTGAATAAGACATGTCCAAAACATCCAGGCTATTGCTGTTGCCCTAAAGAACTGGAAGTTAGGTCTCTATTGCTGAAGACGCCATACAGTTCAGACAGGGGGTCATGAAGCCCTTTAGCTGGAACTGACCAGAAAACCTCCTTCCTGAGGACTTTGATGGAACCAAAAGTACCATACAAGTTTCTAAGTAGTGAAGGAACCAAAAGTCCCACCACTGAGCATAACTATGAGCCACAACAGTGACCAGCATGGCATGGTACCCTTGAATGTGCATTAGAGGCACAAATACCTTGGTGGTAGCCAGGAGATGTCTAGATGAACTTGAGTCTTGCTCAAGAAGAGGGATGCAATGCCTGATTTTGGAAACCTAGCTAACTTCAGTGCTAACAGAATCATGATTATTGGAGGAGAATCTATAACCACTACTTTACTAAACCAGAAAAATCCCTAGCATCAATCTATGAGCTGTGTCCTTACACACAGATATTGTAGTCTTTAACCCTCATCAGGAAAGTTTTCTTTACAACAGAGAGCACTACAGAAAACCACAACCAATCCTATGCAGAGTTGTGCAGTCCAGGCCTGTCTTAGGATATTCAGTGCTGTGAAGAAACATCTTGACCAGGGCCACACTTATAAAGAAAACTTTCCACTAGGTTGTCTTACAGTTTCAGAGGCACAGTTTATTATCATCATGGTAGGAATCATGAAAGTCTCTAGGCTGATATGGTGCTGGAGAAGGAACTGGGTGGGAGTTCTTCATTTTGACCTAAGTTCAACCAGAGAAGACTTTCTCTTCTGCAGGCAGCCAGGAGAAAGGTCTCTGAAGAACTGTGTTGTACTCACCCCCACAGTGTTACACTGCCCCCAATAAGGCCATACTTCCTCCAATAAGGCCACACCTGCTATCAGTGTAAATCCCTATGGGCCCTACATATTCAGATCACCAATGAGTACATCTACAGACCTCTCCTACACCTAAGGCTCAGAACACATTGTAGACCAAAAAACAGAAAGAGTCTAAGAGCCTGTGGATCAGGGACTTTGCTGTGAATCACATCAGAAGCTACACCAGTGAAAACTTGCAAACTGGATGGCTTGATATGAACTGAACCAGGTGCAAAGCAATGTCCACACCAATGTGCTGAGGTGTAGGGAGCACCTTCACAAAGACCTACAGGCAAATGGGCAATGCTGGGATGAGGAGAGCTGGCCCTTCCCAGGAAAGAGCACACAAATTGGTTGTCCAGTGTCAACTGGTCAGGCCAGGAAACACAATATATATATATATATGAATATACTAATACAATAGCAATGGACAGGAAAAGAGTCCATTAATTTCAAAGAGGGCTAGGAGGAGTCCATGGGAAGGTCCTGAGGGAGTAAAGGGAAGGGGAAAGTGTTCTAATTAAAAAACAATGTCAAAAATTAATTTAAAAATTAATGATATTTCTATCTTTCCTGAAATTTGAAGAAATCTGTCTTTATACAGATTATACTTAACTTTAACACTTTCATTCATCCCCTATGTGATATTGAAATGAAAACTGGACTATTGCTAGGGGAAGGAGTGAATGACCCGAAAGGTACTACAACCCCATCATAATAATAATATCAACTAACTGGAGCACTCAGAGCTCCCAGGGACAAATCCACCAACCTAAGAGTCATGGAGGGATCCAAGACTCCAGATACATATGTAGCAGAGGATGGCTTTATCTGACATCAAGGGGAAGGGAGGGAGGTTTGATGCCTCGTAGTAGGGGGATGCTAGAGGACTGAGGTGTGAAGGGGTGAATGGGTTCAGAAGCACCCTCATCGAGGGAAAGGTGAGTGGGTGAGGGGGAATGGCATGGGATGAGCAGGTTGGTGGATGGCTAACCAGGAAGTGGGATATCATTTGAAAAGTAAAAAAGCAAAACAAAAATAAAGCAAAACAAAAAGGGCCATTATCCAGCTGTGTAAGGGATAATATCCAGCTGTTTAAGGGATCCCAAAGCAAGGAATGGTGAGTTCTGTGAGGACAGTGTTTCCCTCTCAGACTCTGTCTATTTCAGTTTCTTATATGGGGGTGTGTGAATGAATTCAATTGGTCAATCCCACACAATGGGAAGAAGGATGAGAACAAATGAACCCCCAAGTGTATTTTGGAGTCTGGTGGGAAGATTGAGGTACCAATAGAATGTCATGAATTTGGACATCTATCCAAATGTTGTTCAGACAAACTCTGTTCCTGTCCACACTGAGAGTTTCCAAGCCAGTGTGTGAGGAGTGTGTGCTGCATAGGCTCTGTCAGACTCATCAGTGGGTGTCATTAGCTGCGGCTCATCCTGTACAGGCAAGCACTGAGCATCTCAAGTTCTTTTCCTGGAATAACCGAAAGTTGGAGGTACTAGTTAATGTTCACACGAAGTTAATCTCTGTGTTGTATATTCACTCATCTGACACTCCACCACAACACACACACACACACACACACACACACACACACACACACACACACAACTGAGAGCACATTCACAAATTTGTTCCCAAGGGCATGCAGAAACAGTGGTGAATAAATTCATTAGACTGTGGACAGAGGATTTGGAAAGTCAATAAAGAAGAACTCCTAAGAGAACAGAAGCCTTTTGAGACATGCCTCCCCAGTGAGGTCTAGGACATGTGGGATTCAGATCTGGGACTCTAGGTAGACATGATCACCAACACAGAGAGCTGAGGCTAGTGAAAGACTCTGGGACCTAAAGCAAGGTGCATGGAACCTGTGGTTCCACACAAAAGGTTAATCTCTGTCCTGTAACAACACACACACACACACACACACACACACACACACTTTACAAATATATAGTAGACCTGCAAAACAGACTCAAATTAAAAAAAAGAGAGATCCACACATGATCTGCCGGGGATCTGAACATTTCCCATGCAGATGCCTTTTCTAGAACAGAAAGAAAAAAAATCAGGTTTTTTTTGTTTTGTTTTGTTGGTTTTTCCAGACAGGGTTTCTCTATGTAGCCTTGGCTGTCCTGAAACTCACTCTGTAGACCAGGCTGGCCTCAAACTCAGAAATCTGCCTGCCTCTGCCTCACAAGCACTGGGATAAAAGGTGTGCGCCACTACCACCCAGCTTCAGTTTTTTGTTTTATTTTTTATCTCATTGTAGGAGTGTTTTATTTTTACCTTTGTACTCATTCATTTAATAAACATGGGTCGGAAGCAGGTGGTCACCCAAAGCAAACATCCTCAATAGTTAGGTCTAGGGCTTCATCTTTGATGACTCAATGAAACCCCAAGAGTTCAGTTCAGCGTTTATACAAAGTACAGACAGAGTACAACACCAACCCTCATTACACCTGGGTTCCAGTTCAGCACCAGCTCAGCCTTTGTGGCCAAGTGGGGAGAGCACAGGTCTTGGGAGCAAGGTGCCATTTCCCTGGAAATGTTTGCTTTTACATTCATCTGAGAAAATGAATATCTCTGAGATTTTTTTTTTATCACCACTCTTTGAATACCAGATTTAACCATCTTAGATTTTCTCTGCTATCGGTGCTGTTCTTGTAGTGAGGACCATCCTCTGACCAGTTCCAGAAAACCATCCTTGGAATGCTACATTAGGTCCAGGAGAGCTGGTATTGTGTTGTTCTAGTTCCCTTCTGTTGCTGTGATAAGACACTCTTCTCAAAAGGAACTTAAGGGAGAAACTGATTTATTAGATGTCTCCTTCAAAGTTCTAGTCTGCCATGGAGGGAAGTCAGGACAGGATCTCAGAGGCAGGCTTACTTGCTATTCCACAGAGCTTTACCTATGGCCAAGGAACTTACTGGCTGGAAAGGTGGAACAGGGAACATAAAAGGATAGTAGCTGCAGTCTGGATCACGAGCTCATAAATAGCTAGACTTCCTATCCATCCAGAGCCCACTTGACCAGAGAATGATAATGTCCACATTAATATGGACATTCTTATATCATTCACCATCAAAACAGTCTCATTAGATGAGATTAATAGACCCATTTCTTAGGAGACTCTAGACTGGATCACACTGACAGTTAAAACTTGTTATAGATGTTCAATCAATGATGTGGAAGTACAGATCAGAAAAACTGTCTCCATGCAACTTCAGTAACACCCCTGCCCTGCTCCACTGTGACCCAGCATCCTCACACACCATCCTGTCTCCTCACAATCTATGTGGGCAGCTTCTGGAGACTCTCTAGAGTGAACATATGTGGAAAAGACAGCCTGAACTTTCTCGCCTTGACTGACAGTAGCCAGGACTGACAAGATTATATAATAACAGACAGGTGGATCGTCCAGATGAAGAGCAGGAGAGAATGAGCAAGACTTACTTAGCACAGTGAAGATTGGTCAGGGATTCCCTCTGGTCCCCACCCCATCAAGTCCCTTTTCCAGAAGGTCCCAAAGGTAGAGAACATCTGAGTCCCTTGGTCCCTTCCACTAGCTGCACTGAATGCTTCTTCCACAGAGGCTGCTACTCTCTGCTGCAGTTTCAGTGTTAGCAACTCAGTGTCTGGACTGCCGAGCTATGAAGTCGAAGGCCAAGTGAAGACAGAGCATTTCTTTATGAGCAGAAATAATAAATGTCATGCCACTTTTGCTCTTCTGCACAGACTCAATGCCACAGAGATCTGTGAAAAACAGTTTCACAGTCTAAAAGGACAAGTTGATCACTTCCAAGATGTGCTGTAGCAAATACAGGGGAAGAATAAGACAATTACAGGTAAGTTTCAAATGGCTACATACAGCTGGGACTGTAGCTCAGTGGAAGAGTTCTTGCCTAGCATGCATGGGGCCCTAGGTTCCATCCCCACTGCTACAAAATTAGTAAAAGAACATATCAGATGCCTGTAAAGGAAAGAACAGGATTTGTAACAGGATAGGGACATTCGTTGTTTTCATGGACAAACAAAATGAACCACTATTAGTCCCACCTAAGAGGTCCATCATCAAGGGCAAAATGTGAAGGATAAAGCTAGATAAGTATTGGAAAAAAGAATGGGTAGGCAGACAGGATTGATCAACACCAGAGACTGATCTCTTTCTAATGTGCACAGAGCCCCAGACTCTGCAGTGCATCAAGTGTGGCTGGGTGAAGAAGATGGATGTTTCAGGGGATCGTGGAAGGTACGCCTCAATGGAAGCAACATATTCCATGGTGACACTAAGAAAAGGCTTCACATCTATTCTGGAAACAACTGGACAGAAGAGATGTTGGAGAAAATCAGAAATCTGAATAACTTCTTAAACCAGACCTCACAGGGTGAACTCAAGAACAAGTTTTAGGAGTCTATGTTGCAGTGTAAAGAAAAACTGGTGCCTACAGGTAACTGGGAAGAGGGGGATAATGCTTTCTGCAGATATGAAGAGTTTCTCTCTCTCTCTCTCTCTCTCTCTCTCTCTCTCTCTCTCTCTCTCTCTCTCTCTTTCTCTCTCTCTTTCTCTCTCTCTGTCTATCTGTCTGTCTGTCTCTCTCTCTCTACCTCTTTGTGTGTGTATTCATGTGTGAATGAGCATTTCTTTCCACGTATGTGTCTGTGTGCGTGTGCATATGTGTGTGTGTGATCTATTCCCCATGATTCTTTGGTTTAAGCCATTTTTTCCTTCTCTGATTTCCTTCCTCATCCTCTCCTGTCTCACTCACTCTGTTCACACTGGTCACTGTCCTCATGTCTCTCCACTCTCACAGACTGAGCATCCTTGTACTTCCTGCCTTCTCCTCAATCTAGAATCGCTGTTGCCCGGTTCTCAGCCAATCTCTCTTCTTCCCTTCACCCTCTCACAGGTCAGCTCCTCTTCTGCCAACATGAGAGATGAGGTCCCATCATTACCCTGCTCCCTTACTTACATGAGTCTGTTGATGTCAGGGACATGGTTTTTCCCTTCCAATTAGGACCTACACAAATACCTGTTGCACAATAAAGTGGTTGAAACCCTGTGTGTTATGTTATTTGCCAAGGACACAGAAGTTGAGGTGAGATTTGCTCAGATTTAAGTCCTATTCAAAGACTCAACTTTTGTTTACATTTTAGCCTTAGCAACTATTACTGCACATGTGGGCCAACTTGCATCCAGGGCATGCATGTCCAACCTCTCTATCCTGCTGATAATGCTCAGCCGGTTCCTCCTGTACATGTTCTGTGGAGAATTCTTGACAATGACAGGTACTGGGCACAATATTGGAAGTAGGGTAAGAGACAGAGGGGTGAGGACTGAGGAAACAGGTGTGAGTGAGTTCCAGGAGTCCTGCTCTGGTCCCTCAGCTGCAGATTCTTACTGAGACCAGAGGCAGGAGATCCAGAGTTCATGTCACCTGCTAGCAATGACTTGTGCCTGTTTAGCCTGGACAGGACTGGAAGCTTGTCCCAGACCAGTGGAAATGCCAAGGGCACACAGCAGGTGCCTGTTCAGAGCAGGGTCCTACTTAGTAGCATTGCATGCTGCAGATGTGGGGACTGTGGCGACACATACGTGTGTGTTCTTAATGTGTAGATGGAAGAGGATTCCATCTCACAGAACAAGAAAATGAACATAAAAAGTGTGAGACACCCCAGTGACAAGACCACTAATCTAATCATGGGCTACTTTTTCTCTCAGTGATGGCCCACAACATGGAATTACTTGATCTAGAGATTTGGATAAAAATATAGTTGTGTAGCCATAGCAAGCACAGGAAACAGAGTATCCAGATCTCGCTAGTGGGAGTGTGAAGCTTTAGTCCAGTGTATATAACTCATCAGTGTCTATGTCAGAGTGAGACAGAATTGAAGGAGCGTGTACAAGTTGATATTCTCTACACCACCAACATAAAGTAGATATATGTGCTATTCTATATGACTATATATGGGGAAACAAACTATAACATAAGGTGATAGTTTTTTGATATTATTAGTATTATAGAATACTTGGTGTGATATGCACTAAGTAGTCCATCCATGGCCACATGCACATTGGGGCAGCAGAGAACTTGGAACCCCCTCCACCCCACAGGCTGGCTGCCTCTGTCACTCCTGAGTCACACCCTCCGATGCAGGTTCTGGGTTAGCTCTGCTCTCCACAATGCTCAGAGAAGCTTCTCTGTGCACATCCAGAAGCTGTGGGAGAGGAGAGAGAACTCACAATTGCTGCCTCTGACCTCCACATAGGTACTTATATACAAGTACACTAGCATTCTCATATCCTAAGAATGTGGACATTGTAGAGTGTAATGTTCACTGTTGAAGCACTGTATTTTGAAGCAGGGTCTCACTCTGTAGACCAGGCTGGCCCAGAACTCACAGGAACACACCTACCTTTACCTTGCCAGCATTAGGTTTAAAGGTATGTGCCACCATGCATGACTGGTTATTGGATTTTAAGCTCTAATGGTGTGCTACTAAAGTATAAGTGCTTTACAATTGCCTATTTCACAGAGATTACTCTGTAAACTTTATCAGCATTGAGCATGTGGGCAGTATCTGAGGCATCACTAAAGGAAACCTGCAACAACGAAGCGTAGGAATCAGACACTGAGCACTGTTTGTTTAGTAGAGGTCAGAAGTGATGACAGCAGGTCTCCAGACCTTAGCACAACTGACCCCATGATGGGAGTGAATGAAAACAATGAGGTCCACTGAGGTCCATAGTTCTGAGAATGTTTCTGATTGTAATAACTTTGCTTTTTAGCTTCTGCTTTGGGCTAAGTCTCCCTAATATGTCAGCCTAGAACATGGTTTATGTGCTTACAAGATCTCCCTGGGAAAGGCTCCATTCTACACTGGGATCCCAAACATTTAGAATAATCAGGACCCGCTAAACATTAGGCGACATTCTATTGTCTGAAACACCATTGGTGGGGAGCTAGGTACTAGAGGAAGTAAGGATGGGAAACTGCAGTCAGGATTTAAAGTAGTTATCGATTACTCTTTCAAAATATCTGAGCAGTCTTGTCTGCTGAATTCCCCTAGAACAGTAATGTGCATCCTCCAATTTTCTTACTAGAAGGTTCTTACCACAGATTCTGGATGTCTAATTGCTGACTTAATGTCTGTAAAGAAATCTCTTTCTATTCAGATGTTTGTAAACTTTCTTCATTTGATTGGTTTACAGGTGTTCTGGTTTCATGAACTGGTGCTGCCTATACTATACAATTTTTATTTGAAAATTTCAGAGTATGTTCAGAGTATTCTCTTATAATTATTTTACTTTACAGGGATTTTTGGGGCTTCTCTTTCATTTGTGATTACAGAATTGTGGTATTCTTTTGTTCTTTAGTCAGACTTTACAATGAACTGTGAAATTCACTAAACTCTTGAAAGGCCTTTGTTTCCAGTGAATTTCTTTACTGTTTCTATTCCATATTTAATTCTTGCTGAGAAATATTTCACCTTCCTTGCATTACATTTTGTGTGCATATCAATATTTATCCATATCCCTTTCCTTTTTTATTTCATATATTTTGATTAGAAATCCTTGTTGGATGGGCTTGGTGGCTGAAACCTTTAATCTCAGCATTCTGGAGGCAGAGATAGGCAGATCTCTGAGTTAGACATCTCTGTCAACACAGCGAGTTCTAGCACAGACAGGAGTATACATAAACACCTTGTCTTGAAAAACCAAAATAGAAAGAAAGGAAGGAAAAAATGTGCTGTTTGTGGCCAAAGAGAGTGTGTCTGCAAAATACAAATGGCACATCTATGTCATATGCCCTGCCCCTGGAGCTCAGGGTCCATCATGAAGAAGGAACCCCTGATGCAGTCTTTACAGTAGTAAGTTTTACTTATTTAGCTTAAAGATTTATTGTTATTTTATATACTTTCATCTTCAGTGCTTTTTTATTTAGCAGAAGGTGAACAGATCTGGGCCTGAAGGAATGCTGTTAGACTCACTGGAAAACATTCAATTAGAGAAGAGAGGAGCAGACTCATGCTGTGTCATAAGCTGCTGTGTAGACAGCTGCACACCTTGAGAGTGGGCCATGGCCCCTGATGGAACATCAGGAGGAGGGCGGGGAAGTGAAGGGAGGGGAGGGGAGGGTGATGGTGAAGGTGAGTGTGACAGAGAGGGAGAGAGAGTGGGAGAGGGAGTGGGAGAGGGAGAGCAAGAGGGAGAGGGTGACTGAGAGGGAGAGGGAGAAGGAGAGGGAGAGGGAGAGGGAGAAGGAGAGGAAGAGGGAGACAGAAGGAGAGGGAGAGGGAGAGGGAGAGGGAGAGGGAGAGGGAGAGGGAGAGGGAGAGGGAGAGGACAAGCCATGGAGGACACTGAGCCCTTGAGAAGTTTCTACTTGACATCTCTTTGTTCTGTTCATTGTCTAGAAAGGCAGGGAGATAGGATATGTAATTAGCTGCTGTACATTTTAATTGAGAGTAAACTGTGTAACTATAACAAGATTGAAACTTACTAAAATAATTCTAAAACAGAAATTAACCCATAAAACTTTATACATGTCAATTTCCTCATGTAACTGTACTGACTGAAAATAGGTCCAAAGTAAATTACCATGGTCAGAATTTGATTCTGTCTTCAGTTCCTTTCACTCTCATTGCATCTATTGACTGACTCAGCTGAGTAATGTGTAACACAAACTAAGATTAGAGAATTTCATGACTATTTAACACTTCTGTGGGTGTTTTTATTATACTTATTTTTTGATAAAGAGATAAAGAATTTGATATAAATCATGAAAATTATTTCCTTAACAAGTCTTAGATGTCTATATAAAATGATTGCTTTTAATAAAAATGAGCAGGATGAATTGTCCAGGTATCTTCAAGATCTTCTTAGATTAACATGTATAGTCATTTTTAATTTTAATATTGCATGACAAGTCATCTTATACATATGTCCCAATATACCATCTGTCCTGTATTTATAAAGATAAAGTCTTTCCTGTTTGCTATTGTACAAAACATGAAAATGTTTCAATGATGATGTTTATAAAATAACATCAATCCCAAAGCCTTGTATATCCAGGTGAACATGGCAGTTCTGAAAAGGACAATTGCTTTAATATGTTATGAAAATGTTACAGGGCTCAGTGAGGGGCCTCCTTCTCATGCCTGATGCTCTCTAGTCTGAAAGTCTGTCTTGTGTGACTGTATCCACCTCCCAGGGACCACACAATTCTAAACACACACATCACTTTGACAGCAGACAAAGGCTTCAGTCTGATCTGTCCCAATGGCTGAACTAACATTGGCACAAAGGATTAAAACCTGGTCATGGTTCAGAAGGATCTTACCTTTCTATCCCACCTCCCTTTGTCTGGAGGGCACAGTGAGCATCCCACAGAGAGGACACACAGGTCATAAACTATTATTATGAGTGTTTCTTAGCCAATGACCCATGACTTGGTTCCCCACAGAAAGGATATTTTGCTCTCATTCTAGAGGTGGTGTGAGACCTGATCTTTACTGTGTTAGATCCTGTGGCAGGCACTGTCCTTTGAAAATCGCAATGTGAGTGTCTCTGTGTGGCTACCTGGAGCCTCATCCTTTCTCATTGTCCTAGATGTAGCAGCAGCGTGTGTCAGGAGGAACCTGCAGGGTCACTAAAATCTTGACACTCCTGAGCACTTGTGGTGACCATGTGTTGTTCAACCTTGGATCGTTAATCCAGATTTTCATTCACAATTCTTCCTGGTGATGCCAACGCTGTGACTCTTGTCAGTCAAGACTTTGTCCTCATCTAAAGCCTGGTGAGTCATTTGGGAAGAAGATTGAAGGCAAGGGAGAGAGGCACTGGGAACTCAGGTAGCCCATGGTGGAGGTAAGCTCTCTCTTTGGCCTGATGATGGGTTTGCTTTTAAATTAAAGAAATGTCAGAATGGTCCTGCTGGTGGCCTTTATAGCATAAGGGTCACCTAAGTGTATTGCAAGTCAGATTAGCTTTTAGTGGATCCAAATCTCAAAAACATGTATAATAGGGTTATTCTGGGAAGTAATGAAGGCCCGTTCTCTCCAGATGACTACGTGGACATGGGTCACCTGGAAACCATAGGCCAAATACATATAAGCACTGCCCATCTCCCTCCCCCATACATACCTGCTAGAGAGCCTTACAGAATGCAAGTGGTTAGCTTAGGAAGATGAGCTTAAGTTATTAAGATGAGGCCCAGATTCTATAGCCTCTGGGAGAGTTATAATCATGAAACCCTGGAGCCTGTGTCATGTCCCCATAAAATAACCTCCAGCATGCGGGCCAGGTTGCAGGTAGAATATGAAGATTGATGAGATCTAGAGCGATCTTTGTGGTGTGGAAGAGAAGAGTCTGATATTCATTGATTGTGTTTCCTGACACCCTGTAGATGGTCCTTCACAGGAGAGCTTTAAGGGCCTGGAAAGGTTTTACAAGGTCTTAAAGCTGGTTACTTGAAAAACTCTTCATGGGACTTAAAATACCCAGTTTCCAAATGAACCAAGAGAAGTGAGAGTCCCAGTGCTGGATGGTACAATTTTATTTTTTTACATTATCACATTATTATTATTAATTATTATTACTATTAGTATTATTATATTGCTATTGTTGTTTAATCACTATCATCTGACTGGATGTTTAAGGGAATGAAAGTACCACAAATGAACTTTGTTTTGTTATGATAAGTTGAAGGTCCCATCAGTTACTTTTAGTCTCTTGAAGAGACTTCATTTACTTTTCAATATTACTTGTGCCACCTGCTCTGATGAGTAAAGCTCTTGCTGTCCATGTGTCTTCTCTTGGAGCACAGAGGGCACTCCTCTTAAGATGCTGGAAGCAGACTGGGTAGAGTCCAAAATCTAGAATCTCCAGGCCTCTGTGTTAGTTTCAATGAAAATGGCCCCTGTAGGCTCACATGGTTCTCAGCTGGGGGAAGCATTTGGGAAGGATTGGGAGGTATGGCCTTGTGTGAGAAGGTGTGTCACTGAGGGTGGGCTTTGGGGCTTCAAAAGACTTCCACCATTTCTACTCTGTTCCTCCTGTGCCTCCTACTTAAGGATTAAGAAGTGTTCTCTCTGCTGTTTCTGCTACCGCACATTTACTCTGCCATCATGAACTCTGACCCTCTGAAACCGGAAATCTAATTAAAAGTCCAATTAAAACTCATAAGAGTTTTATAAGTTGTCTTGGTCATGGTGTTTTCTCTCTGATGAAGGTGACAGGCAACTTTCCAGAGCTGTAGGCCTCTTTCTGAGATATCTTGTCCTTTGATGCCTCTGGAACATAGCTTACCTTAGACAAAAGCCAAAATATCAGTTGCTATCTCAGTCCCATGATCCTGACTAGTTTTGACTTCCAATTGTAACTATGGGAACAGATTTGTTCTTTAAGAAGAGTATTTTAATATAATATTTTAAGTTAGCAAATCTTATTGTGAGAAAGATTTACCTTCTCAAACAAATCAAATCAATTTACCTAATCAAACAAATGTATTTACAAATGGAAATCTTTTCTTACCCAAAAGCATTTCCTTTTTACTGTGGCTGTGTTTCCACAGGTAAATATTTCATGTTTCTTTCTCACAGTGACTGGGTCCCTTCTGTTTTACTTTCCTTTCTAAAATTCTTCACATTTTAGAGTCTTTTCTCTCAAAGTCTTCAGAGCCTGGATATAGGCCACACCTCAGTATGCCCTGTCATGTATGTTCTCACTATGTTCACACATGTAGCTAGAGGACAGCCTCAAAGGGTGAAGTGCTCTCGATTGTTTCAGCACCTAACTTCAATTTCATGCTGACACTGAATGGTTTTACAGGTTATATAAGATCAATGTCAAAGAACTAGGTTATATAAGATCAATGTCAAAGAAACTAATTTGGCACCAGGGAGCTGGGAAACTCCACAGCCTCTGTGCATAGCCCACCAAGAAAGAGTGATCCACCAGCAGGGCTTTCACTTCTGAGAGCAGAGGTAAGATCTCCACCTTCTCTCTGGAGGGGAAGAGCTAGGATTACACAGGGCATAAGATCAGTGGAGCAACTGGGACAGAAGTCTTCCTGCTGCCATTGGCACCAGGGATCCAGGAGACTCTGCAGTCTTCTGGGCATAGCTGGCCAGGAGAGAGTGATCTCCCAGTTGTGCTTTCACTTCTGAGCTTTGAGGAGTAAGGACACAGGCTTACAGACCCACAGGAGGAACAAACTCCAGCCAGAGACAAGAATACCAACTAGCACCAGATGGCGAAAAGCAAGCACAAGAACCCTACCAACAGAAACCAAGGGCACATGGCAACACTGAACCCATTTCTCCTACCACAGCAAGTCCTGGATACCCCAACACACCAGAAAAGCAATAGTTGGATTTAAAATTGTATCTCATGATGCTGATAGAGGGCTTCAAGAAAGACTTAAATAACTCCCTAAAAGAAATAAAGGAGAACATCAGTCAACAGGTAAAAGCCCTTTGTGTTTTGAGGAAACACAAAAATCCCTTAAAGAAATACAGGAGATCATGGGTCAACAGGCAGAAGCCCTTAAAGAAGAAGCACAAAGATGCATTAAAAATCACAGGAAAACACAAACAATCAAGTGAAGGAACTGAACAAAACCATCCAGGATCTAAAAGTGGAAGTAAAAACAATAAAGAAATAACAAAGTGAGACATCTCTGGAGATAGAATACCTTGGAAAGAATTCAGGAATCATAGATGCAAGCATCAACAACAGAATACAAGAGATAGAAGAAAGAATCTCAGGTGCTGAAGATATAATAGAAAACCTTGAGTCAACAGTCAGAGGAAATGCAAAATGCAAAAGGTTTGTAACCCAAACCATCCAGGAACTCCAGGACACAATGAGAAGACCAAATCTAAGGATTATAGGTATAGACAAGAGTGAGGATTTATGTCTTAAAGGCCCAATAAATATCTTCAACAAAACTGTAGAAGAAAACTTCCCTAACCTAGAGAAAGAGATGCCCAGAAACATACAAGAAGCCTTCAGAACTCCAAACGGACTGGACCAGAACAGAAAATCCTCCCGGCACATAATAATCAAAACACCAAATTCACTAAATAAAGAAAGAATATTAAAAGCAGTAAGGGAAAAAGGGCAAGTAACTTATAAAAGCAGACCTATCAGAATCACACCAGACTTCTCACCAGAGATGATGAAAGCTAGAAGTTCCTGGGAAGACCTCATACAGACCCTAAGAGAACACAAATGCCAGCCCAGGCTACTATACCCAGCAAAATTCTCAATCATCATAGATGGAGAAACCAAGATATTCCATGATAAAACCAAATTTTCACAATATCTGTCCACAAATCCAGCCCTACAAAGGATAATTGATAGAAAATGCCAACACAAGGAGGGAAACTACACCCTAGAAAAAGCAAGAAAATAATCTTCCAACAAACCCAAAAGAAGATACTCGCAGAAACATAAAAATAACATCAAAAATAGCAGGAAGTAACAATCATTATTCCCTAATATCTCTTAACAACAATGGACTCAAATCCCCAATAAAAAGACATAGACTAACAAAAATATTTCTCATGTAAATCTTCAATTTTATTAGAAAATGTTTGTAATTTCCCTTTTAATTAACTTAGTAATTTCTTATTGCTACGATTTTATTTTTCATGATAATCTTCCGTTTTAATGTCTTTCTATATATTTTCTCTATTTTTTTAAAATTTTTTTAATTGAGTATCTTTTTCATTTACATTGCCAATGGTAAAACCTTTCCCAATTTCCCCCCCTCACAAAAGCCCCCTCCCCAAAGATTCCCTACCCCTCCTCCCACCCCCTGCCTCCATGTATTTGCCCCTCTACCAGACACACTCCCCCTCCCCCCGTAGCCCCTCCCCCAGTCCGTTTCCTTTTGTTGGGGCCTCTACTGAGCCTTTACTTGACCAAAGAGCACTCCTCCAACTGATGCCCAACAAGGCATTGCTCTGCCATATTTTTGTCTTATTTCCTCTATTTTATCAGAAATGTTTTCAATGTAAATCTTTGATTTTATCACAAATTTTGCTAATTGCATCTTCAATTGATTTAGAAACAGTTTTTATATCTACCATTTTATATGTAAAACTTTCCATGAAATAGTCAATTTTAATGTGTTTGTCTATATATTTCTTGAAATTTACCAGTAATATTTCCCATGTAAATCTTCTATTTTATTTGAAAATGTTTATAATTCCACCTTCAATTATCTTTATGCCTATCATTTTATCTGTATAATTTGTATGAAAATCTTTAATTTTAACATGTTTTTCTATAAATCAATTTTATCAGAAATATTTTCCATGTAAATCTTCAAGTTTATCAGAAAATGTTTATAATTCCACTTTCAATCAACTTAGGAATACTTTTATGCCTACCATTATTATATCTTTATAAAATTTTCCATGATAATCTTCAATTTTAAGATGTTTTTCTACAATTTTATCAGAAATATGTTCCACGTAAATCTTCAATTCTGTCATAAAATGTTTCTAGGTCATATTTCAATTATTTTCGCAATCCTTTTTATGTGTACTAATTTACTCTTTAATTTTCCATGAAAATTGTCAATTTTAAAGTGTTTCTCTATGTAGCTCTTCTATTTTATCTGAAATATTTTCCATGTAAATCTTTAATTTTATCATAAAGTGTTTTTACTTCCCTTTTCAATAAAAAAAACAAAGTAACCAATTTGTTACATTTGCTCACATTTAGTGCATTAAAAATATTTACGACTAAATTTACATGTATGCTTCTATGTAAAATTTTGTTTGTATTAATCCCATTGGAAGGGAAACTTTAAATGATTCTATCATCTATCTATCTATCTATCTATCTATCTGTCTGTCTGTCTGTCTGTCTGTCTGTCTATCTATCTATCTATCTATCTCACTATTTATGTAATGGTAGTTAACAAATACTGTGGGTAGCTGGACCCACAGAGCAAAAGGCACGGACACAATTACTTAGAACCTCTACCCAAACTCTACATAGAAACTCAAAGGTCGTGGAGATGACCATGCTTCATCAGCCTGTTTCCATGGGGGAAGCTCAAATCTCAGTCACTAAGAACTCAGCCCAAGCACCGTGGGTCACATCTTTAATTCTCTGTGTTCCCTGCAGTGATTCCCAGGCCAGTGTGTGTGCAGAGAACACTCTGGGTAGGGCGTGTCTCAGATTCAATTGGTCGCCCTGGCTCATCCCCACCCCAGCCTCAAGCATCCCCTGAGGGGTATAAATGGTGTCTGTCCAGTGGCTGGGTGGCAGCATGAGTGACTGGATGGAGCCTGCCATTGAGACGCTCACCAAGGAGAAAGTGTTTGCTGAAAAGCAGCTGAGGGGAGAGAGAGAGCTGAGGCACAAAGTGCTTGCCTTGGGCCTTCATGAAGGTCCAGTTGACCCCTAGTGCCCAAGTTTTAGGGCAAGGGTGGTAGAGCATGCTGGAAATCTCTGATCTGCTGAGGTAAATGGGACAAGTGATTCTTGGTGCTCAGGCAGCCGAGCCTGCCCACTTGCTAATCCCCAAGTCAGTGACCCCCTCTGTCTCAAATAATACATCTGCAACTGCTAAAGAACCACAGCCTGTGAGTTCTCTGCATCCCTGCACAGGCCTGAGCTCAGGGTGGGTGGGCACTACCCCTGCCCGTGAGCACTGAGCCCTGACCTTCACAAGAGACAAGGAAACAGAAAACAGAAGGGCCAAGTGTTAGCAGATTACCACAACCCCTGCCTGCCTTAGCAACATTTTCTCTGAAACTGATTGTTCTGGTGTCTGTGTACATATGAATGCATATAATATATGTATTCATGTGTATGTGTGTATATAGGTGACACACACACACTCACACACACACATAATTTGTTTTTGAGTGAGTATCTCACCACTGAACTCTGCCTGGCCTTTAACTCACCAGGGGTCCTCCTGTCTGCCTCCACCTCCCAAGAGCTGGGAAGGAAGGCAAGGGCCACCACAGCACCTGAGAAGTTGCTTTCATTTTGAAACTCCAGCCTTATAAACAAGAGGTCCTACATTTCATCCTCCATCAACCAAGGAAAAACTCCAGAAATGGTGGTTTGTGCATGCAATTCCAGACACAGGAAGAGCCACAGATTTTGAAAGCTGGCCAATCTAGCCAAGTCCTACAACTCCTGAGTTCAGAGGAGACCCTGCTTCAAAAAACTAGGTGTACCTCAAGACCTGTGGACACCCATTACTGACCTCTGTCCTTAAAAGACCAGAGCATTGGGGTAGCAGAATTGATTTAAAAAAAAAAAAAAGCACAGCTGTCTGGGCAGCCAACAACTGTTATATCCTGGGTGAGGCCGAAGTTCTTAGACTTTTTAAGACATATTTAAGAGGCACAGGAGGGAAGAGAGAGGAAGTGGGGGTGGGGAGATGGATAGCTACAGTCAGAGAGGTGCTGGAAGGATCCCTAGTGCGCAGCAGGAATCTGGATGCAGCAGAGGTGTGGGGGTGCATGTGTGGTGGTGTCTCCACAGAAGCAAGCACACTGCAACCAGGGTGATTTCCTCTCTTTCTTTGGCTTCTGTCCAGGTTTGCTGCTGGGGATCACTCAGGACTAAGGCTGATGATGGCTGTGCTCCCTGAAGAATCTGCATACCGTGGACTCAGAAGCCTGGATCCCCTGCTGCTCTGTAGGTCACCACAGCTAGGCCTGCCCAGTGCTCTCCCTTGCCTATCCACACTGCTCTCCCTTGCGTCACTCACCACGCCCCATTTGTAAGCCAACCAATACCTTCCTGGCACTTCACTTCTTCCCGCTCTTTTCCTCTTCCTGATCTTTATTTCGCGTGCGTGCTTCTCATTTCCCGGGCCTCGGGAGCTTCATATGCTAGGGTGCACATGCTGTGATAGCAGCTTTCCTTCCTGACCCCACCCCGCAAAGCGCAGAGACTTGAGATAAGAGCAGGTCCGTGCTGCTCTCTGTAAAGCACTAGTGAGCTCTGGCTGGGAGTGGCTCGGAAAGGATCCAGAGAAAGGGGAACTAGAAGCTGGTTTTGACAAGATCAAGAAGGAATTGCCTTGAGCACATAGCGGAAGTTTCAAAAACTTTCTGTGGGCGGGACCATCTTCAGGATGTGACCAAGACTTTCCCTCCCTTTCAGAGAGTCAAAATCGCGCCTTTGGATGCCAGGGTCCGGAGAAGGAGCTATGGAGCCTGTCGCTGCCACCAAGGTCCTTTTCTGCCGCTTGGCTCTGCTGTGCTATTTGACCCTGCAGTGCCTGCTGTCTGTCTGTCTGTGTTCAGGCAGAGAAGGTGAGTTCCCCAGACCCTATGGGAGCAGCAGGGTGATGGGAGCTTGGGATCGGGAGCAGGGGTGGGGGTGGGGGTTGGGACACAGTTTGTCTATGTTTGAGGTGGGAGGTGGGGGCAGCACAGCTCTCTCTGTCTTGAGCAAGCCAGTGACTTCCTAGGAAGGAATCCTGGGACACAGTGTGGGAGGACAGGACCCCTCAGCCCCCAGACTGTTTTGAGAATACTCTAGGTCCCAAGTTCCTTCTAGTCCTCACCCCCACCCCTCAGACAATGACTCAGTCGATGACTAGGAGTCCAGATTTCTTTCTTTCTTTCTTTCTTTCTTTCTTTCTTTCTTTCTTTCTTTCTTTCTTTCTTTCTTTCTTTCTTTCTTTCTTTCTTTCTTTCTTTCTCTCTCTCTCTCTCTCTCTCTCTCTCTCTCTCTCTCTCTCTCTCTCTCTCTCTCTCTCTCTGGCTCTCTCCTTCTTCTTCTTCTTCTTCTTCTTCTTCTTCTTCTTCTTCTTCTTCTTCTTCTTCTTCTTCTTCTTCTTCTTCTTCTTCCTTTTAGTTTGCAAAAGATTAAAATACATTTTAGTTTCAAAAGATTAGTATGATGATGGCCTTCATTTGCCAAACACTTTTTAGACACTAAAGAATACATGTCATATTGCAATAATCTTCAAAATTATTTATTATCATTTTTTAAATTTTATTTAATCTTTTTCTACAGTCCAGATTTCATCCATCTATTAGTGTACCCTCTGACTGTTCTACATCCAATATCTCTTCCCTACCCCCCACCCCCACCACCTCCCCAACCCCCAACACACCCAACTCCCCCACCCCCATCTTCCCAACACCCTCCAACTCCCCCACCCCCCACCCCATCTTCCCAACACCCTCCAACTCCCCCACCCCCACCCCCAGTCAACGAGGATGTCCCCACCCCCATCTCACACACCACCAGACCTCTAAACCCACACCAGACCACTAAACTCCTCACCAGTTTCTTGAGCGTTAGGTGCATCTTCTCTGACTGAAAACAGACAGGGCAGTCCTCTGCTGTATATGTGTTGGGACCTCTTATCAGCTGGTGTGTGCTGCTTGGTTGGTGGTCCAGTGTCTGAGAGATCTCGGGGATCCAGGTTAGCTGAGACTGCTGGTCCTCCTACAAGTTCTCCTTCTTCCTCAGCTCCTTTCAGCTTTTCCCTAATTCAAACATAGGGGTCAGCAGGTTATGTTGGGTGTAAGTATCTGCATCTGACGCTTTTAGCTATGTGATGGGTCTTTCAGAGGGCAGTCATGATAGGACCCTGTTTGTGTTCACTCCATAGCCCCAGTCTTAGTGTCAGGCCTTGGGGCCTCCCCTTGAGCTGGATCCAAATTGGGCCTGTCTCTGGTCCTCCTTTTCCTGAGGCTCCTCTCCATGTGTGCGCCTGCAGTTTTTTCAGACAGGAGCAATTATGAATGTTCTGTGTTTGGAAATTTTTAGATTTAGTGTTTTCTTTGCCCAATGTATCCATTTCTTCTGTGGTATTGTCCACTCCTGAGATTCTCTCTGCCATGATTTCTTTTTTGTTGGTGAAGCTTACCTCTGTAGTTCCCATTCAAATTCTTAAAGTTTTTATTTCTAGAATTCCTTCCGTTTCTGTTTTCAATAGTGATTCTATTTCCATTTTACGTCTTATTTGTTTCCTTCAAACATATGTGTTTTCTTGAGTTTCTTTAAGGGATTTCTTTATATCCTCTTTAAGGACTTCTATAATCTTCATATAGTTATTTTAAGGTCTTTTTCTTGTCCTTCAACAGTGCTGGAATATTCAGGGCCTGGTATGGTGCAACAGCTGGGCTCTCATGGACACATATTGCCCTGGCTGTTAATGATTGCTCTGGTGTCTAGACATCTGGGTTTGGGATAATTATAGGTCTAGGCACTGATACCTGGACCTTTCTTTTTATGAGTGGGCGATTTGTTCCTTGGTTTCTGTTTCCTCTCTGGATTTTTGTAGATTATGATGGTCGTGTATTGTCTGTTTCCCTGGCCTGCTCAGCTCTTGAGTTCACAGAGGATGATTACTGGTATTGGGACTGGGATACTGGAATGAGATGGCAAAAGGAAGGTTGGAATATAAGGTCTTTGTGATCTTTTGGGGATGGGGTCAGAAGGGAAAGGGAGTTCACAGTTGGATCTCAGGAGCAAAGGAGCAGTATAGGTCCACTTTGACACTCCTTGTCCTGGGTAATGTGATCCCTATGTTGTAAGGATCACGAGGCACTGTTGGGAGCTGGAGGTTGGAAATAGGCAACTAATGGGGTGAGGGAGGCAGCAAGGGAGGACCTGTGTGATCACCTGGAGATGAGAGCTGGGGGTTGAGACAAGGAGAGCTGCCATGGGTGTTCTTAGGACAGAGCTGGGTCTGAGACTGGGGCATTGGATATGGGGGAAGAGGCAGGGAAGAGAATATCTGCAGGTAGCACACTTGGTTTTTGGCAGGTATGGCCTGTCAATGGTGTTTTCACAAAGATTCTTAGTCCAAAGGTAGGATCTTGGTTAGTCATCAGGACGAAATTCTAAACATTCCAAATTGATAAACTTCACTTTGGGAAAACAAGCACCTTTTCTATTTCTTTCTTCCATTTTCTTTCTGATGTCCTGTAAAGACTTGGGTGCCTTTGATCATCTGAAGTTGGTCTTGAGCTGTGAGTCTTTCCTGTGCAAGTGAGTTCTGCCTTTCAGGCTGTAGATGTCCTCACTGTAGATGGCTTCTGCAGATGTCCTCACTGTTGATGTCACCTGTAGATGTCCTCACCATACATGTTTCTTGTAGATGTCCTCACCATACATGTTTCCTGTAGATGTCCTCACCATACATGTTTCCTGTAGATGTCCTCACTGTAGATTCTCCTGTAGATGTCCTGTCGATGTCGCCTGTAGATGTCTTCACTGTATATGTCTCCTGTAGATGTCTTCACTGTAGATGTCTCCTGTAGATGTTCTCACTGTAGATGTCTCCTGTAGATGTCCTCTCTGGCTTGGTATGCCCATGTCTTAGGGTTTTACTTCTGTGAACAGACACCATGACCATGGCAAGTCTTATAAAGGACAATATTTAATTGGGGTTAGCTTACATGTTTATATGTTTAGTCCATTATTATCAAGGTAGGAGCATGGCAGCATCTAGGTAGGCATAGCACAGACAGAGATAAGAGTTCTACATCTTCATCTGCAGGCTTCTAGTGGAAGACTTACTTCCAGACACCTAGAAGTAGGGTGTCAAAGCCCACACCCACAGTAATACAACTATTCCGACATGGCCACACCTCCTAATAGCACCACTCCCTGGCCCAAGCATTTACAAACTATTGCATTTCACTCCCTGGTCCCCACAGGCTTGTTCAAACATATGAGTCTATGGGCGGCCATACTTAATCAGCATTAGTTAAAATACATTTAGTCCAACTTTCTGGGTCCCCAGAGTCTATAGCAGTCTCAACAATGTTAAAAATCCAAAGTTCTAGGTCTGTTCTGAGATACATCCAATCACTTAACTCCAATCTCCAAAGCAAGAGAGGAAACCTACTGGGCAGATTCTGAACTCTGCACGTCCATGTCTGATGTCAAAGTGGTCTTCATATCTACAATTCCTTATTCATCTTTGTTGACTACAACAAACTTCTTTTTCCTGGCCTAGTTCCACTCCCTGTTAACAGCTTCTCTTAGGAGAATGCCCACAGCTCTGGCATCTTAAATAACTTGGGGGTCACCAAAGCAACTTCCATGTTTCAGCTTCTTTTAATGTCTGGTATACACACATGATCTTCTGGGCTCCTCCAAAGGACTGTGTCACTTCTCCCACTCGGCCCTCTGTAGCACTCAAGCTCAGGTTCATCCACTCCATTGCTGCTGCTTCTCTTGATCATCCCGTGGTACTGGGGTCTTCTGCTGTAATTTGGCTCTGCAAATAGCCTATCATAGGCTTTCTTCATGGTGCCAAGCCTCAACTCCATTGCCTGCCCCCATCAGTCCTGGGCCATCCTTCAACTGCCACTGAGGCTGCTACTTTACCAATGCCTTCTGTGAACTCTCACAGTCCCAAGCCTCAGCTGCTCTGCCTGATCCCTTCATGCCTTCAAAACCAGTACTACCTGGGTGATTCATATACTTTACCAAGTACAGCTGCAGCATGTCGTACAACCTTGGCTATCTTTGGAACACAGCTTCTTTGGGCTCTCAAAAAACACTTCCCACAAGATTTCATCTCAGTGATGCTGGTCTCTTCTTAATCACCACAAATTTCTTAGCTCCAGCTAACCAACATCAGTTGTTCCAGTAGTATCTTCAATTCCAGACTCTAAAGCCAGAGCCACAGGGCTGAAGCTGCCATGTTCTACTGCTTGCTGGGTCTGCACTATGCCTCCCCCCCATTCTATTTCTAGTTTTCTGTTTTCCAACTTGCTCACCACCTTAGCTAGGCTGTCCTGGATCTTGTGCTATAGATTGACCTTGAACTCAGAGATGTGCTTGCCTGTCTCCTGAGATTAAAGGTGTGTACCACCATTCCTGGATCTAAATTTAGTTGGGTAGAATCTTGCCCCAAATTCCCAATTCCATAATTGGCTATCTCCAAGAACACAGGATTTGGCTCAATTTCACTTCCTGGTGCCCCTTTAATACTTGAACCATATATTACATAGTTTTCCTTTCTAAACTTGCTACACTTGCTCAAAATGCTTTTAACGAGACTGAACCATAGAACAAAGTCTCTGATGGGCTTTTTTGAGACTTCCTTTATAAATCTCTTTACCTTAGCTTCGGGTAGACTCTTCAGATAAGGACAAAAAGCCACATTCTTCACCAAAATACTACAAAAACAGCTTCTACCCTACAAACTGAAATTTTTCTCCTCTGAAACCTCTTGGGCCAGTTCAAATTACTCTCAGCAACAATGGCTTCCATACTCCTGCTAGGATGGCCCATTTAACTCCATTTAAAACATTCTTCTGCTTTCCAAATCCAAAGTCCTCAAATCCATGTTCTTCTAAACAAAAGCATGATCAGGACTGTCACAGCAATACCCCATTCCCAATAACAACTTCTGTTTTAGTTAGGGTTTTACTGCTGTGAACAGACACAATGAGCATGGCAGTCTTAAAAAGGTAAACATTTAATTGGTGCTGGCTCACAGGTTAAGAGGTTCAGTCCATTATCATCAAGGTGTGAGCATGGCAGCATCTTGGCAGGCATGATACAGGAAGAGCTAAGAGTTCTACATCTTCATCTGAAGGCTGCTAGTGAAGACTCATTTCCAGACAGTTAGGCCTAGGGTATTAAAGCCCACACCCACAGTTGCACACATACTCCAACATGGCCACCCCTCCTAATATTGCCACTTCACTTCTATGGCCTGGACAGACATGTTAATAATGTTCCTTTAGGTGGGTGCTAGACCACAAGGTCCTAGAGGTCGAAGATGCGGTTGGGATACCAGGTGCCTGTGGGGGCCACCATATGCACCTGCTGAAGCATGTCACCCATAGGTGCATTATAGATCATACCAGTTAGGAAGTAAGGTGATGTTTGTGAGGGGTGTTAGAAGAGGAACAGCTATTGGTTAAAGGCAAGGCTATTAGAACAACAAGCTTTGCAATTAGAGTTTCAGAGGATTGTTTTTGTCCTTGACCACCTGCCGTATGGTTATAAAGTCCTCTGGGTCTGAAGGAGGGTCTTTGAGGCAAGCTTCGGTGTGGTGGGACAGGTGGCAATTCTGTCTGCCTTACGTGCAGTAGGTGTAGTTAGCACAACTACATAAGATCCTTTCCAGGGGGGTTAAAGCCTCTGTGTCTGATGTCTATTTACAAGTACCCCATCACCTGTAGGTAATTATGAGGTGTATGTAGAGGAGCAGCCTCAGAGCTGTCTCTCAGGTGTGGCCAGAGGTCCTTCTGGGTAAAAGCGATGACGCTGACTGAGTCAAATAAATGTCTATCAGTCACTTCAGCTAATACATATGATTTAACTTGGGAATCATGGGAGGGGCATCTCCCATACATGATCTCAAAGGGGGTCAGTCCCAAGGGCATGTTTCTGATCCTTTTGAGGGTGAAGGGGAGGAAAGCCTCCCAGTACCTGCAAGTCTCTAGGGTTAATTTGGTAACGTTCTCTTTCAGAGTTCTGTTTATCCTTTCTACCTGTTCTGAACTTTGGGGCCTATAAGCACAGTGTAATTGTCAGACCACCCCCATTGTCTTGGCCCTTCCCTGTGTTACTTGAGCAGTGAATGATGCAATTAATACTAAAACCACTCTAGGCTCCCAAGCAGGTACATGTGAATGCATATTGCCACCTGCCCAAGTGTTCTGGATTCAAAAATGAAAAACATACACACATATACACTCAAACACACACACCCTAGCTTATTTTTAATATGCTCTAGCATTTTCAATGGCTGGGCCACTCATTAACCTCCATGTGGCTAATACACTCCCCTCCTATATTCCTGAGTAAGTCCTTACTAAATCTATAGTTTACCTTTGCTGCCCTCTTTCCATCTCAGCAGCCCCTCCCATAGGGCTGAGTTCCCTTTGCACCTGCATTTGGACCATTCCACCCTCCTATTCCTTCAAAGCATGGTCTGTCCTATTTCCTTCTCATGTCCCTTTTCCTTGTACCTAGGTGGCTGGTCTGGTGGGTGTATCTGAGCAGGCTCTGAGCAAGTTGACAGGATTAACTTACAGTTCCCTGTCATCTACCAATCTTTGATTTGTAGGCCATTGGTATCTGAGTTTTTATGTGCTTTATGTATTCTTGACAATGCTTAGGCTTCTCTGGTAGAGTGGGTGGCCCAGGATCTGGCAGCCAAAGTGTCAGGGCTGATATGGACTCAGGGTGGCCTTTGCTGCCTCCTCTGCCCTCTGGTTAAATTTACCTTTGGCTGTTATTGCCTTCTGGTGGCGGGACCACTGAATAATTTCTAGCTTGTGGGGCAGCCAGAGGGCTTGAAATAAGTGTAAAGTTTCTTGCTTGTTTTTAATAGTCATTCCCTCAGCCATAAGCAGCTTCTGTCCTGATGCATGGCCCTGTGGATATGTGCAACTGCTAAGGCATATTTGCTATTAGTGTAAATGTTGACTTGCTTGTCCCTGCCAGGTTGAGGACCTTTGTCTGGAAAATTAGCTCTGCTCTTTGGGCTGAAATTCCAGTGGGTTGGGCTAAAACCCAAGCAGGTTCAGAATCAGACACTACTGCTTCTACCACATACCTCTGTCTTGTACGAATCTCCAACCATCTGTGTACCAAAGACCTCAGTGTCCTGTATTGGATGATCAAATAAGTTCTTTCTGAACCTGTGTATTTGTCTCAGGATACCAACAGAGTCGTGGAGAGGTCCCTTGAGATGTGGGTCTGGGAGCAAGGAGGCTGTGTTCAAGCTTGTGCTTGGCAGGATGCGGATTTCTGGGGGTGTTGAGCAGTGAATTCTGGTAATGAGTCAAGCAGGCGTTGCTTATCCATTGGTTTGGGGGTTGCTTGAGGACTCCTTTGATGACATGGGGTGATATATAGTTCTTTCCCCAGTGGCCCTAAAGATCTGTAAGCATGGCAGCCATTCTGACACTATTGGGTCTAGTTTCTTTGTCAGGCAGGCACAGGCCTGTTCCCTGTGCCTAGCAACTGGGTCAAGAGCCATTTAGCTAGGCCTTTGCTCTAATCCACATGGAAGTGAAAAGGCTTGGTCACATCAGGCCACGCTGGGGCTGGAGCCATCAGTGTAACTGTCTGAGTCCATGGAAAGAGTTCTCCTTAGCTTCAGTCCTGTTGAAAGTCTCTTTTTCTTAGGTGAATTCATAATCCATAATTGTAAGAACCCTGCTTACCTAAGGAACTACTGAACCTTCTGCTTTGAGGTCAGAGTTGGGCATTTTCAAAAGAGTCTCTTAGGGCCACTGACAGCCCGAAATGTCCATACTTCAGAATGTAGCCCAAGTATGTCACCTTCTGTTGACATAGTTGGTCCTGTTTGGCTGATGATTGGTACCCCAGAACACCTAGAGCCACCAGTAAGTCTTCCTTGCTTTGCTGGCATTCTGCCAGGATCTTTTTTTTTATACCTCTAAGTTGTCATCTACACATTGCAGGTCTAGGGGTGTCCCTACCAGTATCAGCCCGGTCCTCATGTAGGGCCATGTTGAAAATGGTGGGTGAATTCTTGAATCCCTGGGTTAGCCAGGTCCAGATAAGTTGTCCATTACATCTTTTGTCAAGATCATGCCAGTCAAAGGCAAATAACAGCTGGCTCTTATGTACTGGGGGTAGACTGAAGAAAGCATCTTTAAGATCTAATATGGTATACCAGATTCTGGATGGCTTATTAGCTCAACAGATTCTATGTGTTAGGCATTGTGGAGTGGATGTTCTGACTTGCTTATTGACTTCTTGAAGATCCTGCATGAGACTGTAATATTTGGAGATATGTTTTTTAACTGGAAGGAGTGGAATGTTCCATGGAGACTGGTTAAGTATAACCTTTAAGTCTTCTCATTCAGGAAGTAATCATCCTTCTTGGCTTCCTGTGGCATAGGATATTGTTTAACCTGGGGTGTGGTGGCCCCTGGTTTTAATTCTATCCAAATTGGGACTGGATGAACTGTATTTCCCATTTCCCCAACCCCTCCCCATGCTGAGGGGAAACATGACAGTCATGTTGAGATTCCTTTTCCAGTAGGTTTTATGTTTTTGTATAGTCTCTATTCATCTTCTAAAAATAAAGTGAGGCCTATATTGGTCGTCCATCTTGACCTGTGACAAATTTCTCCTTGGGGTCAAACATATTTGGGTCCTGATTATAGTTAGTGAATTTTTTCCTAAGTAGCATCCAGGCATGTCTAGGAAAATGTAGGATACTCACCCCATTTCAAAGTCCTTTATTCTTTGGATATTTGATGCCTGTGGCCTCCTGTATCCATGACTTTATGTTTGATGGTTTTCCATGAGCCTCTGTGAGGACTAAATGTTGAGTTCCTGTGTCTAGTATAAACTTGATGGGTTTCTCCTTCATTGTAATGGTTACCCAACATTTGGAGAGGTGGTTCAATCCCTGTCTCCTGTAATCACTCAAATCTTCTAATTCCAGCACATTTGTTTGACCCCCTTCTGGTATTTATTGGGAGGGATGGATTGTTTGGGGGCAGTCCTTGATCCAATACCCTATTTCCTTACAATATTCATGTTGTTTCTTTTGATTTGAGGCATGTTCCTTGTTTATGGTCTTTTAGCTTTATTGATTGCTAGAAGTAGCAACTGTTGGTGTTTTTTCCTTCCTCTGTGTCAGCTCTGACTGCTAGCAAGATTTTGGTCAAGTTCCACAGCTGTTGGGCATTGGAGCAAGCCTGTTTTCCTTTGAGGCTCTAGGTTTTTGTAGTTTCTTCAAGACTGCTAACAACCCCTGTAGGGACATTTCCTGCATCCCATCTACTTTGTGTATCTTATGATATATGTCTGGTACTGCTTTATTGAGAGAAGCCATCATCACTGCTCAAGTGTTCTCTGGTTATTCCTGTTCCAGAAAGGCATGGGACTGGAATGCTGTCATAATTCTCACTAGTAAGGCTGTAGGGGGGTTCCCCATCTTCCTGTCTAATATTGACTATTCAAGCCAAATTAGTGGGATGGCAATCAACTGCTAAGAGACCTCCCAATTAGAGCCTGAGAGTAGACCCGTAGCTTCCACTTACATTCATACATGTTGAAGTCCATATTGGGCCTGGCCAAAGAATAAGAGGTATCAATAATCAATTGATTAGTAGTAGAGTTCTTGTTCTAGCCTGGAACTACTTTCTGAGACTCATTAGTAATTCTTTCCCTCTCTTCTGTGATGAAGAGAATCTATATCTGTTCCTGACAATCAACCCACAGAGGTTGGAGGGTAAAGAATCCTGAATCTATGAGTTCTCTAAGAACCCCTGGTCTCTCTGAACATTTGGGATTTTGATTTTCCAATTATACAAACCACTAGTAGAGAAAGACCTTATCGCAAGGGTCAGTTCTCTTGATCATATGGGGGTCCATGGCCCTAAGGGGGAGGGCCACGATGGTATCTAGTGTCTAGTGACTGGCCTGTTCCCTAGCAACCCATCCCTGGTGTGCAGAAGCACTGGCTGTAGGTTGTTAGGGTCCTGCTGCTAGTGCAGGTAGAGTGGAGGAGAGCAGAGAAGGAAATCTGCATGTCTGCTATCCTGCAAGACATGTGGGGGGAGGCAGTTGGTTTAGATTTCTCTGTCTTGTCTTCTTAACCACTGGGTGTAGGGAAAAAAATGGAGCAAGGGGGCGGCGGTGGCATGGGTCCCACATAGGAGAAACACTGGCAGACAAAGCACCCATCGGCGGTAGGGGAACATTGGCAGGACCGCACCAGTGTAGGGACTGTGGGCGCCTGGTTACCTGTAGAGCAAGAGATTGCCTGGCTAGCATGGAGGTGTTTGCTCAGAAGGCAGGGCTGCTTGCATGGCCCCCAATTACCTGTTTGAGGAAACTACTTGGCTGAGATGAGGCTTGATTCTTCCCTGGTGGCTGGAAACACAGAGGCCTGCTCCATTCTTCCACACAGTGGGAAGAGGGAAAATTGACAGAGATGGGGAACAGAGAGAGGGGCAGAGAGAGATGGGGCCAGAGAGAGAGTGAGGAGGGGCAAGAACCGTTCTTTTATAGTAAGCCGGGTAACCGAGGGGCTATAGCCAGGTGACTATAGGGCTGGAGTCCAGCCAGAACACTAGGGGTCTGGGGAGTGCCCATAAGTGATGGCCACAGGATTATGGAGTTGAGGAGTCAGCAGTCTGGAAGCATAGCTCATAGGTTCTGTCCCTTGCAGATGGTCTCAAAACTGGGATGTGTTTCAGTAAGATGGATAGGTTGTATATGAGGTCTTTCCAGGTAGTAATGTAAGGGACTTGATCTGTGTAGCTGGTCCAAATATAGATGACATCCTAACTTTCTGTAACATGAGAATGTCCCAGGGCCCTTCAGGTCTCCAGCCAACATGGAATACTGTCCACACCAACCTGAAAACAGTGGTCAGTTTGCCCTTCCTACCTTCTAGCCTAGTTCTAAAGTCTTTAAACCTGTCCAGGAAAAACATTGGTGGAAATTGGAGCATCTATGTCTGTCCCATATTTCTTTCCTTGAATGCAAGAAAATAAACCAAACACAATGCAAACAAAAAGAGCACAGAAATATGAATGCCAATTTTTATACAGTTGCAAAAGTGACAAAGTAAGATGATGATGAAGTTGGAAGGACCTGAAATGTCTCTCTAAAGAAATTCAGGGATCCAATTTCTTACGAATGGATCTGGGAGATCTCCTGGCCCTGATGACTTATGGGGGTCCAGTGCATTTGCTGCAGTCCCCTGTTGCAGTGCTAAATCACAGGTTTACAGATTTACTAGAGTGAAAACAGCCAGACACTCAGACAAACACTATCCAGAGAATACTTAACAATCAGGCTTTGACTTTAAAGGTTGGGTGAACTGGTGGAGGGACAGGGTGGGGTCCCAAATGAGCCCTTAAATATTATGCCTAGATTAACTTGAGTAATCTACTCCAAACATTTGGTATATTGGGAGATGACTGACTGTTATTAAGAGTGGAGTGGCAGTTGTTAGGAAACCTATGGCTGCTTCTAGGGGTGTCTTGGTTTCTGGAATATGCTATGCTTTTCCCAATAACTGAGCTCAGTTGGAGGACAGGCTTAACCTAAGATGGAGTGTAAATACAAAATGGAGTTTGTAATGTTAGACTGGGCCCTTCAGATCTCTGTTCTTTCCTTTCTCCATCAGCATCCTTGGCACTGGGTTCTCTCTTGTTGGTGGAACCTGGTGTCATCTTTAGGGGACAAATCCCTTTTCCAATGCACTGGAAAGTACCCCCAATCACAGTGTTCTTCTTCCATCTTCCTCCAAGGAGGAGCAGCCTGAGGCAGCCAGTGTTGCTTTAGTTGGTCCTCCTTCATGGTCCACTGCTCCTTCTTCAGCCACATGCAGTCCACCATTGACCCAGCTCCAATGCAGTTTTTCTTACAGAAAATGTATGCTCCTTTTATCATGTCCACTTTAATCTGTGGCCATATCGGCCTTCTGTTCACAACCAAAGAGAGAGTTCTGGGGCTGCAGAGAGTTTGTTTCCATGTCCATCAAACATTTTAATGAAGTGAGAAAGAGCCTCAGGCAATCAAAAGGAAAGAACTTCAAAAGTTTAGGTGTGGGAGTTGGAAGAAAATGTGAAGAATTAAAAATGGTAGAGGAGGAAGTGGGGAGAAGCAGAGTGAAAGTGGTTGAGCTTGTTCTCTCTCTCTCTCTCTCTCTCTCTCTCTCTCTCTCTCTCTCTCTTTCTCGATCCACTATCATCCCTCTGCCCCTTCATCCTCCCTTCCACTCTCCTCCACCCTTTCGTAAGGATTTTCTTGGTTTCATATATACAGGCTGTCTCTGAGTCCCTTGCTTCCCATCCTTAACCTTACTGCATATTTCCTTCACAGAGTCTGCTTCCCTTTGCTACAGTTTCAAGGTTGAAAGATCAAACGGACAATGGAGGAATGAAGTCCACGGCCTACTGAACAGACAGAAAAATTTTCTCTATAAGGATTACAAGTGTCATCCCATCGATGATCTCAGAAACAGAACGAATGCCACAAAGTTCTGTGAAAAAGAGGCTGACACTCTGAATAATGAAGTTGACATTTTCAAAGCAATGCTATCTGGCATATTGGAGACTACACCAATCAATGGTAAGTTTCAAGTGGACACAAGGCTGGAGATGTATCTCAGTGGTAGAGTATTTGGCTGCACACATGAGGCCTTAGATTCAATGCCCACTGCTACAAAATAAGTAATAGAATATATCAGATATATACCCCCCCTCCCCGCACCATAGAAAACAACTGGGTGAAAGATTAGGGACATTCACTGTTTTCATAAAGGATAAAAACCGAAACACTGCTACTCCTATCTCAGACATCCTGTAGCAAAGCCAAAATGTAGAGGGAAAAACAAGGTCAGAGAATCGGAAGGGAGGGTGGGTAGGCAGATAGGATTAACCAAGGCCAGAGGCTGATCTTTTTCCAATAGGCACAGAGGCCCATGCTCTGCAGGCCAGGATGTGTTGCCAGTATGAAGGAGACAAACATTTCAGGGGATCCTGGGTCTTTCGTCTGAATGGAAGGAACATATCCCATTTTGACCCGGACACTGGAATCTGGACTGAATTGGATCCCAGATACAAGAAGATTGTGGATATGTGGAAGAAAGACAGGGATAGAGCTGCCTTCTTAAATAAGACTTCACACTGGGACTGCAGGGCCCGCCTTGAGGAGCTCACGTCACACTGGAAAGAAAATCCAGAGCCTACAGGTAACTGGGAAGACAGGGAGAAAGCTCTCTGAAGGTCTCAGGGTGGTGAGAGTGGATCTGGAAGGAGTGAAAAGGAAAGTATGTGCCACAAATATCAAAATACATGTATGCAGGAATGACAATCTCAGTGAACAAATGCACTGTGTTTAGAAATGTCTTGCTTAAATATAGAGACCCACAGTAGGTATTATATGCAGAGAGTAAGAGGCCTTGGAACAGTCAGGCCCAAATGGAATGTCTTCAACAAATCCCTCATCCCAGAGCTCAGGGAATGATGCAGAAGAGGAGACAGAAAATGTGTAAGAGCCAGAGGGATTGAGGACCCCAAGGGGAAAAGGCCCCTAAATCAACAGGATCAACACGGATGTGAACTCACAGGGACTCAAGCAGCATGTGTAGGGCCTGCACAGGTCTGCACAGATCCTCTGTGCCAATATTATGGGTTCCAGATTAATGTTTTTATGAAAGTGCTGACCATGGGAACAAGTTTGTCTCTGACTCTTGTTTGCATTCGCTTGGGTTCTTCTTTTCTGTTTCTCTATATTATTTGATTTTGATATGATATTTTTTGTCTTATCTTCTTACATTTTTTGAAAAATGAAAAAAATGAATGAGTGTTAACCTAGCAACTAGGGTGAAGTTTAACAACAGATTGTCATTTACACCTGCTGAGAGAAGGAAATTCAGTTTTCTTCACTGGAATAATTCTGGGAATATCAAACATGCCAAGGAAGATCTCCTGATAAGTACTTGACCAACAAATAAGTGATGTCAGCATTTTGTTTTTCAGTTTAATGTGTGTGTGCATGTGTGTGTGTGTGTGTGTGTGTGTGTGTGTGTTTGCTTTTATTTGGTTATAATTGGATGGTTTCTTTTGTGTTTGTCTTTTTCTTTTTGTTGACATTACATTTTGGGCATTTGTGGATGTATTTGTACTTTGGATTAATTTTTGAGAAAGAAAATAATGTTGGGTGGGTAGTTATAAGGAAGAAGAGAATCTGGATGACATTGGGGGAGAAGAATATGATCAAAATATATTTAAATTGGCTGGGAAGTTGGCTCAGTGGTTAAAAGCACTGACTGCTCTTCCAGAGGTCCTGAGTTCAATTCCCAGTAAATATATGGTGGAACATTTCTATGGGCTAGCAATGATTTCAGTTTCTTATTGTGGTTAAGTTAAGTAATCTACTTCAAAGGATCTGGAATATTGGGAGCTGATTGGCTGTTACTAAGGGTGGAGTGGCAGTTGTTAGGAAACTTATGGCTGTTGATATGTGTGTCTTTGTTCCTAGAAGATGCTGTGATTTTTCCTGTAACTGAGCTCAGCCTGCGGACAGGTTTGACATAAGATGGAGTGTAAATACAAAATGGAGTCTGTAATGTCAGGCCTGGCCCTTCAGATCCCTGTTCTCTCCTTCCTCCATCAGCATCCTTGGCACTGAGTCATCTCTTCTTGGTGGAACTTGGTGTCATCTTTAGGGACAAATCCCTTTTCCAATGCACTGGAGAGTTCCAATCACAGTGCTCTGCTTCCATCTTCCTCCAAGGAGGAGCAGCCTGAGGCAGCCAGTGTTGCTTTAGTTGGTACTCCTTCATGCTCCACTGCTCCTTCTTCAGCCACTTGCAGTCCACCATTGACCCAGCTCCTAAATCCAGTTTTTATCAGAGAAAATTTGTGTTCCTTTTATCATATCCACTTTCATGTGTGAGCCTTGATGGCTTTTTGTTCACAGCCAAAGTGAGAGTTCTGGGGCTGCAGAGGGTTCGTTTTCATGTCCATCAAATTTTTTAATAAAATGAGAAAGAAACTCAGGCAATCATGAGGAATGAACTTTAAAAGTTTAGGTGTAGGAGTTGGAAGAAAATGTGAAGACAAGAATTAAAAATGGTAGAGGAGGCAGTGTGTAGAAGGAGAGAGGAAGGTGGTTAACCCATATACCATAAGCGGAGAAGGTTGGGCCTGGAGAGATTATTCCTAATGTCTCCTTTTGTATTCTATAGTGACTAAGTACACTGCATTATGGATAAACATTCTTTATCAAGATCCTTTAGCAGACTAGTTATAATTTGCATGTGGTAGATTTGGCTCAGTGATAAAACCTGCATGGGAGATTGTGTACAGGTACACTTTGCTACTCCTTGCCATTCTTCTCAATCTTCTTAGTGTAAATGTCCCCTTCACACAGGACTGCATGTCTTCTTTAGCTGCTGAAAGACCGCAGACCATAAGTGTGCTGAGATGTAAGAACTGGCCTGTGGGCAGATGGCATTGTGCAGGTTAGAGCCTGTGTTAGAGTTCCATTGCTAAACCTGACCACAGCAACTCTTATAAAGAAAACATTCGAGTTGAGCTGGCTTATGGTTCAGAGTTCAGTCCAACATCATCATGGCTGGAAGCATGGCTGCATGTAGCAGACAGGGCTCTATAAAGGTAGCTGAGAGTTCTATATCCAGGAAGATGATGAAACATACTTCCTCCAACAAAGCCACACCTCTTATAAATGCCACTCCCTATGAGCCTATGGGAGCCATTTACTTTTAAATCACTACATTCCACTCCCTGGCCCCCAAAGGCTTTTTAGCCATATCATAATGTGGAAGCATATTTATTCCAACTTCAAAACTCCCCATATTTTCTAACACTCTCAAACTTGTTGAAATGTGCAAAGTTCAAAATCTCCTTTGAAATTTATGCAATTGTAATCCTGTGTAAAATTAAAAGGAAAAAGCAAAATTGCATACTTCCAACAAATAATGGCAGAGGATATACAGTTCTACTACATTTTCTACTACACAGCCAAATGTCTATCTTTCAAAGTGGTGATTTAACTATATAGGAACCTAAATATTCAGTGCCCAGATTAAGAGCACCAAGATAATATGACCATAGTTAGCAGCTTCCCAAATGTGTCAATTGGCAACTTTGCTCCAGGAAACCTCCCCTGAACACTTAGGACCCAAGACAAATTTGTCAGGCATCCTTGTGATATCTTCCTTCTCGAAAAGGTGTTCTCGCATCAGTCAGAGTAAAAGTACCAGTTGCATAGATGAGATCTTGTGCATTTTCTACCTATATACTTAGAAAAAGTCACTTCAAGTGTTTGTCAAAACTCTCCTGGTAACATTATGTCCATCTGAGGGGTCAAGGGTAGCATCAGAGGATCTTTCTAGACTATGAAAATGAAGGTAGCCCAACACTAAAGATCTGGTTGTCCCCACCAATGTATCCAGAAAGTGGTAAGTTCACAGAACATGAATCCTATAGCCTTCTTCTTCCTATTTGGAACTCAACTACATGTTTTCCTCACAGATCCATATTCTATCTGTTTCAACTTCACTGTCAAGGATCTTTCTTCACACTAGTATGAAGGACAGTGTTCAATGAATAGAATACCTTTCCTTTAGTATAGTGATAACAAGGCCAAGCCTTTGGATAATCTGGGAAAGGAGGTAAATGCCACCAAGGTGTGGAAAGATTTGACCTAAAGCATGAAAGACATTGGAGAAGAGTTGAAGAACCATCTACTTAACATGGAATCAGGACCAGTCAACACCAGGGGTAAGACTGGCACCAGAAACAAAGACAGGGACTGCCAACAAGAAACAGGAAGAAAATGCTCGGTGGTGGTAGCATGCACTTTTAATCACAGCACTCAGGAGGCACAGTGAGGCAGATCTCTTAAATCTAGATCAGGCTGGTCTACAGAGAAGGTTCCAGGAGAGACAGGACTATACTGACAAACCATGCCTTGCAAATAGAAACTAAAGAAAAGGAAAAAAAAGATAGAACAAGAAGAGTTCAGCACATACAAGGAGAAGGTTATATGTGTATTTCCATTAAAAATAACTGAATATTGATTGAACCTGGAAGTACATAGTACCTGAGGTGTAAAAAATTGGCAAGTTAGGGAGCAAGAGAAAACAGGTCTCTAAGTGTGTGGAGGAAGATTTGACATTTCAGGGGGTGATGACTCCCTAAAGGAGGAAGATGGTGTTGTGTGTCATTTTCAGGTAATCACATCTTGCAGGGCATCATGGTATCTCAACATAAACAAAAAAGGCGCAATAATCCCTTCTGAGCCATCACCCTTGATGGACAATATTCCATTCACTTTTATCCAACTAACACGACATGGAGAGCAACTCAACCATGAAGGCAATGGAGACTAACACCGAACTAGTAAACCTTCTCTATAAGTTTTCCAGGGAGATTTCAGTTACATTCTCAAAATATTCTTAAAATTCTGGAAGGAAATGCTAAGTAAGTCATTAAGTATATTACCACAAGGAAATGCCCACAAGCTTGGAAAGGCATGGCAGTTCTCTTGAAAAGTCTGATGATTTCCCTGTGTGGATGCCAGCATGTATACATAATGGTAAATCTGATCGACTTAGCCAGTGATTACTTGATGGTCTTTCTCTCTGGAGATCCCTGATGATCACAAGGATTCCTCTTTTCCATCTCATTTCTCAGTGTTCCCTGTTTGCTATTAGCCAATGATGTGACATTAAGTGGATTCTCCTGGACCAACAGTCCATATGAGTCACTGTAAACTTCAGGATTTTTCTTTCTCTGTTACAGTTGCCTTTCTACCAGCTCCATCTTCATCCTTAAAGCTGTCACTGTCTTTCTCTGGCACAAGAAAACACCACCAATTATGCCGTCATCCAGAAAGTTAATTACCACACTAAATATTGTCACATTGCTTGTTGGTTCAATAGGCATTTGCTGCCTTTGATAGTGAAACAAACTCAGTAAGGACATCTGACTCACACATCCTATTTATCTTTCTATGCAGTGTCTGGAAAATCCTTATCACACATGGCTTCCTTTGGCTGCCCAGAGAGAGAAGTTGCTCCTGGAGTTGTGTTTCTAGCTTCATCCATATTTTTTTTCTGATTTCTTTAAAGGATCACCAATAAAGACCTCAGATATCACCCAGCCTACATGTGCCACCCAGAATCCACCTACCAGGAATAGCACCAAAGCCACGGCTTCCATCCAGATTCAACCTACACGTAACCTACAGAGTCAAAACAGGCCTGGGGTGATTATAGTTATAGCAAACATTTTTGTATTGCTGTTTCTGCGATAGTAGTGAGAAAAAATAGGTAAGGAAAGGGCTGGGCTCTCCCTCTTTTTCTTGGTGTATTAATCAAGTAAGGGCATGGGAGACAGGCCCCAATGGTCTAATCCAAGCCACTCTCTATCACAGTCCTCTCTCTCTACTAGAATGATACTTGGCTTAATATTTAGCCATCACTCCACAGTGATGTTGGAGATAACTATTATTGGGCATAGGAGACTAGCAGGGTCAACATAACTCTGCAGTCAGAGGAGGAATGAAACAGGAAAGGTACCCCCCCCCCAGAAGCCAGAAAAATCCAAGGATCCAAAGAAGATACAAGGAAAAGGGAAATGAGGTATTCCATCCCGAAATCCAACATAAGCTTCTCCCAAGACTGTGATTAAAGTCTGCTTGCTCGTTGGATCATGTGATCCAATGAAATAATTTTCATACCTAGGGCTAAGTATGCACATTAATAGCTCCAAGCTTAGGACAGCCTTTAAGGCAGAAGAATCAGAATGAGCAGACTATCCACGGAGTTGACATTGTGGGACTGACCTATAACTCCAGCACTTGGGGGACCAAGGTAGAAGGATCACCAAGTTCAAGGTCAGCCTGGGCAGCATAGTCACATGTTGTCCAAAGAGTAAAGAAAACAACCAAACCCATTCATTTAACTTGGTCACTTTACAAAGTCACAATTCAGTGCATGTGAAACTGATGCCAATGGCTCTGTCCTTTGAAGTTGACATTACCTGTGTCTATGCAGGTGAAGTGAGACATGAACCCACTGCTGTCATTGTTACCTTTTGCCATACACAGTCTAGAGTCAAAGTACAGATTTGTGATGAAGAATACCAATGTTCTACCTATATTAATATGACATAAAGTTTTCCCTATAGGCATAGGCTGGCAAACATCAGGTGACATCAGTTTTTTTAAGTCAATAAAATTAGGTTTCAATAACATTTTGAATAAAACTTTTTAACTCCAACAATATGTTTGGTCAGACCTACAATTCTCATTTGTGGAAAGGTGAGACAGGAGGATTGCTACAAGAGTTCAAGCATGTAATGGATTATATACTAAGCTAAAGACTAGTTTGGGGGGACAAAGTGAAGATTTTTCCACAAGGAAAAAAGTTGTGAAAGTAAAAAGACCAGCAAAGACAGAAACACGACTATATTTTACTAGCCTTTCATATTTGCTGATTTTTCAAGTTTCCTGTTTTTTATTTTTTTATTCACAATTTTTGCTTCGGTACAATTACACCCTTAGAAACATCTCAACTATTATCATACCAGAGCTTAGAGTGGCAGAAAGATCAAGACGGAAAAATGAAAGAGAAAAGGACTGGGCAGCTGAGGTCCATGGTCTGTGATGTGGGGAGTGTCTAAGAAAGGAAGTAGAGCAGGATGCTGCATGGATGCCCAGGAGCACACTGTGATTCACACTGCATTTGTTATAGGTGCTCCCTGCTGCTCCTCTTCCTCTGCAGACCTCATCGCCAGCTATAATTGGGTGACTCTTCAACATATTCCTGTGGTGTCTCCAGCAAAGGAAACGCATTTCTAATGACATCTCAGAAATCTGTGCAGTTGAGTTCCGACCAGACTGGTGGGAACCCATGAGACTGGTGCCTCTCAAAGCCTCATGCACCAGGGCTTCAGAGTGCACCAGGCTGTTGCTTTAGGGACTTCCTCTTGCTCTGTTCCTTTACTTTCTCACTCTTACATGATAGCATGGTGGAGATCAAGCTGGGCAGGACTCTAAATTACTCCTCACTGTTCAAAACAAGGACTTACCCTGGGTGACCCTGTTATACAAGCAGAAGTTGGCTCCCTTCTGTGTGCAATGCAGATGTAGGGTAACATGACACCTCACTTTCCACACAGACACAAGTCATCTCAGGGCTATCCATGATGGAAAGGCTAATAATTACTTTAATCCCCGAAGTAAATATATGTCACCTATACACTTACAAAATAGGTTGAAAGCAGTGAGCACATGTGTATATCAAAACCATATCAAAAACCAGGTCTGAGGATTTACCTTACCCTCACCTGGACCCCTGAAGAGGCCACCTAACCCTGCAGTGGATATGGCTCCCATAAACCTGCCCCCTGGCTGTCTGCATGTCAAGGACCCTGCAGGTAGAGGACTCCTGTCCATCATAAGGCTTCAATTCAGTTCCATTCACACTGCTAATGCCTCCTGCTTGAATCACTGGCTGACAGTTCATCTGCTGCTCCATGCTAATGTGGATCTGCATGTCACCTGCTGGATCCTGGGGTCCTGCACCTCTCCTCTGCAGTACACTCAGTCCTGAGGCCTGGTGCAGTCCTGCAGCCCTGCAGCTCTCCACTACCTTCCTTAGCAGCTGCTCTAACCACCTGCATGGAGCCTGTCTGTGGGACTAGGATCCTCTGTCTCCACCTCCAGTCTGGTCTCCATGAACTCTAATGGCACCTTGTTCACTCTTTAATGCCATTTTGTAACTTAAGTACATAAGATAACTGTGTGGTGTACAATGTGTGATCTGAGAGTTTATATAGTATTTAAGACTGGAGTAAAAAGGCAAGGTGTTGACCAGTTTTCAAAGGTGATTAGGACTATATGGCAATTAAAGCCATTGCAAAGGATGGAGGTGGGAAATGAAGACGAATTTGTGAGAACATGTTTTCCTGGCTAGTAAATAAACTGCCCATTGGCAAAGAAATCTAAAATACACAATGGTTTTAAACAAATGAAATGCTGAAAGAAATTCATCCTCTCTACCAAACCCTGGTCAACAGAGACTAAACTTGCTCCTCTGGCCCATTGCCTGTCTTACACAACAGTGTCTACTGTTCAAGAATGAGACCTGAAAGGTGTGTTAAGAACAGGAGAGCCTTCCATCCATTCTCTCAGGAGCAGTGGGTTAGCAAACATAAATAAGAAAGCAGAAAAAGAAGTGAGCAAACCTCAGATCACACATCTATGATTATTAATGTATATGATGGGTATATCGCCATACTATACTACGAATTTATACTGTTCGTAAGAAAACTAAGAAAAATGTTAATGTCCGTAAAAAACATGAATAATAGACTAAGGAAAAGCTCAAAAGGTGGTGCCTCTAGGGACCAAGAGGACCACAACTAGTCGTCACTGCCATGCCATCAACTACCAGGGGGTATGGTATACTCATAGAAATGTAACGTTCAGCGACTGAACATTAAGAGGACCACAGAGCTCGAGTATGAAAACGTGACAGTAACAGTCCTAGACTAGTCGTCACTGCCATGCCATCAGCTACCAGGGGGTATGGTATACTCATAGAAATGTTATGTTCAGCGACTGAACATTATATATACGCGTTAGTGAGGAACAAGGGTCAAAGAGGCAGCTCAGTCATAGAGTGCTTGTCCCTTACAAGCATGAGGACCTGAGTTCCCTCTTCAGAACTCAAGCACAGTGTGGTGGCACATGCTTGTCATCCCAGTTCAGGGGACAGAGAGAGAAAGAAAAGCATCTCTGGGGCTTCCTCCTCAGCAGGAATACTTGAACTGATGAGTTCCATTAAGGATTGTCTCAAATCACAGTGTACATGGCATCCTGAGGAGTGATATCCAAAGGTAATGTGTAGTCTCCATACATATGAGTGCATGAAGGAGCATGCACACATGTATATATATATGATAGACACTGTGGACCCAAATATAGCTAGTGACTTCTCCAGAGGCAATGTTCCTGAGAGAGAATGGGCATTTTTCATACTAGTTATGCGATATCACCTGGCCTTGACTTCTGGGCCATTTTATGTTCGTATTTTAATAGATAAGAGGGGAACAGCTCACATCTTCTTAGTTAATAGCTTTCATAGAACTATTGTTCAACTTTGGTTCTTCGGTTCCAGAGTTGGGTAGGATTTGCCTTTTGATTGTGTGAGTTATCATGAGGAACTGAGTGAGACTCCAAATAGGAGATTCTGGTTGTTAAAAGAGTATATTTGCATTTTATTGTGAAGGAAGGGACTCTTTGAATCTGTATTGCTCTCCTGACAGATGGGCAGATCATGTCGTGGATAAATGATGCAAATGCTTTCCTTTTGGGAGGGCTCTGTTGCTGAGAATGAATATTGAGAGCCCTGTGTGGGGATGCTGAGCTCTCATAGGGTCATAAGACCATAAAACTTAAGAAGAGATTGACCTACATTTTGGAGAGGGGAAGGGGAGTTGTTGCGTGAGGTTGGAGGTCAGACTTTGACATCACTCAGGGGTCAAGTGTTCCTCGGTGCCAACAGATAGGTGTAGGTGTAGATGGTAGTGATAGAAAGCCCTGCCACAATGCTATCTCCATCGTAGTGCCTTCTTATCTAATGGATATTAATCACACTGAAAGATTAAGGGAGACCAGCCAAAGACACTGCAGAATTATAACAAGGTGTTTGTTGTGAGCAGCAATAAAGAATTGCAACCTACAGTGATTAAAGAGGGAAAACATCCTTTTGAGCTTTCAGGAGAGGCAGGATGTATGACAATATTGACTGAGGAAGAGAAAAAAAATCCAAGAAATGTAGAAGCAAAGGCTTTATAACCTGACATAAGGACCTCAGGTTGTAATTTAGGTTTCTAGTTTTCTTGGACGGTATAAAACCCTGACCAGAGCAATCCTCCCCATGTTTTGTGTTTTAAAGTGGGTTTAGATGTACAATGTTGTCAAGTCTTACATTGTCATTGGTTAATGTGCCTTTTCACACCCAGCTTCAAAAATCTGGTGACATTACTCATGTAATAGTGATGTTTCCTTTGTTCTTCACAAATTTTAACTATTAAATGTCTTAGATTTGCTTGCATCACATGAAATAAAAGAAATTTGAACTAAGCTTGCTTATTCTCTTGCTTCCTTATCTGCCAATTTTAATTAAATACCTTGGGGGGACTGACATTATCATGTAAACATTCCCACAGAGCATATATATGAAGGTGGAAAACAAATACATCACATCATATACTCAGGGTACAGCTATGCGCATGCACTCGCGCATGCACGTGCACACACATGCCGACACACCATTGCATATGTGAACAGGAGTTCACAGAATGACATCTATGTGCAAAAGTTAGTTGCTAAGTAGATCCTCACAGACGTGAGATGGTAGAATGCCATAGGTCCCAAGATACGTTGTCTTGGGCCTGCTTAGGGCCCACTTCTTGCCTTCTTCCTTATATGACCTGACATTCTTGTGGCTATTGGATACATCCTTAGAATTTATGAACATACATTCAAGACTTCCCCAACTCAGTAGCTAAGAATTTTATCAGCTAACATTTGAGGCCCACAATAGGAGTTTCCCAGGCTTGCTATAACCCATCTGTCTGATGTACATACCTATGTACTTCAAAGATAATTGTCTTCCTTGTATCTTTCAATAAAAGTTCATGAATTCATTGTTTTTAATTGAAGAGTAGTATTCCATTGTGTAAATATACCACATTTTCTGTATCCATTCTTCCATTGAGAGACATCTGGATTCTTTCTAGCTTCTGGCTATTATAAATAAGGCTGCTATGAACATAGTGGAGCATGTGTCCTTATTGCATGCCAAAGAATCCTCTGCAATTAAAAACAATGAATTCATGAAGTTTAAAGGCAAATGGTTGGAAGTGGAAAATATCCTCCTAAGTGAGGTAACCCAATCACAAAAGAATACACATGAAAAGCAATCATTTATAAGTGGATATTAATTAGCCCAGAAGCTCTGAATACCCAAGACACAATTAGCATAACAAATGACTTCCATGAAAAAGTAAGGAGAGGGCCCTGATCCTGGAAAGGCTTGATCCAGCACTGTAGGGGAGGACCAGGACAGAGAAAAATGAGGGAGGAGATTGGAGAATGGGTGGAGAGAAGAGGGCTTATGGGACATATGGGGAGGGAGGAACAGGGAAAGGGAAAGCATTTGGAATGTAAACAAAGAATTTAGAAAAGAAAAAAAAGTTCATAAAACTGATGGCAGATAGAAGTGAGGGTAACCTAAATCTATGGTCACCCTGAAAGGCTGGCCATATTCTTTCAAGTTTGTCTCCAGAAAAAAAGTATCTTTTATCCATTTGATGGATGGTTTCCCCTTTTTACACACAGAAGCAACTCCCAGCAATGTAATAGGAAAGATGAAGACCATCTCCCATAATTAGTTTTATCAGGGTGCACCCTGAGTAGGGACAAGGTGGAAGATGGGGGACTCAGACACAGAGCTCATGCAGAACCTTGAAAGGAGACACAGTGAAGTCAAGGGATGAAGAGAAGCCTCTTAGGACAGCTTGGGTTAGAGGAGAAGCACTTCAGTATTGGCAGAAGGCGTTTGAAGGAGGAAGGATAGTTGTTAATTGTTCCCTGAGTTCCTGTACCATGTTCTGCTGCAAGGGTGAGGGAAAGCCCACACCTAGGCAGGGAGAGGAGTGAGTGAGAGGACCCTGCAGGCTGAGACTGAGGGGAACAAGAACAAAGGTGGTTCAGAGAGAGGAGACTGGAAAGAAGTGTCAAGCAGAGGAGGGCTGGTGGCCAAGTAGCCAGAGTTTGGGCAGAGTTCAGTAGGAGGATCTGCTGGGGTCACAGGGCAGGTCTCTTACACCTGAGAATCCTGTCACACAGCTATGAAGGCTTAGTTCTAAGGATCTCAGAATCCCTGCTTGAGTCATCACAGAGTGGTGTCACCAAGCAAACAGCTGGTGTGCCATCAGCAAGAAAGTGCTCTCAGTGTGAGGATGGGTCCAAAAGAAATATTTTGTTACAAAGGAAATAAGTGTTTTCTGTAGGATATCTTCAACATCATTCTAGCCAGGTTTTGAGACTACATCCTTTGGTGAGGTAGAAGGCACTATGGCCAATAGACAGAGTTGGTCCCAACCAAGATCCAAGGCTGAGCCTAAAAGTGCCCACCCAGGCTCTCCACCGCTGCTCAGAAGCCATGTCTCCTTTCTGGACATCCTAAGAGAAGAACCCTCCTGGACCACCGCACAGAACCTCACCTTAACTGCACAGACCAACTGAGCAGATGACTGACAGCAAACATGTGCTCTGGACACTTGCAACCTGAAACAGACTACAAGTCAGCTCTGAGGGTGTGCGGGTGAGGCTTATGTCCATTGCACACAAGATGGACTTATCAGAGTGGAGGGAGCTTGTAGTGAAAAAATGCTATTATAATATTGAATTGTAGCCAATACTATTGGGCATTGACTAGTTTAATGAATCATGTGGAAGGGCCCAGCATATTTTTGCTCAGGCCCCCACTGGAATGGTGGTCTTGGGTTCTGTAAGAAAGCAGACTGAGTTAGCAGAGGGGAGCAAGGATGTAAGTAGCACACACACACACAAGCACGCATACACACACACACACACACACACACACACACACACACACACACACACTGTGACATCCCTATAGGGAATTCACTAGAATTTTCATATCTTCCCCACCCTGTGGATGTTTCCTTATGGTAATCTACCTCTGTGAGGTCTCTGGTCAAGGGGAGGCCTCAGGAGTAGTCAAAGCCCAAAGACTGAAGCAACCAAGAAGAGAGGCTGAGGCATCACAAAAGAGCCCAGGTGAGGCTGTAGGTGAGAGTTCAGCCCACTTGCAACGAGAGACACCAGTGTTTTGAAGATGCCAGGACCATGGGATGACCAGCAAGAACTGCCTCTGCAGTGGAGGGGAGCCAGCTGGAGCCTCGAACACAAGCTGTGTGCTGTGTGGGGCAGAACTAGAGACTTGGCCAAAACATTTGGAGGATCTAGAAGACTGTGAGTGGATCCCAGACACTGAATAGTGAGGTATTTGTGGGTGTAGAGAGATTTACCTTTGTTCATTTTGCAGTGGTGTTTTGGTTCTTCCCTTTTGAAATAAAAAGATTTCAACTTAATTTTTGCAATTAAAGAAGCACACAGTTAGAGTCTTTAAATTTTTTTGTTTTTGTTTTTGTTTTTGTTTTTTTGGATTTTGTTTTTTTCAAGACATGGTTTCTTCTTATAACCCTGGCTGTCCTGGAACTCACTCTGTAGACCAGGCTGGTCTCGAACTCAGAAATCTGCCTGCCTCTGCCTCCCAGAATGATGGGATTATAGAGATGCTCTGCCCGGCTAGACTTTACATTTTTTAAAGATAATTTTCATTTTTAAAAAGTCTATATTTCCATAGAGGATGAACTATTAAAATGTATGAATTGGTAGAGGCCATGGGAATTTTTATGTTATTTGTGCTTGGGTTTGTGATATTATATGAATGTTCCTTGTTTGGTATAAATAAAAAATATTCTGATTAAAAAGTTTTATATCTTAATTATTTAATTAATTAATTAATGTGCTTGTGTGTCAAGGTGACAAGGGTTCAGTTGTGCTGTCATGGTGACAGAAGCTAGAGTTTCATCTCTAATTTCCTTTGCGGTCTGGTGCTTCATCATAGCATTAGCAACCCTACCCTTACTAAAAGGGGACTCACACTAATGCAGAGAACAAACCCAGATCACCCAGAGTCCCTTGGATCAGGGTTTCTGTCCTGAAACCATAGTGGCAGAGCCTAATGTCACTCAGACACTCTTTTGCTCCTATGCTGAAGAATACAAGAACTGTCAATTAGGGAAGTGAGAGAGAGAATGACATTTTCATGGTGTGTTCAGGCTTCTGGGAATGAGTTCCTCTCACCCTTCACCATTATAGTGCACTTATGAAAAAAAAGTTAGCTTATAAGTCTTGCACAGAAGTCTGAGGGTCAGTCCTTAGCTTATATGATGATACAAATTAGAGTGGTCCGTTCTCCAACATGGAGGCCACTGGATCTCCCTGCAAAGTCTGCTGAGACAGTAATCTTCATCCACCCATTGACTGCTCCAACAACCACTACCAGCAACAGAGGAAAAGGAGGAAGGCAAGAAGAGAGTTTCCCAACCAGGCCACCAAAGGTTTGCCTCACTATGTTGAGCCCAAAGTGTGGGCAAACACATTTCCCAAACCAAACGTGCATATCACCCCATCCAAGAGCCAGGAAACACAGCATGGGAGGGAAAGAAAGGATGCGAGAGAAAGATGGGAGCTTGATCCCTTCACAAGGGCAGGCCTGTAAAACACACACACACACACACACACACACACACACACACACGAGAGAGAGAGAGAGAGAGAGAGAGAGAGAGAGAGGAGAGAGAGAGAGAGAGAGAGAGGAGAGAGAGAGAGAGAGAGAGAGACAGAGACAGAGACAGAGACAGAGAGACAGAGAGACAGAGACAGACAGAGACAGAGACAGACAGAGAGACAGAGATGAAAGCAGACATAAGAGAACCTTAAGAAAGGCATGTGGAAGGAATGGAAAGGAGAGGCTGATACAAGGGTTGATAAGAGTGATTTATATTTTATGTCGATTTGAAACCAATTGTTTGGTGACTTTCCCTTCAAATGGCTGCATGACACAGGTTACCTACATAGGGAAAGCATGGCCACTCTGTGTAAATATTAATGATTATCACTTCCCATGCCTCAGAATCTTGGTGAAGGTAGTTTGTTGAACATATTGTCTAATATGGAAGTACCCAGAAGGAGCCTCTGGTCCTCTTTGACCTCTGTGAGACAAAGACCTGTATTCAGACACCAAAAAATGCCTTCCATGGTTGAGAGTGTTCGTAATGCATTGGCATAAAGTCTGACAAGGTCCATAGTAATCACTCTAATGCGTAGAAGGTCTGGAACTCTCTGATTGTATTATCTGAGACCCAATGAAGGGCCAGGCACTTGAGAGCTTTTAGGACCTCTAGGATTTTGAGACTGATTAAGCTTGCTACTTGAAAAACCTTCTTTGTAAGGGTTTAAAGTCCTCATGTGACACTGCCACCTATATAAACTCTTGGAAGCCTATATAAAACATGGAAGGAGAAAGGTCTCTGTCTGCCTGCTCCTCTTCACCCTTGCTAGCATATGCCTTTATTCACTCACTGGTTTGGGGATACACTTCCTTGAAATTCTCACATAAACTAGTTGAGACATCCAGGCATGTAAACTGGACAGTTTCTGAATTCTTGGACTTCCAGTACATAGACACCAAGGTTTGATTAGCTAGGCTGTGTCATGTAAGTCATTCTAATAAAACAAATATATATATTCTCTCCAATATATAGCATTCTCTGCTCAAATGCTAAATATATATAAATATAGATATAGATATAGATATAGATATAGATATAGATATAGATATAGATATAGATATAGATATAGATATAGATATAGATATAGATATAGATATAGATATAGATATAGATATAGATATAGATATAGATATAGATATAGACAGGCAGAGACATAGACATAGACATAGATAGATAGATAGATAGATATAGATAGATATAGATATGCATACATATATGTATACATACACCTATATAGTATCTATACCTATATACTCTACATATGGAAATTTAATGTTGGAAGACACACCGTCAAATCTGATCATCTGATCTCAAAAAACCAACCTCTAATATAGGCTACACCTTTTTAAGAATCTTATATAAGCACATGGAAGAAGAAAACTATTGCTGTTCCCCTGCTTGTTCTGGCCTTGCTCAACTCCATTCCTTCATTGTCAGTAGAGTATACCACTTTAGAATTCTGAAACTAAAGAGCACGTGAGACATCCAGCATTGTGTACTAAGATTTTGGTATGCTCGTAATTCTAAATTTTACTCTTTCCATTCATAGGCAGCCCTTGTTGCATTAGCTGGTGGACTGCAGCCTGCATGTCATTGTAATAAATCACCTTTCTACATAGAGTGATTCATTCTATGTTATACACTAGAGGACCCTGACTAACACCACTGTCATGTGTTTAAGACCATGTAAGTTTCACAAGTTAACCTCTTTCTGAGGTGATCAGATGCAGCTTATTGACAGTTATTTTGAAGGACTTCCTAGACCACTCTTGCCTCCATTAATGTTCTCATTCAAAAATATTCTCTGCTCAAATGCTAAAAGGTATTGCTGTCTGTGTGGTTTCATGTAAAGAACCTTATTGGAGTGCCATGCCACCTGGCAGGATCTTGACATCTAACAAGATGAGGTTCCTCTCCCAGCCTTTGAGCAGGAACTCCTGTGTTAGCCATAATCCCCTCCACCTAGGGTGGAACACTCAGACAAAGGTGAAGCCCATTGTTCTTTAAGGAACTGTAGTTTCCTGAAAAGCACTAACCACCTTCAGAACAACAGAACCAGCTCTTCAGAGAAGCTTCCAGCCTTTGGGGAAAGGGTTTTCCTCTGCCTATCTATCTGGACTCCTCCATTAAACCTTGAGACCTTGAGCAGCAGGTGTTGTCTTGGTCTCCTCTCTTTTCACTGCCTTCCCATACAGCCCCAGCTTCCCTTCCAGGGAACCCATTTGTTGTAACTGCAGACAGTTACAGTTTCCCTAGCAATCACTGAAGACATTACCTTCATTATGATGCATTCTTCTTGTTACTGAATGCATGTTGACCATGTCTATTGTCTGTATTCTCCATGATCTCTTTAATCAAGATATCAGTTATCTTACCTGAACTAGGGGTGCCTTTGACTTGTGCCATCATTCCATCTTCTACCTGGGACCTAGACAACCTGGGGCCAAGGGCCAGAATCATGACTGTTGTCCTAGCCGTACAATCCTAACCCATACCAGCCTCCATGTGTGGACTCTTGAGGGAACAGCACAACAGTCTTGGGTTGGTGTAAGGAACAGGTATGTGGCTTAAGTCAGGAAGTTCCCCGTCCTGGGGTACCAGAAGCTCCAGGGCTTCCTATCCTTCAGTCCAGCACCACAGTGACTGGGAACCCTGTCTCTCCCAGACCTAGGCTTCGGTGGATTGAAGAAGTTAAGAGAAAAGTTACAGTGTGGGGGTGGGGCATCAATGATGAACTCAGGTAGCAGCAGGGAGTACATGGAGAAGCCCCCAGCACCATCTGGGTCTGGAGGAATCATGTTGGGAGCAGTGCAAGACCAAGAGGCACTCTCAGACAGGTCACTGGACCTAAGGCAGCCTATGCTATAGACACTGCCTTCCCAAGGGATGCCTCATAAGCCCTCCATCATTCAGGAAGCTCTTTGTACTAGAACTTTCTTTCCATGTTCCCATGGTATTTGTCCCAGAGATCACAACAGATGCTTCTAGGGACAAGGCAGCCATTATCACTCTAGGCCTTACTCCCCCACCCCCATTTTATTCAGTTTTTATATTGTTATAAGCCTTCACACTATCACCACACTAGAATCTGAAATCATCCCTTCTCTGCTTTGGTACCAAGAGCTGGGATTACAGTGTGTGAGTGACAGCAGGCTCAGCCTCAATGCCCACATGGCTCATGAGCCACCAGCCTGCTCAGGTCCCTTCCCTGCCCATCTAGCCTTCCCCACTTGTCCATCCACACAATGCCCTTTTGATTCTTGTTCACCAGGGGGCATATCTGTGCTCATGTGTGAAGACACCTACCAAATAAGGTGCTGGGACATCATCATGTTCTCTGTGGAGGACCCTGTTGGACATGCCTGGCAATGGCACAGGGAGGGACCTATGAGAGGACTTCCCTTCCAACTGTTGAACTTTGACCCTTTCACTATCTACTATGTCTGCATTTTTCTTAAACAAGTCTTCCTGTTGTAACTGATTCATTACATCTCCAAATATCTCATTTTTTCCCAACTAACTCTGAATAAAGCTTGGAAAAATGAGGGATCCTGTGTTGAATAGTTTATGAATCTTCTTTGACCCAAGTCTGGTATTACCTGGTGCTGGTGATCAGATTCATAGGCATCAGTCTTTGTAGGCCCTGGAGTGATCACACTATCAGGAATGTTTCCTGGAACATCCCTTGGGGCTTTGATCTATCAAGATCTGTCCAGGTTGCTTTATGTTAACTATTATCATAAAAATCAAGAAAGACTAGGCACAGAACCCAAATCCACAGAATTTGATCAATTCACTTGGAACAGCTTGCAGCAGCAGGAAGCCAGGCACCTCCAGGAGGCTAGATTCCAAGGAATACACACCTCAGGTCTGAAAGCACAACTTTGTACACCTCAGGTCTGAAAGCACGAATTTCACCATGTCACATAGAGTGGAGTTGGAGTGGCAACAGGCCACCATGGGTTGTCATCACAGCCAAGGACCAGGGAGGCATTGGTGCCTCCTGGATATTCAACCTCAGTGAAAAAGACTTTTTCATCATGATAATAATGAACATTAGGTAGAGACTGACTAATGTTGTGACAGGCGATACCATGAACAAATGGAAAGATGATGTGAAATTAATGAAGCCTCTGAATTTCTCCATAGCAGAAGGCAGTCAGAAACTCAACTGATCAGATGTCTTAGACAGCTTCTGCTACCCCAGGCCTTCAGCCAATAGATAAGAACAAAATGTCTGTAATAGTGGAAGTTATTAGCTTGAAAATTCACTGGAGCCTCATACTATGGGTCACATGCTAGAACTACCTGATGTGTTCTGAGAACTCCTCCTCCAGTGGATGTCAGCAAACAGAAGGGCAAAATGTCAGGAGCCTTCTAATTCAAGGTAACAGCCCTGAAACCACAGAGACATTGGGGGAAGCTCAGAGAGCACTTTCTAAATCTGACAGTTGTGTTCCTAATGTCACGGCACTAATGTGGAAAGGTAAAGGTAAGGCAGTCATAGAGAATACAGCCCAGAATTCGGGAGAAGTGTACACTAAGTTGTAGGGAAAGATGGGAAATTCATTTCCTCACTGAGTACAACTGAAATGCCTGAGGGAGAAGCAACTGTAAAATATTAGAGCACCAGATGAAGGTAACCACAGGAAAACACCCCCTTGCATGAACACTAAAAGACAATGAAGCAAGCAGAGTTCCCCAGTGGGAGACAGACACAGCAGTGGTCTCCATGCAGAAACTGAGTACTAAGTTCCAGGAGCATGAGCCATGACTGAAGGGCGTTCACTGAAATGTGGAGCTTCTGAGGGGACAAGGCCTATTTTCTCCCCATGATCCTCCTTGTTACCAAGAGAGTTAACCCTGGAGCTTTGCTAGACAGCAAAACCCATAGACACATGGAAAGCTCTGTGAAAGTTTTCAAGTGACAGATCCTGGGAAGGAACAGATCATGTACAGGGATGACAAGCCTTCTTCTAATGACCCAACAGGAAAGAAGAAATCAGCTCTCGGTTTCCCTGCAGTCCTGTCTGTCTGTCTGTTGGTCTGTCCATCAGTCTGTCTGTCCATCTGTCTGTCTGTGTGCCCATCTGTCCGTCTGTCCATCTGTCTGTCTGTCTGTCTGTTTATCTGTCTATCTGAGGTAGTTGGTATTTTGACACAGAGCAAACAAGCACACAGTCCTGTTAGTACAGCACCCTCTCCAAAAAGAACAGTAAGTTCGAGCATTAATTTTACCCATGTATGAAAAATATTTTTAATTTTGTTTTGTTTTGTTTTGTTTCTAGACATGTTTTTTCTATCCAGCTCGGGCTGTCCTGGAGCTTGTTCTCAGACCAGGTTGTCCTTAAACTCAGATATTTGCAGTCTATCCTTCCCTGGTGCTAGGAATTAAGGCTGTTCCCACCACTGCCTGGCAAAAATACTCTTTACATTTTTATCTGTTTCATGTATCAAATCATGGCCTAACAACTTCATGAGTCAGTCATGTGAATAGCTACATTGATGCAATTTTCTTTTTTAAAAAATGTAAATGTACTTTTATTATGCTTAAACCCATGTGTCCATCATCTGCAGACCCCGAGTTGTGAGCTGCCAGACATGGGTCCTGGGGATAGAACTCGGGTCCCCTGTAAGCCAGTTAAATACTTGTCACTGCTGAGTCAGCCCTCCAGCACAGAAGCTCAAAATTGTTTTTTGTCAAAACAAGGTCTTGCATTCTCTGTGGGATCTGATATGAACCTGAATGTCTGATCTTCCTGCTCCTTTCTCCAAGTGCTCAGAGTACATGTGTGCCACATACCTGTTTCTGTGGGGTGTTTCCTTGTGGGGAACCCAGAGCTTCATGTGTGTTGGTCTGGTATTGTCTCCATCAATATAGCAGGTTCTGGATAGATTTCTCTGGGATAAGGAAAAAATCCCTACAGAATTATCCAATATCAGGAAACAAAACCCTTTCCCGTTTGAGGGGAAAATGGGTGTTTTGGTTTTGTTAATTTTTTAAATGTAATTGTATTTATTTCATTATTTTTAATTAGTTATGTTTTCAGGATAGGGTTTGTGTGGCATTGGCAGTTCTGGAATTTCTCTGTAGACTAGACTGGCCTTGAACTCAGAGACCCTCGGGGATGCTGTTTTATTAGCAGAAAGACTCACTGACTGAGGCTGTGGCACCTGCTCAGTTAGAGTTGTTGCTTACTGTGCACAAAATGTTAGGTTCAATCTGATTCCTACCACAGGGCAAACCACACTTCACCATGAATGCCTGTGATCCCATACCTCCACAAAATTCAAGCGGTCTTATAAGTTCTAGGCCAGCCTGGGATATATGACATCTTGTCTCACAAAACAAAGACAATAAATAAAGAAAGAGGTGTGGGTTACATAGACCATGATGGTGTCTGTTGGATAAATGGTGAATTTGAACAAACCCTTTTTCCTTCACAAACTGGTTCAAACTGGTCAGGGTTTCATTTGTTTATTATCATTCACTTTAAAGATAGACTATTTGGGGGGGGGATGGAAGGTTTTATGTCATATTACTTGAAGTACTTTTCTTCTATCAAAAAGAATAAAGGAAGAGGAGAGGGAGGAGGGAGAGGGAGGCTGGGATGTAGCCACTTAGAAGCAGAGCTGTTCCTAGCATGCCCGAAGTCCTGGGTTCACCCCTAGCATGAAAAAAAAAATGGTGACAGAAACCTGCCCATACTCTATGCTCAACAGGCCCAGCCTAGCAGGAAGAATGGGGGTCTTCCTGGTCAACTGATTCTTTTTCTCCTTTCTCCCTGACAGCAGGAAGATTCACTCACACAGGCCCCAGCCCTCTGCACCTCTGTGAAAGACATAGCATGATGATGTGTGCTGCTTTTGTGGAAGCATTTCATCTTACCACCCTGTTGGATGTCCCCTAGCAAGTGGCAAGTCTCCATGTCAGGAGGGAACTCTAGCTCTTAGGTCCAGGAGCTCCAGAGGCAAGCACAGCACTCTAGTTTGCAGCTGTCTTCAACTGTGTCTCTAATCTGAGCCTACCCCACTTCCCCTGCAGGGCAGGGGATGTCCATAAATGTGCTCTGAGGAGTGGGTCTCCCACTTGGAAAATGAGGGTGCATGGGGGAGACCTTGGATTCCTGTCCATCTGTAGTTCTAAGACCTGGCTGGTTTAAAAGTCAGGCTTTAATTATAATTTTACAAATATCAGGGGTAGGAGCTATGCTGTCTGGCTTATGACTTTCATTAAGCCATTAGAAAGGCAAAGGCAGGAGAATCTCTGTGAGTTCCAGGCCAGCCAGCCATGAGACTTGGTCAAAAAGATGAAATTGGGCTGTGGGGGTGGGGCTGGAAAGGACAGTGGCCTGACTTCCCAGGCAAGTGTCCTGGGTCAGAAGCAAACCTGCCCTGTGGCAATGCATTCTTGCCTGTCTGATCTGGTTTGGTTCCTGCCTGCTGGTCCAGAGACTGATGTAAGTTTGGCCTTTTCTTCCATAAGGGTCCCAGTGGTCTACATTAATAAAGCTGTAAAAAACAAACAAACAAACCAAAAACACAAAAACAAATCTTGTCCATCTGAATCTCTTCCCACCTTAAACATTCTCTGCCAGGCTAGACTTCCTGTTGCGTCTCCTGAATGATGAAACCCCTGATGGCTATTGCTTTTCCAAAGACCTCAGTTCTGGGTTCCATTGAATTGAATTCTCCTGGCCCCTCCACCCCAGCATCCCTGCATTTTTCTCTAGCACAAAGCATGAGAGGAGCTCTAGGACCCCGCAGATGACTGGGGCTCTGCCACAGAGGGGTTGGGAGGCACTGGCCCTGCAGTGTTCTGACCCTTAGGGCCTGCAGCTAAGTCACTGTGTCCATTTGATGTGAAACCTTTTTCCTTGACCGTGGACCAGGCACAATGAATCAGAGTCTGTGAACTCTGACTCCTACCGAAACCCTCTGGAAGAGGACAACCTTGCATTGGCAAGCACTGATGTCCTTTTGAAGCCATACCCTGCTCCCCTGGGGCTGTAGAGTAACAGGAACACTGATGAGGAGACCAGGAGCAGATGGTTCTGAGTTGTCTTTGGACCTATTACCAAAAGTGCCTCCCATGTTACCATCAAAGAAGGCCTGGGAGCTGCTGCTCACTGGTTCTAGGGATCCCAGCAGGCAGCAAGTAGATGAGAGAGGGTTCTAAGGGACAGGTCAGTGGTTGGCACCAGTTCTCTCACCCTTCGAGAGGCAGAAACAGAAAACAGAAGGGCCAAGTGTCAGCAGAGTCCACAACCCCTGCCTGCCTTAGTAACATTTTCTCTGAAACTGATTTTTGCTGGTGTCTGTGTACATATGAATGCATACAATATATGTATTCATGTGTATGTGTGTATATAGGTGATACACACACACTCACTCGCACATGATTTGTTTTTGAGAGAGTATCTCACCACTGAACTCTGCCTGGCCTTTAACTCACCAGGGGTCCTCCTGTCTGCCTCCAACTCCCAAGAGCTGGGATGGAGGGCAAGGGCCACCACAGCAGCTGAGAAGTTGCTTTCATTTTGAAACTCCAGCCTTATAAGCAAGAGGTCCTACATTTCATCCTCCATCAACCAAGGAAAAACTCCAGGAATGGTGGTTTGTGATGTAATCCTGGACACGGGAAGATCTGCAGATTTTGAAAGCTGGCCAGTCTAGCCAAATCCAGGAACTCCTAAGTTCAGAGGAGACTCTGCTTCAAAAAACAAGATGCACTTCAAGACCTGTGAATAACCAAAGCTGACCTCTGCTCTCAAAATACAAGAGCATTGGGGTGGCAGTATTGATAGAAAGGAAGGAAGGAAGGAAGGAAGGAAGGAAGGAAGGAAGGACGGAAGGAAAGAAGGAAGGAAAGGAAGGAAGGAAGGAAAGAAAGAAAGAAAGAAAGAAAGAAAGAAAGAAAGAAAGAAAGAAAGTGAGAAAGAAAGAAAGAGAGAGAGAGAAAGAAAAGAAAAGAAAAAAAGAAAGAAAGAAAGAAAGAAAGAAAGAAAGAAAGAAAGAAAGAAAGAAAGAAAGAAAGAAAGAAAGAAAGAAAGAAAGAAAGAAAGAAAGAAAGAAAGAAAGAAAGAAAGAAAAGCAGAGCTGGCTGACTGGACAGTCAACAACTCTGAGAGAGAGAAGTGGGGGTGGGAAAATGGATAGCTACAGCCAGAGAGGGGCTGAAGGAGCCCTGGCGGGCAACAGGAAGCTGGAGGCCCCAGAGGTGTTGGGGTTCACATGTGGAGGTGTCTCCACAGAAGCATGCACACTGCAGCCAGGGTGACTTCCTCTCTTTCTTTGGCTTCTGTCCAGGTTTGATGCTGGACTAAGATTGATGGCTGTGCTCCTGAGGAATCTGCAAATTAAGGACTCAGAAGCCTGGAGCTCCTGATTCTCTGTAGGTCACCACACCATGCCCGCCTGGTGCCATCCCTTTCCCTGCCACCTGTGCTCCCTCGGGTCACTCACCCTGCCCCCCTGGTAGCCATGGAACAACTTCCTGTCACAGCTCTTCCTGCTCTTTCCCCTTCCTGATCTTCCTGAGCTTCTCATCTTCTCATCACGTGCTAGGGCGCACATGCCATGCGCAGCTGCGTTCCTTCCTGACTCCACCTTGCAAAGCACTGAGACTAGATACAAGAGCAGGGCTACACCTCAGTCTGCAGGGCACAGGGACCAGCCTGCAGGGGCTACAGTTTTCACTACAGCAAGGAGGAGGCATTGCCCTGAACTCATAGCCAAGTTTTAAAACCTTTCTGAGGTCCGGACCATCAGCAGAATATGACCAAGGCTTTCCCTCCCTTTCAGACAGTTAAAATCACGCCTTTGGGCGCCAGGGTCTAGAGAAGGAGCTATGGAGCTGGCTGCTGCTGCCAAGGTCCTTTCCTGACACTTGGTCTTGCTGTGCCTGCTGTCTGTCCCTGTTCAGGGAGACAAGGTGAATTCCAGAGATCTGATGGGGGCAGCGGGTTGATGTTGGGAGGGGGGAACACAGTTTTTCTATGTTAAAAGCTACCTTGTGAATTCCTGAAGCTTGGGGTGGGGGTGGGGTAGGGTTGGCAATGGCAGGAAGGGTGAAGTTGGGGGTGTGGGAGCACAGCTGTTTCTATTTTGAGCTAGCCAGTGACTTCCTGGGACACAGTGTAGGAGGACAGCACCTCCTCAGTCTGGAGACTAGAAGAAGCCAGACCTTTTCTTTTCTTTTCTTTTCTTTTCTTTTCTTTTCTTTTCTTTTCTTTTCTGTTATTTTCTTTTCTTCCTTCCTTCCTTCCTTCCTTCTTTCCTTTCTTTTTTGTTTTTTTTTTTTGTTATTTTCCAAAGATTAAAATATATTTTTTAGTTCAAAAGATTATGATGATCATGGCCTTCAGTTGCCACTTATTAGACACTAAAGAATTCACATCTCATTGGTCCACTTAATTTTTATTATAATCTTCAAAATTGTATACAATCATTTTTTAAAAAAATTATTTAATCTTAATTTACAGTCCAGATTTCAGCCCCTCCTGGTCCACATTCTGACTGTTACAGATCCCACACCTTCCCCAGCGCCCCCCCCCCCCAGGAAGCTGTCTCGAGGCCATATTCCTCAACCACCAGGCCTCCACACTCCCTGAGGCCACCAATTTCTTCAGGGTTAGGTACATCTTCTCTGACTGACTCCAGACCTGGCAGTCCTCTGCTGCATGTGTGTTGGGAGCCTCATATCAGCTGGTGCATGCTTGATGGTTGTGGTTGCATCAGCTGGTTGGTGGCCCAGTGTCTGCGGGATCTCAGGGGTCCAGGTTAGTTGAGACTGCTGGTCTTCTTACAGGGTCTGCCTCCTCCTCAGCTTCTTCCAGCTTTTCCTTAATTTAACCACAGGGGTCAGCAACTTTTATTGGGTGTAAATATCTGCAACTGACTCTTTCAGCTACTTTTTGGGTCTTTTAGGTGGCAGTCATGATAGGCCCCTTTTTGTGTGAACCCCATAGCTTTAGTAATAGTGTCAGGCCTTGGAGCCTCCCCTTGAGCTGGATCCAAATTGGGCCTGTCACTGGACCTCCTTTTCCTAAGGTTCCTCTCCATTTGTGTCCCTGCAGTTCCTTCAGACAGGAACAATTATGATTGTTCTGTGTCTGGAAGTTTTTAGATTTAGTGTTTTCTTTGCCCAGTGTATCCGTTTCTCCTGTGGTATTGTCCATTCCTGAGATTCTCTCTGCCATAGCTTCTATTCTGTTGGTGAAGTTTAACTCCGTACTTCCTGCACAAATTCCTGGATTTGCCATTTCCAGAATTCCTTCAGTTTCTGTTTTCTGTATTGGTTCTATTTCCATCGTTAGGACTAGAATAGTTTTATTGTTTCTCTTCAACTATTTTTCTTTTCTTGATTTCTTTAAATGATTTATTTATATCCTCTTTCAGGACTTCTATCATCTTCATATAGTTATTTTAAGGTCTCTTTCTTGTGCTTTAAAAGTGCTAGAATATTCAGGTCCTTGTGTGGTGCAACAGCTGGGCTCTGATGGAGACATTTTGCCCTGGTTGTTAGTGATTGTGTTTTTGCTCTGGCATCTAGGCATCTGGGTTTGAGATAATTATAGGTCTAGATGCTGATGTGTGGAGCTTTCTTTTTATCAGTGGGCAATTTATTCCTTGGTTTCTGTTTCCTCTCTGGATTTTTGGAGATTATATTAGTTGTGTATTGTCTGTTTCCCTGGCCTGCTCAGCTGGTATGCTCATGGGGAATGATTACTGGTATTGGAACTGGGATACTGGAATGATCTGGAGAAAGGAAGGTTGGAAGAGAAGGACTTTGTGACCCCTTGGGGTTGGGGTCAGAGAGGAAAGGGAGGTCCCAGATGATTTCCACCCACAGATCTGTGAAGGCAACTATGGGATTGGATCCCAGGATCAAAGGTGAAATGGAGGTCCACCTTTACCCTGCTTCTGGCCCTGGCAAAGTGATCCTTACATTAGCAGGGTCCCAGGGCACTGCTGGAGTTGGGGTTGGAAATAAGCAACTAAAAAGGTGATGGAGGCAGCAGGAGAAGACCTGTGTGATCACCTGGAGAAGGGGGCTGGGTGTTGGGACAGGGAGAGATGTCATGGGTGCTCTACTGAAAGAGCTGGTGCTGAGACTGGAGCATTGGATACGGGGGAATAAACAGGGAAGAGAAGATCTGCAGGTAGCATACCTGGGTTTTTTCAGATGTGGCCTCTCAATGGTGTTTTCACCAAGAGGCTCCATCTAGAGGTAGGATCTTGGTTAGTCATCTGGAAGAAATTCTCATCATTCAAAATTGATGAACTTCACTTTGGGGAAACAAGCCCCTTTTCTATTTCTTGCTTCCATTTTCTCATTGAATTCCTCTAAAGATCAGGGTCCCTTTGGTGGGTTGTGGTTGTTTTTCTACATTAGAAGCAGTTTTGACCACCTGAAGATGGTGTGGAGTTGTGAGTCTTTCCTGTGCTAGTGAGCTCTGCCTTCCTTCTGTAGATGTCCTCATTGTAGATGTCTCCTGTAGATGTCATCACTGTACATGTCTTCACTATACATGTCCTCACTGTAGATGTCCTCCCTGTAGATGTCCTCACTGTAGATGTCCTCACTGTAGATGTCTCCTGTAGTTGTCCTCACTGTAGATGTCCTCACTGTAGATGTCCTCACTGTAGATGTCCTCATTGTAGATGTCTCCTGTAAATGTCCTCACTGTAGATGTCTCCTGTAGATGTCCTCGCTCTAGATGTCTCCTGTAGATCTCCTCACTGTAGTTGTCTACTGTAGATCTCCTTACTGGAGTTTGTTAGGCCATGTCTTAGTTAGGATTTTACTGTTGTGAACAGACAACACAACCATGGCATGTCTTATAAAGGAAAACATTTACTTGGGGCTGGCTTACAGGTTTATAGGTTTAGTCCATTATCATGAAGATGAGAGCATGGGGTCATCTACGTTGGCATGGTACAGGCAGAGCTAAGAATTCTACATCTTCATCTGAAGGCAGCTAGTGGAAGACTCACATACAGGCATCTAAGACCAGGGTATCAAAACCCACAGTGCCACACCCATTCCAACATAGCCACACCCCCTAATATCGCCACTTTCTTGGCCCAAGCACTTACAAACTATGACATTTCACTCCCTGACCCCCATAGGCTTGTTCAAACTTATGAGTCAATGGGGGTCACACTTAATCAGCATTATGCAAAATACATTTAGTCCAACTTTCAGAGTCCCCAGAGGCTATAGCAGTCTCAACAATGATAAAAGTCCAAAATTCAAGGTCTGTTCTGAGATATATGCCACCATTTAACTATAATTCCCAAAACAAGAAAGGAAACAAACTAGGTAAACTACAAAATCTCCACCTCCATGTCTGATGTTAAAGCTGTCTTCATATCTCCAATTCCTTATTCACCTTTGTTTACTGCAACAAACTTATTTCTCCTGGGTTAGTTTCACTCCCTGTTCGCAGCTTCCCTCAGCAGAATGCCTAAATCTCAGGCATCTCAAACATCTTGGGTTCCCCAAAGCAACTTGATGTTATAGCTTCTTGTTTTAATGTCTTGTACCCAGACATTATCTTCTGGGCTCATCCAAGGGGCTGGAATCACTTCTCTAGCTCTGCCCTCGGTAGCATTTAAGCTCAGGTTGATCTACTCTGTTGCTGCCGCTGTGTCTGCTGATCATCCCATGGTACTGGTATCTCCAATACACTGGGGCCTTCTGCCGAAACTAGGCTTCACCAATAGCCTCTTATAGGCTTTCTTCATGGTGCCAAGCTCCAACTCCTTTGCATGACCCATTCAGTCCTGGGCCATCAGCTGCAACTGTAGCTGCACCTTCACCAGTGGCCTTCCATGGTCTCTCACAGTCCCAAACTTTAGCTGCTCTGCATGACCTCTTCATGCCTTCAAAACCAGTACTACCTGGGTGATTCTTACACATTACCAGGTACAGCTTCAGCATGTGGTACAACCTTGGCTATCTCTGGAACACAGCTGGTTTTTGCTCTCATAATATGCTTCCCACAACATTTCAGCACAGTGATGCTGGTCTCTTCTTAATAACCACTAATTTCTTAGCTCCAGCTAACCAGCATCAATTTTCTCATCAGTCTCTTTTATGCTGGACTCCAAAGCCAGGGCCACATGGCTGAAGCTGGCATGTTCTGCTGCTTTTTGGGGCTGCAGCATGGCTCCCCCTTATTCTGTTACCAGCTTTCTGTTTTCCAACTCCCTCTCTGCCTTAGCTTGGCTCTCCTGGATCTTGTGCTGTTGATTGACCCTGAACTCAGAGATCTGCCTGCCTGTTTCCTGAAATTAAAGGTGTGTGTACGCCTGAATCTAAATTTACCTGTGTAGGCTCTTGCACCTAAGTCCTATTTCCTTAATCTGCTATCTCCTATATCACAGGATTTGGCTCCATTTCATGTCTTGGTGCCCCTTTAATACTTGAACCATGTATTTTATATTTTTCCTTTCCAAACTTGCTACACTTACTCAAAATGCTTTTCATGAGATTGAACCATAGAACAAAGTCCATGATGGGCTATTTTGAGACTTCCTTGATAAATCTCTATCTTAGCCTTAGGTAGACTCTTCAGCTAAGGGCAAGAAGCCACATTCTGCACCCAAATACCACAAAACAACCTGTGTACTACAAACTGAAATTCTTCTCCTCTGAAACCTCTTGGGCCAGGTATGCACAGTTCAAATTATTCTCAGCAACAACAGCTTCCATACTGCTACTAGGCCCATTTAGCTCCATTTAAAGCAGTCCTCTACTTTCCAAATTCAAAGTCCTCAAATCCATGTTCTTCTAAACAAAAGCATGATCAGGACTATCACAGCAATACCCCACTCCCAGTACCAACTTCTGTTTTTGTTAGGGTTTTACTGCTGTGCACAGACCCCATGACCATGGCAGTCTTAAAAAGGTAAACATTTAATTGGTGCTGGCTCACAGGTTCAGAGGTTCAGTCCATTATCACCAAGGTGGGAGCTTGGTAGCATCTTGGCAGGCATGATATAGGAAGAGCTAAGAGTTCTACATCTTCATCTGAAGGCTGCTAGTGAAGACTCATTTCCAGACAGTTAGGCCTAGGGTATTAAAGCCCACACCCACAGTTGCACACATACTCCAACATGGCCACCCCTCCTAATATTGCCACTTCACTTCTATGGCCTGAACAGACATGTTAATAATGTTCCTTTAGGTGGGTGCTAGACCACAAGGTCCTAGAGGTCGAAGATGAGGTTGGGATACCAGGTGCCTGTGGGGGCCACCCTATGCACCTGCTGAAGGATGTCACCCACAGGGGCATTATAGATCATCCCAGTTAGCACGTAAGGTTGGTGAGGGGTGTTAGAGGAGGAGCAGCTATTGGTTAAAGGCAAGGCTATTAGAACAACAAGCTTTGCAATTTGAGTTTCAGAGGATTGTTTTTGTCCTTGACTACCTGCCATATGGTTATGAAGTCCTCTGATTCTGAAGGAGGGTCTTTGAGGCAAGCTTGGGTGTGGTGGGGCAGGTGGCAATTCTGTTTGCCTTAAGTGAAGTGGGTGTAGTTAGCACAACTACATATGATTATTACTGGGAGGGGTGGGGGGTGTTAAAGACTCTGTTTCTGATATTTATTTACAAGTACCCAGTCACCTGTAGGTAATTATGAGGAGTAGGAAGAGGAGCAGCCTCAGAGCTGTCTCTCAGGTGTGGCTAGTGTTCCTTCTAGGTATAAGCTAAGGCACTGAGGGAATCAAATAAATGTCTATCAGTCATTTAAGCTAATATGTCTGATTTTACTTGGGAATCATGGGAGGGAGTCTCCCATACATGATCTCAAATGGGGTCAGTCCCAAGATATAGGGGCATGTTCCTGACCATTTTGAGGGTGAAGGGGAGGAGAGCCTCCCAGTCCCTGCAAGTCTCCATGATTAATTGGATAAGGTTTTCTTTCAGAGTTCTATTCATCCTATGCAACTGTTCTTTTTGGGGGCCTATAAGCACAATGCAATTTCCAGTCTTCCACAAATGGTCTTGGCCATTCCCTGTGTAACTTGAGAAGCAAATGATACAGTAAATATTAAAAGTATTCTATGCTCCCAAGCAGGTACATAGGCCTACATTTTGCCACATGCATACATTTTGCCACCTACCCAAGTGTTCTGGATACAGGAATGTAAAACACACACACACACACACACACACACACACACACACACACACACACACACTAGCTTATTTTTAATATGTCTAGATAACTCAATGGCTGGGTCACTCCTAAACTTCCACATTGCTAACACACTTCCCTCACACTATAACTATATTGAGGAAAAACACACTATATTCCTCAGTTAGTCCTTACTAAATCTGTATTTTGCCTTTGCTGTCCTGATTCCATCTCAGCAGCCCCTCCCATGGGGCTGAGTTCCCTTTGCACCTACATTTTGGCCATCTCACCCTCCTGCTCCTTCAAGGCATGGTCTGTCCTATTCCCCTCTCATGTCTAAAGAGGTCCTCCATTTTCCTCATACCCAGGCGACTGGTTTGGTAAGTGTGTCTGAGCAGGTTCTGGGCAAGGCGACAGGATTAATTTACAGTCCCGGTTGGTCATCCACCAGTCTCTGATTTGTAGTCATTGGTATCTGAGTTTCATGTGCTTTTTGTATTCTTGAGAATGCTCAGGCTTCTCTTGTAGAGAGGGAGGCCCAGGTTCTGGCACCAGAGGGTCAGGTTTGGTGTGGGACTAAACCTGGCCTTTCTGCCTCATCTGCCCTCTGATTGCCCTTGGCTTCGGCTGTTACTGCCCTCTGGTGGCCAGTCCAGAGAATAATTTCTAACTTTGGGGGCAGCCAGTGGGCTTGTAATAAGCCTAGTTTCTTGCTTGTTTTTAATAGTCATTCCCTCAGCCATAAGCAACTGCTGTCCTGATACATGGCCCCGTGGATATGTGCCGGGGCAAAGGAATATCTGCTATTAGTATAAATATTGGCATTCTGGTCCCTGCTCAGGTTGAGGGCCTTGGTCAGGCAATTAGCTCTGCTGTTTGGGCTGAAGTTCCAGTTTGTTGGATGGAAGCCCAAGCAGGTCCAGAATCAGGCAAACTGCTTCCCCCACATAGCTCTGTCTTGTACAAAGCTGCTACCATCTGTGTACCCAGGACCTCAGTGTCCAGGACTAGATGATTGGAAAAGTCCTTTCTGAGTCCGTGGACTTGGCCCAGGATCCCTAAGCAGTTGTGGAGAGGCCCTTTTAGATCTGTGACCAGGAGTAAGGAGGCTTGGCCTTGTTGGAGCAGGTGTGGCCTGGTTGGAGAAGTGTGTCACTATGGGTGTGGGCTTTGAGATCCTTCTCCTAGCTGCCTTAGGACAGTCTGCACCTGGCATCCTTTGGATAAAGATGTAGAGCTGTCAGCAACTCCTGAACCATGTCTGCCTGGACACTCCCATGCTCCCACCTTGATGGCAATGGACTGAACCTCTGAACCTGTAAGCCAGCCCCAATTAAATGCTGTCCTTCACAGAGTTTCCTTGGTCATGGTGTCTATAGACAGAAGCAAAACCCTAATACAGTTAGTGTCCTAAGGAGGACCCAGTAATAATTTAATTGGGGCTCGCTTACCATTTTAGAGGTTTAGCCTTTCCCCCCCTCAGGCTAGGGAGCATGGCAGCATACAGGCAGATATGTAGCTGAGAGTTCTATATTCCTACATAAAGACCACGAGAAGATAGAAACTCTGGGTTGCAAACTGGTTTTTCAAACTTGAGGCTAGCTCCAGTAACCCACTTCCTCTGAATTGCCTACAATTACTCCAACAAAGCCCCAACAACAGCTTGCAAGAGCTTGCAGAAGCAAGATGCCAGGGACCTCCAGGATGCTAAGTTCAAATGAACACACACCTCAAGTTTGAAAGCACGACTTTTGCCATGTCACATAGACTCCACAGGAGTTGGAGTGGCAAACAGGCCATGGTTTGTCAGCACAGCCAAGGAGAAATTATTGGTGCCTCCTGGCTATTCAACATCAGTGAAAAGGACTTCTTCATCTTGGACGCAATGAATATGATCTGGAGACTGACTAATGTTGTGACAGGGGATATCATGAATGAATGGAAAGATGATGTGAAATTAATGAAACATCTGGATTTCTCCATAGCAGAAGGCAGTCAGAAACTCAATAAATTCTTAAAGCGGCACAAGTAAAAACCAAGTAGATATTACCTAGATTATCAGAAGGCAGCTAGTTAGTCTAATTTGATAGACTGAGTGAAGTCTGGTAGTGCCCCTTCCTGGACAGGCAGTGATGACAAGGGGAAACCATCATCATTCCCTCTCATTCCCTATAACCCAGTGGTCCAGGCTCTACATGGACCTGCTAATGAGCCCCAAGCCTGTGTGCATCACTGTACACTTCCAGCCTTCTCATCCTCAGGTAGAGCTGTCCTCCCACCAGCTCCACCATCACTCCTAAAGAATTTATTATCTTACTCTGACACAATTAAAAATCACTAATTTCCCAACATCCAGAAAGTGATATCCACAGTACATTTATCAAATTTTGTGATAGTTTGATAGACATTAACTTTTTATTGTAGGGAAATAAGCTGTGTCAAGACATCATAAATACAACTCCCACTTCTCTCTCTACTCAGTACTTTGTAAAATAGTTCTTATATGTGAGTGCCTCATGACTGCTGGTTGCGAGAAGGTGGTGATGGAGGTGTGTTTTCAAACTTTATTGAGAACTTTCCTATTGTACTTTAAGGGTCAACAACAAGGTCCCTGAATATTACTCAGGTTACATAACCCACCCAGTTTCCACCTAACAGGCAATTTTCTCATAAGGCAGTATTTATCCTGGTGGGACACATTTTCACATTCTTTATTATCTGCGTTTGCCTATATGTCAAGAGGAAATGTTGTACCCAAAGACATAAGGAGAATGCTGAGGTTTCATTTGGTCCTTGGTAGGGTTGTTCTGTGGAGGACTGGCAATAGGTGTCCCAGTGGGTACTAGGGATGGAAATTCTGCTCCCCATGTCAGCATGGCAAGTGCCAGTTACCCACTGAACATCTTTCTAGCAACTAAAACTGACCTGTTGAGAGTCTGGCTTCAAGTTCAATCAGCTATCTTCTGCTCAGACCATGAGAATGGACTGGAGGAAACTTGTGAGCACCTCACTTGCACGCCCTCCCATCATGTCACATGTGGGGACACTGAGCCTCTCTCCATCCTCAGAATAATTGCAAAGGTATTTTCACACAGCCAGTTAGGACTGCCCATTTACTTTCTCTGACTCATTACCCTCCATGCTCCATGCAATAATGGCTGTCGACCCTAGATATGGGTCTGTCTGAGAGGAGGTTTGGGGACCTGGAGCTCTAAATCACCTTTGTTAGTCAGGGGTCATGACATGTCAGGGCACAAGTTATGAAGTGACTTTCAGACTTCTCTGGTGGGATCAAGAGCTACTCATTTTCAGAACCACAGTCAGGCTCTCACTTCAAACCCTTCCCAGACAGAAATCTTCAGCTGCGCAGGGCCTGTTGCATCAACTGCCACTAGGCACAGAGGAACGATGGGCCAAAGGAGACAAGAGGAGAGGTTCCCAACCAGACCACCAAAATGTTGTCCCAGGAGGAAGAGCCCAAGGCATGCGGGTCAAAGAATTTACTGGACCAAACATCCACATTACCTCAACCAAGATGCAGGAAACACCTCACAGCATAGGGAAGAATGGATATGGGAAGTAAGGGAATGGTGATCTTTAGCAGTCATCAGGAGAGAGCAGCATTGCTGAGGTGAGATCATCTGGAAAGTGTTCCCTGAGTGTCAGTACAAAGAACCTGAGCTCTATACACGGTCAGGTTGGACCTCGTGTTGGTATCTGAACTAGTCAGTGTAACAGCCAGTCAGAAGGTGGTGGTTTTGAAGATGTGAAGGGGTGATGGAGAGCATCTGAGGCTTGGCACTGTGTGACAGGGTTGGAGTCCATGAAGAGAGCCCTGGACAGTGAGAGTGCCTCTAGAGCTGAAGACTCTAGCACTTTAGACATGCCAGTGCCATGGGGTGACCACCAAGTAGAGCATCAGGGGCAGTGGAGTGGAGCCAGTCAGAGCCTAGAGGACAAGCTGTCTACACACTGTGGGCAAGCTGGAGAAGTAACTCAGGTGCTGATGGCGAGCCAGGTATTGGTCAGCTCTGGAACCTGCATCCAGGTTCATATTCACAGCACCCTCTGGGGGCTCCTCAACTGGGCCTGATCTCAATCAAGGCTTTCTTGTGAAGCCAGACTCCTATAACCTGATTTCGAGCTAAGAGTTAGAAAAGGGAAGGACTGGAAGGTTGCATTTGAGCACCTGAGTTACAAATGGGGAAGGTACCTTCCAAGAATAACAGATTTGTAGCACAACCACACACACTCACACACACCCCTGAAATAGAACTTAATGTAGCTACTGTGCAAATATTCATCTTGTGGTTCTTTTTTTTTTTTTTTTTTTTTTTTTTTGGTTGCTAAGAGGAGTCCCGTGAGAAGGTACTTATCGGAGCTGGGGTGACTTCCCAAAAGTTGTTTTACTGCATAGCCCACCTGAGGACATGCAATGACTCTTGATAAGAAAATTAGAACATAAGTCAATATGTGCAAAAATGACCAGCAGGTTTTAAAAACAGAGTTAAACACAGTCACATAAAACCTGGGTAGAACAACTGATCAGATGTCTTAGACAGTTTCTGCTAACCCAGGCCTCCAGCAAATAGACAAGAACAAAATGTCTGCAATAGTGGAAGTTATTAGCTTGAAAATTCATTGGAGCCTCATACTATGGGTCACATGCTAGAACTACCTGATGTGTTCTGAGAACTCCTCCTCCAGTGGATGTCAGCAAACAGAAGGGCAAAATGTCAGGAGCCTTCTAATTCAAGGTAACAGCCCTGAAACCACAGAGACATTGGTGGAAGCTCAGAGAACATTTTCTAAATCTGACAGTTGTGTTCCTAATGTCGCGGCACTAATGTGGAAAGGTAAAGTTAAGGCAATCATAGAGAATACAGCCAAGAATTAGTCTCAGTACTCATCTGAAGCTGATGGGTTGACTCTGGAAGACTCAGGAGAAGTGTACACTAAGTTGTAGGGAAAGATGGGAAACTCATTTCCTCACCGAGTACAACTGAAATGCCTGAGGGAGAAGCAACTGTAAAATATTAGAGCACCAGATGAAGGTAACCACAGGAAAACACCCCCTTGCATGAACACTAAAAGACAATGAAGCAAGCAGAGTTCCCCAGTGGGAGACAGACACAGCAGTGGTCTCCATGCAGAAACTGAGTACTAAGTTCCAGGAGCATGAGCCATGACTGAAGGGTGTTCACTGAAATGTGGAGCTTCTGAGGGGATAAGGCCCATTCTTTTCCCATGTTCCTGCTCGTTACCAAGAGAACATCTCAACCAAAGGCCCAGAACTGTTGCTAGACAGCACAACCCATAGACACATGTAAATCTCTGTGAAAGTTTTCAAGTGACAGATCCAGGGAAGGAACAGATCATGTACAGGGATGACAAGCCTTCTTCTAAGGACCCAACAGGAAAAAGGAAATCGTCTCTCAATTTCCCTATACTCCTGTCTGTCTGTCTGTCTGTCTGTCCGCCCGTCCCTCTGTCTGTCCATCTGCCAGTCCATCTGTCTGTCCGTCTGTCTGTCTGTCTGTCTGTCTGTCTGAGGTAGTTGGTATTTTTTCACAGAACAATCACACAGTCCTATTGGTACAATACCCTCTCTGGAAAGAACATTAAGTTCTAGAATGCTTTTTACTGGTGTATGAAAAATTTTTTATTTTATTTTATTTTGTTTTGTTTTGTTTCTTTTTGTTTCTAGACATCGTTTTTCTATGCACCTCTGGGTTTCATGGAGCTCGTTCTGTAGACCAGGCTGTCCTTAAACTCAGAGATTTGCCAGCCTCTGCTTTCCTAGTGCTAGGAATTAAGGCTGGTCTCACCACTGTCTGGCAAAAATACTCTTTACACTTTTATCTATTTCATATATCAAATCATGGTCTAAAAACTTGACTCAGTCATGTGAATAGTTACATTGATGTAATTTTCTTTTTTAAAAAAATGTAAATGTACTTCTATTATGTTAAAAGCCATGTGTACATCGTCAGATATCTGCAGAACTGGAATTGTGAGCTGCCAGTCATGCGTCCTTTGGATAGAACTTGGGTCCCCTGTAAGCCAGTTAAATACTTGTCACTGCTGAGTCAGCCCTCCAGCACAGAAGCTCAGAATTTTTTTGTTTTAAAAGCAAGGTCTTGCATTCTCTGTGGGATCTGATATGAACCTGAATGTCTGATCTTCCTGCTCCTTTCTCCAAGTGCTCAGAGTACATGTGTGCCACACACCTGTTTCTGTGGGGTGTTTCCTTGTGGGGAACCAGCAGCTTCATGTGTATTGGTCTGGTATTGTCTCCATCAATATAGCAGGTTCTGGATAGATTTCTCTGGGATAAGGAAAAAAACCCTACAAAATTATCCAATATCAGGGAACACAACCCTTTCTTGTTTCAGGGGAAAACAGGGGTTTTGGTTTTGTTAATTTTTAAATTTAATTGTATTTATTTTATTATTTTTAAATTTTTAAGTTTTCTGGATAGGGTTTGTGTGGCATTGGCAGTTCTGGAATTGCTCTGTAGACTAGACTGGCCTCAAATTCAGAGACACTGGGCTGGCTATTTTATTAGCAGAAAGACTCACTGACTGAGGCTGAGGCACCTGCTCAGTTAGAATTCTTGCTTACTGTGCAGAAAACACTTGACTCAATCTGATCCCTAGCACAGTGCAAACCACAATTCACCATGCACACCTGTGATCCCAGACTTCCACAAAATTCAAGAGGTATTTTAAGCTCTCGCAAGCCTGGGATACATGTGACCCTATCTCAAAAAATAAAGATACTGACTAAAGAAAGCTAGATGGCTTACATAGCCCATGATGGTGCCTGTTGGATAAATGGACAAATTTGAATAAACTCTTTTTAATTCCCAAACTGGTCCAAACTGGTCAGGGTTTCATTTGTTTATTACCATTCACTTTAAAGAAAGACTTTTTTGGGGGATGGAGGGATTTATGTCATATTTTCTTTGAAGTACTTTTTTTTCTTCTATCAAAAAGGTAAAGGAAGAGGAGAGGGAGGAGGGAGAGAGAGGCTGGGATGTGGCCACTTAGAAGCAGAGCTGTTCCTAGCATGCCCGAAGCACCCTTAGCATGAAAAAAAATGGTGACAGAAACCTGTTCATACTCTATGCTCAACAGGCCCAGCCTAGCAGGAAGAATGGGGGTCTTCCTGGTCAACTGATTCTTTTTCTCCTTTCTCCCTGACAGCAGGAAGATTCACTCACACAGGCCCCAGCCCTCTGCACCTCTGTGAAAGACATAGCACGATGATGTCTGCTGCTCTTGTGGAAGCATTTCATCTCACCACCCTGTTGGATGTCCCCTAGTAAGTGGCAAGTCTCCATGTCAGGAGAGAACTCTAGCTCTTAGGTCCAGGAGCTCCAGAGGCAAGCACAGCACTCTAGTTTGCAGCTGTCTTCAACTGTGTCTCTAATCTGAGCCTACCCCACTACCCCTGTGGGGGAGCGGGATGCCCATAAATGTGCTCTGTAAAATGAGGGTGCATGGGGGAGACCTTGGATTCCTGTCCATCTGTAGTTCTAAGACCTGGCTGGTTTAAAAGTCAGGCTTGTAAGTTTAATTTTACAAATATGAGGGGTAGGAGCTATGCTGTCTGGCTTATGACTTTCATGAAGGCACTAGGAAGGCAAAGGCAGGAGAATCTCTGTGAGTTCCAGGCCAGCCAGCCATGAGACTTATTCAAAAAGATGAAATTGGACTGTGGGGGTGAGGCTGGAAAGGACAATGGCCTGACTTCCCAGGCAAGTGTCCTGTGTCAGAAGCAAACCTGCCCTGTAGAGATGTGATGCTTGCCTGCCTGATCTGGTTTGGTTTCTGTCCTCCTGGCCACAGAGTCTCTGTAAGTTTAGTGTCTTCTTTAATCAGGGTCCCAGGATCCTATATTAATAAAGATTTTTTTAAAAAACAAAAATCAAGCAAGTCTAGTCCATCTGAATCTCCTCCCACCTTAAATAATCCCTTTCAGCCCTCCAGCAATGCTGCCAGGTAGATTTCCTGTTGCCTCTCCTGAATGATGAAACCCCTGAGGGCTATTGCATTGGGCTTTTCTAAACACCTCAGTCCTGGGTTCCAGTGAATTGAATTTTCCTGCCCCCCTGCTTTTTTCCCACTAACACAAAGCTTGAGAGGAGCTGTAAGACCCTGCGGACGTCTAGGGCTCTGCCACAGAGGGTTTGGGAGGCACTTGCCCTGCAGTGTTCTGTCCCCTAGGGCCTTCAGGTGAGTCACTGTGTCCATTTGATGTGACCCCCTTTTCCCTGACCAGAGGCTAGGAGCAATGAATAGGAGTCTGTGAACTCTAGCTCCTACCCAAACATTCTGGAAGAGGACAACCTCATATTGGAAGCACTGATGTCCTTTTCAACCCACACTCTACTCCCCTGGGGCTGTAGAGTATCAGGAACACTGATGAGGAGACCCGGAGCAGATGGTTCTGAGTTGTCTTGTCTTTGGACCAGTTACCAAAAGTGCATTGCATGGTTCCAGCAATGAGTGGAGGACTGATGCTCATGAGAAAATGGAGTAAGGTCTGCTGCCTCGCCAGGGTCCGACCTGCATCCAGGTGTGCGCCTGGTAGTGTTTTGGCACTTGGACTCCCAGAAGCTGGGAATACCTTTCTCCCTTGCTCAACACTGCACCAGGTCCCCCAAACTCTTTGTCCCAGTCTTGTCATGAGCAGTCACCACTCCCAGCGTTGTGACCCTATAATAAATAAGTCTTTCCTTGATCGTCCCCTGTAGCAAGCTCCCTCAGGGACCTTGGCAGCAGCTGAAAGCTGCCAAAAATTGGGTGTGGCCAAGGCTAGCAGAGAGGGAATGGGCCAGAGCTTTCTGGGGCTCCTTGGGGCCAGGGCCAGGGTGAGAGAGGGTTCAAAGAGACAGGTCCGGGCAGAGATTGGGGGTTGGCACAAGTTCGCTCACCCTTCGAGAGGCAGAGCACTCTTGTCTGCAATCTTGTCTGACCAAGCTAGCTGGAGAGTGTCCCTCCAGATGTGCACAGCAGGAAGCGACCTTGGCTGTTGGGCCCCCAGAGCCTTTGATCCTGTACAATGCCCACACTGATGCCAAATCCTTGTCCCTCTTGTCCTTCAACAGCTTCTGTGCTCCTTCATCCAAACCTCAGCAGTCAGTGTCCTGGTGCCTCACCCCGCCATGTCTAGCCTTTGGGATCCTTTCTAGTCCTCCTCTTCCTCTTGGTCTTGGTCCTGACTCCAGTCCCTGATATGCCTGGGGCTTTGGGAACATGGAGAGCTGGGACTGCGAGTCCCTGGACAGCAGCAACAGTGGCTTGGGGACAGAGGAAAGTGAGCACTGAGCCAATTCCCAATTGTACTGGGGTGGGGTGGTATGGGGTGGAGTGGGGTGGGGGAATGATGCGAGCTGAACCTGGTCAAAGCCACCTTTACTTCCCACCCCAGCCCGGAAAAAAAAAAACCAGATTACCCCAGGGTAGAAGGCAAGAGTGTGGGGCAGAAATTGAGGCACAGAGTGGGAAGGAACACTGCTTGCTTAGCAAATCTGCACCTCCCCTGCCTGTCCAGCTCCTGTGGAAGGCGCTCTAACACCCTGTGTTCCCTGTGTTCTCCCTCCAGACTCCTCATCCCTGGATGGGGTGTCCCTGCCCCTTGATGTAATTTTTTTTTGCCTTGCTCCAAATGAGAGAGGGGTGGCAGTGGGGAAGAAAGAGAAGGCTGTGTGTTAAACCCTGGTCTGCCAGTAACAATATGCAGATATTAATATGTGGAAAAAATAAGTCCTTCCTAGTGAGCCAAGGTGATATTTACTCTGGTAAATCTCTGTAATTGTCCAATTTTTGTTGTTATAGCCCAATATTCAAGTCTGGATAATATGTGAACAATTGAGGTCTATTTATCTGACTGTTTCAGAAATTTAGGGTCCTGGTGTCATCCTAGCTTGGTTCCTATGAGCCTCTGATGTCATCATAATGGCAGAAGCACATACCAGAGCAGTCACTTATCAGGAAGCCAGAGAAGTGGCGGTGATTGGCAATGTTCTTTTATAACAGCTCTTGGATAGAGATAGCTTGGGCCTATGAAATCTAGTCCCTTCTGTAGGCAATGACCCCATGATCCCTCCACATTGCCGTAGTCCCAAAGCTCTCACCACATCAAAGCCACCACCATGGAGAACAGTCTCTCAACCTGTGAGCCCCTGGGAGACACCCAAACATGGCAGTGCCTCTGACAGAGGCCTAAGAACAGCCGTCACCAGTCTCGGTGAATACACGTGACTGAGCAATAAGCAGGTGATATTTCAGAGCATCATTGAGCAGCACAGGTCTCACATTACAGGCAAAACAGACACAACTGGCCTTGGATTTGAGCTGTGTTTCCGTACACAGTCAACATCTGTGTAGCTTTCTAGAATCTATAAAAAGAAACACAAGCCCCAGCCTAGCTGTTTGGATATTGAGTGAAGTTCTACATAACTTAGTTCAAAATCATGGTTCCTGTCTGACACATGAGAATTTTTTTCTGGGAATATAGCTTTCTGAATAGACACAGTCACTTCCTGAAGGAGGTTTCTGTCCAGCAATAGCAATGGTGAAATCGCTCAGTGGCTGGGAAGGAGAAATGAAGCAATTGCAGCTGAAGTTGGGGTGCCCAGGGCTTACCTAGGGGGTTCCCACAAGACGGGCCTTATACTAAGCTTGAGAGAGCTACTGACCACAGAGCCAAGGTCATTGAGTATCACCTGGTCACCACCATCACACGGTCCTCCTGTTCATTGTCTCAAAATGACAGCATCTGCCCTAAGGTCAGGAAGCTCCAGCAGTATGTTTAAGAATCCCTGTTCATTTCACAGGTGAAAACAGATGCTAATGGTTAAAACACAATGTCTTGTGTTTAACACGTAATGTTAAAAAGGATAAGAACCCAGGGAGCAATGCTGGAGATATTCTCAACTCAGGAGTTATGAGTATTTGCTGATTTTGCAGACCACCTGTCTGGGTGCTAAGTGCAACACCAATAGGGCATCTCACAAGGTTCTGTAACTTTAGTTCTGGGGAACCCCATGCCCTGTACTGGGCTCTGAGGGTACACGTGTGGTGCACACTCATACATAGGCAAACCTTCATAAAATAGCAATAACTCTAAACACACTAGCATTTAGGAAACTGAGACTGGAGAATCACTTTGATTTTGAGACAAACCTGAGTTAGAGACTGAGATCCTGTCTCAAAAAAAAAAAATAAGAAGAAGAAAGAAAGAAAGAAGAAAACGTAAAACAAAATGAAAAATGAGGTGAACGGAAGGAAAGACAATCACACACAATATTTGCCATCTGCTTAAAGCCCTACAAAGCTTCACATGGGACAGGAATGTCCTTTCCTCCTTTCTGTTCTCTCTCCCTTTCTCCTTCCTTCTCTCAATTTTTCTCTCATTCCTCTTGTTCTGCCTTTCTCTATTCCTCTCTCCTTCCTTCCTTCCCCTTCTTCCATCTCCTCTCCTGACCCTCCCCATCCCCATCCCTTTTCCACAATTCCCTCTACTCCCCTTCCCTTTCCCCTCCCCTGCCCTCTCCTCATCCTCCTCTCCTCCCCATCCTCCTTCCTCTATCCCCCTTTCCTCTCCCTCTACTTTCTCCCCCTCCCCTCTCTCCCATCCTCCCCTCCACTCCCTTCTCTCCAAACCCTCTCCCCTTTGCCCCTCCCCCTCCCCTCTGCCTTCCCTCCCTGTCCCCCTCCCTTCTGTCACAGCAGTGCACTCAGAGCTCTTCAGGAGCCATGTCCCTGGCTCAGAAGCTGGTTTTAAGATGCCTCAACCTCCCTGCTGTCTTCTGTGTTCTTGCTTCTACTCCACTCCAGTGTCCTTCCAGTACATATGTAATTTTCTTTGCCTTCTCATGGTCTCTCTTTTTCTGCAAGCCCCTTGTAATGTTTCCTGGACTGACAGGGAATAGTAGCACACAGAATGTAGCAAAGGCCAGGAATGATCTTCTCAAGTTTGCCAACCTTTCTGTTCTCTGCCCATCTACTTGTAGGGTAGATGGGTGGAAGAGAACAGGAAATGGTGGCTATTTCAGAGTGTTCAGGGGACGTAGGTGATGCTACTCAGCCACTAAATGTGGACACCATAGAGAAGCTGGGGTCAGAGAGAGATCATTCTGTGTGTCTAGGCTACTTGTTTTCAAAGGCAGTCTGCTATCACCCTGCATCCTTCACAATTGTCATCTGCATCCTGGCTTTGTTGAACTTTTCTTGCCTTAAAGTTCATCCAGAGCACAGAGGCTTTACTTTAGGGGCAGCAACATGTGGGAACCCCGCATGGTAGTTAGCTGAGTGGAACCTGGAAAGAGGTTTGGTTGGCAGATTATGGAACCTGCTTTCTTCCAGCTAGGAGACCTGAAGCCAGGTGTGAGCTCTGAGCCTCTGGTTGACTGCCTTGCTGGCACTAGAGCAGAGGCGTGGTCTGGCGTCTTCTCGGAGAGTTACCCGGGCAAAGACCATTGGATGAGCATTCGATTTTAATATTTCCCGTCTCAGGCTAATCTTTCTCATGGAACTTCACCCATGCCTTTATTCTCTTGTTCACCTTTCTAATAATGTCTGTAATTAATCCTGGTTCCGCTTCAGTCTGGCTATTTCTGAAATTCTTTTCTTCCCAGAGTCCCATACCTCTGTCTGGTTTTTGTCAAGGACTAAAAAGATTACAGCAGTCTTCAGGCAGCTGCGCAGGGAGTCTGCCTGGAGCTGAGGGTCTGTCCATTCGCAGCTGAAACTCAGGACTTTTTGTTTCCTGCTGCAACACAGAACACAGGACACTTTACAGGGAGTATATAAAGCTGAGTTCAAAAGCTCTGGATCTAGGGTGTGAAGCTACATGGCAGCTCTTGTCTGATAGGCACCAGGCTCAGGATTGGATCTGCAGCACCAGAACTCTTTTAAGTTGCTCTGTAGATCTTATCTATAAAATCCATATTATCTATTATAATGCATATAATTCTCTCCTTCCCCTTGGGTGTGTTTAGGGAAGAATTACGGGTACTAGCTGTTCTGCACAATATTAATATTGTCCAAATGATTATGGTGACACCAAGTAGGGACACCAGAACAAGGACACCTAAAGAACACACTGGATTCTCCATGATTCTCCATGAACTTAGGACACTCCCCACAGATCTGGGTGGGTGCACACTGATGTAGACAGAGAGAGAGAGAGAGAGAGAGAGAGAGAGAGAGAGAGAGAGAATGTACTAGCCACTGAGAAAGCATTTGCTGTGTTCTTCATTAGCCCTACAGCTTTGTCTCTGCTACCTGAATATTTTCTTTTGCCTTTGGCTGGGATTTTAGTTAAAAAAAAAAACCCAAAACAAAAAAGAACAACAACAACAACAACAACAACAACAACAAAACCCTTGAATTTCTTTCTGTTGGTCTAGGTTTTTTTTTTCTGTGTTAGCATGGATATCACACTGAAAAATGCTAAAATCCCATGACTCCTATATAAATGGCATGTATTACTGTGGTTCTTGCAACCCTGACCAATTTCTCCAGGTACTGGTGTCAGAGAAGGACATCTTTGTGCACATGAACCTTGGTGGCACTGCTGTTTAGAGTCATGTGACTTGGCCTCTCTCACATCTTGGAAGAAGCCAAGTTCAAATTGAATTTTGTGTTTGTTCAGAGGTCTCTTTATTTCTTGTTGAGACTCTGAACTCCCTTAACTCAGTCTTCATTTGTGGGAGTTGGTGAGTTTCTTCCTCATGTTTGAAGAAAAGTTTTATTAGGGAACCATAGTTCATAAAGAGTGCTTGTTTTGTTGTTTTATATATAATACTGGGTATACTCACCCATTCTGTGTATCTCTCTCTGTGTGAATGTATGAGAGTGAGTTTGTGTGAGTGTTTTTAATAGTGTCTGAATGTGTTTCAGCATGTGTGTATGTATGTGTGAAAATATGAGTATGTACTAGTGTAGGAGTGTGTGTTTATGTAATGTATGAATGTGTGTGAGAAAGTGTGTGTATGTGTGTGTATGTTGTAATAGTGTGTGAATGTGTTTGTGTGTGAATGTGTTTGTGTGTGTGTGTGTGTGTGTGTAAGAGAGAGAGAGACAGATATATATATATATATATATATATATATATATATATATATATATATATATATAGAGAGAGAGAGAGAGAGAGAGAGACAGAGACAAGAGAGAAAGAAACAAGCTTGTATGTGTATGTTCATGGATATGCTCACCATATGTGTAGACGTTGGAGGACGTTTTTGTCAGACCTTAGCTACTTCCTTGTGTGACACTAGGTTTGTGGCTCAATACTGTATATGCCAGGCTACCTACCTGGCCCACAACTCACAGGCATTTTGCTGTCTGTGTTGCTTTTCCTACTTCCTAGGTGTATGTGCTCTACGACTGCAGGTGTAAGTGCTTATCATTCACAAGCATTCACATTCAGGCCCTCCCACGTTGCAGGGCACGTGTTCTAACCACTTGTCTATTTCCAAGACCCTCCCAGGTTTTGGATGAGAATCAGACACCTTGGACATTATGAGAAATGCATCTGTCATTCTAATGTTTGTAAATAAGCTGCCTTATTACATTTCATGAGCAGTGTTGGGGTTCAGGAAACAGCCCACAAGCCACTCATCCACCTGGGTCATGCAGGGACAGTTTATTGGACACATACCCTGGTACTGGTCACTCAAGGATGCAGGTCAGACTCGGGAGTTGAGATTTCAACCCGGACTGCTTCCCAGAAAATGCTTATAAAAGCAACCATAAAAGCTCATACACACGTGCAGGGAGTCTTGCCAGGCAGCTGGGTGGTTGGTTCAGGTTCAAGCTTATTCTTGCTAACTATAGGAAGAAATTCTAACTGACCTTAGTTACGGTTGTCCCTAAAGAAGGGCAAGCGTCAGAACACCAGAACATAGAACTTATTGGGATGTGCAGTTAATGGTTAGCCAGGCACAACAAAGGTCCTCTGTAATAATGTAAGATGGCTGGGTGCAGGTCTAAAATGAAGTGGCTATGGTAATGTCAGAATGGCAGGTGCCACCTAGGTCTTTTTTAATTTTTTATTTATATATTTTTATTTCTTAATGTCTGCTTTTTATTTGAAAAAAAAATGAACCTTTGCATTCTCTTTACAGATTGTCCATTTTCTTTTTTTTATAATTTTTATTTTCATTATTCTTTGTTTACATTCAAGATAATTTTCCCTTTCCTAGGGATAAGTACCCTAAGCCCACTTCCCTCAACCAGTTCTCCTATCAACCCCCTCCTACTTCTCTGTCCTGGTATTCCCCTACAATGCTGGAACAAGCATTTTCAGGACCAGGGACCTCTCTTTCCTCCTTCTTGAGAGTCATTTGATATGTGAATTGTGTCTGAGGTATTCAGAGATTTTGAGCTAATATCCACTTATCAGTGACAATATTCCATGTGTGTTCTTTTCTGAATGGGGTTTAATTGCTGAGTAGTGTTCTATTGTGTAAATATACCACATTTTCTGTATCCATTCCTCCATTGAGGGACATCTGGGTTCTTTCCAGGTTCTGGCTATTATAAATAGGGCTGCTATGATTATAGTGGAGCATGTGTCCTTATTACATGCAGGGGAATCTTCTGGGTATATGCCCAGAAGTGATATTGCAGGGTCATCTGGAAGTGTTATGCCTAGTTTTCTGAGGAACAGCCATACTGATTCCCAGAGTGGTTGTACCAACTTGCATTCCAACCAGCAGTGGAGGAGTGTTCCTCTTTCTCCACATCCTCACCAACACCTGTCTCCTGAGTTTTTAATCTTAGCCATTCTAAAGGGTGTAATTTCAGGGTTGTTTTGATTTGCATTTCCCTAGTGACTAAAGATGCTGAACATTTTTTAAGGTGCTTCAAAGCCATTTGAAGTTCTTCAGTTGAAAATTCTTTGTTTAGCTCTGTACCGCATTTTTTTTAAAGATTTATTTATTACGTCTAAGTACACTGTTGCTGTCTTCAGACACACCAGAAGAGGGCATCAGATCTCATTGCAGATGGTTGTGAGCCACCAAGTGGTTGCTGGGATTTGAACTCAGGACCTCTGGAAGAACAGTCAGTGCTCTTACCTGCTGAGCCATCTCTCCAGCCCCTGTACCCCATTTTTAATAGGGTTATTTGGCTCTCTGGAGTCTAACTTCATGAGTTCTTTGTATATATTTGATATTAGCCCTCTGTCAGATACAGGGTTGGTAAAACTTCTCAAATTCATCTGGAATAACAAAAAACCCAGGATAGCTAAAACTATTCTCAACAGTAAATGAACTTCTGGGGGAATCAGTATCCCAGATCTCAGGCAGTACTACAGAGCAATAGTGTTAAAAACTGCATGGTATTGGTACAGTGACAGACAGGTAGATCAATGGAATAGGACTGAAGACCCAGAAATGAACCCACACACCTATGGTCACTTGATCTTTGACAAAGGAGCTGAACCCATCCAGTGGAAAAAAGATAGCCTTTTCAACAAATGGTACTGGCTCAACTGGAGGTCAGCTTGCAGAAGAATAAAAATGATCCATTCTAATCTCCTTGTACTAAGCTCAACTCCAAGTGGATCAAGGATCTCCTCATAAAATGAGACACACTGAAACTAATAGAAAAGAAACTGGGGAAGACCCTTGAGGACATGGGCAGAGGGGAAAAGTTCCTGAATAGAACAGCAATAGCTTATGCTCTAAGATCATTAATGGAGAAATGGGACATCATAAAATTACAAAGTTTTTGTAAGGCAAAGGACACTGTCAAGTGGACAAAACAGTAACCAAAAAATTGGGAAAGGATCTTTGCCACCTAGATCTTAACAAGTAGAACATTTTTTTTTTTTTTTTTTTTTTTTTTTTTTTTTTTTTTTTGTTAAGCTGTAACATCATCTGGGACACATTAGTTTGAATGCACGGTGACACCCAGAGTGTAGGCATGAGGACTTTAAAGCAGAAGGTGCAGCAATAATTATAACCAGAGACCTAAGGACAGCAAAACATCCTACCTGCTTTGATTTCTAAAAGCCTAATGTCAGTCTCCATAGCCCACCTAGGCCATTGCCTTGGAGTCCCTCCCAGCCCTGTCAGGACAGGTCCTGCTCTGACCTCATGAGGAGGGAGTATGCTGCCATCCAGCTAGCATATGTTAAGCTGTGGCCACACCTGCATTTCTTTGAGTACATTGAGAGGAGTTGGTGAAGTGGTGCTCTCTGTGATTTCATTGTATCTTGGGACTTGTGTGTGGATTTTGCTTTTGATTTGTTTGTGTGTGAGCTTATGTATTCGTGACTAGATCAATGTGTGTTTGGGAGGAGTGTTACTTGAGTGTGTGTGTGTGTGTTTGTATGTGTATAGAATGTGTGTGTTGTGTTTTACGTTTACTTGTGTGTGAGTACCTATTTGTGTGTTTGTGTAGGGATACCTGTGGGTGCGTTTGAGTGCACCTGTGTGTTTGTGTTGGTGTGTGTGAGAGTGTGTGTGAAAGTGTTGTGTGTGAGAGAGAGTGTGCATGTGCACGAGTGTGTTTTAGGTGCATGTGTGGAAGGTATGAGAACACCTGTGTAAGGGATAGTGTTGAGGCGTTTAGTTATCTTGGCCATTGTTTCTAAGCTAAGATACCTACCTTATTTTTTTGTAAAGATTATTTATGTATTTATTTATTCACCTTATGACCCGTCCAGCAGGTCCAAATATTCCAGAGACCCGAAGAGGTGCTACCTGAGGGTCATAAGGGTAGGGGAGAAAGAAGGAAGACAGGCAAAGGGGGGTTCAATTGTTGAGGCTTCGTTTAATGTTTCGGGGTACACAGGTTTTAAGCTCTCAAAGGAAGAGCTCTTCTCAAGGCAAGAAAAAAGGAGGGAGGGGCAATCTTATCAGTTTCAGTGGGAAGAGATAAGCGTCCTCAGGTGGAGACATCTGATGTTTGCATAGTCTGGAGCACCACGCAGTTATCTCAGGACTTCCTTCCACCAGCAATCATGGGAGAGGCTCTTCTTTTTTTACTCAGGACCTTTGCCCTGTCAGCCCTCCGGGCCGAAGTGAGGATCTCTAATGGCTTCCCACATTTCCTCCCTTTCCTTATATTAAAAGTGGAAAGGTCTGGGCAGAAATACTGGGCAAGGGGGCCAGACCGAAAATGTGTAGCCGTCTCTTGTCTTAGGATCGACCTCTCTTATCCCTCAGCCTTACCCGTCGTAGGGTTACCTTGTCATCCTCAAGGCCCCATGTCTTAGGTTGGTCAGGGGATGGAGGAAGTTGCCCGTCCTTAAGACGGCTACCTTGGGTCAGCTCCCCCTTCAGACAAGCCCAGGGATGAATAAGTGGGAGCCAAACAGAGTCTCACAAAAGGAGCTTATTGAAATTGAGCCTCTCTGTGTCAGGTGCTGCGGTTGTTTCTGGGAGCTGTCTCGTCCCCCGGGTCCAGCATTTCTCCTGTGTCTAGACGATGATACTGTATGGAGACATAATTCTTGGGTAGGGTAGAATCTATTCGTGATTTAATGAAGCGGGTTAATCATTGAAAAGCCCAGGGACCAGAGGAGATTAACAGTAATAGCCCTAAGAAAGGTCCTAGAATAGAAGGTAGTAGGGTGGAAAACCACAGGGACGTGGAGAACCAATTTTTATACCAAGACTCCTGTTGTTCTCGTTCGCTTATGCGTTTCTCTAGACTCTCTTTTACTCTCCTCAGACTGTTATCTACCAGTCCTGTCTTGTCTACATAAACACAGCATTCTTCCCTTAAGGCTGCGCAAAGTCCTCCCTGCAGCAAGAAGAGCTAATCAAGACCTCTCCTATACTGTAATACTACTTCTGATAAGGAGGCAACAGTAGTCTTTTAAATTGGCTAAACCACCTCTGAGTTCACCCAGGTCCTTATCAATGGCAGCACTAAGTAAATGATATTGTTGTAGATTCTGTTGAGAGGTAACAAGTGAGGCGATGCCTGTTCCTGTTCCGGCTGCCCTTAATCCTAGAATAACAGCAAGGGTGATAACCGTAATAGGTTCTCTCTTCCCCCTATGGGGCATCTCAATGTTATCATCCCAGAAGTTTAAAAGGTCTCTTGGCTCTTGAACGCTGGAAGTATTTGTACTAGCACGCAATAATCGTGATGCTGTATGAATTCAGATATTATAATACAGGTAGTCAATCCTGAGGAACACGCCAAATAGGTATAATTTGGGGCTAGCAAATACGCATAATGATTGTCAATAGTTACGGTATGGTTGCATATCTCTAACAATTGTTGAGGGGGGAGCATATGTTTTCCCAGAACACAGCTTCCTACCCTGGATACCTCTGTGAGGGTGAATCCTAAGAAATTTTCATTTAAACCCTCAGAATCATTGGTATATGTAAAATTTCCAAAAAGAGCAACACCCTCGTAGAATGGAGGAGAGGCCAAAAAACATATCCAGCATTCTACATATTTAGATGAATTAGCTTTCTGTTCCTTAAGAAGCAAAGCAGAGGCAGATGCATTAAGGGTGGAAAGAATTACTGAGATGACTGCACGGAGCCCCGGGGGGATGCTGGGTTGGAACAAAGTAGTCAAGGAAGAATTTTGTGAAGCCCGTGTGGCTGATGGATTCCTAGGCTCTGGGGCTTCTCTGAGTGATGAGGGGGCAAAATTAAGTAATTGATGATTAAGTCCAATGGAGGCTTGATATATATAGGGTAATGTCTTTTCCAATTGCAATTTAAAGGAAAGGCATGGGTGTCTGCCTGCTCTATAGGTACATAGGCCCCACTCAGCTCCTCATGAAGCTTCACAGGCAAATTTCTCTCCCTGGCCTGTAGAGGTTATTTGTAAAGGTATTACACCAGGACCTGAATGAGGTCCCAAGAAGAAGAGGGATTCCAATAGATATCAGCCGTGGTCTCACAGCCCCAAGAGGCACAAAAGTATTTGTCATGGCAACCACATTTCTGTCCTAAGGATTGGTCTCGGTGGCCTCCAGGGCATACATAATTGTTCCTGCACCAAACTTAGGGCAGCCTGAACCTTTTCTTTAGGCATGGACCACTGATCGATCCAGACTGGGTCGTTTGATTTCCAAGATATTTTATCACCCTGTAGTCCAGGGGGATCAGCAGTCTTTATGAAAAATGTCCGCATCCAAGCCTTTCCTATCTGTATTAGGGGTGGGAGCCAGGGGTTCTGTTATTCCTTGTTCATATTTGCCCAATCATTTTCCAGGGAGGAACCCCATTTTTAACACTTGATTTGTAATAATTTCATTAGGACTGCACATCATCATTCCCATTTGGGACAGAATATCTCTCCCCCAAAGGTTAACAGGGAGTCCAGGTACTACAAATGGCCTAACTGTTCTTGTATTCTTTTCCTTATCCCTCTAACTTAGAAGCCTTGAACATTGTAATGTATTTTGTGACTGTCCTATTCCCTTTAAATGTGTAGCCGTGGCCTCAAGAAGCCAAGCTGAAGGCTAGTGCTTGGAGGAAAGCACTGTTGTGTTGGCCCCAGTATCCAATAGGCCATGAAACTGTTTGCCTTCTAGCCATAGCGTCACCATGGGCCTCTCCTCGGTCAGCTTCTGAATCCAGTAGATATCAGAAGAACCAGGGGAGGAAGAGCCACACCTTTCTCCTTTGTGGGGAAAATGTCCTATCAAAGGAAGGGGCAATGCTTGTGCAATGTGTTGTCCAGCTCTGAGTGTTACTGGGCCCCTTGTGGCAGTGGCAAAAAACTTGATCTCTCCTGAACAGTCAGCATCTATTATAGAAGGGAGTATAATAAGGCCTTAAAGGGAGCTTGAAGCTCATCCAATTATCAAGAAAAACATACCAGAAGGTGGGGGCCCAAACTTTCTAGATTCTATAATAACAGTCCCTTCCTCGGGGGTTATAACCCGGGTGATAGATGAACATAGGTCTAATCCTGCACTTCCTGGTGTTGCCCTAGATAAGGCATCGGAACTGGTGTCTGCTCCTGTATTTGGGGGTATGCTGTGGCCTAAGAGTAAGAGCCCCGATGTTGGGCCCTCAGCCCGTTTCCCAGGACCGCTGTAAGGGCTTGACCATGGGCGTCGGTCCTAGGATGGCATTTGTTAGTCCAGTGTCTGCCTCTTTTACAGAGGGGACAGATTCCTGGAGGGGCAGGTTTTATGGTTCCTTGGCCAAGGGCAGGATCTGGTGTCTGCCTAGGAGCCCTGCGTTCTCTTGCAAAATGAGCAGGCTGTCCACATTGAAAGCATGTCTTGCTCCTGGGGTGATTGGGGTCTCCTGTCTTTTGAAAGACAGCCCCAATAGCCAAACTAATGGATTTAGATACCTGCTGTGTAAAGGGGTCCACCTCATTACAGAGCTTAATTATTCCTGAGATATCAAGGTCTTTAGTTTTGCCCTGTAGCGCTACTCTGCATGCAGGGTTGGTGTTCTCAAGGGTGAGCTGTCTAACAAGAAGCCCTTCATTTTCATTTTGACCTAGGATCCTTTCTGCTGCTTCCTGCAATCTCCCCACAAATTAAGCATAGGGCCCTTGGGCTCCCTGAATTATTTTGGTTAAGGGGGTAGTGACTGCCCCTGCGGCAGGGATCACTCTCCAAGCAGACAAGGTGGCTTGCAGTGTCTGAGCAAGGATACCAGGGGATTGCCCCCGTTGCTTTTCCTTGGAAGTGAATGCACCCCTTCCACACAGCTTATCTGTTGTCCAGGAGGCAGTTTTACTCAAGGTTTTTTTCTATTTCTAGCAGCAAGGTTTTCTGCTCTGTCAATGAATTCTGATTTCCAAGTTAAGTATGGTCCTCTGCTGAGGATGGATTGCACCACTTTAATCCATTCACTAGGTATATGATATCCATACCCCGAGAGCCCTTCTAAAATGGACATGGTAAAGGGTGCATTCATGCCGTAATTTTCTTACACCTGAATGCAATTCCTTAATACTTTTAAATTTAAGTTTTTTGTACATGGGGCACAAGGTCTCATAGTCCCCTTGGTCAGATTCTTCTCCCTCAGAGTCCTCGGCAACCTTATCATAGTCTTGTCCTCCCTCAGTTTCTTGGTCCTCATCTCTGTCTCCCCCTTGATTAAGACCGGTGCTGTCTGGCTCGGGTTTATCTTTGATTTGCCTATCACCGGCCTTGGTCATGACTGGGAAGGTTAGTTTAGGCTGATGTTTCTTCCAGGGCGGTCTTCTGTTAGGGGAATCTTGTCCCCTTCTCATAGTTTCCTGTAAGTTCTGAATTTCTAAAGAAAGGTCTCCTAATTCTTGTTGCAAATGTAAGACCTGCCTGAGCCCAATAATTTGCGCCTGGAGCATAGCTTTTGTTTGAGTTAATCCTTCAACCACTGCGATTGGCAGAGGAGCAGGAGGGACCAACAGCATCTGAGGTAGGTATGGTGGGGGCCGAGCGAATCTGGGTCTTTGTATGAAAAAGACTTGAGGTTCTCGGGTTGCATCACCATACCTTTCCTCTTTGTACCTGGCAGCTTCCTCCTCTAACTCAGCCTCGGAGGCTGGGTCTAATTTTGAGTCTGAGAAGCAGCACAGGCTGCACTTGTCTGAAGTTTCATTTTGCCCTTTTGAAAACTCCTTAAGAGAAGGGTATATACTTCTAGAAATTTTGGGATCCTCTAGGGATTGCGTAACCTTGGGAGGATGGACCTCCCTGTCCTCAGGCATATCTACAATCACAGAGGGACATGGAGAGCACAGCTCACCCTTGCCACCTTCGCTTTTGCATGACGGCAGTCTTGAGGCTTGCAGAAAGTTGCCAGCAACAGCTAACAGACAGGCACTTTCTCCTCCATTCTCAGCATCTATTATTATGTCCCGTATAAGGCCCCAGTAACTAAAAAATGCATCAGACACTGGTTCACCTGTTTTCAAAATCCTATTAATCTCTTTACCAACCCTATTCCACGTTAGCGGGTGAATGTCAGGTCCACTTAAAACCAACCAAGGGCATTTTTTATCAATAAAACAAAAGAACATAATTAAATCTTTTTTCTTAACTCTTATTCCTCCCTCCCTCAGTGACTGCTTGATTTCTTCTATTAAAAAAAAAAAAAGCTTCTTTTGATAGTTGTTTCCCCATGACATTCAGACGACAATTGTTCGGCCACTCACCTGCCCCTCCAGCGACTCACGAGCGATGAGGTCTGTGGGGTCCAATTTTCTCCAGGTTTTCTCCTCAGTTGTCCAGTAGTTGACCTTACTTCGGGTCAGTAGGACCCATCCAGCAGGTCCAGTTATTCCAGTATCCTGAAGAGGTGCTACCTGAGGGTTAAAGTGGGGGGAAGAAGGAAGCCAGGCAAAGGGGGGTTCAATTGTTGAGGCTAGTTTAATGTTCCGGGGTACACAGGTTTTAAGCTCTCAGAGGAAGAGCTCTTCTCAAGGCAAGAATAAAGGAAGGAGGGGCAATCTTAGCAGTTTCTGCGGGAAGAGATAATGGTCCTCAGGTGGAGACATCTGATGTTTGCATAGTCTGGAGCACCCAACAGTTATCTCAGGACTTCCTTCCACCAGCAATCATGGGAGAGGCTCTTCTTTGTTTTACTCAGGACCTTTGCCCTGTCAGTCCTCTGGGCTGAAGTGAGGATCTCTAATGGCTTCCCAAAACCCTCCAACCCAATCATAGCCCCCCCTCACTCCTCTCCTCCTAGTTCCACCTTGTACAGAGCCATATTGGGGCAGTCATGCACATGGTTTGAGTTTAACATTAGTCAACAATCCCTGGCTTTGGGCAGAAATCTGCCATTAGGACATAATAGGGAAGTAGGTTAAAGCAGGAATTTTTATCCTTGGGTGGAGTGCTAAGAATGTACTTGACTATGGTCAAGGTTAACTTCTCCCAGATAGCCAGGATCCTGCTCCACCTAGGGTGGAGTGCTTGAAGTAAAGGTTAAGTTCATTGTTCCTCCAGGTCTAGGAATTCCTGAATTAAGCAGGTGACCCACCCAGCTGCCAGAGCAGTCAAGACAAGAACCTCCAAGAGAAGCTAGACAACTTCCACCAGAACTCAGCCTGGAGTCTAGGGGGGAAGGGTTTGCCCAAACTGTTAAAAGGTCTGGTGCCATTAAAGTTTCTGGTTTTGATCAATGAATATTGTCTTAGCCCTTTTTCTTTTTGTCCCTTCCCTATCCATCCCTCAGTTTCTGTTCCAGCAACACACTTCGTAATAGCTGCAGGCAGCTATGGAATCCAACACCACCTCACATGCCCCTCCTGCTATATTACCTCTCCTTCTCAGAGAAAGGTAGGCTGACTCTTGGGTACCATCCTGCGCCTGGACATCCAGTCCTAGTAGGACTAAGCCTCTCCTCTACCACTGAGGCCAGGAAAGGCAACCTAGCTAGGGGAAATAGATCCAAAGACAGGCAACAATGTATGAGACAGCTGCATTCATTAGGGTACACCCCTGAAGATGAGATGCATATCTTCCTTTTTTTTTTCTACCTTTTAGGTAGCATTTATACTTTGTTGCCCCAAATGAGTTTGGGAGTTAAGAATCAGAAAACCTCAGACATGAGTCCAACCTTTTTGGCACAGAGAGTTTCCACTCTCAGTATGTAATTATAAAGACCATCGGCCATGGAAGCTGTTCCAATGTCAAGCTGGCGTACCACCGCCTCACAGGCACCCCGCTTGCTGTCAAAATGATTCATAAGAGAGAACGCTGGTGCCATCCTGTCACATCAGAGGTGGAGATCATAACGAGTTTGAATCACCCCAACATCATCGCTCTCTTCCAAGTCATTGAGACAGAGAAGAGAGTATACCTCATCATGGAGTTGTGTGAGGGTAAATCACTTTACCACCATATATGATAGGCTGGCCACATGCAGGAGGATGACACCTGGGATATATTCAAACAAATGTTAAGTGCCATGAGCTATTGCCATGACCAAGGTATAGTTCATAGGAACTTGAAACCAGGCAAAATCATGATAGACCTCAATGGAAGAATAAAAATTATTGACACTGGGCTCAGTGCCCAAGTGAAGCCAGAAGAGCAGCTGAGCTATCAGTGTGGGACTTTCCCATTTGTGCCTGAGCTCCTCCTTGGCAAACCATACGATGGCCCCAAGATCGATGTTTGGACCCTGGGAGTTGTCCTGTATTTTATGAGCACTAGCAGAATTCCATTTGATGCTCCCAACTTTAATTAGAGCTGCAAAGACAGGTTGGGTCAGGGAAGTATCCTGTCTCCTCTCCCCTATTAAGAGAACTCCAGGACTTGATTAGGCTTTTACTGACAGCAAACCCAAAAGTCTCTGAACTTATGAGGCATCCTTAGATCACAGAAGATCCCCAGGTGTTCACACATCCTTGTGAGGAGGTGCCCCCACTCAGGCCAGACCTGGCCATTATAAAAGCGATGGGACACCTTGGATTCAGAGAACAAGACATAAAAGATTCTTTATTTCAGAAAAAATACAACCAGGCCATGGCCTACTATTGTTTCCTGAAACAACAGGCTGTTCATGAATGTGACAGCTTGACCCGTTCTAAGCCCATGAATCCAGTGAGGACACCTTTACCTTCCCCTGATGATCCTGATACTTTTCAAAATTGAACTAAGTTGGAGACAAAAACAACGAGCATTACTCTGGTCATCATCCACTAGTGAAATGTCTGTCCCTAGAGAGAGGAGAGCAAGAAGTGTCAGTTGGCCTGGTGTCCTTCCCTGCAGGACACTCCAGACAACACCCACAATGTGCCAAGCCCACATAAGTTCTAGTAGTGTGCCCTGCATTTCCTCCATGCACTTTGGAGCCAAGAATAGCCAGAGCAATGAAAGCACAGCAGACCACCCCACCACCTCAGCAAAGGATATGTCAGAACCCAGCAGGGGCCCACCCAGAGGGTTTAAGTGGTTGGCCAGGAAGATGGGAAGAACCCTCCTGAGTCTGTATTTCTGTATTCCAATGCAAAACAGATCTCGTCTGAGGCAGAAAAAAGTCTCCCCACAAAAATGAAACACTGGGAAGGCGTGTTAAGAAAAACATCAGGCCCAGCCCAGATATATTTGTGTACAAGAATGTATCTATTTTATTTGTGTCTGTGTCGGGATTGTTTTGTTTGTTTGATTGTTTTGTTTTTATGTTTTTTTTGTTTTTTTGCTTTTTTCAAGACAGGGTTTCCCTGTGTAGCCCTGGCTGTCCTAAAACTCACTTTGTAGACCAGACTCGCCTCGAATTCAGAAATCCTCCTGCCTCTGCCTCCCAACTGCTGGGATTAAAGGTGTGCACAATCATTGCCCAGTGATCATGTCACTGTCAACTGGAATATTATACTTCTGTCTATGTATATGATATGATGCATGGGGATTCTAGGTCTAGACACTGTGTGATGATGTTTAAACAGATCTAGCATGCCATATGGCATCTATTCTGAGTATCTGGCACATTGCAGTAAAAGGAGACAACAGGAAGGTACTGACCATGCTAGGAAGAGGACGTAGGTAAAGGAAGAGGAGGAGATTCTGAGGGAGGGGAGGATTGGATGGGATGGGAACTAGGAGATGGGGGGGTGAGGAAGGTTCAGAGGAGGAGGCAGCTTGGGGAGCAGTGTGGAGCAGGGTAACCACAGCTGGAGAGATGCCCTGTGCAGCTGAGTTTCTCAGTCCCTCACACATGTGTTGTTGCATTTTAGAAGATCACCAGAGGATGCCCGATGCTACCATCCTACAGCCACAGTGTTGGAGAGGACACAAGTGTAGACATGGACCTCAGGAGGAGCCTAGTGGAAGGCCATCATGTTCTGGGTATGTTAGCTTCAATCAGTGCCCTGAGTCCAGCCAGGAGGAAGGAAGCAAATGAAGATATCCCAGGTGGTCCAAGGCCATCGCAACATCATCACTATTCAGAGCAGGGGCTGAAAGCCTGTCCAAAGCTGTCAGTGACAGGAGCCCCTCTGTCTACCCAGGTTCACATCAGACACCTCCACCACGTGCATGTTCCTGCCTCACTCTTAGTAGAAGATATAAGGCTTCTTGATATGTTTGTCATAACTCTGAGAATTAAATCGATGTTTGTGTAAGACAAACTTGGAGATTTCCCTGCATCTTCTTTACATAGGAAAATTGGCCCTGTGGTGTTCTGGTGTTCAAAAGCCCCAGTAAGGCAAAGTTCAGGCCCCAATTCACCAAATCATTAAAAGTGCCGTTGAAGGGACCAAGATTTCAGGTACCTGAAGGGGGAATTGTAGAACCTAAGTGTGGACTTTCTTCTGGACCCAGCAAGCATTCTCAGAAGTACCATGGAGAACATTAGGTACCATCAGCTTGACCCACTTCTACAGAGGCAAGCATGGTAACCCTGGGAATTCCACATGCAGATGAAGCATGGGTTGGATCCCAGGGTTGTGAGGAGCCACAGGTCCATCCTGACCCACAGGATAATAATTGCATGAGACAAGGTGTTCACTCTCACTGTTGTAACATTTTCCCCTTAGATCCACTGAACAGTGTGATTCCCTTATGTCTGATTGCAGGCAAGTGTCCTTTAGTGAACAAGTCAGATCTGGGTAGAAGGAGAATGTGTGTTGGGAGAGAGAAAAGATGTTTTCTGTGAGAGGACAATCTCTAGTGACACAGACCAGATGTGCTCTGCCACAGGGACATCACCTAACAAGGCCAACTCTGAACCCTATCATACCTGATAGATTCCCAGTGCCTAGAGACCCTCATCTCACTGGCACTGAAGCCATTCCAGTGTTCACCTGTCACTGATGGCTCTCAGATTCCTGAGCTGTCCTTACACCATCTTTTTACTTGTCCCAGTATTAAGCCCTTGGCTTCTTTATGTCACCAATCTCTTTAGGAAGCACCCTTCTCTAAACTGCACTCTTTACCTCATATAGATTCTGACTCAGAAGCTCTCAGTGAGCAGATGTGTGGCACATGTGTTTGTCTGTGCCTTCGTGCCTGTTCATGTGTTATGTGTGCACATATGTGATTATATATGTGTGTTTGTGCACGTATACATACAAACATGTAGGCATATGCATGGTGTGTGTGTGTGTGTGTGTGTGTGTGTGTGTGTGTGTATGTGTGTGTGTATGATGTTTGCCAACATATATTACACTAGGAGTACACTCTAGTCTGCCTCCAATCAGAATCCTCGGTCCTATCACTCTGGTCATTCTCCTGGCCTTCTAGGTTTTTCTCCTGCCTCTCCACATATATGATTCTGTTTCCTTTTTCCCCTCCCACTCCTCTCTCCTAATCAGGTCTCTACCTCTCCCTGCCTCTGGTGATTATTTGGTAAAATCATGATATACTTTGTGGATTTGCATGTCATCCTTTTCCAGGGGCCATGCTATTCTTTTCCTTATTGTTACATTTTAGTTTATGTGCTGCAGAAGCAAGTACCACATCCTGATTTTATGGAGGTATTTTCTGAATTGAACCTCCCTCCTCTCAAATGACTGTAGCTTCTTTCTAGTCAGCCTAAAGCTATCCAGCACACCAAGCTTAGGGAATGAGTACCACTAAGTAGAGTATTTGCTGTAGATTTGGGTGACAACTTTGTCAGGTTGAAAATCCCATGCAGGCACCATTGCAAGGTCTTTCATGTACATCCTTAACTTTATGACTAACCCTTAGGGTTGTGCAATTTTCACTTTAGAATTGAAAGAAGAGTTTTCCTGAATTTTTCCAAACTAATTGCCCAGTAAAAGAAATCTCAAGTCAAACAGTATCACTACAAGCTGTAAGCTTATATTGGGAGGATCTCCCAGTAAACTACTCTATTCGCATCTACATCATCCTATATCACTTGGGGTTTCTCCAGGACAGGAGCTTCTCTTCCTTTTCTTTGACAATCCTCCATAGTTCCTTCCCCTTCCTCATTGATCCTTTTCTCCTCCCCGTAACTCTCAGCTCCTCCTTCTTCCTCCTACCCAATCATTGGCTCTAGCCTTTAACTGAAAAGTTAAGGTGGGGAGAAGGTTCACAAGGCACATATGTGCACGATTAACTCCACCTCTGTATCCCCTCCCAGGAGTGTAATTAGCATCAAAAAACAAGCCCTCGGCTCTCCACAAGTTAGTTGCTCTGGGAACCAATTGAACCAGAACACAAAAGTCAGAGGAAGCATTAAGTGCTTCCATTTGGATGAATGGAGTTATGATAGTAGAGCAGGCCTATCAGACTTCAGGAAGGACTAAAATGTACCCATTACTTTTATTGCAGGGAATGGTCTGGTTACAGAGGTGAGAACATTCCCCTGGTATATATTTCTTGGCCTACACATAGTCCTTGCCCTGTAACTGATTGTAAGTTGACCTGGCTAAGGCCCATTAGTTGTAATCTGCAATGGTTTGCTTCTATATGTTCAGGGACTGAAGCATGGAAAGCAATGCCATCACAGCACGGGGGAGGGGTTACCATTGAAGAGGAGCCAATCCTTATATGTGGGATCATTATGAGTAACATTCAAAACCTCAAACTCAAGAGACCTTCGGGGATGCTGTTTTATTACCAGAAAGATTCACTGACTGAGGCTGAGGCACCTGCTCAGTTAGAGCTCTAGGTTACTGTGCAGAAAACGCTGGGCTCAATCTGATCCCTAGCACAGTGCAAACCACGCTTCAACATGCACGCCTGTAATCCCAGCCCTCCACAAAATTCATTTTCTAGACCAGCCTGGGATACATGAGACCCTGTCTCAAAAAATAAAGACAATGATTAAAGAAAGTGGGGTGGCTCACATAGCCCATGATGATGCCTGTTGGATAAATGGACAAATTTGAATAAACCCTTTTTCCTTCCCTAACTGGTCCAAGTTGGTCAGGGTTTCTTTTGTTTATTACCATTCAGGAAGGCTGAGATGTAGCCACTTAGAAGCACAGCTGTACCTAGCATGCTCAAAGCACTGGGTTCACCCTAGCATGAAAAAAATGATGACAGAAACCTGTCCATACTCTATGCTCAACAGGTCCAGCCTAGCATGGAGAATGGGGGCCTTCCTGGTCAATTGATTTTTTTTCTCCTTTCTCCCTGGTAGCAGGAAGATTCACTCACACAGGCCCCAGTCCTCTCCACCTCTGTGAAAAGCATAGCATGAAGATGTCTCCTGATCTTGTTGAAGCTTTTCATCTTCCCACCCTGTTGGATATCACCTAGCAAGTGGCAAGTCTCCATGTCAGGAGAGAACGCTAGCTCTTAGGCCTGTGAGCTCCAGAGGCAAGCACAGTGTAAGACCCCCCCAAAAACTGAGGGTGCCCCAGGCCCCACACACCGGAAGGCGACACCCAAATCACTCACTAGAAATGGTCTCGATGCAATAACATGAGGATTTCTTTATTCCAGAATTCTGGGTTCCACAGCCGTACAAATCTCAGGGTTAGAGGACTGTGGATCACGGGTGCCGAATTGCAACAGCTTTTATAAGTTTACGACAAAGCCCGTGAATGGCAAGCCAATCATTTATTAGCATGGAGACCCCGAGAAATGTGAGCCAATCGATTTATACCAATCCATAGTTTTTAGGCCAATCAGTTTAAATTATTGGAGCCAGTGGACCAATTAGTTTCCTATTTTCTTGAATGTCTATAGCTGTGTGAACTCCTGCATAGGGGTAATGGCTTAAGTATACAGAAGCAAAATAAGCTTAGCCCATTTCCAGGTACCTTATGGGGCTATGATAACCTATTCAAGGCCTTTCTGCTAGGTCTAAACAAAGTGCAGGCTCTGGAATGTGACCTTTTACCTAGTTTCTAACATAGTGAGATAGCATTTTAAACTTCTGACTTCTTGGGGTCATTGGAGTTAGGCTGTATTTTCTATCCTTTCAATAGCACTCTAGTTTGCAGCTGTCTTCAACTGTGTTTTTAATCTGAGCCTACCCCACTTCCCCTGTGATGGAGGGGGATGTCCATAAATGTGCTCTAAGGAGTGGGTCTCCCATCTGTAAAATGAGGGTGCATGGGGGAGACCTTGGATTTCTGTCCATCTGTAGTTCTAAGACCTGGCTTGTTATAAAGTCAGGCTTTTAATTTTAATTTTAAAAATATCAGGGGTAGGAGCTATGCTGTGCTGCTCATACCTTTAATGCAGGCACTAGGAATGCAAAGGCAAGAGAATCTATGTGAGTTCAAGGCCAGTCAGCCATGAGACTCAGTCAAAAAAAAAGTTGGTAGTGGGGGTGGGGCTGGAAAGGACAATGGCCTGACTTCCCTGACAAGTGTCCTGTGTCAGAAGCAAACCTGCTCTTAGCAATGAGTGCTTGCCTATCAGATCTGGTTTGATTCCTGCCTGCTGGTCCAAAGAGTCTCTGTAAGTTTAGTCTTTTCTTCTATCAGGGTCCCAGTGCATACATTAATAAAGCTTTTAAACAAACAAACAAACAAACAAACAAGTCTAGTCCATCTGAATCTCCTCCCACCTTAAATAATCCCTTTCAGCCCTCCAGCATGGCTGCCAGGCTAGAGTTCCTGTTGCCTCTCCTGAATGATGAAACCCCTGATTGGCTGTTGCATTTGGGCTTTTCCAAAGACCTAGGTCCTGGGTTCCACTGAATTGAATTCCCCTGCCTCTCCCACCCACTGCTTTTTTCCACTGAAACAAAACATGAGAGGAACTCAAGTCCCTGCGGATGCCTGGGACTCTGCCACAGAGGGTTTGGGAGGCACTGGCCTTGCAGTGTTCTGACCCCTAGGGCCTGCAGGTGAGTCACTGTGTCCATTTGATGTGAACCCTTCTTCCCTGACCATGGCCCAGGAGCAATGAATCAGTCTGTGAACTCTAACTCCTACAAAAACCCTCTGGAAGAGGACAACCTGTCATTGGCAAGCACTGATGTTCTTTGAAGCCACACCCTGCTCCCCTGGGACTGTAGAGTAACAGGAACACTGATGAGGAGACCCAGAGCAGATGGTTCTGTGTTGTCTTTGGACCAGTTACCAGAAGTGCATCGCTTGTTGCCAGCAAAGAAGGCCTGGGAGCTGCTGCTTGCTGGTTCTAGTGATCATGCCAGGCAGGAAGTAGGTGAGAGAGGATTCTAAGGGACAGGTCAGTGGTTGGCACCAGTTCTCTCACCCTTCAAGAGGTAGAGAGGTAGAGTGCTCTTATCTGCAATCTTGTCTGACCACACTAGCTGGAGAGTGTCCCTCCAGGTGTGCACAGCAGGAAGCGACCTTGACTGTTGGGCCCCAGAGCCTTTGATCCTGTACAATGCCCACACTGATGCCAAATCCTTGTCCCTCTTGTCTTTCAACAGCTTCTGTGCTCCTTCATCCAAATCTCAGCAGTCAGTGTCCTGGCGACTCACCCAGCCATGCTTAGGCTTTGGGATCCTTTCTAGTCCTCCTCTTCTTCTTGGGTCTGATCCTGACTCCAGTCCCTGATATGCCTGGGGCTTTGGGAGCATGGAGAGCTGGGACTGTGAGTCCCTGGACAGCAGCAACAGTGGTTTGGGGCCAGAGGAAGGTGAGCACTGAACCAGCTCCCAATTGTACTCGGGGTGGTGTGGGGTGGGGTGGGGTGGGGTAGGAGAATGATGCGAGCTGAACCTGGTCAAAGCCACCTTGGCTTCCCATCCCAGCACGAAAAACCAGATTACCCCAGGGTAGAAGGCAATAGTGTGGGGCAGAAACTGAGGCACAGAGTGGGAAGGAACACTGCTTGCTTAGCAAATCTGCACCTCCCCTGCCTGTCCAGCTCCTGTGGAAGGTGCTCTAACACCCTGTGTTCCCTGTGTTCTTCTTCCAGACTCCTCATCCCTGGATGGGGTGTCCCTGCCCCTTGATGTAATTTTGAAATCAGCAGTGAGTTCATTGTTAATTTCAAAGATGAAGGGATATTCAGAGGCTTGCGTTCATCTCTTGTGTCTGCTAAAATTTGAAAACAAAAAGTGCATCTCCTGACCCAGGTAAGAATCACCCAGATGACCTGAATAATTGTGAGAATTTGAGATTTGATTTTAAACAAACAAGAAAGCAAACAAACACTGGATCGGCAGGGGAGATGCCCTGGTGACTCAGAGCACTGGGCACCCGTGCAGAGGACCCACATGATGCTCCCTGTCATCTGCACCTCCAGTTCCATGCTCTGACGCTCTTGGCCACCATGGGCACCTGGCATGCACAGAGTGCACACACGTACATTAATAAACAAAAGACCCATACACATAACAATAAATACCAAGAAGAAGCTATTCTGTGGGCTTTTCTAATGTGTTAAATAAAATGATGGGATATTTCACTTTAAGATTTTTTTGAAAAATAACCATCAAAAGTAATGTTCTGGAAATGAGTCTGCAATATGCAGGTGAAATGATAACCATGTAAGATAATCAATGTGCTTTGTATTTTTATTCATTTTTTATTATTTTCTATATTTTTGTTTACATTCAAAAGGATTATCCCTTTCCCAGTTCCCCCCTCCCCATAAGCCCCATAATCTCTCTTCCCTCCGCCCTTTACCATCAACCCCCTCCCATTTCTCTGTCCTGGTAATCCCCTACAATGCTGGATCAAGCCTTTCCAGGACCAGGGCCCTCTCCTTCCTTCTTCTTGGGAATCATTTGATATGTGTCTTGGGTATTCAGAGCTTCTGGGCTAATATCCACTCTTCAGTGACTGCATTCCATGTGTATTCTTTTGTGAATGGGTTACCTCACTTAGGATGATATGTTCCTGTTCCAACCATTTGCCTATCAATTTCATGAATTCATTGTTTTTAATTGCTTAGTAGTATTCCATTGTGTAAATATACCACATTTTCTGTATCCATTGCTCCATTGAGGGACATCTGGGTTCTTTCCAGCTTCTGGCTATTATTACAAATAAGGCTGCTATGAGCATAGTGGAGCATGTGTCCTTATTGCATGCCAGGGAATCCTATGGGTATATGCCCAGGAGTGGTATAGCAGGGTCTTCCGGATGTGTCATGTCCAGTTTACTGAGGAACTGCCATACTGATTTCCAGACTGGTTGTACCAGCTTGCAATCCCACCAGCAGTGGAGGAGTGTTCCTCTTTCTCCACATCCTCACCAACACCTGCTGTCTCTTGAGTTTTTTTGTTTAATCTTAGCCATTCTGACTGGTGTGAGGTGAAATCTCATGGTTGTTTTGATTTGTATTTCCTTATTGACTAATGATGTTGAACATTTCTTTAGGTGCTTCTCAGCCATTCAAAGTTCTTCGGGTGAAAATTCTTTGTTTAGCTCTCTACCCCATTTTTAATAAAGTTATTTGGTTTTCTGGGGTCTAATTTCTTGGGTTCTTTGTATATATTGGATATTAGCCCTCTGTCAGATGTAGGGTTGGTGAAGATATTTTCCCAAGTGACCATTGATGTGTGGGTTCATTTCTGGGTCTTCAATCCTATTCCATTGAGCCACCAATACCATGCAATTTTTAGCACTATTGCTCTGTAGTACTGCTTGAAGTCCAGGATACTGATTCCCCTAGAAGCTCTTTTACTGTTGAGAATAGTTTTAGCTATCCTGGGTTTTTTGTTATTCCAGATGAATTTGAGATGTGTTCTTTCTAACTTTATGAAGAAATGAGATGGGATTTTGATGGGGATTGCATTGAATCTGTATATTGCTTTAAGCATAATGGCCATTTTTACAATATTAATCCTACCAATCTACAAGCATGGAAGATTTTTCCATTTTCTGAGGTCTTCTTCAATTTCCTTCTTCAGATACCTAAATTTTTTGTCATATAGATCTTTCATTTGTTTGGTTAGAATCACACCAAGATACTTTGTATTGTTTGTGGCTATTGTGAAGGGTGTCATTTCCCTAATTTCTTTCTCAGCCTGTTTATCCTTTGAGTATAGGAAGGCTGCTGATTTGTTTGAGTTGATTTTATAACCAGCCACTTTGCTGAAGTTGTTTATAAGCTGTAGGAGTTCTCTTGTGGTGTTTTTTGGGTCACTTAAGTATACTATCATATCATCTGCAAATAGTGATACTTTGACTTCTTCCTTTCCAATTTTTATCCCTTTGACCTCCTTATGTTGTCTAATTGCTCTAGTACTATATTGCTCAAGTACTAATTGCTCAAGTACTATATTGAAAATTGGAGAGAGAGGGTGGCCTTGTCTAGTCCCTGATTTTAGTGGGATGCTTCAAGTTTCTCTCCATTTAGTTTGATGTTGGCTACTGGTTTGCTGTATATTGCTTTTACTATGTTTTGGTATGGGCCTTGAATTCCTGATCATTCCAAGGCTTTTAGCATGAAAGGATGCTCAATTTTGTCAAATGCTTTTTAGCATCTAACAAAATGACCATGTGGTTTTTTTCTTTGAGTTTGTTTATGTAGTGGATTGCATTGATAGATTTACATATACTGAACCATCCCTGTATCCCTGGGATGAAGCCTACTTGATCATGGTGGGTGATGGTTTTGATGTGTTTTGCATTCAGTTGGCAAGAATTTTATTGAGTATTTTTGCATCAATGTTCATAAGGGAAATTGGTCTGAAGTTCTCTTTCTTTGTTGGATCTTTGTGTGGTTTTGGTATCAGCGTAATTGTGGCTTCGTAGAACAAGTTGGGTAGTGTTCCTTCTGTTTCTGTTTTGTAGAATAATTTGAAGAGTATTGGTGTTAGGTCTTTGTTAAAAATCTGATAGAATTCTGCACTAAAGCCTTCTGGTCCTGTGCTTTTTTTGGTTGGAAGATTTTCTATGACCCCTTCTATTTCTTTAGGAGTTATGGGACTGTTTAAATTATCTATTTGATCCTGATTTAATTTTCGTATTTGGTATCTGTCTAGGAAATTGTCCATTTCCTCCAGATTCTCCAGTTGTGTTGAATATATATAGGCTTTTGTAGCAGGATCTGATGATTTTTTGAATTTCCTCAGTTTCTGTTGTTATATCTCCCTTTTCATTTTTAATTTTGTTAATTTGGATACTGTCTCTGTACCCTTTGGTTAGTCTGGCTAAGGGTATATCTATCTTGTTGATTTTCTCAAAGAACCAGCTCCTGGTTTTGTTGATTCTTAGTATGGTTCTCTTTGTTTCCACTTGATTGATTTCAGCCCTGAGTTTGATGATTTCCTGTCTTCTAGTCCTCCTGGGTGAATTAGCTTCTTTTTGTTCCTGAGCTTTCAGGTGTGCCCTTAAGTTCCTAGTGTATGCTCTCTCCATTTTCTTTTTGGAGGCACTCAGGGGTATGATTTTTCCTCTTAGCACTGCTGTCATTGTGTCCCATAGATTTGGATATGATGTGTCTTCATTTTCGTTAAATTCTAAAAAGTCTTTGATGTCTTTATTTTTTCTTTGGCCAAGGTATCATCGAGTATTGTTCAGCCTCCATGTGTAAATGGGATTTCTGTCATTTTTGCTGCTATTGAGGAGCACTCTTACTCCATAGTGATCTGATAGGGAGGCATGGGACTAGTTTGATCTTCTTATATTTGTTGAGATCTGTCTTGTGACCAATCATATGGTCGATTTTTGAGAAAGTCCCATAAGGTGCTAAGTAAAAGGTATATTCTTTTGCTTTAGGATGAAGTGTTATATATATATATATATATATATATATATATATATATATATATATATATATATATATATATATATATATATATATTGGTCCATTGAGGAGAGTGGCGTATTGAAGTCACCCACAATTATTGTGTTAGGTGCAATGTGTGCTTTGAACTTTATTTAAGTTTCTGTTATGAATGAGGGTGTCCTTGCATTTGGAGCATAGATGTTCAGAATTGAAAGTTCTTCTTGGTGGATTTTTCCTTTGACCAGCAAGAAGTGTCCTTCTGTGTCTTTTTTGATGACTTTAGGTTAAAAGTCAATTTTATCTGATATTAGAATGGCTACTCTGGCTTGTTTCCTAAGACAAATTGCTTGTAAAATTGTCTTCCAGCCTTTTACTCTAAGGTAGTTTTTGTCTTTGACATTTAGGTGTGTTTCCTGTATGCAGCAAAATGTAGGGTCCTATTTTGTTATCCAGTCTGTTAGTCTATGTCTTTTTATTGGGGAGTTGAGTCCATTGACGTTAAGGGATATTAAAAAGTAGTGATTATTACTTCCTGTCATTTTCAATGTTATTTTTATATTTGCGTGGTTATCTTCTTTTGGGTTTGATGAAAGAAGAAAACTATCTTGCTTTTTCCAGGGTGAAGTTTCCCTCCATGTATTGGAGTTTTCCTCCTATTATTCTTTGTAGAGCTGGGTTTGTAGAAAGATATTGTGTACATTTGGTTTTGTCGTGGAATGTCTTGGTTTCTCCATCTATTGTGATTGAGAGTTTTGCTGGGTATAGTAGTCTTGGCTGACATTTGTGTTCTCTTAGAATCTGCATGAGATCTGCCCAGGATCTTCTAGCTTTCATGGTCTCTGGTAAGAAGTGTGGTATAATTCTGATAGGTTTTCCTTTATATGTTACTTGCCCTTTTTCTGTTACTGCCTTTAATATTCTTTCTTTGTTTAATAATTTGGGGTTTTGATTATTATGTGATGGGAGGTATTTCTGTTCTGGTCCAGTCTATTTGGAGTTCTATAGGCTTCTTGTATATTCATGGGAATTTCTCTCTTTAGGTTAGGGAAGTTTTCTTGCATAATTTTGTTGAAGATATTGGCTGACCCTTTAAGTTGTAAATCATAAGTCTCATCTATACCTATAATCCTTAGGTTTGGTCTTCTCATTGTGTCCTGGATTTCCTGGAGGTTTTGGATCACAAGCTTCTTGCGTTTTTTCTTTTCTTTGACTGTTGAGGCAGTCCGTGGTTTCTCTGGTGTCTTCGGCATCTGAGATTCTTTCTTTTATATCTTGTATTCTGTTGTTGATATTTGATTCTATGGCCCCTGATTTCTTTCCAAAATTTTCTATCTCCAAAGTTGTCTCTCTTTGCCATTTCTTAGTTGTTTCTACTTCTGTTTTTAGATCCTGGATGGTTTTGCTTAGTTCCTTCACTTGTTTGTTTGTGTTTTCCTGTAATTCTTTAAGAGATTTTTGTGTTTCCTCTTTCATGACTTCTGCCTGTTGACTCAATTTCTACTGCATTTCTTTAAGTGATTTTTGCATGTCCTCTTTATTTGCTTCTATCTGTTGAGCCATATTCTCCTGAATTTCTTCCAGTGATTTTTTTTTTTTGTTTCCATTGTAAGGGCTTCTAACTTATTCATGTTCCCCTGTATTTCCTTAAGAGATTTATTTGTGTCCTTCTTGTGTTCCTCTAACAGCATCATGACCAGTGATTTTAAATCCAAATCTTGTTTTTCTGGCGTGTTCGGGTATCCAGGACTTCCTGTTGTTGAAGAGTTGGATTCAGATGCTGCTATATTGCCCTGATTTCTGTTACTAACATTCCTACATTTGCCTTTTGCAATCTGGTTAACTCTGGTGTTAGATGGTCTTATTGTCACTGGCTGTTACTTGAACAACTTGAGAACCTGTAAGGCTATTTCCACACTGCTAGATGACAGGGTTTCCCCTGGTACAGATTGCTGATGTGCTGTCCTACTCTTGGGTGCAGTTGCAGCCCTGGTGTGTCTTCCTTCAAGGAATGCTATACTATGGTTGTCTCTGTGAACTTGGTGCTGGTTGTTTGCTTGTCAGGGAGCAAAGATGGTGGCTGCTTCAGGGACCTTTTCCAAGGGTTGATCACTCTGCAGGCAAATGCCCCCTGACAGGGTTGGGACACAGAAGGCCCACAGAGCTGCCCAGGCCCTGGGTACAGGGAAAAGCCTGACAGGCTGAGACCCAAGGGATGTTAGCCTCGGGCTATGGCTGCATACCTGGTGTTGTCTGTTAGATATCTCTGATAATCAATGCTTATATTCAAAGTAAATAAGGCTTCCAGTCAACTATCTTAATGTAAACTCTAAAAACAAATGCAAGATAAATAAAAGATAAAAAGGTAAGACAAGAAAATCCAAAAGTAGGAAGCATGGATACACTAGAAAAGAAAACCAGAGAAGGAGAAACAATTCAGAGCAGACACTGTTCCTTTATCCTTGGAGTCCCTGCCCTCACTAAGACATCCATGGTCAAGGAAGGGTCAGCTGGACCCAAGTCAGCAAACGTGGTACACCACATGGTGAGAATGAAGGGCAGCATTCCATGAGCCCTCAACAAATGCAGAAACAGAAAATGATCAAAACTCAGCACACTCTGAAGAAATCTGTCAGTGAACTAAGTATGCGAAGCATGTCCACACACACACACACACACACACTTACTTACACGACTTTATGTAACACAGGTCACAGCATAGTTAAAGCTGAAGAGCTGAGCCAGGAAGGCTCACGGCTTGGACTTGACATGGCATTAGAGTCCTAGCTAGAGTCATTGGCCCAGGAAAAAGAATTGAAATGCACCTAGACTGGAAATGAAGAGGTTAGGGAGTCCCTCCTTCTGTATGACATGACAGTAAAGTTAGAAAATGCTGAAGAGCCCTGCAAAGTGAAACCAGGAGTAATATATCAAATACAGAGTTATAGAATTTAAAAACTCAGCAAGCAAAAAATAATCACACTCTAGTGTATTTCCACACACTAATAACCTATGTTCAGAAAATTAAGAGAGCTGTTTCACTGTCAGTAACATCAAAAAGAATGAAATACTTCCAAATAAACTAAGCTGAGGGGCAGAAGGTCTGGGTTTGTAAAGCTGTCAACAAAGGAAAGACATTGCAGGGGAAACATCCTGCCTTCAGTGATTACAAGGAATATTGTTATAATTGTTTGATTGTCTTACTATTCAAAGTCACTGATTGATTGTATGTAATTGCTATTAAATTCCTAATAGTATTCTCCATGGAGAGGGGGTCACCCATGTTCATACTGAAATATGACGGCCTTCAAAGTGTCAACATGGTTCTTCAGCTTTAGATACTGACTGCGTATGAGTGACTTGTTCATATGTAGATCTGTGCAACACTGTGTTAAGGATGTTTGTGAACTAACAGCTGGACCCACAAACTCAATGGCCCATAAGCAACTACCTGAAAACAGCTTTGAGCAGTCTAGGAGGAAGCTCAAAGGACAGAGAAGGTGAGAGACTGTTTCAGCAGTGTTTCCACAGGACAGACATGCACCCTAGCCAGGGAGATCAGCCTCAGCACCCTGGAGAGACAGATGCTCTGAGTTCCCTGCAGGAAGGTCCCAAGGCAGTGTGTGAGGAGAGTGCACTGCACAGTGGGTCTGTCAGACTCATCAGTGTCTCATCCTGTACAGTCAAGCACTGAGCATCTCAAGTTCTTTACCTGGAATAACCCACCAGTTAGATGACACCAGTGACCCTTCACCCAAAGTTAATCACTGTCTTATATATTCACTTATCTGACACTCCAACACATACACACACAATTCAGACACCCTCACACACATACTCATACACAACACACAACACATAACCACATCCATATACATACAAACACACGCACTTGAGAGCAGATTCACAAATTTGTCCTGAGGGCCTGATGCAACAGTGGTGGATAAATACATGGGCCTGATGGGCCAGCTGTGGACAATTTATTTCCTGTGCAAATGAAGTTACAAGTCATCAAAAAGGCACTTCTAAGGGAAAAGTAATCTCTTGGGAAATGTCTCCAGAGTTCAAGGACATTTAGGATTAAGAGCTGGGGAGAGCAGGTGTTTTCTGGGCACGAATTATCACCACAGAGAGCTGAGGCTAGTGAAAGACCCTGTGTCCTAAAGCAAACTGAATGGAAACTGTATCCACACACAAGGTTAATCTCTAACCTGTAAGTGCACAGGTGTGCACACATGCACACATAATCACACACACACACACACACACACATACACATACACACACACACACTTTCACCCTCATACACACACCCTCTTACACAAACACACATACTCACACCCACTTATTTCCTCATACACCCACACACCCTCATACACACACACACAAACACACACACACACTCACATATACACCCTCATACACACACTCACACACACACACACACACACACACACACACACACACACACACACTCAAACACTCACATATACACCTTTAGGAACCTAGAGTATAGCTGCGAAAGCACACTAAAAATGTGATTCAAACAAGTTTTGCCAAGGATCTGGACATTTTCTATGCAGAAGCCTGTTCTACATCAGGAAGAAAAGGGTTCATTCATTTTTAACTACCGTACATGAGTGTTTTATCTTTGTGTGATGCCATTATATATGTGCAGTTACCATCGAGGCCAGAAACTTGCATCTATTTTTCTGGAGCCACTGATATAGAAGGTTTTAAGACACCAGGCATGGTGGAAGAGACCCTTAATCCCAGCATCTAGAGGCAGAGGCAGGGATCTCTGAGTTCCAGGCCAGCCTGGCCTACACAGCAAGTTCTAGAACAGTGAGGGATACACATAGAAATTATATCTCAAAAAAAAAGTAAAGTAAGGAAAAAAGAAAAAAGAAAAGTAAACTAAAGTAAAGTAAAGTAAAGTAAAGAAAAGAAAAGAAAAGAAAAGAAAAAACCTTGGGGATGGCAGCTGCCAGGTGAGCACTGGGAATCCAACCTGGCTCCTCCAAAAGAGCAGTTGGGCTCTTACTCTCTGAGCATCCCTTCAGTCCCCAGAAGATGCTTTAAATGGAAGAAGCTATTGGATTGAAGACCTTCCCACAGACTTTTAGATGCCAGTGTCACAGAGCTAAGGAGAGAAGAAAACTATCTCCACCAGAGAATGAGCGAGAGAATGTGGGGGTGGAGGAAGAAGACAGTGCAGGCTCCAGGGAGGCAGAGCCCAGGAGTGATGGGAGGAGGGAATGAATGACCCTCAGGGACAGGGGTTAGGGGTGCTGATGACTGGGACAGGTCACCCAGGGAACTGGCCCAGGCTGTCCTCAGACCCTTCATAAGATGTGTTTCCTTGCTGTAGTGTGAAGAGGCTCCAGGCAAAGTCATGAGAACTCATCTGGAGCAGCTGCCGCCCCTTCCGTCATCCTCAAGCACAGGTATCATCATGCTGCCGACACAGTGTATCAAAGCCTTCCCACTCTGTGCCAGTCTCTGGTCCTTTTTCTCTGGGTGATTTACCCATAACCTGGAATTTCTTGATTTGGAGACTAGGATAAAATCATTTATGTATCCATACCAAGCACAAGAAACAGAAGAACTAGAAATCAGTAATGGGAGTGTGAAGCTTAACTCCTGTGTATGTAACTCATCAGTGTCTATGTCAGACTGAGACAGAGTAGGAGGAGCCTGTACAGGGTGACATTCTCTACACCACCACCAACAAATAGATATATGTGCTATTCTATATGACTGTATAAAATAAAAGTAACTACTTCATAACATAAAGTGATAGTTAATAATATTATTACTCTTATAGATTAGTTTGTGTGATACTCACTGAGTAGTCCAGCCATGGCCACATGCACACTGGAGCAGCAGAGAACTTGGAACCGCTCGGTCCCACAGGCTGGCTGCTCCTGCAGTGTCAATCTGGCAGTGAAAGTTGGAAGGTCCAGGCAACTGTCACTCCTCAGTCACATCCTCTGATGCAGGTTCTGGGTCAGTGCTGCTCTCCACAGTGCTCAGAGAAGCTTCTCTGTGCACATCCAGAAGCTGTGGGGGAGGAGTGTGAAATCATTATTGTTGCCTTTGACCTTCACATGACACTTTTGCACAAGAGCACTAGTGCTCACACATGCTAAGAATGTGGAGATTGTAGAGTGTAAAGTTCACTGTTGAAACACTTTGCATTTTGAAGCAGGGTCTCACTGTGTAGACTAGGCTGGCCTGGAACTCACAGGAACCCACCTACCTTTACCTGGACAGCATTAGGTTTGAAGGTGTGTGCCACCATGCCTGACTGCTCACTGGATTTTAAGCTCTAATGGTGTGATACTAAAGGATTAGAGCTTTAAAATTGCCTATTTCACCAAGATTCCTTTGTAAACTTTAGCAGCATCGAGTAGATAGGCACTATTAATGTTTCTGAAGCATCACTAAAGGAAACCTGTCACATCTAAGCCTAGGAATCAGACATGGAGAAATGTTTGTTTAGTGGGGGTCAGTGATGACCATAGCAGGTCCTCCAACCTTAGCACAACTGACTCCATGATGGTAGTGTTGTCCAGGCTGTAAAACTCAGCACACAGACAGCTCCAGCCAAAATGAAAACAAAGAACTAATACATCAAAGTCCATAGTTCTGAGAGAGTCTCTAATTGTGACAACTTTGCTTTTGGCTTCTGCTTTGGGCTAAGTTTTCCTGTTATGTCAGCCTAGAACATGGTTTTAGTGCTTACAAGATCTCCCTGGGCAAGGCTCCTGTAGTGGCTATTCCTGGTTGTCAACTTGACTATATCAGGAATGAACTACAGTCTAGAATTGGAGGGCTCACCTATGCTCCTAATTTGGAGGCTCAGAGATATGTTTCTGAACTTGATCTTGGCATGGAGAACTTGAAGCATAGTGGCTAAGACAAGGAGATCTCTGAGTTCAAGATCATTTGGGATTAAAGGCATGGATGCACACACCTTTAGTCTGGGCTACACCCTCTGCTGGAGACCCACCTGCCAATAATCTGGGCCACACACTCTGTTGGAGACCTACAGCCTTTAATCGGGGCTACACCTTCTGCTGGAGATATATAAGGACATTGGAAGAAGGAAGATTCTCTCTTGCTCTTCCTTGCCTGCTTGCCTCATGGGACTGAGAAACTGCTAGATCCTTGGACTTCCATCCACAGCTGCTGCTGATCATTGTTGGGGAATTGGACTATAGACTGTAAGTCATCGACAAATTCCCTAACTATATAAAGACTATCCATACGTCCTGTGACTCTTGAGAATCCAAACTAATACAGCTCCATTCTACACACTGGGATCCCAAACATTCAGAATAATTAGAGCCAGCTAATGAGGACTTTCCAATGGCTGAAACACCCTTTGTAGTAAGCGAGGTACTGGAGGAAACACGGAGGGAGACTACAATCAGGATATAAAATAGTTATCAATTAATCTTTAAAAATATCTGAGCAGTCTTGTCTGCTGAATTCCTCTACAACAGTAATGTCGATCCTCCAATTTCCTTACTAGAAGGTTCTTACCACAGGTTCTGGATGTCTAATTGCTGACTTAATTCTGTAAAGGGATCTCTTTCTATTCAGACGTTTGTAAACTTTCTTCATGTGATTGGTTTACGGATGTTTAGGTTTCTGTGAATGGGTGCTATGCATATTATATAATTTGTCCTTGAAATGTTCAGAATATTTTCAGAGTATTCTCTTGTAATTATATTACGTTACAGGGTTTGTGGAGCTTCTCTTTCATTTGTGATTACAGAGTTGTATAGTCTTCTTTTAGTTCTTTAGTCAGACTATATAATGATCTGTGAAAACCAGTAAACTTTTGAAAGGATTTTTTTCCATTGAATTACTTTATTCTTTCAATTACATATTAAAATCTTTCTGAGACATATACCATCCTCATTGCTTTATATTTTGTGTGCATATCATTATTTATCCATATCCCTTTCCTTTTTTGTTTCATATATGTTGATTAGCAATGTGCTGTTGGATGGGCTTGGTGGCTCATGCTCTTAATCCCAGCGTTCTGGAGGCAGAGACAGGCAGATCTCTGAGTTAGAGGAAGCTCTCTGGTCCACACAGAGTTCCAGCACAGGCAGGAGTATACAGAGACACCTTGTCTTGAAAAACCAAAACAGAAAGAAAGCAAGTAGAATGTCCTGTTTGTGTTGAAAGTGCAGAGAATCTGTCTGCAGAATACAAATGGCACATCTATGTCATATCCCCTGCCCCCGAGGCTCAGGAGCCTTCCTGAAGAAGGAACCCCTGATCCAGTCTTTGAGGTAGTAAGATTTCCTTCATCAGCTTAAAGATTTATTGTTACTTTATATGCTTTCATCTTCAATGCTTTTTTATTTAGCAGAAGGTGAACAGATCTGGGCCTGAAGAAATGCTGCTAAACTCAATGGAAAACAGTCAATTAGAGGAGAGGAGAGGAGCAGACTCAGGCTGTGTCACAAGGAGCTGTGTAGACAGCAGCATACCAGGAGAGTGGCCATGGGCCCTGAGGGAATATCAGGAGAGAGGGGGGAGGGGAGGGGAGGGAATGGGAGGAAGAGGGACAGAGAAGGGGGAAGGGAGGGGGAGAAGGAGTGGGAGAGGGAGAGGGAGAGGGAGACAGAAGGGGAAGGGGGAGAGGGAGAGGGAGAGGGAGAGAGGGAGAGGGAGAGGGGGAGAGACAACATGATGCAGAAGACACTGTGCCCTTGAGAAGTTTCTTCCTGAAATCTCTTTGTGGTGTTCGTTTTCTAGAGAGGCGTGGACATAATATATGAAAATAGGTGTTATTTATTTTAATTGCGTGAAAACGCTAACTATAGAAGATTAAATTTGACTAAAGTACTCCTAAAACACAATTAAAGCCCATAAACCTAGCTGCATAGCAGTTTCTCCATGTAACCATACTGACTCTAAATAGGTCAAAGGTAAATTACCTTGCTCAGAATTTCATTCTCTCTTCAGTTCCCTTCCCTCTCAGTAGAGCTATTGGCTGACTCAGCAGAGTCATTTGTAACCCAATCTAATATTAGAGTCTTTCATGACTATTTCCCGCCATTGTGGGTTTTTTAATTGTACCTAATTTTCTTCTAAAGAGATAAACATTTTTGAATTAAATCATAAAAACTATTTCATCAATAATATCTAGATGTATATGTAAAATGATTACTTTTAGCAAAAAGTAACAGGAAATATTGTCCAGGTCGTCTGTTATCTGTATCTTCAAGATTTCCTATGATTAGTACATATAATCACTTTTCATTTTAATATTGCATGACACATCATCCTATAAATGCCATCACTCCTGTGGTTATAAGGATAACATCTTTCCTGTTAGCTAGTCCACAAAAAGTAAAATTCTTTCAATGACCATATTTATATAAATAACAGTGTGGACTTCAATAACGTGTTTGGAAGATTCGTTAAGCACATACAAATGGACTCTGAAAACTGATATGATTTATATTATCATTACAACATTATCTAAATACTTTGCAAAACAAGTAAACTTTGGCAAAAGATGGTAAACATGCTATTCCCTAAGAAAAAGGAAACTATGGACTCAGCATAAGGATGAGAGCATCTAACAGTTTCTATTTAGACAGTTTCACTCCTCCTTCCTTTAAGAAATGGTGCACAAGTGTGAGGTAAGGCAAAGCCTCCCCTGATTCTGGCTCCATTATTCTCACTCACCTGCTTCTGCAGGGTCCTCACTCTCCTAGGTTGTGGCAGATTTCAGGTCCCACTGAGGTGGAACTTGTTACTCTAGGTGGTGGCCTTAAGCAGGGGGAACAGAGCATAAAATGAGGCAGACTGAAGTCTCAGGCAATAGCCAACTTTATTCAAAGCATCAGACCCTTGAGTTAAGCAAGGTCACATGAGAAAAGTTCACAGGACTGAACACAGTCACAGGGACGCCCTGCTTGGAAACACTTCTTAGCCACACAAGTAAGCAGCAATGTGTAATCTGGAGCAAACCTACCGCTGTTTACACCTGGGAGGGGCATGAAAGATCATTCCATGAACAGACCCAGGTTTAGGAGGAACACAAGGTAGAAGGTTTGTCTTAGTTTCTTAAAATTTCCTCAAAAGCTCTCAGAACTCTCCTCACAACTTGATTCATGGATTGTGTTTGACAGTACCTATCTCTTCTCCAAACGTTTCTTTCTTTCTCTCTGTTTCTTTCTCTCTCTCTCTCTCTTTCTCCCTGACTGGACAGCTAACAACTGTGAGATAGAGGAAGTGGGGGTGAGGAGATGGATAGCCACAGCCAGAGAGGTGCTGGAAGGATCCCTGGTGGGCAGCAGGAAGCTGGGGGTGTTGGGGTGGGGGTGGGGCTCCACAAAAGCAAGGACACTGCAGGCAGGTTGACTGCCTCTCTTCTCTACCTTAGGTCCAGGTTTGATCCTGGGGATCAGTCACTCAGGAATAAGACTCATGACTGTGCTCCTGAGGAATCTGCATATCATGCACTCAGAAGCCTGGAGCTCCTGATTCTCTGTAGGTCACCACACCCTGCCTGCCCAGTGCCCTCCCCTGTCAACACCTTCCTGGCACTCCTCTTTCTGCTCTTTTCCTTTTCCTGATCTTCACTCGATTCTCATGTTCGTGAGCTTTTCATTTTCCTGGGCTTAGAACTTCACTTGCTAAGGAGCACATGCCATGTGCAGCTGTGTTCCTTCCTGACTCCACCCCGCAAAGCAGCTAGACTAGATACAAGAGCAGGGCTACACCTCAGTGTGCAGGGTGCAGGGACCAGCCTGAAAGGGCTGCAGAGCTGCTCTGAAAACATGCGGAGAAAGGGGAACTAGAAGATGGAACGTCCCTACATCAAGGAGTAGGAATTGCCCTGAACTCAGAACCAAGTTTCAAAAACTTTCTGTGGTCTGGGCCATCAGCAGGACATGACCAAGACACCCCAGCCAACCCGCATTTCAAACAGTTAAAATCACGCCTTTGGCCACCAGGGTCTAGAGAAGAATCTATGGAGCTTATCTGCCATGGAGATAATTGTGTTTACAATGTGTTTTACTGGGGGTTAGGGATGGGGAGGGGGGCATTCACATCACCAAAGAGAAGTTAACACTAACAAGAGAGCAGTCAGCATTAACTTCTCTGTGAGTTCTTGGCCACAAGTTTCCAAGCCAGTGTGCATGAGGGGAGGGCACTGTGGTGACTCAGAGGCAACAATCACTAGTCATGTCATTTCACTGCTGCAAACTCCAGGCTGCTTTTATCATAAAGCTATCAGACACAGGGAGGAGAAGGGCTGAGAGCAGAGTGCACACACCTTGGAATACCAAATTCCTTTTTGGTGCTACAAGGCATTTGGATCAGGGACTCCCACAGTGGAAACCAGAGGCAGGTGAATTGGAGTGTCCTAGGAGAGACTTAGAAAAGTAATTGGGAACTCAGAATGTGGATTAGAGACTGGGTGTCCCATGTGCAAAGGTAGGTGTCAGGATCTGCTTGAACACACAGCCCAGATTTCTGATCGAGGGTACCCAGTGCAGTCAGCACCCTGCAACAGCTACTTGGGCTTTGCTGTCTCTTGGCAGTTCAAGTCACCCCAGGATCCTGCAGGTTCTGAAAAAAGAGCCAAGGCCTGGGAGGGAGACCCCAAACTCAGTCATTACACACAGGCTCTGCTGTTCCACTCAGTTGTTCTACTGCTCTGCCTGTGCGGATGCCTGGTGGGGTGTAGAGGTGATCGGACTCAGGAACCTAGCACAGGGACCAGCAATGAGGGCCCTGAGCCCTGGTTGGCCAGACTGTCTAAAATTAGTGCCCAGGTTACCATGGGTAGTTCTCTATAGCATGATACTCAGAAACTATTTTTGAGACAATGCCCCACCTTTTCATTCCCAGACCACAAATAGAAAAGGTGACAAGAAAAGTCACTGCTGTAGAATCAAAAGGACTTCAAGGAATCAGAGCAGGAGAGCAGTTCTGTCTGCAGTGATACATACTGAACTCAATGTGGACCATGGAGTAGCCAGTGGTCACTTGGTGTCAGTGGGTAAGGAAGGGCCAATGGTACCCAAGTCACAGCAATTGAAATGGTGATAGACTGGACAAATCTGCAAGAAACTCCCAAGAGCAGAGCAGTTGAGCTTCTGTGGATGCAGCATCTTAACATGGACAGATGCCTCCACAGTGGCAGGCCTTGTAGCTTGACTGCAAATGAATTTGGGAAAACTTGATAGGGCCCAATTCAGACTGTTTCTAGTGATCTTTTGTTCTATGGGAGAAGACTCAATCTCCTACATTAGTGTGATGAGGTGGCTGAAAGGATTGTGTGTCCCAGAACTCCACATGCCCTTGATTATCAGGGCGATTAAGCACTGAGACAGATAATGAGATTCAGAGTCCAATAAGATCCATGACATAAGAGGACTTCAAATGCTGAGGGTCAAAAAGTGTTCCTGAGGGAAGATTGGGCACAACTAGGTCCTAATTGTGTGCTTATTAATATATCTTAAGAGAGTTGATTATGAGATCTGAGATGTGTCTCAGTTGGAAAGAATATTCTGCAACAATGGGTTGATCATCTAGAGGATGGAGGCTCAAAACCCACAATTCTCTAGTTGGCCCCTAACTGTCTGTCATTCCAGTTCTGATGTCTAAATCCTCTACACACTGCATGTACACGGCGCCCATACATTAATGTAGGCAAGATCAGAGAAAAATAAGTGAGTAAATAAATAGTTTGTAAACATTGTTAGGTTGATCTGGTCGGGTAAATGGGAAGGCGGCAGGTACGCCATAGGGAAGGGGAAGGAGGAAACACAGAAGGTGGGAAGGAGGTAAAGGAGAATTGCAGGATAAAGTTGATACCATGGGGAAATAAGAAAAAGGAGGGAGGGAGGGAGGGAGGGAGAAATGACAGTGTGGATGCTGAAAAAGCCACAAGGAGTCACACTTTCAGCATATGAAAACAGGTATATGTTTATAATGAGCTTTTCTCCTATGAGTTGATAGCACTCTCCCCAATATGCTACCTACCAGCAGATGCAACCCTAAGTAAGACATGAATTCTTCAAATTGTTGGTTGGGCTGACTAAGAGACTTCCAAAACATCCAGACTATTGTTGTTGCCAGTAAAAAATTGGAAGTTTGGTCTCTATTGCTGAAGACACCATACAGTTTGGACAGGGGTCATGAAGCCTTTTAGCTGGAACTGACCTGAAAACCTCCTCACTGAGGACTTTGATGGAACCAAAGGTACCATACAAGTTTCCAAGTAGTGAAGGAACCAACAGTCCCACCAGACAGCATAACTATGAGCCACAACAGTGACCAGCATGGCATGGTACCCTTGAATGTGCATTAGAGGCACAAATACCTTGGTGGTAGCCAGTAGATGTCTCAATGAACTTGAGTCTTGCTCAACAAGAGGGAGCCAGTGGCTGATTCTGGAAACCTAGCTAACTATTCTGTGCTAGTATAATCATGATTTTTGGAGGAGAATCTACAACCACTACTTTACTAAACCAGAATAATGTCTAGCATCAATCTATGAACTTTGTCCTTATATACAGGTATTGTAGACTTTAACCTTCATCAGGAAACTTCTCTTTACAACAGAGAGCACTAGAGAAAACCACAACTAATCCTATGCAGAGTTGTGCAGTCCAGTCCTGTTTTACTTAGGATATCCATTGCTGTGAAGGGACATCACAACCAGGGCAACTCTTATAAAGGAAACAATCCTCTAGGTTGTCTTACATTTTCAGAAGTTCAGTTTATTATCATCATGGTAGGAATCATGAAAGTCTCTAGGCTGATATGGTGCTGGAGAAGGAACTGGGTGGGAGTTCTTCATTTTGACCTAAGTTCAGCCAGAGAAGACTTTCTCTTCTGCAGGCAGCCAGAAGAAAGGTCTCTGAAGAACTGTGTTGTGCTCACCCCCACAGTGTTACACTGCCCCCAACAAAGCCGCACTTCCTCCAATAAGGCCACACTTCCTAACAGTGCAAATCCCTATGAGCCTACATATTCAGATCACCAAGGAGTACATCTACAGACCTCTCCTACACCTAAGGCTCAGAACACATTGTAGACCAAAAAACATAAAGAGTCTAAAAGCCTATGGATCAGGGACTTTGCTGTGAATTACTTCAGAAGCTACACCGGTGAAGACTCACAAACCAGATGGCTTAATATGAACTGAACCAGGAGCAATCCAGTGTCCACACCAAAGTGCTGAGGTGAAGGGAGCACCTTCACAAAGAACTACAGGCAAATGGGCAATGCTTTGAGGAGGAGAGGTGGCCCTGCACAGAAAATAACACACAAATTGGTTGTCCAGTGTCAACTGGTCAGTCCTAGAAACACACATATGAGTGACATTACATAGACTCAGCAGGTTCTGCTTGGAAATACATATGTATATATAAATTTATATATACTAATATAATAGCAATGGACAGGTAAAGAGTCCATGAATGTGAAAGAGGTCAGAGAGGGGTCCATGGGAAGTTCCTGAGGGAGTAAAGGGAAGGGGAAAGTGTTCTAATTAAAAAACAATGGCAAATATTAATTAAAAAATTAATTATATTTCTATATTTCCTGAAATTTGATGAAATCTTTATTTATAGAAATTATACTTGAAGAGTTTCGTAGAGTTGATCCCCTATGTGATATTGAAATGAAAACTGGACTATTGCTAGGGGAAGGAGTGAATGGCCCAAAAGGTACTACAACCCCATCATAAGAATAATATCAACGAACTGGACCACTCAGAGCTCCCAGGGAGAAATCCACCAACCTAAGAGCCATGGAGGGATCCAAGACTCCAGATACATATGTAGCAGAGGATGGCTTTATCTGACATCAAGGGGAAGGGAGGGAGGTTTGATGCCTAGGAGTAGGGGGATGCTAGAGGAGTGAGGTGTGAGGGGGTGAATGGGTGGAGAAGCACCCTCATTGAGGGAAAGGTGAGTGGGTGAGGGGGAATGGCATGGGATGAGCAGGTTGGTGGATGGCTTAACCAGGAAGTGGGATATCATTTGAAAAGTAAAAAAGCAAAACCAAAACAAACAAAGCAAAACAAAAAGGGCCATTATCCAGCTGTGTAAGGGATAATATCCAGCTGTTTACGGGATCCCAAAGCAAGGAATGGTGAGTTCTGTGAGGACAGTGTTTCCCTCTCAGACTCTGTCTATTTCAGTCTCTTATATGGGGGTGTGTGAATGAATTCAATTGGTCAATCCCACACAATGGGAAGAGGGATGAGAACCAATGAACCCCCAAGTCCATCTTGGAGTCTTGTGGGAAGATTAAGGTTCAGAAAGCCATGGATTTGTACATCTATGTTGGTCAGTCAAGCTCTGGTCCTGCCCTCCTTGAAAGTTCCCAAGCCAGTGTGTGAGGAGATTGCATTGCACAGGGGCCTGTCAGACTCATCAGTGGGTGTCATTAGCTGCAGGTCATCCTGTGCAGGCAAGCACTGAACATCTCGAGTTCTTTTCCTGGAATGAATAAACCACCAGTTGGAGGTACTTGTTAAGCTTCACACAAAGTTAATCTCTGTCTTGTATATTCACTCATCTGACACACACACACAAACACACACCACACACACACACACCACACACACACCACACACATGCACACACACACACACACACACACCACACACATGCACACACACACACACACAAACACACACACACCACACACATGCACACACACACACAAACACACACACACCACACACATGCACACACACACAAACACACACACACCACACACATGCACACACACACAAACACACACACACCACACACATGCACACACACAAACACACACACACCACACACATGCACACACACACACACCACACACACAAACACACAAACACACACACACCACACACATGCACACACACACACACACACCACACACATGCACACACCACACACACACACACACACACACAAACATACACACACACACACACAACTGAGAGCAGATTCACAAATTTGCTCCCAAGGGCCTAATGTAACAGTGGTGGGTAAATTCACTGGACTGTAGACAGAGGATTTGGAAAGTCAATAAAGAAGAACTTCTAAGAGAACAAGAGAACAGAAGCCTTTTGAGACATGTCTCCCCAGTGAGGTCTAGAACATGTGGGATTCAGATCTGGGTCTCTGGGCAGACATGATCACCAACACAGAGAGCTGAGGCTAGTGAAAGACTCTGGGACCTAAAACAAGGTACATGGAACCTGTGGACCCAAACAAAAGGTTAATCTCTGTCCTGTAAGCACACACACACACACACACACACACACACACACACACACACCTTTACAAATATATAGTGCATCTGCAAAATAGACTCAAAAACAAAAAAAAGAGAGAGAGAGATCCTCACATGATCTGCCTGATGTCTGAACATTTTCCATGCAGATGCCTGTTCTAGAACAGAAAGAAAACGTTTTTTTGGTTTGGTTTCGTTTGGTTTATCGAGACAGGGTTTCTCTGTGTAGCCCTGGCTGTCCTCAAATTCACTCTGTAGTCCAAGTGAATTGGCCTCAAACTCAGAAATCTATCTGCCTCTGCCTCACAAGTGGGATTAAAGGCGTGCACTACCACTGCCCAGCTTCAGTATTTTTTTTAAAATCTCATTGTAGGAGTGTTTTATTTTTAACTTTGTACTTATTCATTTAGTAAACATGGGGTTGGAAGCAGGTGCTCACCCACATTAAACATACCCAATAGTTATGTCTAGGGCTTCAATTTTGATGACAAGTGTTCAGTTCAGCGTTTATACAAAGTTCAGAGGAAACACAACACCAACCTTCATTGCACCTGGGTTCCAGTTCAGCACCAGCTCAGCCTTTGTGGCCAAGTGGGGAGAGCACAGGTCTTGGGAGCAAGGTTCCATTGCAAGCTCAACAGGCAAACCTCCATCTCTACAGCTGCCCATCACCTTGGCTGGTCCCTCACACATACAGTGAATCTTCCCTAGTTCTGCCAGTGGGTGAGTGGTGGGTGGGTGGCCCTAGGTCTCAAGCTGTTTGCTGTGATTGAGCCTCTAAGGGGGGGTCTCTAACCCTAAACCTCCACCAGAAGCCTTAACAACACAGGAACTGGGGCACAGCCAAGGGGAGGGAGCAGCCCATGTTCACAGTCAGTAAATGAATTTGAGTTACAAGTCAGTCTGCTCAGAGTACACAGTGTTGAGGGAGAAAAGAAATACACTTTATCAGGAAGCCTTTTCATTTGATTAGTGAGTTAGATAACACAATTATATTCAACAACCACCTGAATGCTAAGTCTGCTCACACATACTAAGTGAGAATGTGTGCACACACAGACCATGAGGTAGCTGAAATCACCACTGAAAACCAGTACTTCTTCCTCTGCTTCAGACTCGATGTCCCTGGTGCACAGTGTCTAATCCACAACTCAGGAATTTTCTCAGAATTGAGCAGTAACAGGTGAATGGTATGGGAATTAGGGCTGGTAGGTTTTCCCTGTAGGACCTTCCATCTGCTCTGTGGAGCACCATGTCTGCCCCCCACCCAGTGTCATTCCATCCCTGCCGCTCCCCTCTTCTAGGAGTCCACTTCTGGGCTCCCAGGGTTGTCTGTCTGCTGTGCACCTGAAGCTGCCAGGCTCTTGTGCTTCTTCTGCAACTCCCTGTGGTCGCCTGCCCCCTGCTTCTGTCCTGAGACCACAGCTGGGTTCCTGTCTTCATGGTGCCCAGCCCTGGTGGCTGCCACTGTCTCACTGTGAGGCTTGCATTGCAACTGCTGCCAGCTCTGCAGCTTTTCCTCATGCAGGATGTGGAACTGGTCTGACTGGTCCTCCAGCAGCTGGTGGAAGTGGTTAGCCAGGACTCATCTGAATGTTCCCACAGTGCCTCGAAGGGTCCCCAGGGACCCCTTCACGATGCCACTGATGCTGGCACTAAGCTGCCTACATTATGAGCTGCATGAGTGTTTTTTCTGTTTCTACAACATGTGCGTGCAATGTGTGCAGAGGCCAGAAGCCAGCCTGGAATCACCAGGAGCAGCAGTCACAGAGCTGCTCTGTCAGTGCTGGAAGTCCAACCTGGGTCTTTTAAAAAGGCAGGGGGTGCTCTTAACTTCTGAGCATTTTTCAGACCTCAGAAACTGCTTTTAATTGGAAGAAAACTGTGATTGCAGAACTTTCTACAAGGTCTTAGGTTGTGCTGTCACAGAACTAAGTAGAAAAGCACCAGCCTTCCTTTCCCACAAGACAGTAACTGTGTGAGGCATGGGTAGGGGGGTAGGGATGAAGTGGGGGTGGGGAGTTTGGGAGAGGGAGGAGGGGAGGAAGAAAGGGATGGTGTGATGGGAAGGGTAAATGAGTCTGTGATGGAGGAGAAATGAAACAGTGGAAGGGAAGCACGGTGGGAAGTGAGGAAGAGTGGCTGGGGGTCCCAGGGATCCCAGAAGGGAGGGTGTAGAGGTAGACTGAGGGTGATGTGAAGGTAGAGAAAAATCTGGGGAAGAGGCTGGAGCAAACATTTGGTGACCAAGGGAACTCCATGAGGTACTCAAGGCTGTGGGTGTGGCCCCTAATAAATGATTCAAACTCTGGTCCCTCATTTCAGAGGCACCTGTTCAAGTCACCAACTTAATACTTTCTTCTCCTTTCCTGAAGCTGTTGCCAAGATTCCCTGCAGGTGAGTGAGATGAAGAAGGGACCGAGGGTGAAGCATGGGAGTTTTGAATGATGTTGTCCGCAGGACTGGGTTCACAGTTGTAATCTCCACAGGACCCAGTGTGAGAGGGGCCACAGTTCACAGGGATTGACTTTCCAAGCCACAAGGCACAGAAGCAATCCCCAGAGAAACTTGAGGAAAAGTGGATTGGGTGGATGCTTGGTCAGAGCACAGAAAGCCTGAATTCACAGCCAGGTGCCTGGAACTCTTGCATAATCTGCCCTGGGGCTACATCAGGGAGACTCTAAGGACTTCCCCATTTTCTTGACAACAGCAACAACAGCATTTGTGGAAAGAAAACATGGCCAAGGCAGCAGTCACCAAGAGCAAACATTCTCTGATTCTGAAGCTTTTAATTCTACTGAGCTGTGGATCCACCATGCTGCTGGCTGGTGAGTTCCCAGCGCCTACATGGAGCAGGGTTGGTGCAAGGAACAGGGATGTGGCTTATGTCAGGAAGTTCTCAGGCCTGGGTTCCAGAAGCTCCAGGGCTTCCTTCAGCCTTCAGTCCAGCACCACAGTGACTAGGAACCCTGGCTCTCCCAGACCCAGGCTCCAGTGGATTGAAGAAGTTAAGAGAAAAGCTACAGCGTGGGGGCTGGGCAGGAATGAAGAACTCAGGCAGCAGAAGGGAGTACATGGAGAAGCCTCCAGCACCATCTGGTCTGTAGGAAGCCTAAACCCAGGCAACAGGATTGGTATTTTGAGAGCAGTGCAAAACTAGGAGGCAGTCTCAGACAGGTCCCTGGACCTAAGGCAGCCTGTGCTATAGACACTGCCATCCCAAGGGATTCCTCCCAAGCCCTCCACCATTCAGGGAGCTCTTTGTACTCGACCTTTCTTCCCACTTCCCATGGTATTTGTGCAGCAGATAACAGTAGAGACTTCCAGGGAAAAGGTAGCCACCACCACTCTCAGTCTTACTATTTTTCCTCCTCCCTTCTTTTGTTCTGTTTTATATTGTTTGCAGGCCTCACTCTATCACCACATGAGAATCTGAAACAAACCCTCTCTCCTTTGGTACCAAGAGCTGGGATTACAGTGTGTGAGTGACAGCAGGCTCAGCCTCAATGCCCACATGGCTCATGAGTCATCAGCCTGCTTGGCTCCCTTCCCTGCCCATCTAGCCTTCCCCACTTGTCCATCCACAGAATAATGTCCTTTAGACCCTCGTCCACCATGAGGCATATCTGTGCTGATGCCTGAGTAGACCTCAGCTAATGTGGAGGTGGAAAGTCTTGTCCTCTGTGGAAGAGCCTGACAATGGTACTTGGTGGGAACCTATGGAAGCTTCTGCCCTTGGTCCTAGTCCCAAGAAATATATATCCTAGGTAAATGGCATCAGATAATGGAGTCAGTAGGCAGGAGAGGGTTCTTTTTTGTGTAAATGGAAGACACTAAATCTTCACTGTCATTAGGCAAGCTTTGCTGTATATCCCCGCATCATCTACTCAATTCTGCATTTGCTTTGACAGAGGCAGAGGACAACAAGCTGATGAAAGTGTAGCGATTCGTCCTCTAACCCAGATTAGAATTTTTTTGCATGGACCAGTATTGGTGCCCATCCCCCCAGAGTGTCTTCAAGAGGTCTGTGAAAGCTGCTTCTTTCCCAGGCAGCAGTGGGTTCTCTACTGCCTGTGTCTTCTGAGTCATCTAGAAATGGCAGGAGGAAGCCCCGGGTTTAAGGCCTCTTCACTTCTCCATTGCTACCCAGTGGATTCCTAGGCTCCCATGGAACACAGAAAACTCTCCTTGATGCCACAGATGCTTGCTGAGGGAAAGGAGGCAGCTGACTTGAGAACTGACCTTAGTCACTTTATCAAGATAAGATTTACTGCCTTCTAGGGAGCAGGAGATGTTCTGTCAGAAAAATGTACTTGTCTCTCCCTCCTACAGCGATCTTAACACACAAGTGATTTCTTATGTTCCTGCAGCAATGTCACATTTCTGGTATATCTTGCCTGACTATGACCTGTTCACCTAATACTGAAATGAGAAAGAGTTCAGATCATGATGCCTTTCCTGATAGCCTACAACCAGAAACTTCTCTCTCTCAGAGTCCAATACCATGGCAGGGGCCATTTTGTAATGGAGAGCATTTTCTCTGCAGCAGGAGGGTCATGGTGTCTTCTGCCCAAGAAAGGTCATTCTCCAGTTAGGAACTGCCATGAACTCCAGCCAAGGGACATTTTTCTCGCACTGGCACCTCAGGCTGACAGATTACCTGGCTCATGGGTCCCTTGCGGCATGTGTACCCTTCCTTTTCAAAGATGCTTTCTCTCTGGCTGCTTTCAACCATCAAGAACACAATGTAGCAGGTGTAACACAGATTTTCTGGCCTATAAACACTCCAGTACTTATATGATAATGGTATTAGTTACTTTCTACTGCAGTGATAAGACACATGACCATGGTAACATACAAAAGGAAGAGTTTGAGAAGACTTATAATTCACAAGGACAATATCATCTCACAGCAGGGGAGCATTGCAGCAGGCAGACATGGTGGCTCCAGTAGCAAGTTGAGGCTCTACCTATTTTTACTTGCGTTTGTTTTGGAGGCAAAGTCTCACTGTTCAGTTCTGGTTGATCTAGAACTATGTAGACCAGCCTGCCTCAAACCCATAAAAAACCACGTGACTCCACCTCTCAAGTGCTGGAATTAGAGCCATGTGAGATAATGCCCATCTGGGAGACAACATCTTAAACCTCAAGCAAGGTCCAGAAATGAGTAAATGGGAATGTCTGTCACGTATGTCACTAGAACAACACAATGCCAGTTCATACTGGTGACTTACTTTTTTCAGCAAGGCCACACCTCCTAAACCTAAACAAACATGTAGAAACGTCCAGCTTCTACAACTTCGGGCAAATGTATTCCTCTATAGAGTAGAGTTTCATTCAAAATAACACACCACACATTAATATTAGAGTGTAGGGGTTCATACCCAAGTTACAGAGCAGTAAATGAAGCAACTCAGAAAGAAAGAATTCACATACTGTGGGGATGAGTGCTCTCTGCTTATTGGGACATGATCTGCCCTCCTAGGATGTCAGTTGGGATCTGTCTTTGAGGTGGTTCAGTTTAAAAGGTTTATTTCATTTATACATATGAGCGTTTTGTATGTATGTATGTATGTATGTATGTATGTATGTATGTATGTGTATATGTATGCATGTATGCATGTTCAGCACACATGTCCCTGGTACCCTTGGAGGCCAAAAGAGGACATCAGGTCTCCTGGAACTAAAGCTGTAGGCAGTGGAGAGCCACCATGTGTTGTTCCTGAGAATCACCCTGGATCCTCTGCAAGGGCAACAAGTGCCCTAACTGATGCTTCACCTTTCTAACTCCAATGCTTCAGTTTCACACCATGAGCACAGGAGCCTGGGGTTGTCCTAGGACAGGAGCTCTAAGATTCTTTACCATCTGTTTTGTCTTTAATATTTTAAATCCAGCCACTAATGTGTGGACTAACCATCCATCTATTTTTAGTCTCTTGTGTTCTGTTAGCCATAGTCCTCTTAATCAGTCAGGCATCTGTTGTTGTACCCTTTACACATCAGAGGACCACTGTCCTTGATGTTACTGTCTCCTGACCACTGCACATGATGGGATTTTCTGTACCACACTGCTGGGATTTCAGGTTAGAGATGCAAATACTTACTACCCCACCCAGCCTTCAACAATCAGCACCCTCCCTGAGTTTCTCACCATGCTAATGTCCTTCTCTCTGGTCATTCTGTTTTTGTTTTTGTTTGTTGAGACAAGGTTTCTCTGTGTAGCCCTGGCTGTCCTGTAACTCACTTTGTAGACCAGGCTGGCTTCGAACTAAGAAATCGTCCTGCCCCTGCCTCCCAAGTGCTGGGATTAAAGGCATGTGCCACCACTGTCCAGCACTCTGGTCTTTCTAAATATGCTTCTGAACAAGGGTCTCCAGCATCTCACAGTGCAGCATGGGCTCTTCACATTTCCCCGGAAATGTTTGCTTTTACATTCATCTGAGACCATGAATATCTCTGAGATTTTTTTTATCTCCACTCTTTAAATACCATATTTAACCATCTTAGATTTTCTCTGCTATTGGTGCTGTTCTTGTAGTGAGGACCATCCTCTGACCAGTTCCAGAAAATCATCCTTGGAATGCTACATTAGGTCCAGAAGAGCTGGCATTGTCTTGTTCTAGTTCCCTTCTGTTGCTGTGATAAGACACTCTTCTCAAAAGGAACTTAAGGGAGAAACTGATTTATTAGATGCCTCCTCAAAGTTGTAGTCTGCCATGGAGGGAAGTCAGGACAGGATCTCAGAGGCAGGCTCACTTGCTATTCCACAGAGCTTTACCTATGGCCAAGGAACTTACTTCCTGGCTGGAAAGGTGGAACAGGGAACAGAAAAGGATAGTAGCTGCAGTCTGGATCACGAGCTCATGAATAGCTAGATTTCCTATCCATCCAGAGACCACTTGACCAGAGAATGATAATGTCCACATTAATATAGGCATTCTTATATCATTCACCATCAAAAACAGTCTCATTAGATGAGATTAATAGACCCATTTCTTAGGAGACTCTAGGCTGGATCACACTGACAGTTAAAACTTGTTATAGATGTTCAATCGATGATGGGGAAGTACAGATAAGAAAAACTGTCTCCATGCAACTTCAGTAACACCCCTGCCCTGCTCCCCTGTGACCCAGCATCCTCACACACCATCCTGTCTCCTCACAATCTATGTGGGCAGCTTCTGGAGACTCTCCAGAGTAAACATATGTGGAATAGACAGCCTTAAATTTCTCACCTTGACTGACAGTAGCCAGGGCTAACAAGATTATATAATAACAGACAGGTGGATCGTCCAGATGAAGAGCAGGAGAGAATGAGCAAGACTTAGCACAGTGAAGATTGGTCAGGGATTCCTTCTGGTCTCCAACCTGTCAAGTCACTTTTCCAGAAGATCCCAAGGTAGAGAACATCTCTGAGTCCCTTGATTCCTTCCACTAACCGCACTGAATGTTTCTTCCACAGAGACTGCTACTCTCTGCTGCAGTTTCAGTGTTAGCAACTCAGTGTCTGGACTGCCGAGCTATGAAGTCGAAGGCCAAGTGAAGACATAGCATTTCTTTCTGAGCAGAAATAATAAATGTCATGCCACTGGTGTTCTTCTGAACAGACTCAATGCCACAGAGATCTGTGAAAAACAGTTTCACAGTCTAAAAAGACAAGTTGATCACTTGCAAGATATGCTGTACCAAATACAGGGGAAGAATAAGGCAATTACAGGTAAGTTTCAAATGGCTTCATAGAGCTGGGACTGTAGCTCAGTGGAAGAGTTCTTGCCTAGCATGCATGAGGCTCTAGGTTCCATCCCCACTGCTACAAAATTAGTAAAAGAACATATCAGATGCCCCATGAAGGAAAGAACAGAATTTGTAACAGGTTGGGGACATTCATTGTTTGTGTGAACAAACAAAATGAACCAGTATTAGTCCCACCTAAGAGGTCCATTATCAGGGGCAAAATGTGGAGGATAAAGCCAGATAAGGATGGGAAAAGGGGAGGTAGGCAGATAGGATTAAACAACACCAGAGACTGATCTCTTTCCAATGTGCACAGAGCCCCAGACTCTGCAGTGCATCAAGTGTGGCTGGTGTGCAGAAGATGGATGTTTCAGGGGATCCTGGAAGGTACGCCTCAATGGAAGCATCATATTCCATGGTGACACTAAGAAAAGGCTTCACATCTATTCCGGAGACAACTGGACAAAAGAGATGTGGATGATATCAGAAATATGAATGACTTCGTAAACCAGACCTCACACGGTGAACTCAAGAACAAGTTTAAGGAGTCTATGTTGCAGTGTAAAGAAAACCTGGTGCCTACAGGTAACTGGGAAGAGGGGGGTAAATCTTTCTGCAGATGTGGAGAGTCTGTCCGTCGGTCTATCTGCTCTCTCTCGATCTCCCTCACTTTCTCTGTGTGTGTCTGTCTGTGTTGTGTATATGTCTCTGTTGTGTGTATGTCTGTGTGTATTCCTGTGTGCATGAGCATTTGTGTCCATGTATCTATCTGTGCGTGTGTGTGTACATGTGTATGTGATGTATTCCCCATGAGTCTTTGCGTTAATGAATTCTTTCCATCTCTGATTTCCCTCCTTATCCTCTCCTGTCTCACTCACTGTGTTCACACTGGTCACTGTCCTCGTGTCTCTCCACTCTCACAGACTGAGCATCCTACTCCCTGCCTTCTCCTCAGTCTAGAATGCTGTTGCCCTCTTCTCAACCAATCTCTCTTCTTCCCTTCACCCTCTCACGGGTCAGCTCCTCTTCTGCCAACAGGAGAGATAAGGCCCCATCATTACCCTGCTCCCTTTCTTACATGAGTCTGTTGAGGTCAGGGACATGGTTTTTCCCTTCCAAGTGAGGACCCACACAAATACCTGTTGCACAATAAAGTGGTTGCAACCCTGTGTGTTATAGAATTTCCGGAGGATAGCGAAGCTGAGGTAAGATTTGTCCATATTTGAGTCCTATTCAGAGACTCAACTTTTTTTTTTTCATTTTAGCCTTACCAATCATTACTGCACATGTGGACAAATCTGCAACCTGGGAGTGTATGTCCAATCCCTCTATTCTGCTGATAATGCTCAGCTGCTTCCTCCTGTATGTTTTCTGAGGAGAATCATTGACAACGACAGGTACTGGGCACAATGTTGGACATGGAGGAAGGGACAGAGGGGTGAGGACTGAGGAAGCAGGAGTAAGTGAGTTCCAGGAGTCCTGTTCTGGTCCCTCAGTTGCAGAGTCTTACTGAGACAGGAGGCAGGAGACCCAGAGTTCGGGTCACCTGCTAGCAAAGGCTTGTGCATGCTCATCCTGGACAGGAGAGGAATTGTTCACAGAGTAGAGGAAAACCAAGGGCACACAGCAGGTGCATGGTCAGAACAGGTTCCTACTTAGGAGGATCCCATGCTGTAGATGTGGAAACTGTGGGGACACACACACACATGTGTGTTCTTAATGTGTAGAGGGAAGAAGATTCCATCTCACAGAACTAGAAAATAAACGTAGACATTGTGAGATGGCCCAATGGCATGACTACTAATATAATCATGGGCAACTTTTTCTCTGCATGATTTGCTCATAACATGGAATTACTTGATCTAGAGATTTGGATAAAAACATTGTTATGTATCCGTACCCAGAACAAAAAAAAACAGAATGTCCAGATCTCTCTAGTAGGAGTGTGAAGCTTTATTCCTGTGTATATAACTCACAAGTGTCTAAATCAAAGTGAGACAGACTAGGGGGAGCCTGTACAGGGTGGCATTCTCTATACCACCAACAATATACATATTATACATATATGCTATTCTATATGGCTGTATATAAAAGACACAAAACAACTTCTGAGCATAAGGTGATAGTTTTTAATATTATTAGTATTATAGAATACTTTGTGTGATATTCACTAAGTAGTCCAGCCATGGCCACATGCACACTGGAGCAGCAGAGAACTTGGAACTGACTCCATCCCACAGGCTGGCTACCCCTGCAGTGGCAATCTGGCAGTGAAAGCTGGAAGGTCCTGGGCAGCTGTCACTCCTGAGTCACACCCTCTGATACAGGTTCTGGGTCGGTGCTTCTCTCCACAGTGCTCAGAGAAACTTCTCTGTACACATTCAGAAGCTGGGGGGAAGAGAATGAACTAAAGATGGTTGCCTCTGACTTCCACGTGGGCACAAGTGCACTAGTGCTCACACATCCTAAGAATGTGGAGATTAAAGACTGTAAAGTTCACTGTTGAAACACTTTGTTTTTTGAAGCAGGGTCTCGCTGTAGACCAGGCTGGCCTGGAACTCACAGAAAAACACCGACATTCCCTCCTTACCTTGCCAGCACTAGGTTTAAAGGTGTGTGCCACCATGGCTGACTGCTCATTGGATTTTAAGTTCTAATAGTGTGCCACTAAAGTATTAGAGCTTCAAAATTGCCTATTTCACACAGATTAATTTGCAGTTTTTAGCAGCATCACAGAGATGGGCATTATATATCTGAGGCATCATTAAAGGAAAGCTGCAACAACTAAGCAGAGGAATCAGAAATTGAGGACTGTTTGTTTAGTAGAGGTCAGTGGTGATGACAGCAGGTCCCCAGACCTTAGCACAACTCACTCCATGATGGGAGTGAATGAAAACAATGACCTCATCCACCTAGGTCCACAGTTCTGAGAATGTCTCTAATTGTAATAGTTTCATTTTTGGCTTTTCTAGTTCTGCTTCTGGCTAACTCTTCCTATTAACTGAGGTATGTCTACAGTGAACATGGTTTTTGCATTTAAAAGCTCTCCCTGGGAAAGGCTCCATTTTACACTGGGATTCCTAACATTTTGAATAATCAGGACCAGCTAATGAAGAGTTTCTATTGGCTTAAACACCTGTGGTGGGGATTTACATACTGGACAAAGCACAGAGGGGAACTGCAGTCAGGATATAAAGTAAAGTAATTGATTAATTCTTTTAAATGTCTGAGCAGTCTTCTCTGCTGAATTCTCTTAGAGCAGTAATGTGCATGCTCCAATGTCCTTACTAGAAGGTTCTTACAGCAGGTCCCAGATGTCTAGTTGCTGACTTAATGTCTTTAAAGGGATCTCTTTCTACTCAGATGTTTGTAAATTGTCTTCATGTGATTGGTTTACAGGTGTTCAGGTTGCTGTGAACGGGTGCTTTCAATATTATACCATTTTTACTAGAAAATTTCAGAATACTTTCAGAGTATTCTCTTGTGATTATATTTCTTTACAAGGGTTTTGGGATTCTATTTCATTTGTGATTACATGTTTGTAGTATTCTTTTTGTTCTTTTTCTGTATAATGATCTGTGAAATTCAGTAAACTTTTGAAAGGTCTTTGTTTCCATTGAATTTCTTTACTGTTTCTGTTCCATATTAAATTCCTACTGAGACATACTCAACCTTTCTTGCTTTCCATTGGGTATGCATATCATTATTTATTCATATCCCTTTTGTTTTATTTCATATATGTTGATTAGAAATGTGTTGTTGGATGGGCTTGCTGGCTCATGCCCTTAATCCCAGCATTCTGGAAGCAGAGACAGGCAGATGTATGAGTTAGAGGATCCGCTCTGATCTACAAAGAGAGTGCCAGCACAGGCAGGACTATACATAGATATCTTGTCTTGAAAAACCAAAAGAGAAAGAAAGGAAGAAGAAATGTGCTGGTTTTGGTCAAAGCGCAGAGAACGTGTCTGCAGAATACAAATGGCACATCTATGTCATATGCCCTGCCCCGAAGGCACAGGAGCCATCATGAAGAAGAAACAGCTGATCCAGTCTTTACAGTAGTAAGTTTTGCTTCACTAGCTTAAAGATTTCTTGTTATTTTATGCTTTCATTTTCAGTGTTTATTGTTATGATCAGTTGATGGTTGCACATACGTATGGGCACCATGTCATGCAATGCTGAAAGAAGCCAGAGAGACAACTGAGACCCTAGAACTGGAGTTACACATGATTATGAGCTAAAATGTGAGTGCTAAGAATTGAACTCAGGTACTCATGAATAGCATCCAGTGATCTTAACTACTGCAACATCTCTTCATCACTAAAATATCATTTTTACAAAGACAGAAAGTTGGGGGGTGGTGAGAGTGGATCTGAAAAGAGTGAGGGGAATGTGGGTGCTGTGAACATGATCAACACACACATGTCCAGGAATGATGAGCTCAGTGAACACAAAGACTGTGTTTACAAATGCCTTGTTTGAATTAGCAATCCACAGCCAGACAGTGAGAGACCTTGGACCACTCAGCCCTAAATGCTATATATCCAACAAATCCCTTCTCTCTGAGTATAAGTTAAGTAGTGTTTCCAGCCCCAAATTCAAAAGACTCCCACATCTATTCCTCTCCACATCAACAAATTCAGGTTATCACAGATATAGACCCACTTCAAGTCTAGAATTTCTTTTATTTTTATGTGTGTTGGTGTTTTTGCTCCATATAGATCTGTGCATCATGTATAAGTCTGGTGTCTGAAGAGGCCAAAAGTTGGCATCAGATCTGAACCTAGAGTTGACAGTTATAGGTCACTATGTAGGTTCTGAAAATAGATTCCTGCTGCTACGAAAGGGGTGCCAGAGCCTAGGATAGATCTTCAAGATGTTAAATTTTCATTTGTTCTTGGGAACTCTCATTCAGGCTAAAACAGACAGAGCACACCTGGGTGTAACTCAGAGAGGTGTTCTGTTAAACTCAGAGCTTCAGGACATAGAGTAGAGGAAATCTGTACCATGAGGGATAGGTTAGCAGAAGATGAACAGATCTGGGCCTAAAGAAATCCTGCTGGACTCAATGAAAAACATTCAATGAGAGAGGAGAGAGCAGACTCAGACTGTGGCACAAGCTTCTGTGTAGACAGCAGCACACCAGGAGAGTGGGCCCTGGGCCCTGAGGGAATATCAGTAGAGAGAGAGAGAGAGAGGGAGAGAGAGAGAGAGAGAGAGAGAGAGAGAGAGAGAGAGAGAGAGAGAGAGAGATGCCTTGGACAACACTGAGGCTTGAGTAGATTCTCCCTGAAATATCATTGTTCCTTTCCCTCTCATTATCACTATTGACTGACTCAGCCTAGTCACTGTAACACAAACTAATATTATAGGCTTTTATGACTATTTAACACCACTGTGGGTGTTTTTATTATACTTATTGTTCTTATAAAAAGATAAAAATGTTTGAAGTAAATGATGAAAACTATTTCCTCATTAAGTTTTTGATGTCTTTGTAAAAAGATTTCTTTTAACAAAAACTAACAGGAAGCACTGTCCAGGTTGTCTGCCATCTGTATCTTCAAGATAATCATAGATCAGCACATACATTCATTTTTCATTTTAATATTACATGACATGTTATCCTAGAAATGTATCCAAATATGCCATCTCTCCTGTATTTATGAAGATACACTCTTTCCTGTTAACTACTCTACAAAAAGTAAAGATGTTTCAATGATTATTATAATAAAGATAACAGTGTGGATTTACATAAAGTTTTTGAAAGGTTCATTACTCATATACAAACAGATTCTGAAAAGTCTTATGATTTATATTATTATTTCACCTAATTACAACATTAACTAGATACTTTTCAAAAAGAGTTACTTTTTGAATGGCAAATATTTTATCACCAGTAGAATTGAAAGAGGGTGTAGACTCATGGTGGGTGTTCAACAGCAAAGACACCATCTCCTGATCCATCCTAAAGAACCCACTGCACTCTGAGAAGTTGGTAAGAACCTTTTCCCAACTCTGGAGTCCCAGACCTGGTTTTGGGGGCTCAGTGAGACTGCTACCCAACAACACCAAAACCCGTGCCCTCCCAAATCCTTTTCTGTTCCTTCTGTGGGTCAACATGTAGAATCCCTTAAAGAGGAAACACAAAAATCCCTTAAAGAAACACAAGAGAACATGGGTCAACAGGTAGTAGCTCTTAAATAGAAATGCAAAAATCCCTTAAAGAATTACAGTAACACACAAACAAGCAAGTGAAGGAACTGAACAAAACCATCCCGGATCTACAAATGGAAGTAATGACAATAATGAAATCACAAGAGGAGATAACTCTGGAGATAGAAAACCTTGGAAAGAAATTAGGAGTCATAGACACAGGCATCAGTAACAGAATACAAGAAATAGTAGGATATAATCAAACTCAGGGCTAAAATCAACCATATAAGAACACAAAGAACTATACAAAGAATCAACACAACCAGGAGCTGGTTCTTTGAAAAACAATCAAAAAGAGAGATAAACCCTTAGGAAGAGTACAGTGGGTACAGAGGTACTACCTAAATTAATAAAATGGAAAGGGAGACATAACAACAGAAACTGTGGAAATTCAAAAAATCATCAGATCCCACCTCAAACACTTATACTCAACAACATTGGAAAATCTAGATGGAATGGATTATTTTCTAGACATATCCCAAGTGCCAATGTTAAAACAGGGTCAGATAAACCATCTAAATAGTTCCATACATCCCTAGGAAGTAGGAGCAGTCATTAAGAGCCTTCCAACCAAAAAAGCCCAGGACAGGATCGGTTTAGTTAAGAATTCAACCAGATCTTCAAAGAAGACCTAATACCAATGCTCTTTAAAGTATTCCACAAAATAGAAACACACGAGACACAACCCAATTCATTTTATGAAGCCAAACTAACACTTATACCTAAACAAAACAAAGATCAAACATGGAAAGAGAACTTCAGAACAATTTCCCTTATGAACATTGATGGAAAAATACTCAATAATATTCTTGACAATGGAATCCAAGAATACATCAAAACTATAATTCACCACGATCAAGTATGTTTCATCCTAGGGATGCAGGGATGGTTCAATATACAGAAATCCACCAATGCAATCCACTACATAAACAAACTCAAAGAAAAAATACCACATGATCATTTCATTAGATGCTGAAAAGAATTTGGCAAAATTCAGCACCCCCCCTTCATTTTAAAAGTTTTGAAGAGATCAGGAATACAAGGCCCATACCTAAACACATTGACAGCAATATATTGCAAACCAGTAGTCAACATCAACCAAAAGGAGAAAATCTTGAAGCAATCCCACTAAAATCGGGGCCCAGACAAGGCTTCCCACTATCTCCCTATCTATTCAATAACATATTTGAAGCTCTAGCTACAGCAATTAGAAAACAAAAGGAGGTCAAAGGTACACAAATTGTAAAGGAAGAAATCAAAACATCACTATTTGCAGATGATATGATCAAACTTAAGTGACCCCAAAAATTCCACCAGAGAACTTCTAAAGCTGTTTAAAAAAATCAGCAAAGTACCTGGATATAAACTTAACTCAAACAAATCAGTAGTATTCTTCTCCTCAAAGGATAAACAAGCTGAAAAAGAAATTAAGGGAACGGCACCCTTCACAAATACTATTACATACCTTGGTATGACTATAACCAAGCAAGTGAAAGATCTGTATGACGAGAACATCAAGCATCTAAAAAATCTCAGAAAACTCTAAGAAACTCTTCTACAGAGCACTAGTTGTAAAAACTGTATGGTATTGGTATAGAGACAGACAGGAAGATCAATGGAATAGAATTGAAGACCCATGCCTATGGTCACTTGATATTTGACAAAGGAGTTAAAAACATCCAGTGGAAAAAAGACAGCATTTTTAACAAATGGTGCTTGATCAGTGGGAGGGGCATCTTCTTGGAGCCAAGTGGTGGGAGGATGGTTTAGGGGTTTTCTGGGAGGGGGGAAACTATGAAAGGGCATAACATTTGAATTGTAAATGAAGAATATATTCAATAAAAACATCAAAAAATAAGGGAAATTATGAATTCAGCATAAGGGTCAGAGTATCTAAAAGTTTCTATTTTTGCAGTTTTGCTCTTTCCTTTAAGAATTGAGAAGAGAGGCCCTTGGTCCTGCATAGGCTCAATACCCCAGTGTATGGGAATGCCAGGACAGGGAATCAGGAGTGGGAGTGGGGGATTGATGAGCAGGGGGAGGGGGGATGGAATAGGGTGTTTTGGAGGGGAAATGAGGAAAGGGGATAACATTTGAAATGTAAATAAAGAAAATATCTAATAAAAAAAAGAAATGGTGCACAAGCATGAGGTAAGACAAAGCCTCCCCTGATTTTCACCCCATTATTCTCACTCACCTTCACCTGCAGGGCCCTCACTCTCCTAGGTTGTGGCAGATTTCAGGTCTCCACTGATGTAGAACTTGTTACTCTAGGTGGTGGCCCTAAGCAGGGAGGGCAGAGAATAAAATGAGATTGAAGTCTCAGGCAATAGCCCTCTTTATTCAAAGACTCAGACCCTTGCGTTAAGCAAGGTCACATGAGCAAAGTTCCCAGGACTGTATACAGCCACAAAGAAGCCATGCTTGGAAACATTTCTTAGGCACTCTACTGAGCAGCAATGTGTAATCTGGAGCAACCCCACCCCTGTTTACACCTGGGAGGGGCATGGAAGCTCATTCCATGAACAGTCCCAGTTTTAAGAGGAAAACAGGTTCCAAGTCTTGTCTCAAATACTCTCCTAACTCTCCTCACAGAGAGTCATTCATGGAATGTAGTCTGACTGTGCTCATCTCTTCTATACCAAACACACACACACACACACACACACACACACACACAACACACACCACAACACACAACACACACTAACAAATCTTCTGATGGTGTTGATATTCTATGCCGCCTCACTTCCAACTAAACATAGTGTGAAATATTAAAACTGACAGTCTCCATGCCTCCTCCATCACCCATCAGGATATAAAGGGACATTGACATCAGTGACTCCATCTTTCCTTGTTCCTTGTTCCTTGTTTCTCACTCTTTCACTATGACCCTATGGTGTCAAGCTGTGCCCTGCTGTAGGTTAATTATGTAAAATGGTGGCTTTCAGACTGGATCTTGCCTGAAGTAGCTACATTTTACAGACAACAAGTTGATACCTGGGCATCTCCTCTACAAATAGGCATTCATTCTTTCCAGCACCAGCCGTAGACAAAAAAAAGTTGAATAATTTATTTCTAACATTTAGAAGACAGCACTTATAAACATATCAGAATTAATCAGACACATGAGTATAGGCTCTTGGTCAAGCATGCATCACTCTCACCTAGACACATAAAGAGAAGTACATGGAGCTCTATATGGTGATGCCTATCACCAACCTTCCAACAGACTCCCATGCCTGTATCTCTTGACCAACAAGCAGGAACTTCTGATGGTCCTTCAGTGACTGCTATTAACACATGCTTCAATTCCTAACTCTGTTGTCTATTCATCCTGATATGTTCATCACCACCCTTCCTCAGCTCGAAGATTCTGTACTTTATCCTTTGCCATACCATTCAATTCTGAGTCTGACCATGCCATTAGCTGCCACCTTCTTAATATCTTATCTGGTCAACTGCATCTGAACCAACTCTCTACCTCTGCCTTTGTGATACTTCTATGCTGTAGACTCCTTAAACCTCCTATGGCCATTCCATAATCTATCTATCTATCTATCTATCTATCTATCTATCTATCTATCTATCTATCTATCTATATCACATGCACATATAAAGTCATACCACATTCATACCCATATGCACACAACATACACGCACACAAACACATCACATGCATGCACACATATATACATCACATACATTCACATATACATATACTCTGTGATATGTAATACAAGATCTGAGCTTTAACATTAGTAATTAATATTGGAAGAAAAGAAACCATATTTTCCAGTAGTCAGTTATCAAAACAACTGGAAGCCTTGGCATATTGAATCTAATAAAATTCAGTATGTTTTGGATTCATTGGTATTCCATAAGTACTAATATTGTAGAAAGACACAAACATATCCACCTACATTTCTGACATAGCATATTCATGGCAAAAATCCCTAATCACTTCTTCATAGATATAGAAAGAGCAATTCTCAAATTCATCTGGAGTAACAAAAAACCCAGGATAGCAAAATCTATTCTCCACAACAAAAAAATCTTCTGGGGGAATCACCATCCCTGACCTCAAGCTCTACTACAGAGCAATAGTGATAAAAACTGTTTGGTACTGGTATGCAGACAGGCAGGAAGATCAATGGAATATAATTGAAGACCCACAAAAGAACCCACATACATATTGTCCCTTGATATTTGACAAGGGAGCTAAAGACGTCCAGTGGGGGGGGGGAACAGCATTTTTAACAAATGGTGCTGAATCAACTTGAGGTCTGTATGCAGAAAAATGCAAAAAATCACTCCATTCTCAATTCATTGTACAAATGAATCAAGGATCATTTCAGTCCAAGTGGATCAAGGATCTACACATAAAACCAAACACACTGAAGCTTATAGAGGAAAAAGTGGGTACAAATCTTGAACACATGGGGGCAGGGAAAAGGTCCTGAACAGAACATCAATGACTTATGCTCTAAGAACAAGAATCAACAAATGGGACCTCATAAAATTGCAAAGCTTCTGTAAGGCAAAGGACATGGTCAATAGGACAAAATGGCAACCAATATATTGGGAAAAGATCTTTACTAATCCTATGTCCAATAGAGGGCTATTATCCAATGTATAAAAAGAACTCAAGAATTTAATCCCCAGAGAGTCAAATAATCCTATTAAAAATGGGGTACAGAACCAAACAAGGAATTTGCAACTGACTACAAAGCACCTAAAGAAATGTTCAGCATCCTTAGTTATCAGGGAAATGCAAATCAAAACTGACATTCCACCTTATACCTGTCAGAATGGCTAAGATGAAAAACTCAGGGGACAACAGATGCTGGAGAGGATGTGGGGTTAAAGGAACACTTCTCCATTTGGTGGTGTGATTGCAAGCTTGTAAAACCACTCTGGAAATCAGTTTGGTGATTCCTCAGAAAATTAGACACAGTACTACCTACGGACCCAGCTATACCACTCCTGGGCATATACCCAGAAGATTCTCCTACATGTAATCAGGAAACATGCTCCACTATGTTCATAGCTGCCTTATTTATAATAGCCAGAAGCTGTAAACAACCCAGATGTCCCTCAACAGAGGAATGGATACAGAAACTGTGGTATATATATACACAATGGAGTAATAGTCAGCTATTAAAAACAATGAATTCATGAAATTCTTAGGCAAATGTATGGAAGTAAAAGTATCATTCTGAGCGAGGTAACCCAATCACAAAAGAATGCATATGGTATACACTCACTAATAAGTGGATGTTAGCACAAAAGCTCAAAATAAGCACCTTACAATTCACCCAGCACAGGAAGCTCAAATGAGGGTGCTTTGTTTCCTCTGAGAAAGGGAACAGAATGCTCACAGGAGCAATAATGGAGAGGATGTGTGGAGCAGAGAATGAAGTAAGGGCCAACTAGAGACTGCCCTACCTAGGGATTCATCCCATAAACAGTCATAAAACCCCCGACACTACAACAAGAAGTGTATACCAAAAGGAGCACGCCATGGATGTCTCTGGAGGGGCCCTGCCAGAGCCTTACAAACACAGAGGCAGAAGCTAGCAACCAACTATTGGACTGGGTGTGGGGTCCCCAATGGAGGAGCTTAATATTTACAACTCCCTAGAAAGGACGAGCCCTGAGATCTGTTTGCAGATCTTTGTCTCAGTGTTTCCACGTGTTTCCTTTCTCTCTTCATTGGGGGATGGCCCTCTCTGGTTTGGGAGATTTCTATTTTGTTTTGCGGTTGTCTCTGCTCTTCTTTAAATGCAAAGACACCTGACTTAGGGGTGTGGGGAGGAAATCTCGACCAAGGTAAGGCAGCACACCCAACCCTATGTTGAGAAATAGGTACCTTTTTCAGCCTTCCAGCTTCTTCTTCTTCCGGGATGAAACCTGACATTTCAAGCGGCTGATGAGACTCTGCTCTGCTGGGCTGTGTCCTTATCCAAGCTGACCTCCATCGCCCCCTGAAGCCTGTGGACTGGGAACTGAAACCCAGACAGCCTCCCTGGCGCTGACCCCTGCAGGGGAAGCCGGTTGAGCACAGTGGACTCTGGGCTCCAACTGTCCAACTGTCGCGGGTCTCGCGCTGGGAGAGGAGCCCTGGGGAGGCCACGCCGCGTTCCCGAGATGTGACCCGAGCTGACAGCCCATGCAGGGTCTCAGGACCCTTCGCCAGGCCACCAGGCCCTGCCACCACTGCTTCTGCACACACTGCTTCTGCTGTTTGCCTCCTCGGGATGCGCAGGTAGGAGAGTTGCTCCCATAGGGCACAGGGCTACCTGGCAGGAGTCTGAAAGGGTTCACTCCTGGCTCCAGCTTGCCAGATCCGAGCTGGGGTGTGGGTACAGGGTCAGCCCTCCTGAGTGGCCCAAAGCTTGTCCCTGGAGACTGGTGATTGTGAAGGCAAGGGGGGAGGGGCTAGCACTAAAACCTCTGCAGGTCCAAGATCAGAGTTTGGAAAAGCCAAATCAGCCCCAAAGGGGTAAACCACATCCTTTCTCCTGGCAATCCTGACAGGTACATATATGTGATTCTGACAAATAACAAAGCATAAAATACTAAGACAAAAGCACTGAACGGATTTTTCTCTGTTGATTTAAAGTTTAAAACGTAACCGCTGGAATTCAGAAAGCCAAGCTGAGTCACAAAATAAGGGAATAAAAAGGTTCTTTTTCTTTCTTTTCTTTTTCTTTCTTTCTTTCTTTTTTTTTGGCATTTAAAAACATACTCTCAGCAAGATATCTCAAGATTTTAATTAAATACAACAGCCACAAGACTTCCCAAAATATCATTTGTAATTTTATAAAATTGATTCAGGCACCTGCCTGTGTCCTTTAGCCTGGAAAGAACAAGCGAATGGGGAAAGAAAGTTAGTGAGACTGCAATCAGAGAAAATACCACAGAGCTCATTACATTCTCCGAGGCAAGAAGCATGTACGCTGGCCTTGGAGCGGCTTCTGAGCAGTAGAGTCTACACGGAAAAAAAAAGATTATTTTCTAATTCCTAAATTTATGCAAAGGTATGATTATATTATAATAATCCAAGATAAGTCAAATATGAAGAGGCTTATTCAAATATCCCTGATGTGAATTTGGTATTTTATTTTTAAAGGACAGTTGAAGTTTATTATAAAAGGTTTAGACAGAGATTTAAGTACAGTAATCAAGGGGGATGATACACACACACATACACACACACACACACACACACACACATACACACACACAAACCACAGGGCTGTTGATCTATGAGTCCCAGCATGTAGCATGGGACTGACCTCCACAGATACTCTCACAAATACTAGGAAAGCCAGTTAGAAGCAAGGAGCAAATGGTTAGATTTCTCCTCTTCATTTATTCCATAGTCAAACCCTAAAGCTTTTGCCACTTGCCCACATAAGAAAATCGCACATACCTGCCCTAGTCCGTATCCTGAGCATGCTCATTTGTACTTCTAGCAGGCTAGAAATCATGTGTGCACATCATGATGGCTGCCTCCTTGTGGCACATGCTGCTAATGCTGTTTCCTACACTCTTAGGAAGTTCCTATGGAGCTGAGGTTCCCCTCCAGAATCTTTGCACCAGAGGCCCTCCTGAAGAAGACCCTTCAACCTCCCTTCCCTTCTCCCCTTATGAAAACAAACCTTGGAATTCCCTGGATTCAGGAGAATACCTGAATGGCTATGGCTCTCACCATGTTTGGGCTGACTATTTCCTCAACCACAAAGCTGGTGGCACAATGGACCAGACAGGTATTCCTAACAATCAAGTTTCTGGGAATCCATGTCCCATGTGCAAGTATCTCAAATTGCATGTTGACTTTAGGGATGTGAAGCTCTTGGAACAGTTTGTTTGTGCCCATAGGAGAATCATCTTCCATGCCCCATGCCCTGGAGTCTATGAAGCAACACAAGAAGCTGACCCAGGCCATCCAGAAAGCCAGTGAGTGTGGTCTTCTCAGTTACTACATTCCCCAGATTGAGCCCTGAACCGATGCCTATCTTCCTGTACATGGTGCTGTCAGTATGACTCCACCAGCCTCCACATTGTTGTCAGGTGAACCTTGATACCCATGGTACAGCTGGCAACAGCCACTGGAGAGAGGACTCAGGAGTTGAGACTGCAATCCTGACTGCTTCCCAGAGAGGCTTATAAGTGGCAAAGACCACAGAAGCTCACAGCAACCATAAAAGCTTATACAGAGGTGCAGGGAATCTTGCCAGGCAGCTGGGTGGTTGGTTCAGGTTCAAGCTTATTCTTGCTAACAATAGGAAGCCATTCTAACTGACATTATGTTATGATTAGTTATGATTGTTCCTAAAGGAGGGCAAGGATCAGAACACCAGAACATTTTACTTAATGGGGTGTGCAGTTAATGGTTAGCCGAGCTCAAGAAAGGTCCTCTGTAATAATGTAAGATGGCAGGCTACAGGTCTATTTCAGAAATGGCTATGGTAATGTCAGAATGGCAGCTGCCACCTAGGTCTTAACAAGCAGAACATTTTTTTGTATTTTAAGCTTTAACATCATCTAGGACCCATCAGTTGGGACACATGCTGATGTACAGAGTGTAGGTATGAGGACTTTAAAGCAGAGGACCCAGAAATCATTTTAACCAGAGTCCTAAGGACAGCAAAACATCCTACAGGCTTTGATTTCTAAAAGCCTAATATTAGTCTCCATAGCCCACCTAGGCCAGAGGCTTGGAGTCCCTCCCAACCCTGTCAGGACAGGTCCTGCTCTGACCTCATGAGGAGGGATTGTGATGCAGTCCAGCCAGCACATGTTAAGCTGTGGCCACACCTGGATTTCTTTGAGTGCGTTGAGAGGAGTTGTTGGAGTGGTGCTTTCTGAGATTTGGTTGTATTTTGTTACCTGTGTGTGGATTTTATATTTGATTTGTTTGTGTGTGAGCATGAGAATGTGTGGCTAGATCAGTGTGTGTTTGGGAGGAGTGTTACTTGCGTGTGTGTGATTGTGTGTGTGTGTGTGTAGAATGTGTGTGTTGTGTTTTAAGTTTACTTGTGTGTGAGTACCTATTCGTGTGTGTTTGTGTAGGGATAGCAGTGGGTGGGTTTGAGTGCACCTGTGTGTTTGTGTTAGTGTGTGTGAGAGTGTATGTGAGAGTGTGTTTGAGAGTGAGAGAGTGTGCGTGTGCACGAGTGTGCTTAGGTGCACTTGTGGCAGGTGTGAGAACACCTGTGTAAGGGATAGTGTTGAGGCCATAAGTCAGCTTGGCCATTGTTCCGAAGGTAAGATATTTACCTTAATTTTGTAAAGATTATTTATTTATTTATTTATTTATTTCTTTATTTATTTATTTATTTACCTTACCTCCCAGTCATAGCCCCCCTCACTCCTCTCCTCCTAGTTCCATCTCACATGCCCCTTCTGCTATAATTCCCTCCCCTTCTCAGAGAAAGGAAGGCTGACCCTTGGGTACTACCCTGCCCTTGGACATCAAGTCCTAGTAGGACTAAGCATCTCCTCTCCCACTGAGGCCAGGAAAGGGGCAGCCCAGCTAGGGGAAAGAGATCCAAAGGCAGGCAACAGTGTATGAGACAGCTGCATTCATTAGGGGACACCCATGAAGATGAGCTGAATATACACTACAAATGTGTAGGGGCCGAGGTCCAGCCCCTGCATGCTCTTTGGTTGGTGCTTCATTCTCTGACCATGGGATTAGGTTAGTTGGCTCTCTAGGTCTTCTTGTGTGTCCTTGACCCCTCTGGCTTGCTTCATTCTATCCCCACCCTTCCACAAGACTCCAACTGCCTAGTGTTGGAGTCTGGGACTCTGCATATGTTTCCATCAGTTGCAGGACGAAGCCTCACAGAAGACAGTTACCTTAGGTTCTATCCTTTTAGTCTGGGTCTCAAGTTGGTCGTGTCATTGGTTGGCCTTTCAAATACTCTTCCATCTTTATCCATGAACATCTTGAAGGAAGGACAAATTTTAGGTTGAAGATTTTGTAGGTTGTTTAGTGTCCCTCTCCCCATACTGGAAATCCTGCCAGGCTACAGAAGATGGCCACTTCAGTCTCTCCAACCCCAGATGCTAGGAATATCAGCTAGCTTCACTCTTATAGATTCCCTAGAGCCTCCCACAACATCATCCCTGTGAAGTCTCCAACTCATCCCAGAGATGCATCCACCACAGCGAGAGCTCTTCTGCTACCTCTCCCTGCTCTCCCCAAAATTATCCCTATCCATGCTAGCCTTTCAAGCCCTCTCCCCACCAGGTCCCTTCTTCCATCCCACTCGAAGTGATTTCCACTTTTGAGTGAGATTCAATCATTCTCTCTTGGGTCTTCCTTGTTACTTAGCTTCTATGGGTCTGTTGATTATAGCATGGTTATCCTGTACTTTAGGGCTAAAATCGACTTATAAGTGAGTACATACCATATTTGTCTTTCTGGGTCTGGATTAATGCACTCATGAGGATAGTTTCAAGTTTAGTCCATTGTCCTGGGATTTTATGTCTTCTTTATTTTTCATAGCTGAGTAGTATTCCATTGTGTAAACAAACCAAATTTTCTTAATGCCTTGAGTTGAGGAACATCTGGGTTGTTTCATGTTTCTGCCTGTTATGAATAAGGCTGCTATGAATAGTGCTGAGGATGTTCCTTGTGGAATAGTGGAACATCTTTGGGTGAATGCCTGGGAGTGGTAGAGCAGGTTCTCGAGTTAGAGCTAATCCAGATATTCTAAGAAACTGCCAAATTGATTTCCAGAGTAGCTGTACAAGTTTGTACTCCTAGCAGCAATAGAGAAGTGTTATCCTTTCTTCACATCCTCAACAGCATGTGATATCACTTGAGTTTTAGAACTTAGCCATTTTGAAGGTTGTAACAGGGACTCTCAGAGTCATTTTGATTTGTATTTCCCTGAGGACTAAGTATATTGAACATTTCTTCAAGTGGTTCTCAGCCATTTGAACTTCCTCTGTTATGAATTTTCTGTTTAGAGCTATAACCATTTTTTGATTACTGGTTTTATTTTATTGGTAATAATTTTTTATTATTTGGTTGTTTGGGTTTTTGGAGGTAAGCTCCTTCTTGAGTTCTTTCTATATTTTGGATATTAGCCCTCGATCAGCTGTAGGATAGTGAAGAGCCTTTCTCAATCTGGAGGCTGTTATTTAGTCCTAATGATAGTGTCCTTTGCCTTACAGAAGCTTTCAGTTTCTTGAGGTCCAATTTATTGTTGATCTTAGTCCCTGAGCCACTGGTGTTCAGTTCAGGAAATTGTCTCCTGGGCTAAGGAGTTCAAGGTTATCCCTCCCCGCCCCTTTTCTGTTCTATTAGCCTTAGTATGTCCTGGTTTATGTTGGGATCTTTGATCCACGTCATAATCTGAAATTACAATTACTCGGTTGAAAGTTTCTATACAGGGTTTCTAATGACCCAAATTCGGCACTTGTGTTTTGCTATTTAAGTACGGAAATGTCTCCCCAACCTATGGATATTGGAGGGGTTTTGTTTTGTCTTTTGTCGATTTTCTTTGCTGAGACAGGTTTTTTCTGTGTATCCCTGACTGCCCTGGAACTTGCTCTGTAGACCAGGCCAGCCTCAAACTCAGAGATCCACCTGCCTCTGCCCCCTGAATGCTGGGATTAAACGTAAATACCACTACCACCTTGGGGGTTATTTGTTTTAACCTTTTATGCTTTGGACTTAATTTTCTGGTTTCTTTGCTAGGCTGGTTTTTGGCTTTCAGGGTTTGTTGAGGTTTTTGTTTGAAATTCTCTTTTGTTTTTATGACATTTACATTTTGGGGAATTTTGTGACAGTTTTGGCGGTCTCATTTTCTTCTAGGATTTCATATGTATTGTATTTTTGCTTGTTTCTGTTTTGGCTTTGTTTGGGTTTTTAAGTTTTTAGATTTTTTTGTGGTTTTAAAAATTGATAATATTTTTTGAGAATTTCAGACCGCCATAGAGTGTGTTTGGATCCTAGTCACTCCCTGCCCTTCTTCAACTCCTCCCAGTTCCTTCACACCAGCCACTCCCACAACCCACACATTCATTTATTTTTTAATAGCCTGCTGTCATATGTTCATGTGTGTGAGGACTGCAACTGGAGTATGGTTGACATTCCAGGAGCCACATCCTTAAGGATAATGCCTCTCTCCTAGATGTCATCAACTGTCAATGTTCCCACTATGAGTTAGTCATGGTTGAGTGCCTGATTTTGTGCAGATCTCAGGCTGGCAGCCACTCTGTTGTAAATTCATGGGTGCAGTGGTCTTGTTGTATAAAGAACATATTTTGCTCTGGCTCTTCCCAACCTGTGGTTCTTACAATGTCTCTGTTCCCTTTTTCCCATGATAGTCTCTGAGCCAGTGAGGGAGGAAGGGATGTAGGGAGGTAGGGTGGGAGGAAAGAAAGAGGGAGTGAGGCAGGCAGTGAGGGAGGGAGGGAAGGTATAATGTAGCCATCCCAATTTTTGTCTGAGCGGTTTGTTAACCCTTAGTCTCCAGTCTTTGACCAGTTGTGAGTTTTGTGTTATTGCACAAGGAAATTTCTCTGAGACTTGACAGTTACACTATCAAATGTTATACTAATAAATGTAATTTCTCTAAGATAAGAGAGTTGTACTAATAAATCTGTCAAATAAGGATGTACCTGTTTGAGAACATGCCATGTTTGTTCTCTTGAGTCTAGGTTAGCTCACTGTAATATCCTCTAGTTCCATGCATTTACTTGGAATCTTCATGATGTCAGTTTTCTTTCTAGCTGAATAACATTCCACTGAGTGAAGGTACCACATTTCACTAGCCATTCTTTAGCTGAATGGACATCTAGTCTGTTTACTAACCATGGATGTACATGTGTCTGTGCAGTAAGAAAAGCAATCCCTTGAGTATATCCCAGGAGTGGGACAGCTGGGTCACGTGGCACATCTAGTTCTAGTTTTCTGAGGAATACCCACACGTTTGTTTACAGTGGCCACACCAGCTTATATCCTCCCATGGACAGCATAGAAGAGGATTTCCATCCCCCACATCCACCCATACCAGCAATGGGCCCTTGGCCATCTCATTAGAATTAGATAAAATATCAAACTACAATTAGTTTTCAACTCTGTGATGGCTAAGGATTGGAACTATATATACATATCAAACATTTGTATGAATCCCGAGATATCCGTTTCCACATCCCTATCCCAATCATTCCCAATTATTCATTAAGTTGTTTTCTCAGTGTTTTTATATTTCCTCACATATTCTAGAAATTTTGGTGAGTTTGTTATATTTTGTTTTTATCTCTAGTGTTTTAACTTTTATATAGTTTTGCTTCTTTGGAGTTCCTTTTTCTCTTTTCATTTAATTTTATATTGCTTAGATTTTCAAATTATTGATTTTTTAAATTTCTTTGATCATTTATACATTTTCTCATAACTTTTTCTTTTTACACAATTAGTAATATTCCTTCTTAGTGTTGGTGAGCTGAGCATCCACTCCTATTGACTTTGCCTTGGGCTTTTTATTTTGGATTTCCTTGGCTTTTCCTTTGACTTTACTCTTCTTTGTATCCACTCTTGTTATTTTTGTAGGGTTTTAGTTTTCTGTTTTGCTTAGTTTTTCATTATTTAGTTTTCATCATAGCTTTCTTTCTTCCCTTTCTCTTTTTTCTACCTCTTAGGTAGCATTTGTACCTTGTTGCCCCAAATGAGTTTTGGGAGTAAAGAGGATTCAGAGAACCTCAGATCTGAGTCCAGCTTTTCTAACACAGAGAGTTTTCACTCTCAGTACATCCTTGGAAAGACCATTAGCCACGGAGGCCGCTCCAATGTGAAGTTGGCCCATCACCGCCTCACAGGCACCCCCGTGGCTGTGAAAATGATACCCAAGCAAGAGAACTGGTGCCATCCTGTCACATCAGAGGTGGAGAGCATGATGACTTTAAATCACCCCAACATTATCTCTTTGTTCCAAGTCATCAAGACAGAGAAGAGAGTATACCTGATTATGGAGTTGTGTGAGGGCAAGTCACTTTACCACCACATCCTAGAGGCTGGCCACCTGCAGGAGGATGAAGCCAGGGCAATCTTCACACAAATTTTACATGCTATGAACTATTGCCATGACCAAGGTATAGTTCATAGAGATCTCAAGCCGGACAACATCATGATAGATAGCAATGGAAAAATAAAAGTAATTGACTTTGGGCTGAGTGCCCAAGTGAAGCCAGGACAGCGGCTGAGCTATCACTGTGGGACTTTCCCCTTTGCTGCGCCTGAGCTCCTCCTTGGCAGACTATATGACGGCCACAAGCTCGATGTATGGACCCTGGGTATCTTTTTGTATCTTATGATCACCGGAAGGGTACCATTTGATGCTTCCAACTTACTACATTTTCGAAGACAGGTTGTGTCAGGAAAGTATCCTGTCCCCTCTCGCCTATCAAGAAAACTCCAGGACCTGGTTAGACTTTTACTTACTGCAGACCCCAAACAGAGGCCAACCATTGGTGAAGTTCTGAAGCATCCCTGGGTCAGAGAAGATTCCCAGGTGTTCACGCATCCTTGTGAGGAGCTGCCCACCCTTGGCCCAGATGTGGCCATTATAAAAGCCATGGGACACCTTGGCTTCAGAGAAGAAGATATAAAAGACTCTCTATTTTGTAAAAAATACAACCAGGCCATGGCCTGTTATAGTTTCCTGAAACAACAGGCTGTGAAACAACATGAATGTGACAGCCTGACCCGTTCTAAGCCCATGAATCCACTGAGGACACCTTTACCTTCCCCTGATGATCCTGCCACTTTCAACCTTGAACAAAGTTGTAGAGAAATGCAACGAGCATTACACTGGTCATCTTACACGAGTGAAGGTCATTTCACTCCTAGAGAGAGGAGAGCAAGAAGTGTTAGTTGGCCTGGTGTCCTTCCCTGCAGGACACTCCAGACAACACCCACAATGGGCCAAGCCCACATAAGTTCTAGGAGTGCGCCCTGCATTTCCTCCATGCACTTTGGAGCCAAGAATAGCCAGAGCAAGGAAAGCACAGCAGACCACCCCACCACCTCAGCAAAGGATATGCCGGAACCCAGCAGGGGCCCACCCAGAGGGTTTAAGTGGTGGGCCAGGAAGATGGGAAGAAACCTCCTGAGTTTGTGCTGCTGTATTCCAACACAAAACAGATCTCGTCTGAGGCAGAAGAAAATCTCCCCACAAAAATGAAACAAGGGGAAGGCATCCTAAGAAAACCATCAGGCCAGACCCAGGTATATTTGTTTACTTGAATGTCTCTATTTTACTCATGTCTGTGTCAACTGGCAGATTATACTTTTGTGTATGTATATGGTAGGATAAATGGGGAATCTAGCTGTAGACACTGGGATTATGATTAAATTGAACCTACCAACAGATCTAGCATGCCATAAGGCATCTATAATGAGTATCTGGCACATTGCACAAAAAGGAGAAAACAGGAAGGTACTGACCATGCTAGGAAGAGGAAGTGGGAGAAGGAAGAGGAGGAGATTCTGAGGGTGGGGAGGGTTGGATGGGGTGGGAACTAGGAGATGGGGGGAGGAAGGTTCAGAGGAGGAGGCAGCTTGGGGAGCAGTGTGGAGCAGGTTAACAAAAGCTGGAGAGATGCCCTGTGCAGCTGAGTTTCTCAGTCCCTCACACATGTGTTGTTGCATTTTAGAAGATCACCAGAGGATGCCCGATGCTACCATCCTACAGCCACAGTGTTGGAGAGGACACAAGTGTAGACATGGACCTCAGGAGGAGCCCATTGGAAAGCCATCATGTTCTGGGTCTGTTAGCTTCAATCAGTGCCCTGAGTCCAGCCAGGAGGAAGGAAGCAAATGAAGATATCCCAGGTGGTCCAAGGCCATCGCAACATCATCACTATTCAGAGCAGGGGCTGAAAGCCTGTCCAAAGCCGGCAGCGACAGGAGCCCCTCTGTCTACCCAGGTTCACATCAGACACCTCCACTAGGTGCATGGCCCTGCCTCACTCTTAGTAGAGGATATAAGGCTTCTTGATATATTTGTCATAACTCTGAGAATTAAATTGATGTTTGTGAAAGAGGAACTCAGAGATTTCCCTGCATCTTCTTTACATAGGAAAATTGGGCCTGTGGTGTTCAAAAGCCCCAGGAAAATTAAGTTCAGGCACTAATCTGCCAAATCATTAAAAGTGCCTTTGAAGGGACCAAGATTTCAGGTACCTGAAAGAGGAAGTGTAGAAGCTAAGTGTGGACTTCTTCTGGACCCAGCAAGCATTCTCAGAAGTACCATGGAGAGCATTAGGTACCATCAGCTTGACCCATTTCTACAGAGGCAAGCATGGTAACCCTGGGAATTCCACATGCAGATGTGGCATGGGTTGGGTCCCAGGGTTGTGAGGAGCCACAGGTCCATCCTGACCCACAGGACAATAATTGTATGAGACAAGGTGTTCACTTTTCCTCTTTAGATGCAAGATCCACCTTATTCCCTTATGCCTGATTGCAGACAAGTGTCCTTTAGTGAATAAATCAGATCTGGGGCAGAAGGAAGATGTTTGTTGAAAGAGAGAAGAGATGTTTTCTGTGAGAGGACAATCTCTACTGACACAGACCAGATGTGCTCTGCCACAGGGACATCACCTAACAAGGCCAACTCTGAACCCTATCATACCTGATAGATTCCCAGTGCCTAGAGAACCTCATCTCACTGGCACTGAAGCCATTCATATGTTCACCTGTCACTCTGATGGCTCTCAGATTCCTGAGTTGTCCTCACACCATGCTTCCACTTGTCCCGCTATTAAGCCCTTGTCTTCTTTATGTCACCAATCTCTTCAGGAAACACTCTTCTCTAAAGTGCACTCTACCTCATACAGATTCTGCCTCAGAAGCTCTCAGGGAACATATATGTCACATGTATTTGTCTGTGTCTTCGTGTCTGTTCCTGTGTTGTGTGTGCACATGTGTGATTATATATTTGCTTTTGTGCATGTATGTGCATGCTAATGTGTGCATACTAGCATGTGTTCATGTGCATGTTTTTTTTGCATGTATGATGCTTGCCAAGATATATTACACTAGGAGTACCCTCTAGTCTGATTCCAATCAGAATCCTCAGTCCTATCACTATGATCAAGTCTCTATCACAATGTCAATTTGCTTCATTAGAACATTTCCCAGTTCTCCAGCAGGGTGCATCTCCAAACTTCTCCAAGTGCTTCCCACAAACACATAGCAAAGGTGTCTGGACCATGTGAGATCAGGGACACTCCAGCTTTATCTCCATGGCTCCACCTTAGATTTCTGCTGCAGTGACAAAATTACCAAGCTAATCATGTGATAAAGAAAAGTTTCCTTCTGGCTCACTGTTTCGGAGTTCACAGTGCATGGGTAGCTGTTTCCATGTGTTAGGCCTATGGTGAGGCAGAGCATCACAGCAGGAAGTACCTGGTAAAACAATCTGTTTGCCTCACAGTAGCCAGAGCAGGAAAAGAAAGAATTGTTTTTGTAAAAGTGTCCTTTCTTGCCATTAAGCCCAGTAGTCATAAATGAGCTAAGTCACTTCTGAGGTGAGGGATCTCAACCTCCAATCCCCTGTGCTAAAAAAAATAGCCCACCTCTGCTAACTGCTGCTTAGAGAATGGGAAGTTCTCAGACCCCTCATCCTAATTGGTAAGACTCTCATTTCAATACTACCAAGGCTGTGGTGTGAGGGTCGTGAGTTTGAGACCAATATGAGCAGCACAGTGTGATGCCATGTTAACAAGAAAAGAACATAGTTCAAATTCATAATAACTGGCATGCAAAGTCCTCATGCCAGCAGGGCTGAATGCCAGCAGCCACCATGGGCACAGTCCCAGCAACATCACTACCATCGCCCACAGGGAAAATGTTGTGGTTTTGCTTAGGGCAGTGGGTGCTCCCACTAATACAATATTCTTATCACCTGCTGCACACCACACATGGAAACAATAGAATGCCTGACTCATATCTGTTCTTAAGGATACCTGTTTACTGATGGGGAGAGACACAAAGAGTTGGGCAAATAGCAGATGTTGCTGAAAGGTGAAACATCAGGCAAGATGCAGACCGAACCAGGTAATGAACAGAATTTGAATGTATCCCACCAAAAAATCCAGAGTAATCGTCTACCCACCCATGCCCCCTGCAAGGTCATATCAGGCTGCAACTGACCCCAACTTGGGACTTCAATTTCTGGCTTGAATGGGATCATAGAGGGGAATCCTAGAGCAGGGTCAGGTTGGACCTGGGGTTAGGACTGTATGTGGAGCTGGCAGATGCCTGGCTTAGGATGTCACTAGAGACCTCAGTCCAATGGTTGGCTGTAAGTATTTGCATCTGTCTCAGTCCATATCTAACTAAGCCTCTCAGAGGACAGCCATGCTAACCTTGTGTCTGCAAGTACAAAATGGAATCAGTAATGATGTTAACGTTTGGTGCCTGTCCATGGGATGGATCCCAAGCTGGATCTGACACTGCTTGGCCATTCCTTCAATCTCTCCTCCACTATTGCCCCTGCATTTCTTTAAGACAGACACAATTCAGGGTCAAAAAACTTTGAAGGAGGGTTGGTGTCCCCATCCCTCTATTGGGGGCCCTGTCTAACTACTAGAGGTGGTCTCTTCAGGTTCCATCTCCCCACTCTTGGGCATTTTGGCTAAGGTCATCCCTATTGAGTCCTGGGTGCCTCTCACATTCCAGGACTCTGGGTCTTTCTTTTGGTTTCCTGCCACCTCACTCCACCCTCCACAGCTGCATATTTGCATTCATTCTCCTGGCCTTTTGGGTTTTTCTGCTGTCTCTGCCCATTTATGATCCTGTCTCCCTTTTCTCTTCCCACTCCCCTCTCCTAATCAGGTCTCTATTTCTCCCTGCCTCCGGTGACTATTTGGTAAAAATATGGTATGCTTTGTGCATTTGCATGTCATCTTTTTCTAGGGGCCATGGTATTCTTCTCCTTATTATTACATTTTAGTTTATGTTCTGCCGAAACAAGTACCACATCCTGATTTTATGGAGGCATTTTCTGAATTGAGGTTCCCTCCTCTCAAATGACTGTAGCTTCTCTGTAGTCAGCCTAAAGCTAGCAAACACACCAAGCTTAGGGCATGAGTACCTCACCTGAGTTGGATAGAGCAAACTGAGCTCACCTGTAGTTAGGTTACTATAGCAATCTCTTTCCATTTCACTTGCTCATGATCATTTTAGCTTGCCAGCATCCTTGAAATCCAGCCATCTTTCCCATGAGATTCTGAGAAACAATTTAAGAGACGACTTCCTTGAGACAAAGTTTAAAGACAATGCTTGTCCTGTGAGAGACTGTTCCCCAGGGATACTGTTTGCCCCCTCATACGCCCTCCCTACATGCCGCTTGCTTTGCTTTATATTGGGGTGTGTAAAACAATAAAATTTGACAGCTTGTTCAGAATACTGTCTGTCTCTTGTGTCTCTTGTCCCTCATTTTCCCCTAGGTGGTCCAGGGAACCCTGTTGACTGTCCTTTGGGATGGGACAGTCTGAGGAATGCCCCTCACCCTTTCAAGTTTCTGAGTTAACTCTTTCAGGAGGAACCATGTTTCTCTGACAAGACAAATGGAAAATAAATTCCCAGTTCCTGAACATGAGTTAGTGTGGGTCCTTAACCCCCAAGTTGTTTCTATTCCCTATCCCATAGCTGCCTTTCCTTATTGGGTGAATTTTATGAGGAATGGGATTAAATTTGTTTTGTTTCTGATATTGTGGGTTGGAGAATTTTCGTACTAGGCCAAACCCATCCTTCAGTGATTTTGGGGGGCAGTTGTCCTGAATAAATTTGACCTCTACTGGAATTGCCCACCAAATAACCATACTCATGCAGTCTCATGATCTACAATAGTAATGGTGAGCCCCTCCACATTTTATTCTCTGCTTTTTATTACTATTTTTATTCCCTGGCATACATAAAAATAATGTTCCCTTAGGTGGACACTAGCCCAGGTAACTGCCACAAGATCCTAGATGTCGAAGGTGAGGTGGGGAGGCCAGGTACCTGTTGAGCTACTCCATGCACCTGCTGAAGGATGTCACCCATAGGGGCATTATAGGAAATCCAAGTTAGGTCATAAGGCTGGAGACGGATGGTAGAGGACGAGCAGCTATTGGTTAAAAGCAAGGCTACTAGAAGAATAAGATTTGCAATTTGAGTTTCAAGACATTGTCTTTGTCCTTGACAACCTGCCATCTGGGTAAAATGTTCTCAGAGTCTGAAGGAGGAGGGTCTCTCTTAGGCAATTTTGGGTGTGGTGAGTTCAGGTGATGATTCTGTCTGCCTTAAGGGCAATGGGTGTAGTCAGCCCAACTAGGTAAAGTCTTTTCCAAAGGGGTAAAAGACTCTGTTTCTGTTGTCTATTCAGGAGTACCCTGTTGCCTGTAGGTAATTATGAGGAGTAGGTGGAGGCGCAGCCTCAGAGCTGGCTCAAAGGTGTGGACAGATAATCTTTCTGGGTATAAGCTAAGGCACTGAGAGAATCAAAATATATGTCTAGCAGTCACTTCAGCCATTACATCTGATTTTAGCTTGAGAATCATGGGAGGGCTAGCCAATCCAGATGCAGGTTGGCTAACCATCTATCTGCTTTTAAGATCTTTGGGTTCTGTTGGCCATGCCCCACTTATGCAGTCAGGCCCCAGGCTGTTCCTTCCTCCCTTCCTCCTCAGTGGACCACTGTCCTTGATATGACTGCTCCTGACAGTCAGTATGATGGGATTTTTCTGTTCCATATCTGCTGGGACCCAGGAATACAGTCTCCTAACTCCACCCCCAGCCTTGAGCCATCAGCATCAATCCTGAGCTTCCATCAATGCTGGTGTCCTTCTCAGTGGTCATTCTCATTGTCCTTCTCAATATGGCAGCTCCCTCATCCCATAGAGCAACACGGACTCTGCACATTTCCTGGAACTCTTTGCTGTTCCATTCTCTTGGGTACATGAGCATCTCTGACATGTTTGATCACAAGTCTTCAACTTCTATACTTTGTCATCTTAGGTTTTCTCTGTCTTGTACTGAGGTCAATCCTCTGACCAGTTCCAGGAAGACATTCCCAGAAGGCTGCATTAGGTCCAAGGGATTTGGCATTGTGTTGTTCTAGATTCATTCTGTTGCTGTGATAAAACACTCTCGTCAAAACCCACTTAAAGGGAAATGTTGTCTTGCTCAGTGTTCTGTTGCTGTAAAGATATACTACTGACTATTGCATCTCTGATAAAAGAGAGCATTTAATTGAGGCATGCTTCGGTTCTAGAGCTTTAGGTCATTATCCTCATGGTTGGGATCATTGTGGTACATAGGCATTTATGGTAACTGACAATTCCACATCCAGATCCAAAGGAACAGGCTCTGGGTTAGAAATGTGCTTTTTGAAACCTCAAAGTCCTTCTCCTGGGATTCACATCCTCCTAAACAGTCATAGCTACCCTTAACATGCCACACAACCTCCTCTCATAGTGCCATTCCCTTAAAACCCAGCATTCAAATATTTGAGTCTATAGGCACCATTCCTATTGTAACCACTGCCTTCCACTCCCTGGGCCCTATAGGCTTGTCACCATATCATAATGTAAAACTGCATTCATTCTGCCTTCAACAATTGCACAGTCTATCACAGTCTCAATCCCTTCTAAAAGGTCAAAATCTCTTAAGACTCAATGCAACCTCTTCACAGTAATACCCTGTAAGATTAAAATGAAAATGCAGATGCATACTTCCAACATACAATTGCAGAGATTATACATTTTCATTCCAGAAGGGAGAAAACAGATCGTAGCAAGGAAATACTTGACTAAATTAAAATGGATGACCAGCAGGTCAAACTTCAAATCATGCATCTCCATGTCTGATGGTAAAATGTTCTTCTGAATGCCAAATCCTATCAGCTTTGTTTACCTGCAAAGGACTTCTGTCCCTAGGCTGGATCTCCTCTTGTTAGCAGATCTCCTTGGCAGGTGTCCCATGACTCTAGCATCTCCAAATTCCTGGTGTCTTTAGGATAATCCATACTTCATCTTCACAGTTTCCCACACTGGCCTCTCTTGGCCTCCATACAAGGGCATCCCTGGCACACACCTGACCTCAGCAGCCTTATTGAGCTGAGAAGCGAGATTCCACAGCCTCTCCTTCTATCCTTGACTCTAAATCCAGAACCACATGGCCAAGGCTGCCAAGATTTGCTGCTTGCTTAGGGTGAAACATGGCCCACTAATTCAAATAGACTTTCTTCAGCTTTATGTATTTGATAGTTTCCTTGATAAAGTAGTCATCTTTTTAATTCCTTTTAACAGATTGGAAGCCTAGGTGATGGAAGTCTTTCCCTAAGGCCACAACTCCTTTCATTCATTTTAGAATCAGGCTTTTCTTTACATTTTAAAAATCTCATTGAGCACTGACCTTTCTGACTATACTTCCTGGTTCTCCTTCCTTCCTCAAACTGTATATTGTTTTTTTTTCTTACTTATTCCCGGACAACTTGCTGCTTTTCATTAGAGATCTGTATAGAAGTGACCACTAACAACCACACAACCCAATCCATACTAAAATGTCTTCACATCTCTGTCAAACCCATTAATCCAAACTCTTAATTTTTCTCCTCTGAAACCTTTGCACGGGGCCATCCTAATCATTACTGCTCCAGGTACTCTTGTGTCCCATGCTCCTACTACTACAGCCCACTGACTCCTGCTTAAGATGTTTAACTCCTTCCCTAATCCAATCGCAGTCCTCATTTGGCACACAAGCACATAGTCTGTCACAGCAATATCCCATGCCCAGGAACCAACTTGTTTATTGGTCAATGACCTATTTGAGAAGGATTGTGGCCCAGAAGTAGATATGGTAGCAAAGAGTTCTACAGTCCCATCTAAAGGCAGCAAGAAGAGAAACTAAAACGTTGGAATGGGTTTGATGAACTTCAAAGACCACGTGCTATGACATACTGCCCCGAATATGACTAAAACAGAATATGTTGTAATAGTTCTCACAAAGAAGTTCCTTGGCCTACCTAGAGAGAGAACTTGCTGATGGACATGTGTCTATAGCTTTATCACTATTTTTTCTTATCTTTTAAAGAAAAAACAATAAAGACCGTGGATAGGATCCAGCATACATCTGACAATGCCTTGGTTATTATTGGATCCACATTAGCAGCAATGTTGTTTATGGGATTGATCATCTCAGGATCCTGTTATGTATCAAGAAGACACTTATATGAAAGAAAGGTAGGAAACAGACTGGGATCTCACTCTTGTTCTTGGTAGTATGAGGCTGATGAGGACATAGGAAACACGGCCCAATGGTCTCCTCCGAGCCCCTGTCCATCACTGTGCCTGTCTGTCTTCAAGAATGATGTTCCTTCTTAGTCTTGAGCTGCCTCTTCATAGCAATGTTGGAGATGAGTGTTGTTGGACACAGGATGCTAGCAGAGTCAGCGAAAGTCTACAATCAGAGAAGCAGGGTGGAACAGAAAAGTCCTCCTGAGATGAGGGAGAATCCAAGAACCAACAATGTAAATAAGATAAAAGAAAATGGAGATGAGGCAATTCCTCCTCCTAAACAACAAAACCTTCCCTGAAGACTGTTATTAAAATAAATTTGCTTTCTGAGGATGATATAGTTCAGCACAATAATTCTTATACCTAGGGCCAAGTCTGTATATTAGTAGCTCCCAGCCTAGGACAGAATGATCAGATGATTCAAGGAGTTGACATTGATGGACTGAGCTGTAATCCCAGTACTGAGGAGGCTGAGGCAAGAGAATTACAAAGTTCAGCCTGGACAGGGCAGTGGTGGCTCATGCCTTTAATCCTATACCTTGGGAAGCAAAGGGAGGCAGATCTTTGTATTTGAGGCCAGCCTGGTCTCTAGAGTTCCAGGAGAGCCAGGGCTACACAGAGAAACCCTATCTCCAAAAACAAGGTCAGTCTGGGCTGCATAGTCACATCTTCTCAAAAGAACCAAAAAAAAAAAAAAAAAAAAAATCCATTCATTTAACTTGCTTTCTCTACCTAGGCCCAAGTCAGTGCTTGGGAAACTATGATTCCAATGTTTCTGTCCTCTGAAGCTGACGTCACCTGTGTTCATGCAGATAAAGGGATCTGAGAGCCCTCTGCGGTCATTGTTCAGTTTTCACAAATGCAGTCAAGAGTCAGAATACAGATTCGTGATGAAGATGCCAATGTTTTATTTTAATATATTCTAAAATTTCCCAATCAGCATAGACTGATAAAAGGTTTACAACTAATGTTAGGTGAGATATGTTTAAGTCAATATAATTATTTTGGAATAATTTTTATTGCATAAAATCCTTTAAATTTACCTGGATATTTGGTTAGACCTTCCATTCTAGCATGTGTATAACTGAGGCAGGAGGATTGCCATAACAGTTCAAGCCTGTTGTGGATAATACACTCAGCTCAAGGGAGCTAAGGAGAACCCTTGTCTCCCAAAAGCCAAATATGAAAGCTAAAATTCCAGCAAAGACAGAAACATTGGTATAATTTTCTAGCCTTTCATATTTACTGATTTTTCATGTTTCCTGGTGTTTTTAAATTTTTAATTCACTATATCGCTTTGGGGTACTCACATCTCTAGAAAAATCTGAAGTCTTATCATACTAGAGCTTAGAGTGGCCTAAGGATCTAGAATGAAGAATGACAGAGAAAAGGATGTTGTACTGAGTTCCATGGTCTGTGATGTGGGGGAGTGTCTGACAGATGAAGGAGGGGGGCTGCAGTGGGATGCCAAGGGGCACACTGTAATCCACACCCTCTGTCCTCTTGCTCTCCAGAAGGATGTGCAGTCTTCATCACCATCTCTGTTGGGTGACTCTTTGACATTGCCCGAGACGAGTTCAGCAAATGAAGCAGATGAATTTCCTACAGCATCTCAGAATTTTGTGCTGTTGACTTTGGACCACACAGATGGGAACCCATGAGACTGATGGCAGACAGAGCCTCACACACCAGGGCATCAGAGTGCACTAGGCCTTTGCCATCAGGGGCTTCCTCTTGCTCTGTCTCTTTCCTTTTTCATGCTTCCATGATAGCACTGTGGAGATCCGGCAGGGCCTGGCTCTAAATAACTCCTCACAATGGCTTGCCCTGAGTGACTCCATTTTATGAAAGCACTTTGCTCACTTCTGAGTGTAATGCAGACATTGGAGAACATGGAACCTCACTTTAAACACAGACATGTCAGTCAGGTACCATCCATGATGCAGATGTTGATAATTAACTTAATCCCAAAAGTAAAAATATGCTTCCCATGAACTTATCAAAATAGGTTTGAAGTTGAGAACACATGTGCATCTCAGATCATCTCAGAGAAGCAGGTCTGAGGATATCTCACCCTCACCTGGACCCCTAAAGAGGTGAAGTCCCCTGCCATGATTATGGCCCCTACAAACTTGCCCTCTGGCTATTTGTGTGGTCAGGAGCCTGCTCGCAGAAAACTCCTGAAAATCTTCAGGCTTCAGCTCCATCCACATTGCTAATGCCTCCTGCTTGAATCACTGGCTGACAGTTCATCTGCTGCTCCATGCTAATGTGGGTCTGCATCTCACCTGCTGGATCCTGGGGTCCCGCACCTCTCCTCTGCTGTTTACTCAGTCCTGAGGCCTGGTGCAGTCCTGCAGCCCTGCAGCTCTCCACTACCTTCCTTAGCAGCTCTCTAACCACCTGCATGGAGTCTGTCTGTGGGACTAGGATCCTCTGTCTCTGCCTCCAGTCTGGTCTTTGTTAACTCTAATGGCAACTGGTTCACTCTTTAATGCAGATCTGTGATCTAAGTACATATGATAACTCTGTGGTATACAATGTGTGATCTGAGAGTTTATCTAGTAATTGAGACGGAAGTAAGAGCAAGAGGTTGACCAGGAGACAGTAGTCAAAGATAATTAGGAGTACTTGCTAATTACATCCTGTGAATTGGATGAAGATGGTAAGTTCACATATATATGTGAGCACCAGTTTTCCTGGAATAGGTCACTGATTCAGGATTTTACTCACAATATTTTCTAGTGAGTAAATAGTCCATTTGCAAAGAAATTCAAAATACCCTATCTTTTTTTTAAATAAATGAAATGTTTGCTGATAGGAAGAACATTCAGCATCCCTACTAAACCCTGGTCAACATAGACTAAGTTTACTCCACTGACCCAGTTCCTAACTCACCACAACATTGTAGCCTCACACTGTTCAGGGTGAGATCTAAACAAGGTGATAGGAACAGGAGAGCCGTCCATCAGCCTCTCACAGGGAGTGGGTTATCAAAAATAAATAATAAAGGCTAAAAAGAAGTGAGGAACCCTCATATCACACATCTATGATTATTCATGTATAAGATGGCTATAAAACTATACTATCCTATGAATTTATACCATACAAAAGAAAACTAAGAGAAATGTCTGCTTGAGTAAGAAAGATGAGTTATATAGTAAGTAAAAGATGATTTCTCGAATGGTGCGATCTGTAGGGACCCACAGTGCCCAGAGTTCGTGTTAGGAACAGGTGACACTAACAGTCCTCAACTAATAACTGCCATGCCAGGAACTCCCAGGGAGATTTGGCATATGCACAGAAATGTCACATTTAGTGACCCATAATGATACAAACATTTTAGTGATGAACAAAGGAACAAAGACACTGCTCACTCATATAGTGCTTGCCTCTCCTAAGCATGAGCACCTGAGTTCCCTCCTCAGAACCCATGCACACTGCAATGACACATGTTTGTAATTACAGTACAGGGGATATAGAGAGAGAGAGGTGCATCTCTGAGACTTCCTCCTCAGCTGGAATAGTTGAATTGGTGAGTTTCAGTACAAAGTGACTCAAAGCACAGTGTGCATGGCATCTGGAGGAGTGACATGGAAAGGAAATTTGTAATCTCCATACATATGCAAACGAGCATGCACACATGTCTATATACACACATGTGCGAAAAGGATAGACAGCTAGTGACTTCCCAAGAGGAAATATTCCTGAGCAGAATATGGGATCCTTTAGTACTAATTCCGAGATATTACCTGGCCTTCTTTCTGTCCATATTTGTGTTTGTATTTGGATACGAGGGAAACATCTCTTGTCTTCTTAGATATTAAGTTTCGTAGAACCATTATTCAACTACTGGCGTGAGGCGTGAGAATTGGTTAGATACACACTCTAATTTCACGAGATATATTGAGGTACTGAGTCAGATTCCAAGCAATAGACTCTGGTTATTATAAAAGAATATTTCCAGTGAGGTTTGGTCTGTCCCTATTGTATTATAACATTAATTCTGTATTGGACGGTCTAAGCCTATGACTGACTTCTCACATTTACACTCTTTTGTTGTGTAAGCTTTGTACCTTGATTTATAGCTATCCATTAAATAAAACTGGCTTTAGCCAGTTACTGGAGGGTTTATAGGTAGATTGTTTTGTGGTGAGCTGGGAAGAGGATATGGAAGAAGGAGAAAGAGGGGGGAGAGGAAGCCTACATGAGGAGAGCTGGAGAAAAGCCCGTGTCCAGGAGAAACAGCAAGTGTCTGGGGTACACCACTGGAGAGGTAGCCAGGGCAGCAGTTAGAAGAGTAGATTAGGGGTTAGCCTCCAGTAATTGTCGAAGCCAAATAAAAAATGGCAGTCTGAGTCTCACTTATTTGCTACTCAAGGATAAGCTTAAATTCTAGATATTTTGATTTTTCTTTCCATGGAGGGAGAATTTGATTCTTCATTGCTACCCTGAAAGATTAGCAGATCATGTTGTGGACAAATGATACAGATCACTTCCTTTTGTAGGGGCTTGGTTGCTGAGATTAAGACATTGAGAATCCCCTGTGGGGATGCTGAGCTGTGGGATAGTGTCATAAGAGCATAAAAATTAAGAGATTGCCTGACAATTTGGAGAGTGGAAGGAAGGTTGTTATATGAGGTTGAAGGCCAGACTCTGCTATCAGTCAGAGGTCAAATGGTCCTTGGTGCTGACAAGATACGTGTTGGTGTGGATGCTAGAGATGGAAAACCCTGCCACACATTATCTCCATCTTAGTGGCTTCTAATCTCGAAGATAAAAATCTTACTGAAAGATAATTTGAGAGCAGCCAAAGACACTGCAGATTTAAAACCAGAAATAGGTTGTGAACTGGAGTAAAGAATTTTCAGCCTCAGTAGTTAAAGTGGGAAACCACACTCAGGAGATTTGTGGTCAGGCAGGAAGTCTGATGATAGTGACTGAGGATGAGGAGAAATGACAGAAATGTAGAAGTGAGAGATTCACAATGTGATGTGAGGACCTCAAGTTATGGCTACCCATTAGAGTCTCAGGGTGTTCCGTGTATGTTGCACCAAACCTTCAGTGAAGGAATAAACAAAAGTCCCCACATGGCTCCTGCTCTCCGTTAGAGCCTTTATAGGTTGAGTGCTATTAACCTTCCTCACAATAACCCACAGAGGCTGGCCTTGTAATGACTCCAGTTGGAGGGATGAGCAGGACCTGACAGGAGCTGAGACAACTCCCATGGTCTTGCATCCTGATGAAGAAATTTAAGATTTAAGGCACACTTAATACACTGGTTTAATAACTGGTGCTCCTGAAAAGGTGGAGTTGAAGTTTGATCTGGATTTATGGCAGTATTCAGTGACAACCTTGAGTTCTCTGATCATATACTAAGACACAAGCCTCTCTGCATCTCATAAAAGGTCGGAGTAGAGGAAAAGTCACTGTACAGGCTTCACTCAGATTGACAGATGTGGAGTTGAGATGAAAAGGATCATAAATGAAGATTCATGGCTTCAAACGGTTGATGACATAAAGTAAGGAATAACTCAGGAACAAAAAGTGGCTTTATTAGTATGTAGAGGGCTTTAACAACTTAAGTTCTCAAGTTGAACTGGGTCCTGATAAGAATCCTAATTGCAACTGAAAGATTTTTAATTCATATTATTTGTAGCTACATTCTTGAGAGGGTCTTTAAGAATATGTAGCTGGCCACCAGCTTCCCTGTGTTGTTGGCAGCTGTATCTCCTTAGTGGTCACTTTCAGGGGTGTTGGAGAGTTTTAGGGGCCCCTTGTTGCATTTCCTCCACTCATCTTCTGGACAAGGGAATCTCTCTGTGAAGTGACTCAAAGCTCAAAATCGGGGGCCTCCATATTCTCTCTGAAGCTGTCATATCCTTTTAGAGCTATCCCACTGTCCTCTAAGCTGGGACATGGCCAGCCTGCAGATGAAGGGGAAAATCCTGGCTGCCAGCTCAGCCCTTGATCCTCATTGCTTTAGGCCTCTAGTGATGCCTATTGACAACTCAGAGAGTCAGTCACACCAGACTTGAAGAACCAATAGTGGTTTTAATCTGTTACATAGCTTAATGAGTGACCAGCTCACAGCCCAGGATACATATGTATGTGTCCAAATCAAATTCAAGGACTTCCTTAATATATTATAAGGCAGTTTTGCAAATGACTGTAGGTAATTCCATTGTATATTCCTCAAGCATGAATTAGGAGATTACTTTGTGTCACAAGATCAAGTGGTTAGACACTTGTGATGAAGAAATGTTGAAAAAAAAAACTGAGTTCAACTCAATCTTGTCTAAGACTTCATTATTAATGAGTTAAAGTTTTGGCAAACTCAGAAGAAATAACTAATCATACATGAAATTCAATATATATATATGTATATATATATGTATATATATTTAACTTATACCATCTTAAAGTAAATGACACCTCCAAAGGTGGTGCAGTTTGCTTCTCTCTACATTGAGGCAGAAGTAATATGCGGATTGGTTTCTTACCAGAGAAAGCTGTGACTAAAGAGCATTGTGAGGGTGGTTTTCTTTGGCATTGTATTTACATTTTTTTCTGTAAGTCAGCATCTGGGGTTTTCTAATTGTAGTGAGTGCGAGATCAAGAAACTAGGGAGACAGAAAGCTCTGATCCCAAAGGATCCTTTTATTTGGTTCACAATATTTCTTGGCTTTTTTGCTAAATTTTGCAGAAATTGCTCTATGCTGACCTAATTTTCGTTATTGCAGACCATTCCTATGAGCTTAACCTGAGAATTGTATTCTAGTTAAAGAGTGTTGGGAGGAATATTTCCTTCTGACCTGTGTATTTTTCCCCATTCTTTAATATTCTTGAGTACTTGCAAAACACCTTAAAAGAAACTGCTCAAATGTAGGTTTATTAGAAATATCCTCTGCATTTGCATTGATGGTGGTGTAAGTTCTGAGAACTTGCATGATCATGACAATAGTTTATCATGGTTAAAAATAAGAAGAGATAAACCTGTTGCCAAAATGAGTTAACCTATTCTGATGACCACAGCTGTGTGAGTTCTTTAGCAGAGAAAGTTGTTTTTTAAACTAAACTACTGCTTTTCTAAGGCACTGTATTTTCAAGCTAAGCTCTGGTTTGTTGTTTCCCTCTTCTGACTTGCAGTAGAAGAGCCTTCAAAAACTTGAATGCAGGGATTTGTGAAGACAGCATAAGTTTAAAGTGTCTGTGATGAAACTCACAACAGCAACAAGTTTGGGGTTTTCACACATTCATGCACATGTTTTGGAATAGATTTTAGGGAGTGTTTACTCTCATTTTGGATTTTTCCTGTTTTTGTTACCAACTTTCTAAGATTTAGCTAATACATACAGACAAATCCTAGGACTGTGCAGTGGGAGACTAGTAGGAGGTGGGAACATGCTGCTGTTGAGAGTGGACCTGTTGGAATGTCTCTGTTTATTCAGTACTACCTCCTGCAGCTCCAATGTAAATGGAGTATGTGTATGTGTATAGTTTTGTAGCTAGAGTGTCCTCATTCACCTTCATATGTAATTATGCTTAGAGTGACAATTTTTTTCTTCCTTTTAACTTCAGGCCCTTGTATGTTGTGTCTCTGACTTGAAATAGCAGAGAAGACAGATTTCGCTGCCTTCCTGATGAGACTGGCACCTTAGAGTTTCTATGGAAAGAATAATCACAAACAAAGTTGTAGAAGTCACTTTATTGTTTTTCTGTCAACTTCTAATTACTTAAATAAAATACATTGTTTTCATAGTAAAAAAAAAATTTAAGTGGTAAACCCCTTGTGACAGAAAGAACCTTTAGCTTTTCACTGTCTTTTAGCAATCATTTACAGTGAAATTGGTTTATGGTTCAAATCCTTCTTGCCAGGAAGTATATTCTCCCCATCAGAAATGCATTGCTTTGCCTAATACACAGATTAGCATACTTTTCTGGATGCTTCCTTCCTTTGTTAGATTCCTGAGATAATTTAGGCTTCTTTTTTCCTGGAAGGTTTAAAACTCTGAACACAGCAAACCTCATTGTGTTTTGTGTGTCACAAAGTGGGTTTAGATGTATAATGTTACCAATATTGTCATTGGTCAATGTGGTTTTTGATACCTAGCATCAATAACCCGGTGATATTGTTTGTATAATGCTCATATTTCTCCCTTTTGTCACAAGTTTAAAGCAATCTAATGTGTTATGTTTGCTTTTTTCTCATGAATTAAAACAAATTCCCACAACCCTTTTGTGTTCTCTTTCTTATTTAAGTTAAGCAATTTCAGGGAAGGACTGATGCAAACATTAGCATATAGCATCTATCTAAAGGTAGAGAACATATACATCAAATCCAAGACACAGACTAGAGCTGAGCCAGGCCACAAAAATGACAAAAAACTGCTTCTGTGAACATGAGTTCACAGAAAGATCTAGGCACAGAAAAGCTAATTGACTAAGTATATCCTCAGAGATGTGAGATGCTGGAACACCACTGGTTCCAAGATATATTGTCCTGGGTCATCTTAAGCCCACTTAGGAACCATTTATTGCCTCCCCTAGTTAGTGCCCTAACATTATTTTGACTATTAGATATACCCTGAGATTGAGCACCTCTGGATTTCTCCAACATAAAAGGTAGAATTTTAAAAGATAGCACCTGAGCGCCAGAGTCAAGATGCCCAACACTTGGTGTAAGCCAAATGCCATATGCACCAAATGATGTATTTGAAAAATTACTGATTTATGGCTTTCCTTCTGTCTTTAGTATAAAAGTTTGTAAAATTGTTATCATATAAACTTGTAGGTTATCTAAATCTGGTCTCATTCTTGTAGCCTGGCCATGGTATTTAATTTATCTCCAGGATAATGGTTTCTTACCTCTTTAAGGGATGTTTTCCCCTTATTTCCACATTGAAGCAAGCACTGTAATAGGAAGACCATATACCATGATTAGTTTTCATCAGAACAGACCCTTAGTAGGGACAATGTGGGAGGTGGGGGACTTGGGCACAGAGTTCATGCAGAACCGTGAGAGTGTCACAGTGAAGTCAAGGAATGGAAAGTGAAGCCACTTCCGGTGACTTGGATGACAGACGAATATTCCTCTAGTACTGGCAGGAGATGTTTGAGGGAGGAAGGACAACTTCTAATTCTTCCCTAACTTCCTGTACAATGTTCTGCAGCAAGGGTGAGGAAAATCCCACAGCTAAGCAGGGGAAGGAGTGTGTGAGAGGGCCCTGCAGGCTGAGGCTGGGAGGAGGGAGGAAAGCAAAGGGAAGTCAGAGGGAAGGAGACTGGAAAGAAGAGGACCGGCTGGGGTACACAGGGCAGCCCTCTCACACCTGAGGACCCTGTCACATAGCCATGAGGGCTATCTGTATCACAGACTCCTTGCCTGAATCGTGACCAGAGAGGTTTAACTTACAGGATACACCTGACATGATATCAGCAAGCCACTGGTGTTCCAAACGAAATGTTTGTTCTGTAGAAGAGTCAGAACATCAACTCTAGCCAGTCTGTGTGAGTGTATCCCTGGAGAGTTTAGAAAGCACAGCAACCAAGAGTCACAGTTGTTCATTCCTACAGAAGACACAGCTCTGAGCCTGCAAGTACCCACTAGGCTTCAGACCTACGGTCTCCATCTCTGCTCATAAGCCACGTCTTCTCTGTGAGCATCCTAACAGAAAGAGCTTCCAGGACCCTGGGTTTTAAACCAGTTCTCACTCCAAAACTCAGATGAGCAGATTGACATTGAAGAGGTACTCTGGACACTTACAATCTGAAACTGACTACAAGTCAGCTCGGAGGGTGTGCTGGCTAATTTGATATGAACACAATATGGACTCATCAGACTGCATGGAACTTGAACTGAGAATTTACCTTTATAATACTGAGTTGGAGGCAATCCTATAGAGTCTTTACTAATTGAGTGATTGATGTGGAAAAGCACCATATTGTTGGTCATGCTCCCTCTGGAACGGTGGTCCTGGGCTCTGTAAGAAAGCAGACTGAGTTAGTAACAGGATCAAGGATGTATGCAGCACCCCCTGCCCCTGTAGCCTCTGTTTCAGTTTCTGCTTGAGGTCCTTTCATGATTTCCTTCAGTGATACACTCTGATGTGGAAGTGTAAGCCAAATATATCTTTTTGTCCACAATTGGTTTGGGTCATGGTGTTTCATCACAACAACATTAATCCCAACTACAACAGAAATTGGTTCAGGATTGTAAAGTATTGCTGCTACAGACCTGATGATGTATTGTGGACAGGATTGTGGAAGAACTTCCATACTTTGGGCTAGAAACATCCCTAAGTGTTCAGAGCTCAGTGATCTGTCCTGTAATAGCTTGGAAGAGAAGAATATTGAGATCAGTTCTGAGAATAGAGGCCTGCTTATGAAGATTCAGATGGAAGCAAAGACTCTACTAAGCCATTTATCCAAAGAATCTGTGGTGTCTGCCAAGCAGGTGCTGAAGAATGGGGTGTGATTTACAAGAGACCAGACCAAGTAAAGTAAACATTTGCTTTACTTGGACAATGGATGCTGTCAGCTGGGGGGGGGGTAAAGATCATTGATGGGAAGTCTTCTAGGAAGGGTTTCCTGAGTGTTAGCACACAGAAGCTGTGTTCTAGACATGGCCTAGGCTGTACCTTGTGGTGGCAGCTGAACCTGGCATGGTGTGTCTCCCAGGTGGCATGGCTGGAGGGATGGAAGGGTCACAGAGAGCAGCTGAGGCTCAGCATTGTGAAAGGACAGGAGAGGAAACTGGTGAGGGTGAAGCCTCCGGAGCAGTCAAAGGCCCACAAGTGAGGGGATCAAGAAGAGAAGCTGAGGTTTCATGAAAAGAGCTGAGGAGAAGCTGTAGATGAGGGCACAGCTCGCTTGCGACAAGAGACACCAACATTTTGAAGATGCCATTACTGTGAGATGAGCACGAAGAACAGCCTCCGCTGTGTCTAGGAGACAACTATAGCCTAGAAGACACTCTGTGAGCTGGAGAATTGCTTAAAGACATTGAGGTGATCTATAAGACTGTGAGTGCATCCCACACATTGGAAACTGAGTTATTTGTGGTGGGAATGGGGTTTCGTTTTGTTAAGATTGTGACGGTGGCATGGTCCTTTCTGCTTCAATTTAAAAAGGATTTAAGTTAATTTTGAATTGTGATACTTAAGCCCACAGTTAGAGACTTTTAATTCTTAATAGATAATTTTCATTTCTAAAGAGTCTTAAGATTTTTACAGATATGGAACTTTTAAAGTGCTTGAATTGGCAAAAACCTTTGGAGATGGCATGTCATTGTATTTTGTTTGTGAAATTATATTGATGTGCTATGTTGGGTATACATGAGGAAGGTTCTGACTGAAAAATGTACTGTCAAAATAAATAAATGTGTTGTGTTTGAGTGTCAAGGTGACAAGATTCATTTGTTCTGGCTAATTTTATGTCTAGTTGTCACAAGCTGTAGCTTCATCTCTAATTTTCTCTGGGTCATGAGGTTGTATCTTAGTAACCACAACTAGAGGAAAGGGGACTCACCATGCTACAGAGGGCAAAACCCTGATCCCCAGAGACCTTTGCATGAGGGTGTCTGTCCAGAAATGCAAGTGGAAAACACAACTGTTGTCAGTCGTGCATTTTATGCCTCCCATGATGAAGAATAGCAAGAACTGTCACATAGGGAAGTGAGGAAAGGGTGAGGAGATGCGCACAGTGTGCTCAAGCTTATAGAAATGAATATCACTCTCCCTTCACTATTAGAGGCCACATATGAAGAAGAAATTATCACATAAGCCTTTCAGAGAAGTCAGAGAGTCATTTGTTAGCTTATACCCTGATATAAGCTGACAAACACAGGTGGTGCAGTCTGGAACCTGGAGGCCATTGGATCTCCTGAAAGAGTCTCCTGATTCTGAAATCTTCAGCTGTGCATGGACTGCTCAACAACCACCACAAGCCACAGAGGAAAAGGAAGAAGAGTTTCCAACCAGGCCACCAAAGGTTTGCCTCACAGGGATGAGCCCAAAGCACGGACTAACACAGAGGTAGTGAACGCGGCATAGGATGGGAAGAACTGGATGTGAGAGCAAAATAGGGTGGAATGATGGTAAATGCTGTTCTCCAGCCATGAGTTCAACGTTGAACTGCTGAACTCTCAGCAGCTCTGAGAACTTGCTTGATCCCTCCTCAAGAGCAGGTCTGTAAACACACACACACACACACACACACACACACACACACACACACACACACTTGAGAACAGAGGCAGGGGAACCTTAAAGAAAGGCATCTGGAGGGAATGGAAAGGAGAGGCTGATTCAGGGGTTGGCATGGATGATTTATATTTTACACATATATTAAAATACCATAATAAAACCAAGTGTTTTGGTGACTTTCCCATCAAATGGCTGCTTGACACACATCACTCACACCTGGAAAGCATGGGCCAGTCTGTGTAAATATTAATGGTCATCCCTGCACTTGCTGCAGAATCTTGGTGAAGGCAGTTAAGTATATTGTCTAATATGGAATTACCCAGAAGGGAACCAATTCTATGACCTCTGATCATGTACCACAGAGGCCTTTGTTCTGACACCAGAAAAAGGCGTCCAGGGTTGAGATTGGCTGTAAGGCACCTGATGTAAAGTCTGATGTGGCCTATAGTAATCTCTGTAGTGTGTAGGACAAGGTCAGATACTTGCTGGTTGTATTATGTAGACCCAGAGGAAGGCCCTTCACTTGAGAGCCTTAAGGACCTGCACGGTTTTGGAACTAATTAAGTTTGGTATTTGAAAAACTGACTTTTTAAGTGCTTAAAGAATTATGCTGCTAGGTTACTGACCCATGGAAGGCTATATAAATAATGGAAGAAGGAAGGTCTCTCTTTGCCTGCTTCTCTACACCCTTTCTAGCAAGTCTCTTAATTTGCTGGTATGGGAATATACTTCCTTGGAATTCTTGCAGAGACACCCAGCCTCATAAAGTGGACAATATCCAGATTTTTGGACTTTGAGTACATGGGCACCAAGGTTGAATTACCTAGATGATGGTATGTATGTAAGTTATTCTAATAAATGTATATGTGTGTGCATGTATATAAACATATAGTATATATTGTATATAAATATATAGTATATATTGTATATAAATATATGCAGTGTATATGTTGCAAGATATTTCCTATCCATTCACATTGAGGCAGTGAGAGGCCAGTGATTAGAGGGGAGAGAGGAGGAGGAGCTAAGAGAAGCGAGGGGAGGAGAGAGAGAGAGGAGGCAGGAGGGACTAGTCAAGTGGAGCAGGGAAGGAGGTGCGGATATCCAGATGTCTCCAGATGTATTTCTGGTGTTTTGGAGAGATTAGAAATATTGGAGATAACTCCTGGGCATGTACCCAGAAGTTTCCCCAGCATGCAATAAGGACACATGCTCCACTATGTTCATAGCAGCCTTATTTATAATAGCCAGAAGCTGGAAAGAACCCAGATGTCCCTCAATAGAGGAATGGATACAGAAAATGTGGTATATTTACACAATTGAATACTACTCGGCAATTAACAATGAATTCATGAAATTCTTATGCAAATGGTTGGAACTGGAGAATATCATCCTAAGTGAGGTAAACCATTCACAAAATACACACATGGAATGCAGTAACTGATAAGTGGATATTATCCCAGAAGCTCTGCATACCCAAGACACAATTCACATATCCAATGATTCCCAAGAAGAAGGAAGAAGAGGGCCCTGGTCCTGGAAAGGCTTGATGCAGCATTGTAGGGACATAGAAGTGGAAGGGGTTGATTGGGGAATGGGCGAAGGGAAGAGAGTTTATGGGACTTATGGGGAGAGAGAACCAGGAAAGAGGTAATCATTTGAAATGTAAACAAAGTATATAGAAAATAATAATGATAATAATAATAATAATAATAATAATAATAAAAAGAAATATTGGGGTAAGATCTTATCATTGTAAATTGGCTTTATAAAATTGGGAGTTTCTTATACACAAATATATTTGGTTAATGATTCAAGTTTAAGAGTCAGGCTTTATTGGATACTTGGAAGGAGAGGGAGCTGGGCAGAAGAGTGGGACTCCCATTGTTTACAGTCTATGATGGAGAGGAAACACAGCTGGGATAATGTGAGAGCTAGCCAAAAGAGAGATTCTCCCTAAGCAGGAGATGCAGGAACTTGGTACAGGGGTCGTACTCTTAATATAATTATTTTCCCAGTTCATGTATACCAGTGTGTGTGTGTGTGTGTATGTGTGTGTGTGTGTGTGTGTGTGTGTGTGTGTGTGTGTGTGTGTGTGAGCGTAGTATCTATGTGGTGGCTATTCTTGGACGTCAACACTTGGAATTAACTAAGATCCCAATCTGGGCCACATGTGAAAAGGATTTTGGATTAACTAAAAGTGGCAAATCTAATTCTAAACAAGGTACTTAGTGTTGGAAAACACATGTTTAATCTCGATCTGCTGACCTGTGAAAACCTACTTCTAATATAGGATAATACTTCTGCAGGAAGTAATCTTTTGGAAGAAGTAAACTCTTCATATGTCCCTAATTGCTCTGGCCTAGCATGTCCATTTCTTCGCCGTCATTAGAGCCCACCACTTCAGGATTTGAGCATGTACTGGAGACCACCTGTGATATCCATCCTTGTCTACTGAGCAATTTTTGGATTCTTAGTATTTCCATTCAAAGCATCCATGTCTGGATGAGCTGGACTCCAGCCTGCGTGTCATTGCAATAAATCCCCTTTGTGTATATAGAGGTTCACTCTATATGTTGTCACACTAGAGCGCCCTGACTACCACACCTGTCATGTGTTTAAGGTCATGTATGTTTCACAAGTTAAACTCTTTTTCATTTGATCAGTTGAGGCTCATCGGCAGTTATTTTGGAGGATGTGGAGACCACTGCTATCTCCATTAACCTTCCCATTCAATAATACTCTCTGCTGGAATGTACAAGCACATTGCTCTCTGTGTATGGTTTCCCTTGTGAACACTAAAGACATTTCCTTCATTATGACTCATCCTGCTTGTTCTAGAATGCATGTTGAGCATGCCCTACCTCTGTACTCTGCATGATCTCTTTAATCGGGAAATTTGTCTTACCTGAACCAGGAGTGCTTTTGACTTGTGCCATTGTTCCCTGTTCTACCTGGGACCTAGACGACCTGGGAGCAAGGGCCAAAACAGGAGGGAGGGAGGAAAAATAAGAGTTTGTATACTGAAGAAGCCACAAGGAGTCACACTTTCAGCATATAAAAACATGTATATGTTTTTAATGAGCTTTTCTCTTCTGGGTTGATCGCACTCTCCCCAAGAAGCTACCTATCAGCAGACCCAACCCTATGCAAGAGAAGGATTCTTCAAGTTGTTGGTCGGGCTGAATAAGACATGTCCAAAACATCCAGGCTATTGCTGTTGCCCTAAAGAACAGGAAGGTAGGTCTCTATTGCTGAAGACGCCATACAGTTCAGACAGGAGGTCATGAAGCCCTTTAGCTGGAACTGACCAGAAAACCTCCTTCCTGAGGACTTTGAAGGAACCAAAAGTACCATACAAGTTTCTAAGTAGTGAAGGAACCAAAAGTCCCACCAGTGAGCATAACTATGAGTCACAACAGTGACCAGCATGGCATCTGTACCCTTGAATGTGCATTAGTGGCACAAATACATTGGTGGTATCCAGTAGATGTCTAGATGAACTTGAGTCTTGCTCAAGAAGAGGGGTACAATGCCTGATTTTGGAAACCTAGCTAACTCTTCAGTGCTAACATAATCATGATTATTGGAGGAGAATCTATAACCACTACTTTACTAAACCAGAAAAATCCCTAGCATCAATCTATGAGCTTTGTCCTTACACACAGGTATTGTAGTCTTTAACCCTCATCAGGAAAGGTTTCTTTACAACAGAGAGCACTAGAGAGAGCACAACAGAAATCCACAACTAATCCTATGCAGAGTTGTTGAGTCCAGGACTGTCTTAGGATATTCAGTGCTGTGAAGAAACATCTTGACCAGGGCCACACTTATAAAGAAAATATTTCACTAGGTTGTTTTACATTTTCAGAGGTCAGTTTATTATCATCATGGTAGGAATCATGAAAGTCTCTAGGCTGATATGGTGCTGGATAAGGAACTGGGTGGGAGTTCTTCATTTTGATCTAAGTACAGACAGAGAAGTCTTTCTCTTCTGCAGGCAGCCAGGAGAAAGCCAGAGTAAGGTCTCTGAAGTACTGTGTAGAACTTGAGAATAGTAGGAGACCTCCAAAGTCCACCCCACAGTGTAACACTGTCCGCAATAAGGCCACACTTCCTCCAATAAGGCCACACCTGCTATCAGTGTAAATCCCTATGGGCCCTACATATTCAGATCACCAATGAGTACATCTACAGACCTCTCCTACACCTAAGGCTCAGAACACATTGTAGACCAAAAAACAGAGTCTAAAAACCTGTGGATCAGGGCCTTTGCTGTGAATTACATCAGAAGCTATACTGGTGAAGACTCACAAAACAGATGGCTTAATGTTAACTGAACCAGGAGCAAACCAGTGTCCACACCAAAGTGCTGAGGTGAAGGGAGCACCTTCACAAAGAACTACAGGCAAATGGGCAATGCTGGGAGGAGGAGAGGTGGCCCTGCACAGAAAAGAACACACAAGTTGGTTGTCCAGTATCAAATGGTCAGTCCTAGAAACACACATATGAGTGACATTACATAGACTCAGCAGGTTCTACTTGGAAATACATATGTACATATAAATTTATATATACTAATACAATAGCAATGGACAGGAAAAGAGTTCATGAATTTGAAAGAGGTCAGAGAGGGGTCCATGGGAAGTTCCTGAGGGAGTAAAAGGAAGGGGAATGTGTTCTAATTAAAAAACAATGGCAAAAATTAATTAAAAAATAATTATATTTCTATCTTTCCTGAAATTTGAGGAAATCTTTATTTATAGAGATTATATTGAAGAGTTTCACTGATCCCCTATGTGATATTGAAATGAAAACAGGACTATTGCTAGGGGAAGGTGTGAATGACCCGAAAGGTACTGCAACCCCATAATAAGAGTAATATCAACTAACTGGAGCACTCAGAGCTCCCAGGGACAAATCCACCAACCTAAGAGTCATGGAGGGATCCAAGACTCCAGATACATATGTAGCAGAGGATGGCTTTATCTGCCATCAAGGGCAAGGGAGGGAGGTTTGATGCCTCAGCATACAGGGATGCTAGAGGAGTGAGGTGTGAGGGGGTGAATGGGTGGAGAAGCAACCTCATTGAGGGAAAGAGTGGGTGAGGGGGAATGGCATGGGATGAGCAGGTTTGTGGATGGCTTAACCAGGAAGTGGGATATCATTTGAAATGTAAAAACAAACAAACAAACAAAGCAAAACAAAAAGGGCCATTATCCAGCTGTGTAAGGGATAATATCCAGCTGTTTAAGGGATCCCAAAGCAAGGAATGGTGAGTTCTGTAAGGACAGTGTTTCCCTCTCAGACTCTGACTATTTCAGTCTCTTATATGGGGGTGTGTGAATGAATTCAATTGGTCAATCCCACACAATGGGAAGAGGGATGAGAACCAATGAACCCCCAAGTCCATCTTGGAGTCTTGTGGGAAGATTAAGGTACCAATAGAATGTCATGAATTTGTACATCTATCCAAATGTTGTACAGACAAACTATGTTCCTGACCACACTGAAAGTTCCCAAGCCAGTGTGTGAGGAGAGTGCTCTGCACAGTGGGTCTGTCAGACTCATCAGTGGGTGTCATTAGCTGTGGCTCATCCTGTACAGACAAGCACTGAGCATCTCAAGTTCTTTTCCTGGAATAACCGAAGTTGGAGGTACTAGTTAATGTTCACTCGAAGTTAATCTCTGTGTTGTATATTCACTCATCTCACACACACACACACACACCCACACACACACACACACACACACAAAACTGAGAGCAGATTCACAAATTTGTTCCCAAGGGCATGCTGAAACAGTGGTGAATTCATTACACTGTAGACAGAGGATTTGGAAAGTCAATAAAGAAGAACTCCTAAGAGAACAGAAGCCTTTTGAGACATGCTTCCCCAGTGAGGTCTAGGACATGTGGGATTCAGATCTGGGGCTCTGGGCAGACATGATCACCAACACAAAGAGCTGATGCTAGTGAAAGACCCTGGGACCTAAACCAAGGTGCATGGAACCTGTGGATCCACACAACAAGGTTAATCTCTGTCCTGTAAGCCACACACACACACACACACACACACACACACACACACACACACACCTTTACAAATATATAGTAGACCTGCAAAACAGACTCAAAGAAAAAAAAGACAGATCCACAAACGATCTGCCAGGGATCTGAACATTTCCCATGCAGATGCCTGTTCTAGAACAGAAAGAAAAAAATCAGTTTTTGTTTTGTTTTGTTTTGTTTTGTTGGTTTTTCCAGATGGGGTTTATCTATGTAGCCCTGGCTGTCCTGGAACTCACTCTGTAGACCAGGCTGGCCTCAAACTCAGAAATCTGCCTGCCTCTGCCTCACAAGCACTGGGATAAAAGGTGTGTGCCACCACCACCCAGCTTCAGTTTTTTGTTTTATTTTTTTCTCATTGGAGGAGTGTTTTATTTTTACCTTTGTACTCATTCATTTAATAAACATGGGGTCAGAATCAGGTGGTCACCCAAAGCAAACATCCTCAATAGTTATGTCTAGGGCTTCATATTTGATGACTCAATGAAACCACAAGAGTTCAGTTCAGATTTTATACAAAGTTCAGAGAGAGAGAGTACAACACTAACCCTCATTGCACCTGGGTTCCAGTTCAGCTCCAGCTCAGCCTTTGTGGCCAAGTGGGGAGAGCACAGGTCTTGGGAGCAAGGTTCCATTGCAAGCACAACAGGCAATCCTCCATCTCTACAGCTGTCCATCACCTTGGCTGGTCCCTCCCACATACAGTGAATCTTCCCTAGTTCTGCCAGTGGGTGAGTGGTGGGTGGGTGGCCCTAGGTCTCAAGCGTTTGGGATTATTGAGCACCTGAGAGGGGTCTCTAACCATAAACCTCCACCAGAAGCCTTAACAACACAGGAACTTGGGCACAGCCCAGGGGAGGGAACAGCCCATGTTCAGTCAGTAAATGAGATTTAGTTACAAGTCAGTCTGCTCAGAGTACACAGCCTGCCTCAAACCCATAAAAAACCATGTGACTCAACCTCTCAAGTGCTGGAATTAGAGCTATGTGATATGATGCCCATCTGAGAGACATCTTAAACATCAAGCAAGGTCCAGAAATGAGTAAATGGGAATGTCTGTCACCTATGTCACTAGAACAACACAATGCCAGTTAATACAGGTGACATACTTTTTTCAGCAAGGCCATACCTCCTAAACCTATACAAACATGTAGAAACCTCCAGCTTCTACAAATTGGGGCAAACATCTTCCTCTATAGAGGAGAGGCTCATTCAAAATAACACTCTACACATTAACATTAGCGTGTAGGGGATCATACCCAAGTTACAGAGCAGTAATGAAGCAATTCAGAGAGAACGAATTCACATACTGTGGGGATGAGTGCTCTCTGCTAGTTGGGACCTGATCTGCCCTCCTAGGATGTCACTTGGGGGTCTGTCTTTGAGGTGGTTCAGTTTAAAAGGTTTATTACATTTATGCATATGAGTGTTTTGTCTGTCTGTCTGTCTGTCTGTATGTATGTATGTATGCATGTATGTATGTGCAGCACACATGTCCCTGGTACCCTTGGAGGCCAAAAGAGGACATCAGGTCTCCTGGAACTAAAGCTGTAGGCAGTGGTGAGCCACCATGTGTTGTTCCTGAGAATCACCCTGGATCCTCTGCAAGAGCATCAAGTGCCCTAACTGATGCTTCACCTTTCTAACTCCAATGCTTCAGTTTCACACCATGAGCACAGGAGCCTGGGGTTGTCCTAGGACAGGAGCTCTAAGATTCTTTACTATCTGCTTTGTCTTTAATATTTTAAATCCAGCCCCTAATGTGTAGACTAACCATCCATCTATATTTAGTCTCTTGTGTTCTGTTAGCCATAGTCCTCTTAAGCAGTCAGGCATCTGGCGTTGTACCCTTTACACATCAGAGGACCACTGTCCTTGATGTTACTGTCTCCTGACCACTGCACATGATGGGATTTTCTGTACCACACTGCTGGGATTTCAGGTTAGAGATGTAGATACTTACTACCCCACCCAGCCTTCAACAATCAGCATCCTCCCTGAGTTTCTCACCATGCTAATGTCCTTCTCTCTGGTCATTCTGTTTTTGGTTTTTGTTTTTGTTTTTGTTTTTGTTTTTGTTTTTTGAGACAAGGTTTCTCTGTGTAGCCCTGGCTGTCCTGGAACTCACTTTGTAGACCAGGCTGGCCTCGAACTAAGAAATCCTCCTGCCTCTGCCTCTCCAGTGCTGGGATTAAAGGCATGTGCCACCACTGTCCAGCACTCTGGTCATTCTACATATGCTTCTGAACAAGGGTCTCCAGAATCCCACAGTGCAGCATGGACTCTTCACATTTCCCTGGAAATGTTTGCTTTTACATTCATCTGAGAACATGAATATATCTGAGATTTTTTTTTTTATCACCACTCTTTAAATACCAGATTTATCCATCTTAGATTTTCTCTGCTATTGGTGCTATTCTTGTAGTGAGGACCAACCTCTGACCAGTTCCAGAAAACCATCCTTGGAATGCTACATTAGGTCCAGGAGAGCTGGCATTGTGTTGTTCTAGCTTCCTTCTGTTGCTGTGATAAGACACTCTTCTCAAAAGGAACTTAAGGGAGAAACTGATTTATTAGATGTCTCCTTCAAAGTTGTAGTCTGCCATGGAGGGAAGTCAGGACATGATCTCAGAGGCAGGCTCACTTGCTATTCCACAGAGCTTTACCTATGGCCAAGGAACTTACTTCCTGGATGGAAAGGTGGAACAGGGAACAGAAAAGGACAGTAGCTTAGTCTGGATCACGAGCTCATAAATAGCTAGACTTCCTATCCATCCAGAAACCACTTGACCAGAAAATGATAATATCCACATTAATATGGGCATTCTTATATCATTCACCATCAAAACAGTCTCATTAGACGAGATTAATAGACCCATTTCTTAGGAGACTCTAGGCTGGATCACACTGACAGTTAAAACTTGCTATAGATGTTCAATCGATGATGTGGAAGTACAGATCAGAAAAACTGTCTCCATGCAACTTCAGTAACACCCCTGCCCTGCTCCACTATGACCCAGCATCCTCACACACCGTCCTGTCTGCTCACAATCTATGTGGGAAGCTTCGGGAGACTCCAGATTGAACAGATGTAGAAAAGACAGCCTTAACTTTCTTGTCTTTACTGACAGTAGCCAGGGCTAACAAGATTATATAGTAACAGACAGGTGGATCATCCAGATGAAGAGCAGGAGAGAATGAGCAAGACTTACTTAGCACAGGGAAGATTGGTCAGGGATTCCCTCCGGTCCCCACCCGGTCAAGTCCTTTTTCAAGCAGGTCCCAAAGGTAGAGAACATCTCTGAGTCCCTTGGTCCCTTCCACTAACCGCACTGAATGTTTCTTCCACAGAGGCTGCTACTCTCTGCTGCAGTTTCAGTGTTAGCAACTCAGGGTCTGGACTGTCGAGCTATGAAGTCCAATGCCAAGTGAAGACAGCGGCTTCCTTTCTGAGCAGAAATAATAAATGTCATGCCACTGGTGCTCTTCTGAACAGACTCAATTCCACAGAGATCTGTGAAAAACAGTTTCACAGTCTAAAAGGACAAGTTGATCACTTGCAAGATGTGCTGTACCAAATACAGGGGAAGAATAAGAAAATCACAGGTAAGTTTCAAATGGCTTCATAGAGCTGGGAGTATAGCTCAGTGGAAGAGTTCTTGCCTAGCATGCATGAGGCCCTAGATTCCATCCCCACTGCTACAATATTAGTAAAAGAACATATCAGATGCCCGTAAAAGAAAGAACAGGATTTGTAACAGGTTAGGGACATTCATTGTTTTCGAGGACAAACAAAATGAACCAGTATTAGTCCCACCTAAGAGGTCCATTATCCAGGGCAAGATATGAAGGATAAAGCTAGATAAGGATTGGAAAAAAAGAATGGGTAGGCAGACAGGATTAATCAACACCAGAGACTGATGTCTTTTTAATGTGCACAGAGCCCCAGATTCTGCAGTGCATCAAGTGTGGCTGGTGTGCAGAAGATGGATGTTTCAGGGGATCCTGGAAGGTACGCCTCAATGGAAGCAACATATTCCATGGTGACACTAAGAAAAGGCTTCACATCTATTCTGGAAACAACTGGACAGAAGAGATGTTGGAAAAAATCAGAAATCTGAATAACTTCTTAAACCAGACCTCACAGGGTGAACTGAAAAACAAGTTTTAGGAGTCTATGTTGCAGTGTAATGAAAAACTGGTGCCTACAGGTAACTGGGAAGAGGGGGATAATGCTTTCTGCAGATATGAAGAGTCTCTCTCTCTCTCTCTCTCTCTCTCTCTCTCTCTCTCTCTCTCTCTCTCTCTCTCTCTCTCTCTCCACCTCTGTGTGTGTATTCATGTGTGCATGAGCATTTCTTTCCATGTATGTGTGTGTGCATATGTGTGTGTGTGATCTATTCCCCATGATTCTTTCGTTTAAGCCATTTTTTCCTTCTCTGATTTCCCTCCTCATCCTCTCCCGTCTCACTCACTGTGTTCACACTGGTCACTGTCCTCGTGTCTCTCCACTCTCACAGACGGAGCATCCTTCTACTTCCTGCCTTCTCCTTGATCTAGAATCGCTGTTGCCCTCTTCTCACCCAATCTCTCTTCTTCCCTTCACCCTCTCACAGGTCAGGTCCTCTTCTGCCAACAGGAGAGATGAGACCCATCATTACCCTGCTCCCTTACTTACATGAGTCTGTTGAGGTCAGGGACATGGTTTTTCCCTTCCAACTCAGGACCCACACAAATAGCTGTTGCACAATAAAGTGGTTGCAACTCTGTGTGTTATGTTATTTGCCGACGACACAGAAGTTGAAGTGAGATTTGCTCAGATTTAAGTCCTATTCAAAGACTCAACTTTTGTTTACATTTTAGCCTTAGCAACTATTACTGCACATGTGGGCCAACCTGCATCCAGGGCATGCATGTCCAGCCTCTCTGTCCTGCTGATAATGCTCAACTGCTTCCTCCTGTACATGTTCTGTGGAGAATTCTTGACAATGACAGGTACTGGGCACAATATTGGAAGTGAGGTAAGGGACAGATGGGTGAGGACTGAGGAAACAGGTGTGAGTGAGTTCCAGAAGTCCTGCTCTGGTCCCTCAGCTGCAGATTCTTACTGAGACCAGAGGCAGGAGACCCAGAGTTCATGTCACCTGCTAGCAATGACTTGTGCCTGTTTAGCCTGGACAGGACTGGAAGCTTGTCCCAGACCAGTGGAAATGCCAAGGGCACACAGCAGGTGCCTGTTCAGAGCAGGGTCCTACTTAGTAGCATTGCATGTTGCAGATGTGGGGACTATGGCGACACCCCAGTGACAAGACCACTAATCTAATCATGGGCTACTTTTTCTCTCAGTGATTGCCCACAACACGGAATTACTTGATTTAGAGATTTGGATAAAAATATAGTTATGTAGCCATACCAAGCACAGGAAACAGAGTATCCAGATCTCTCTAGTGGGAGTGTGAAGCTTTAGTCCAGTGTATATAACTCATCAGTGTCTATGTCCGAGTGAGACAGAATTGGAGGAGCATGTACAAGGCGACATTCTCTATACCACCAACAAAAAGTAGATATATGTGCTATTCTATATGACTATATATGGGTGAAACAAACTATAACATAAGGTGATAGTTTTTGATATTATTAGTATTATAGAATACTTGGTGTGATATGCACTAAGTAGTCCAGCCATGGCCACATGCACACTGGGGCAGCAGAGAACTTGGAACCCCCTGTACTCCACAGGCTGGCTGCCTCTGTCACTCCTGAGTCACACCCTCTGCTGCAGGTTCTGGGTTAGCTCTGCTCTCCACAATGCTCAGAGAAGCTTCTCTGTGCACATCCAGAAGCTGTGGGGGAGGAGAGAGAACTCACAATTGCTGCCTCTGACCTCCACATGGGTACTTATATGCAAGTGCACTAGCATTCACATATCCTAAGAATGTGGACATTGTAGAGTGTAATGTTCCCTGTTGAAACACTGTATTTTGAAGCAGGGTCTCACTCTGTAGACCAGGCTGGCCTGGAACTCACAGGAACACACCTACCTTTACCTTGCCAGCATTAGGTTTAAAGGTATGTGCCACCATGCCTGACTGGCTATTGGATTTTAAGCTCTAATGGTGTGCTACTAAAGTATTAGAGCTTTGAAATTGCCTATTTCACGGAGATTACGCTGTAAACTTTATCGGCATTGAGTATGTGGGCAGTATCTGAGGCATCACTAAAGGAAACCTGCAACAACAAAGCGTAGGAATCAGACACTGAGCAGTGTTTGTTTGGTAGAGGTCAGAAGTGATGACAGCAGGTCCCCAGACCTTAGCACAACTGACCCCATGATGGGAGTGAATGAAAACAATGAGGTCCACTGAGGTCCATAGTTCTGACAATGTCTCTGATTGTAATAACTTTGCTTTTTAGCTTCTGCTTTGGGCTAAGTCTTCCTAATATGTCAGCCTAGAACATAGTTTATGTGCTTACAAGATCTCCCTGGTAAAGGCTCCATTCTATACTGGGATCCCAAACATTTAGAATAATCAGGACCCGCTAAACATTAGGTGACATTCTATTGTCTGAAACACCATTGGTGGGAAGCTAGGTACTAGAGGAAGTATGGAGGGGAAACTGCTGTCAGGATATAAAGTAGTTATTGATTACTCTTTCAAAATATATGAACAGTCTTGTCTGCTGAATTCCCCTAGAACAGTAATGTGCATTCTCCAATTTCCTTACTAGAAGGTTCTTACCACAGATTCTGGATGTCTAATTGCTGACTTAATGTCTATAAAGGAATCTCTTTCTATTCAGATGTTTGTAAACTTTCTTCATTTGATTGGTTTACAGGTGTTCTGGTTTCATGAACTGGTGCTGCCTATACTATACAATTTTTATTGGAAAATTTCAGAGTATGTTCAGAGTATTCTCTTATAATTATTTTACTTTACAGGGATTTTGGGGGCTTCTCTTTCATTTGTGATTACAGAATTGTATTGTGGTATTCTTTTGTTCTTTCGTCAGACTGTACAATGAACTCTGAAATTCACTAAACTCTTGAAAGGCCTTTGTTTCCAGCGAATTTCTTTACTGTTTCTATTCCATATTTAATTCTTGCTGAGAAATATTTCACCTTCCTTGCATTACATTTTATGTGCATATCAATATTTATCCATATCCCTTTCCTTTTTTATTTCATATATTTTGATTAGAAATCCTTGTTGGATGGGCTTGGTGGTTGAAACCTTTAATCTCAGTATTCTGGAGGCAGAGATAGGCAGATCTCTGAGTGAGACATCTCTGTCAACACAGCGAGTTCCAGCACAGGCAGGAGTATACATAAACACCTTGTCTTGAAAAACCAAAACAGAAAGAAAGGAAGGAAAAATGTGCTGTTTGTGGCCAAAGTGCAGTGAGTGTGTCTGCAGAATACAAATGGCACATCTATGTCATATACCCTGCCCCTAGAACTCAGGATCCATCATGAAGAAGGAACCCTTGATCCAGTCTTTACAGTAGTATGTTTTACTTAATTAGCTTAAATATTTATTGTTATTTTATATGCTTTCATCTTCAGTGCTTTTTTATTTAGCAGAAGGTGAACAGACCTGGACCTGAAGAAATACTGTTAGACTCACTGGAAAACATTCAATTAGAGAAGAGAGGAGCAGACTCAGGCAGTGTCACAAGCTGCTGTGTAGACAGCTGCACACCCGGAGAGTGGGCCATGGCCCCTGAGGGAACATCAGGAGGAGGGAGGGGAAGCGGAGGGAGGGGAGGGGAGGGTGGGGGAGGGGGAGGGGGAGGGTGAAGGAGAGTGAGAGAGAGGGAGAGGGAGAGGGAGAGGGAGAGGGAGAGGGAGAGGGAGAGGGAGAGGGAGAGGGAGAGGACAAGCCATGGAGGACACTGAGCCCTTGAGAAGTTTCTACCTGACATCTCTTTGTTCTGTTCATTGTCTAGAAAGGCAGGGAGATAGGATATGAAATTAGCTGCTGTACATTTTAATTGAGAGTAAACTCTGTAACTATAACAAGATTGAAACTTACTAAAGTAATTCTAAAACAGAAATTAACCCATAAAACTCTATACATGTCAATTTCCTCATGTAACTCTACTGACTGAAAATAGGTCCAAAGTAAATTACCATGGTCGGAATTTGATTCTGTCTTCAGTTCCTTTCACTCTCATTGCATCTATTGACTGACTCAGCTGAGTAATGTGTAACACAAACTAATATTAGAGAATTTCATGACTATTTAACACTTATGTGGGTGTTTTTATTATACTTATTTTTTGATAAAGAGATAAAGAATTTGAGATAAATCATGAAAATTATTTCCTTAACAAGTCTTAGATGTCTATATAAAATGATTGCTTTTAATAAAAATGAGCAGGATGCATTGTCCAGGTATCTTCAAGATCTTCTTAGATTAACATGTATAGTCATTTTTAATTTTAACATTGCATGACAAGTCATCTTATACATATGTCCCACTATACATCCGTCCTGTATTTATGAAGATAGTCTTTCCTGTTTACTATTGTACAAAACATGAAAATGTTTCAATGATGATGTTTATAAAATAACATCAATCTCAAAGCCATGTACATCCAGGTGAACATGGCAGTTCTGAAAAGGACAATTGCTTTAATATGTTATGAAAATGTTACAGGGCTCAGTGAGGGGCCTCCTCCTCATGCCTGATGCTCTCTAGTCTGAAAGTCTGTCTTGTGTGACTGTATCCACCTCCCAGGGACCACACAATTCTACACACACATCACTTTGACAGCAGACAAAGGCTTCAGTCTGATCTGTCCCAATGGCTGAACTAACATTGGCACAAAGGATTAAAACCTGGTCATGGTTCAGAAGGATCTTACCTTTCTATCCAACCTCCCTTTGTCTGGAGGGCACAGTGAGCATCCCACAGAGAGGACACACAGGACATAAACTCTTATTATGAGTGTTTCTTGGCCAATGACCAATGACTTGGTTCCCCACAGAAAGGATGATTTGCTATCATTCTAAAGGAGGTGTGAGACCTCATTCTCACTGTGTTAAATCCTGTGGCAGGAACTGTTCTTTGAAAATAGCGATGTGAGTGTCTCTGTGTGGCTACCTGGAGCCTCATCCTTTCTCATTGTCCTAGATGTAGCAGCAGCGTGTGTCAGGAGGAACCTGCAGGGTCACTAAGATCTTGACACTCCTGAGCACTTGTGGTGACCATGTGTTGTTCAACCTTGGATCGTTAATCCAGATTTTCATTCACAATTCTTCCTGGTGACGCCAACACTGTGACTCTTGTCAGTCAAGACTTTGTCCTCATCTAAAGCCTGGTGAGTCATTTAGGAAGAAGATTGAAGGCAAGGGAGAGAGGCACTGGGAACTCAGGTAGCCCATGGTGGAGGTAAGCCCTCTCTTTGGCCTGATGATGGGTTTGCTTTTAAATTAAAGAAATGTCAGAATGGTCCTGCTGGTGGCCTTTATAGCATAAGGGTCACCTAAGTTTATTGCAAGTCGGATTAGCTTTTAGTGGATCCAAATCTCAAAAACATGTATAATAGGGTTATTGTGGGCAGTAATGAAGGCCCGTTCTCTCCAGATGACTACGTGGACATGGGTCACCTGGAAACCATAGGCCAAATACATATAAGCACTGCCCATCTCCCTCCCCCATACATACCTGCTAGAGAGCCTTACAGAATGCAAGTGGTTAGCTTAGGAAGATGAGCTTAAGTTATTAAGATGAGGCCCAGATTCTATAGCCTCTGGGAGAGTTATAATCATGAAACCCTGGAGCCTGTGTCATGTCCCCATAAAATAATGCGGGCCAGGTTGCAGGTAGAATATGAAGATTGATGAGATCTAGAGCGATCTTTGTGGTTTGGAAGAGAAGAGTCTGATATTCATTGATTGTGTTTCCTGACACCCTGTAGATGATCCGTCACAGGAGAGCTTTAAGGGCCTGGAAAGGTTTTACAAGGTCTTAAAGCTGGTTACTTGAAAAACTCTTCATGGGACTTAAAAGACCCGGTTTCCAAATGAACCAAGAGAAGTGAGAGTCCCAGTGCTGGATGGTACAATTTTATTTTTTTTACATTATCACATTGTTATTATTATTATTATTATTATTATTATATTGCTATTGTTGTTTAATCACTATCAACTGACTGGATGTTTAAGGGAATGAAAGTACCACAAATGAACTTTGTTTTGTTATGATCAGTTGAAGGTCCCATGAGTTACTTTTAGTCTCTTGAAGAGACTTCATTTACTTTTCAATATTACTTGTGCCACCTGCTCTGATGAGTAAAGCTCTTGCTGTCCATGTGTCTTCTCTTGGAGCACAGAGGGCACTCCTCTTAAGATGCTGGAAGCAGACTGGGTAGAGTTCAAAATCTAGAATCTCCAGGCCTCTGTGTTAGTTTCAATGAAAATGGCCCCTGTAGGCTCGCATGGTTCTCAGCTGGGGGAAGCATTTGGGAAGGATTGGGAGGTATGGCCTTGTGTGAGAAGGCGTGTTACTGAGGGTGGGCTTTGGGGCTTCAAAAGACTTCCACCATTTCCACTCTGTTCCTCCTGTGCCTCCAACTTAAGGATTAAGAAGTTTTCTCTCTGCTGTTTCTGCTACCGCACATTTACTCTGCCATCATGAACTCTGACCCTCTGAAACCGGAAACCTAATTAAAAGTTCAATTAAAACTCATAAGAGTTTTATAAGTTGTCTTGGTCATGGTGTTTTCTCTCTGATGAAGGTGACAGGTAACTTTCCAGAGCTGTAGGCCTCTTTCTGAGATATCTTGTCCTTTGATGCCTCTGGAACATAGCTTACCTTAGACAAAAGCCAAAATATCAGTTGCTATCTCAGTCCCATGATCCTGACTAGTTTTGACTTCCAATTGTAACTATGGGAACAGATTTGTTCTTTAAGAAGAGTATTTTAATATAATATTTTAAGTTAGCAAATCTTATTGTGAGAAAGATTTACCTTCTAGGTGGTTCATCAAACAAATGTATTCACAAATGGAAATCTTTTCTTACCCAAAAGCATTTCCTTTCTACTGTGGCTGTGTTTCCACAGGTAAATATTTCATGTTTCTTTCTCACAGTTTCCTTTCTAAAATTCTTCACATTTTAGAGTCTTTTCTCTCAAAGTCTTCAGAACCTGGATATAGGCCACACCTCAGTATGCTCTGTCATGTCTGTTCTCACTATGTTCACACATGTAGCTAGAGGACAGCCTCAATGGGTGAAGTGCTCTCGATTGTTGCAGCACCTAACTTCAATTTCATGCTGACACTGAATGGTTTTACAGGTTATATAAGATCAATGTCAAAGATATAGGTTATATAAGATAAGAGCTGGGAAACTCCACAGCCTCTGTGCATAGCCCACCAAGAAAGAGTGATCCACCAGCGGGGCTTTCACTTCTGAGAGCAGAGGTAAGATCTCCACCTTCTCTCTGGAGGGGAAGAGCTAGGAGCACACAGGGCATAAGATCAGTGGAGCAACTGGGACAGAAGTCTTCCTGCTGCCATTGGCACCAGGGATCCAGGAGACTCTGCAGTCTTCTGGGCATAGCCGGTCAGGAGAGAGTGATCTCCCAGTGGTGCTTTCACTTCTGAGCTTTGAGGAGTAAGGACACAGGCTTACAGGCCCACAGGAGGAACAAACTCCAGCCAGAGACAAGAATACCAACTAGCACCAGATGGTGAAAGGCAAGCACAAGAACCCTACCAATAGAAACCAAGGCCACATGGCAACATCAGAACCCAGTTCTCCCACCACAGCAAGTCCTGGATACCCCAACACACCAGAAAAGCAATAGTTGGATTTAAAATCGTATCTCATGATGCTGATAGAGGGCTTCAAGAAACACTAAAATAACTCCCTAAAAGAAATACAGGAGAACATCAGTCAACAGGTAAAAGCCCTTTGTGTTTTGAGGAAACACAAACATCCCTTAAAGAAATACGGGAGATCATGGGTCAACAGGCAGAAGCCCTTAAAGAAGAAGCACAAAGATGCATTAAAAATTACAGGAAAACACAAACAATCAAGTGAAGGAACTGATCAAAACCATCCAGGATCTAAAAGTGGAAGTAGAAATAATAAAGAAACAACAAAGTGAGACATCTCTGGAGATAGAATACTTTGGAAAGAATTCAGGAATCATAGATGCAAGCATCAACAACAGAATACAAGAGATAGAAGAAAGAATCTCAGGTGCTGAAGATATCATAGAAAACCTTGAGTCAACAGTGAGAGGAAATGCAAAATGCAAAAGGCTTGTAACCCAAACCATCCAGGAACTCCAGAACACAATGAGAAGACCAAACCTAAGGATTATAGGTATAGACAAGAGTGAGGATTTATGTCTTAAAGGCCCAATAAATATCTTCAACAAAATTGTAGAAGAAAACTTCCCTAACCTAGAGAAAGAGATGCCCAGGAACATATAAGAAGCCTTCAGAACTCCAAATGGACTGGACCAGAACAGAAAATCCTCCCGGCACATAATAATCAAAACACCAAATTCACTAAACAAAGAAAGAATATTAAAAGCAGTAAGGGAAAAATGGCAAGTAACTTATAAAAGCAGACCTATCAGAATCACATCAGACTTCTCACCAGAGACGATGAAAGCTAGAAGATCCTGGGCAGACCTCATACAGACCCTAAGAGAATACAAATGCCAGCCTAGGCTACTATACCCAGCAAAATTCTCAATCATCATAGATGGAGAAACCAAGATATCCCATGATAAAACCAAATTTGCACAATATCTGTCCACAAATCCACCCCTACAAAGGATAATTGATAGAAAATGCCAATACAAGGAGGGAAACTACACCCTAGAAAAAGCAAGAAAATAATCTTCCAGCAAGCCCAAAAGAAGATACCCTCAGAAACATAAAAATAACATCAAAAATAGCAGGAAGTAACAATCATTATTCCCTAATATCTCTTAACAACAATGGACTCAACTCCCCAATAAAAAGACAGACTAACAGAAATATTTCTCATGTAAATCTTCAATTTTATCAGAAAATGTTTGTAATTCCCCTTTTAATTAACTTAGTAATTTTTTATCGCTACGATTTTATTTTTCATGATAATCTTCAGTTTTAATGTCTTTCTATATATTTCCTCTATTTTTAAAATTTTTTTTAATTGAGTATCTTTTTCATTTACATTGCCAATGGTAAAACCTTTCCCAATTTCCCCCCTCCCAAAAGCCCCCCTCCCCAAAGATTCCCTACCCTTCCTCCCACCCCCTGCCTCCATGTATTTGCCCCTCTACCAGACACAATCCCCCTTCCCCCATAGCCCTTCCCCCAAGTCCATTTCCTTTTGTTGGGGCCTCTACTGAGCCTTTACTTGACCAAAGAGCACTCCTCCAACTGATGCCCAACAAGGCATTGCTCTGCCATATTTTTGTCTTCTTTCCTCTATTTTATCAGAAATGTTTTCAATGTAAATCTTTGATTTTATCACAAATTTTGCTAATTACATCTTCAATTGATTTAGAAACAGTTTTTATATCTACCATTTTATATGTAAAACTTTCCATGAAATAGTCAATTTTAATGTGTTTGTCTATATATTTCTTGAAATTTACCAGTAATATTTCCCATGTAAATCTTCTATTTTATTTGAAAATGTTTATAATTCCACCTTCAATTATCTTTATGCCTATCATTTTATCTGTATAATTTGTATGAAAATCTTTAATTTTAACATGTTTTTCTATAAATCAATTTTATCAGAAATATTTTCCATGTAAATCTTCAAGTTTATCAGAAAATGTTTATAATTCCACTTTCAATCAACTTAGGAATACTTTTATGCCTACCATTATTATATCTTTATAAAATTTTCCATGATAATCTTCAATTTTAAGATGTTTTTCTACAATTTTATCAGAAATATGTTCCATGTAAATCTTCAATTCTGTCATAAAATGTTTCTAGGTCATATTTCAATTATTTTAGCAATCCTTTTTATGTGTACTAATTTACTCTTTAATTTTCCATGAAAATTGTCAATTTTAAAGTGTTTCTCTATGTAGCTCTTCTATTTTATCTGAAATATTTTCCATGTAAATCTTTAATTTTATCATAAAGTGTTTTTACTTCCCTTTTCAATAAAAAAAAAACAAAGTAACCAATTTGTTACATTTGCTCACATTTAGTGCATTAAAAATATTTACGACTAAATTTACATGTATGCTTCTATGTAAAATTTAGTTTGTATTAATCCCATTGGAAGGGAAACTTTAAATGATTCTATCATCTATCTATCTATCTATCTATCTATCTGTCTGTCTGTCTGTCTGTCTGTCTGTCTATCTATCTATCTATCTATCTCACTATTTATGTAATGGTAGTTAACAAATACTGTGGGTAGCTGGACCCACAGAGCAAAAGGCACGGACACAATTACTTAGAACCTCTACCCAAACTCTCCATAGAAACTCAAAGATCATGGAGATGACCATGCTTCATCAGCCTGTTTCCATGGGGGAAGCTCAAATCTCAGTCACTAAGAACTCAGCCCAAGCACACATTCTCTGTGTTCCCTACAGTGATTCCCAGGCCAGTGTGTGTGCAGAGAACACTCTGGTTAGGGCATGTCTCAGATTCAACTGGTCACCCTGGCTCATCCCCACCCCAGCCTCAAGCATCCCCTGAGGGGTATAAATGGGGTCTGTCCAGTGGCTGGGTGGCAGCATGAGTGACTGGATGGAGCCTGCCATTGAGACACTCACCAAGGAGAAAGTGTTTGCTGAAAAGCAGCTGAGGAGAGAGAGAGCTGAGGCACAAAGTGCTTGCCTTGGGCCTTCATGAAGTCCAGTTGACCCCTAGTACCCAAGTTTTAGGGCAAGGGTGGTAGAGCATGCTGGAAATCTCTGATCTGCTGAGGTAAATGGGACAAGTGATTCTTGGTGCTCAGGCAGCCGAGCCTGCCCACTTGCTAATCCCCAAGTCAGTGACCCCCTCTGTCTCAAATAATACATCTGCAACTGCTAAAGAACCACAGCCTGTGAGTTCTGTGCATCCCTGCACAGGCCTGAGCTCAGGGTGGGTGGGCACTACCCCTGCCTGTGAGCACTGAGCCCTGACCTTCACAAGAGACAAGGAAACAGAAAACAGAAGGGCCAAGTGTCAGCAGATTACCACAACCCCTCTTAGCAACATTTTCTCTGAAACTGATTTTTGCTGGTTTCTGTGTACATATGAATGCATATGGGTGTAAGTGTCTGCATCTGACTCTTTTAGCTATGTGATGGGTCTTTCAGAGGGCAGTCATGATAGGACCCTGTTTATGTTCACTCCATAGCCCCAGTAGTAGTGTCAGGCCTTGGGGCCTCCCCTTGAGCTGGATCCCAATTTGGGCCTGTCTCTGGTCCTCCTTTTCCTCAGGCTCCTCTCCATGTGTGCCCCTGCAGTTCTTTCAGACAGGAGCAATTATGAATGTTTGTTGTTTGGAAATTTTTTAGATTTAGTGTTTTCTTTGCCCAATGTATCCATTTCTTCTATGGTATTGTCCACTCCTGAGATTCTCTCTGCCATGACTTCTTTTCTGTTGGTGAAGCTTACCTCTGTAGTTCCCATTCAAATTCTTAAAGTTTTTATTTCTAGAATTCCTTCAGTTTCTGTTTTCAATAGTGATTCTATTTCCATTTTATGTCTTATTTGTTTCCTTCAAACAGTTGTGTTTTCTTGAGTTCCTTTAAGGGATTTCTTTATATCCTCTTTAAGGATTTCTATAATCTTCATATAGTTGATTTTAAGGTCTTTTTCTTGTCCTTCAACAGTGCTGGAATATTCAGGGCCTTGTATGGTGCAACAGCTGGGCTCTCATGGAGACATATTGCCCTGGCTGTTAATGATTGCTCTGGTGTCTAGACATCTGGGTTTGGGATATAGGTCTAGGCGCTGATACCTGGACCTTTCTTTTTATGAGTGGGCGATTTGTTCCTTGGTTTCTGTTTCCTCTCTGCATTTTTGTAGATTATGATGGTCGTGTATTGTCTGTTTCCCTGGCCTGCTCAGCTCTTGGGTTCACAGAGGATGATTACTGGTATTGGGACTGGGATACTGTAATGAGCTGGCAAAAGGAAGGTTGGAATTGAAGGTCTTTGTGATCATTTGGGGATGGGGTCAGAAGGGAAAGGGAGTTCACAGTTGGATCTCAGGAGCAAAGGAGCGGTATAGGTGCACTTTGACACTCCTTCTTGTCCTGGGTAAAGTGAGCCCTATGTTGTAAGGATAGCGAGGCACTGTTGGGAGCTGGAGGTTGGAAATAGGCAACTAATGGGGTGAGGGAGGCAGCAAGGGAGGACCTGTGTGATCACCTGGAGATGAGAGCTGGGGCTTGAGACAAGGAGAGCTGCCATGGGTGTTCTTAGGACAGAGCTGGGTCTGAGACTGGGGCATTGGATATGGGGGAAGAGGCAGGGAAGAGAATATCTGCAGGTAGCACACTTGGTTTTTGGCAGGTGTGGCCTGTCAATGGTGTTTTCACAAAGATTCTTTGTCCAAAGGTAGGATCTTGGTTAGTCATCAGGACAAAATTCTAAACATTCCAAATTGATAAACTTCACTTTCGGAAAACAAGCACCTTTTCTATTTCTTGCTTCCATTTTCTTACTGATGTCCTGTAAAGACTTGGGTGCCTTTGATCATCTGAAGTTGGTCTTGAGCTGTGAGTCTTTCCTGTGCAAGTGAGTTCTGCCTTTCAGGCTGTAGATGTCCTCACTGTAGATGGCTTCTGCAGATGTCCTCACTGTAGATGGCTTCTGCAGATGTCCTCACTGTTGATGTCACCTGTAGATGTCCTCACCATACATGTTTCCTGTAGATGTCCTCACCATACATGTTTCCTGTAGATGTCCTCACTGTAGATTCTCCTGTAGATGACTTCATTGTATATGTCTCCTGTAGATGTCTTCACTGTAGATGTCTCCTGTAGATGTCCTCTCTGGCTTGGTATGCCCATGTCTTAGGGTTTTACTTCTGTGAACAGACACCATGACCATGTCAAGTCTTATAAAGGACAATATTTAATTGGGGTTAGCTTACATGTTTATATGTTTAGTCCATTATTATCAAGGTAGGAGCATGGCAGCATCTAGGTAGGCATAGCACAGACAGAGATAAGAGTTCTACATCTTCATCTGCAGGCTTCTAGTGGAAGACTTACTTCCAGACATCTAGAAGTAGGGTGTCAAAGCCCACACCCACAGTAATACAACTATTCCAACATGGCCACAGCTCCTAATAGCACCACTCCCTGGCCCAAGCATTTACAAACTATTGCATTTCACTCCCTGGTCCCCACAGGCTTGTTCAAACATATGAGTCTATGGGGGGCCATACTTAATCAGCATTAGTTAAAATACATTTAGTCCAACTTTCTGGGTCCCCAGAGTCTATAGCAGTCTCAACAATGTTAAAAATCCAAAGTTCTAGGTCTGTTCTGAGATACATCCAATCACTTAACTACAATCTCCAAAGCAAGAGAGGAAACCTACTGGGCAGACTCTGAACTCTGCACATCCATGTCTGATGTATATGTGGTCTTCATATCTACAATTCCTTATTCATCTTTGTTGACTACAACAAACTTCTTTTTCCTGGGCTAGTTCCACTCCCTGTTAACAGCTTCTCTTAGCAGAATGCCCACAGCTCTGGCATCTTAAATAACTTGGGGGTCACCAAAGCAACTTCCATGTTTCAGCTTCTTTTAATGTCTGGTATACACACATGATCTTCTGGGCTCCTCCAAAGGACTGTGTCACTTCTCCCACTCGGCCCTCTGTAGCACTCAAGCTCAGGATCATCCACTCCATTGCTGCTGCTTCTCTTGATCATCCCGTGGTACTGGGGTCTTCTGCTGTAATTTGGCTCCGCAAATAGCCTATCATAGGCTTTCTTCATGGTGCCAAGCCTCAACTCCATTGCCTGCCCCCTTCAGTCCTGGGCCATCCATCAACTGCCACTGAGGCTGCTACTTTGCCAATGCCTTCTGTGAACTCTCACAGTCCCAAGCCTCAGCTGCTCTGCATGATCCCTTCATGCCTTCAAAACCAGTACTACCTGGGTGATTCATATACTTTACCAAGTACAGCTGCAGCATGTCGTACCACCTTGGCTATCTCTGGAACACAGCTGCTTTGTGCTCTCAAAAAACACTTCCCACAAGATTTCATCTCAGTGATGCTGGTCTCTTCTTAGTCACCACAAATTTCTTAGCTCCAGCTAACCAACATCAGTTGTTCCAGAAGTATCTTCAATTCCGGACTCTAAAGCCAGAGCCACATGGCTGAAGCTGCCATGTTCTACTGCTTGCTGGATCTGCACTATGACCCACCTCCATTCTATTTCCAGTTTTCTGTTTTCCAACTTGCTCACCACCTTAGCTAGGCTTTCCTGGATCTTGTGCTATAGATTGACCTTGAACTCAGAGATGTGCTTGCCTGTCTCCTGAGATTAAAGGTGTGTACCACCATTCCTGGATCTAAATTTGGTTGGGTAGAATCTTGCCCCAAATTCCCAATTCCATAATTGGCTATCTCCAAGAACACAGGATTTGGCTCAATTTCACTTCCTGGTGCCCCTTTAATACTCGAACCTCTATATTACATATTTTTCCTTTCGAAACTTGCTACACTTGCTCAAAATGCTTTTAACAAGACTGAACCATAGAACAAAGTCTATGATGGGCTTTTTTGAGACTTCCTTTATAAATCTCTTTACCTTAGCCTCAGGTAGACTCTTCAGATAAGGACAAAAAGCCACATCCTTCACCAAAATACTACAAAAACAGCTTCTACCCTGCAAACTGAAATTTTTCTCCTCTGAAACCTCTTGGGCCAGGTCTGCACAGTTCAAATTACTCTCAGCAACAATGGCTTCCATACGCCTGCTAGGATGGCACATTTAACTCCATTTAAAACATTCTTCTACTTTCCAAATCCAAAGTCCTCAAATCCATGGTCTTCTAAACAAAAGCATGATCAGGACTATCATAGCAATACCCCATTCCCAGTAACAACTTCTGTTTTAGTTAGGGTTTTACTGCTGTGAACAGATACAATGAGCATGGCAGTCTTAAAAAGGAAAACATTTCATTGTTGCTGCCTCACAGGTTCAGAGTTTCAGTCCATTATCACCAAGGTGGGAGCATGGCAGCATCTTGGCAGGCATGATACAGGAAGAGCTAAGAGTTCTACATCTTCATCTGAAGGCTGCTAGTAAGACTCATTTCCAGACAGTTAGGCCTAGGGTATTAAAGCCCTCACCCACAGTTGCACACATACCCCAACATGGCCACTCCTCCTAATATTGCCACTTCACTTCTATGGCCTGGACAGACATGTTAATAATGTTCCTTTAGTTGGGTGCTAGACCACAAGGTGCTAGAGGTCGAAGATGAGGTTGGGATACCAGGTGCCTGTGGGGGCCACCCTATGCACCTGCTGAAGGATGTCACCCACAGGGGCATTATAGATCATCCCAGTTAGGACGTAAGGCTGATGAGGGGTGTTAGAGGAGGAGCAGCTATTGGTTAAAGGCAAGGCTATTAGAACAACAAGCTTTGCAATTTGAGTTTCAGAGGATTGTTTTTGTTCTTGACCTCCTGCCATATGGCTATGAAATCCTCTGGGTCTGAAGGAGGGTCTTTGAGGCAAGTTGGGTGTGATGGGACAGGTGGCAATTCTGTCTGCCTTATGTGCAGTAGGTGTAGTTAGCACAACTACATAAGATCCTTTCCAGGGGGGTTAAAGCCTCTGTTTCTGATGTCTATTTACAAGTACCCCATCACCTGTAGGTAATTATGAGGTGTATGTAGAGGAGTAGCCTCAGAGCTGTCTCTCAGGTGTGGCCAGATGTCCTTCTGGGTATAAGCTATGACACTGACTGAGTCAAATAAATGTCTATCAGTCACTTCAGCTAATACATCTGATTTAACTTGGGAATCATGGGAGGGGCATCTCCCATACATGATCTCAATGGGCGTCAGCCCCAAGGGCATGTTCCTGACCCTTTTGAGGGTGAAGGGGAGGAAAGCCTCCCAGTCCCTGCAAGTCTCTAGGGTTAATTTGGTAAGGTTCTCTTTCAGAGTTCTGTTTATCCTTTCTACCTGTTCTGAAATTTGGGGCCTATAAGCACAGTGTAATTGACAGACCACCCCAATTGTCTTGGCCCTTCCATGTGTTACTTGAACAGTGAATGATGCAGTAAATACTAAAACCACTCTATGCTCCCAAGCAGGTACATGTGAATGCATATCGCCACCTTCCCAAGTGTTCTGGATTCAAGAATGAAAAACATACACACATATACACCCAAACACACACACCCTAACTTATTTTTAATATGCTCTAGCCTTCTTAATGGCTGGGCCACTCATTAACCTCCATGTGGCTAATACACTCCCCTCCTATATTCCTGAGTTAGTCCTTACTAAATCTATAGTTTACCTTTGCTGCCCTCTTTCCATCTCAGCAACCCCTCCCATAGGGCTGAGTTCCCTTTGCACCTGCATTTGGACCATCTCACCCTCCTATTCCTTCAAAGCATGGTCTGTCCTATTTCCCTCTCATGTCCATTTTCCTTCTACCTAGATGACTGATCTTGTGGGTGTGTCTGAGCAGGCTCTGACCAAGTTGACAGGATTAACATACAGTCCCCTGTCTCTGATTTGTAGGCCATTGGTATCTGAGTTTTTATGTGCTTTATGTATTCTTGACAATGCTTAGGCTTCTCTGGTAGAGAGGGAGGCCCAGGATCTGGCTGCCAAAGTGTTAGGGCTGATGTGGACTCAGGGTGGCCTTTGCTGCCTCCTCTGCCCTCTGGTTAAATTTACCTTTGGGTGTTATTGCCTTCTGGTGGCGGGGCCAGTGAATAATTTCTAGCTTGTGGGGCAGCCAGAGGGCTTGAAATAAGTGTAAAGTTTCTTGCTTGTTTTTAATAGTCATTCCCTCAGCCATAAGCAGCTTCTGTCCTGATACATGGCCCTGTGGATATGTGCAACGGCTAAGGCATATTTGCTATTAGTGTAAATGTTGACTTGCTTGTCCCTGCCAGGTTGAGGACCTTTGTCTGGAAAATTAGCTCTGCTCTTTGGGCTGAAATTCCAGTGGGTTGGGCTAAAACCCAAGCAGGTCCTGAATCAGACACTACTGCTTCTACCACATACCTCTGTCTTGTACGAATCTCCAACCATCTGTTTACCAAAGACCTCAGTGTCCTGTATTGGATGATAAAATAAGTTCTTTCTGAACCTGTGTATTTGTCTCAGGATACCAACAGAGTCGTGGAGAGGTCCCTTGAGATGTGGGTCTGGGAGCAAGGAAGCTAGGTTCAGGCTTGTGCTTGGCAGGATGCGGATTTCTGGGGGTGTTGAGCAGTGAATTCTGGTAATGAGTCAAGCAGGTGTTGCTTATCCATTGGTTTGGGGATTGCTTGAGGACTCCTTTGATGACATGGGGAGATATATAGTTCTTTACCCAGTGGCCCTGAAGATCTGTAAGCATGGCAGCCATTTTGACACTATTGGGTCTAGTTTCTTTGTCAGGCAGGCACAGGCCTGTTCCCTGGGCCTAGCAACTGGGTCAAGAGCCATTTGGCTAGGCCTTTGCTCTAATCCACATGGAAGTGAAAAGGCTTGGTCACATCAGGCCACGCTGGGGCTGGAGCCATCAGTGTAACTGTCTAAGTCCATGGAAAGAGTTCTCCTTAGCTTCAGTGCTGTTGAAAGTCTCTTTTTCTTTGGTAAATTCATAATCCATAATTGTAAGAACCCTGCTTACCTGAGGAACTACTGAACCTTCTGCTTTGAGGACAGAGTTGGGCATTTTCAAGAGTCTCTTAGGGCCACTGACAGCCGGAATGTCCATACTTCAGAATGTAGCCCAAGTATGTCACCTTCTGTTGACATAGTTGGTCCTGTTTGGCTCATGTTTGGTACCCCAGAACACCTAGAGCCACCAGTAAGTCTTCCTTGCTTTGCTGGCATTCTGCCAGGATCTTTTTTTTTATACCTCTAAGTTGTCATCTACACATTGCAGGTCTAGGGGTGTCCCTACCAGTATCAGCCCGGTCCTCATGTAGGGCCTTGTTGAAAATGGTGGGTGTATTCTTGAATCCCTGGGTTAGCCAGGTCCAGATAAGTTGTCCATCATATCTTTTGTCAAGATCATGCCAGTCAAAGGCAAATAGCAGCTGGCTCTTATGTACTGGGGGTAGACTGAAGAAAGCATCTTTAAGATCTAATATGGTATACCAGATTCTGGATGGCTTATTAGCTCAACAGATTCTATGTGTTAGGCATTGTGGAGTGGATGTTCTGACTTGCTTATTGACTTCTTGAAGGTCCTGCATGAGACTGTAATATTTGGAGGTATGTTTTTTAACTGGAAGGAGTGGAATGTTCCATGGAGACTGGTTAAGTATAACCTTTAAGTCTTCTCATTCGGGAAGTAATCCCCCTTCTTGGCTTCCTGTGGCATAGGATATTGTTTAACCTGAGGTGTGGTGGCCCCTGGTTTTAATTCTATCCAAATAGGGACTGGATGAACTGTATTTCCCATTTCCCCAACCCCTCCCCATGCTGAGGGGAAACATGACAGTCGTGTTGAGATTCCTTTTCCAGTAGGTTTTATGTTTTTGTATAGTCTCTATTCATCTTCTAAAGATAAAGTGAGGCCTATATTGGTCGTCTATCTTGACCTGTGACAAATTTCTCCTTGGGGTCGAACATGATTTGGGTCCTGATTATATTTAGTGAATCTTTTCCTAAGTAGCATCCAGGCATGTCTAGGAAAATGTAGGATACCCATCCCATTTCAAAGTCCTTTATTCGTTTGGTATTTGATGCCTCCTGTATCATGACTTCATGATACATGGCCTCCTGTATCCATAACTTTTTGTTTGATGGTCTTCCATGAGCCTCTGTGAGGACTAAATGTTGAGTTCCTGTGTCTAGTATAAACTCGATGGGTTTCTCCTTCATTGTAATGGTTACCCAACATTTGGAGAGGTGGTTCAATCCCTGTCTCCTGTAATCACTCAAATCTTCTAATTCCAGCACATTTGTTTGAACCCCTTCTGGTATTTATTGGGAGGGATGGATTGCTTGGGGGCAATCCTTGATCCAATATCCTATTTCCTTACAATATTCATGTTGTTTCTTTTGATTTGGGGCTTGTTCCTTGTTTATGGTCTTTTAGCTTTATTGATTGCTAGAAGTAGCAACTGTTGGTGTTTTTTCCTTCCTCTGTGTCAGCTGTGACTGCTAGCAAGATTTTGGTCAAGTTCCACAGCTGTTGGGCATTGGAGCAAGCCTGTTTTCCTTTGAGGCTCTGGGTTTTTGTAGTTTCTTCAAGACTGCTAACAACCCCTGTAGGGACATTTCCTGCATCCCATCTACTTTGTGTATCTTATGATATATGTCTGGTACTTCTTTATTGAGAGAAGCCATCATCACTGCTAAAGTATTCTCTGGTTATTCCTGTTCCAGAAAGGCACAGGTCTGGAATGCTGTCATAATTCTCATAAGTAAGGCTGTAGGGGGGCTCCCCATCTTCCTGTCTACTATTGACTATTCAAGCCAAATTAGTGGGATGACAATCAACTACTAAGAGTCTCCCCCATTAGAGCCTGAGAGTAGACCCGTAGCTTCCACTTACATTCATACATGTTGAAGTCCATATTGGGCCTGGCCAAAGAATAAGAGGTATCAATAATCAATTGATTAGTAGTAGAGTTTTTGTTCTAGCCTGGAACTACTTTCTGAGACTCATTAGTAATTCTTTCCCTCTCTTCTGTGATGAAGAGAATCTATATCTGTTTCTGACAATCAACCCACACAGGTTGGAGGGTAAAGAATCCTGAATCTATGAGTTCTCTAAGAACCCCCGGTCTCTCTGAACATTTGGGATTTTGATTTTCCAATTATACAAACCACTAGAAGAGAAAGACCTTAGCGCAAGGGTCAGTTCTCTTGATCATATGGGGGTCCATGGCCCTAAGGGGGAGGGCCACGGTGGTATCTAGTGTCTAGTGACTGGCCTGTTCCCTAGCAACCCATCCCTGGTGTGCAGAAGCACTGGCTGTAGGTTGTTAGGGTCCTGCTGCTAGTGCAGGTAGAGTAGAGGAGAGCAGAGAAGGAAATCTGCATGTCTGCTATCCTGCAAAACATGTGGGGTGAGGCAGTTGGTTTAGATTTCTCTGTCTTGTCTTCTTCTTTTTTTTTTTTTTTTTTTTTTTTTTTTTTTTATGTGGCAGGTTATAAAATCAACACAAGCAAATCAGTGGCCTTCCTATACTCAAAGGATAAGCAGGCTGAGAAAGAAATTAGGGAAATGACCGCCTTCACAATAGCCACAAACAGTATAAAGTATCTTGGGGTGACTCTTACCAAACATGTGAAAGATCTTTATGACAAGAACTTCAAGACTCTGAAGAAGGAAATGGAAGAAGACCTCAAAAAATGGGAAAACCTCCCATGCTCATGGATCGGCAGGATCAATATAGTTAAAATGGCCATTTTGCCAAAAGCAATATACAGATTCAATGCAATACCCATCAAAATCCCAACTCAATTCTTCACAGAGTTAGAAAGAGCAATTAACAAATTCATCTGGAATAACAAAAAACCCAGGATAGCTAAAACTATTCTCAGCAACAAAAGAAAATCTGGGGGAATCAGTGTCCCTGACCTCAAGCAATACTACAGAGCAATAGTGTTAAAAACTGCATGGTATTGGTACAGTGACAGGCAGGCGGATCAATGGAACAGGATTGAAGATCCAGAAATGAACCCACACACCTATGGCCACTTAATCCTCGACCAAGGGGCTGTCTTGTCTTCTTAAGCACTGGGTGTAGGGAAAAAATGGAGCAAGGGGGCGGCGGTGGCATGGGTCCCACATAGGAGAAACACTGGCAGACAAAGCACCCATCGGCGGTAGGGGAAAATTGGCAGGACCGCACCAGTGTAGGGACTGTGGGCGCCTGGTTACCTGTAGAGCAAGAGATTGCCTGGCTAGCATGGAGGTGTTTGCTCAGAAGGCAGGGCTGCTTGCATGGCCCCCAATTACCTGTTTGAGGAAACTACTTGGCTGAGACGAGGCTTGATTCTTCCCTGGTGGCTGGAAACGCAGAGGCCTGCTCCATTATTCCACACAGTGGGAAGAGGGAAAATTGACAGAGGGGGGAACAGAGAGAGGGGCAGAGAGAGATGGGGCCAGAGAGAGAGTGAGGAGGGGCAAGAACCGTTCTTTTATAGTAAGCCGGGTAACCGAGGGGCTATAGCCAGGTGACTATAGGGCTGGAGTCCAGCCAGAACACTAGGGGTCTGGGGAGTGCCCATAAGTGATGGCCACAGGATTATGGAGTTGAGGAGTCAGCAGTCTGGGAGCATAGCTCATGGGTTCCGTCCCTTGCAGATGGTCTCAAAACTGGGATGTGTTTCAGTAAGATGGATAGGTTGTATATGAGGTCTTTCCAGGTAGTAATGTAAGGGACTTGATCTGTGTAGCTGGTCCAAATATCGATGACATCCTAACTTTCTGTAACATGAGAATGTCCCAGGGCCCTTCAGGTCTCCAGCCAACATGGAATACTGTCCACACCAACCTGAAAACAGTGGTCAGTTTGCCCTTCCTACCTTCTAGCCTAGTTCTAAAGTCTTTAAACCTGTCCAGGAAAAACATTGGTGGAAATTGGAGCATCTATGTCTGTCCCATATTTCTTTCCTTGAATGCAAGAAAATAAACCAAACACAATGCAAACAAAAAGAGCACAGAAATATGAATGCCAATTTTTATACAGTTGCAAAAGTGACAAAGTAAGATGATGATGAAGTTGGAAGGACCTGAAATGTCTCTCTAAAGAAATTCAGGGATCCAATTTCTTACGAATGGATCTGGGAGATCTCCTGGCCCTGATGACTTATGGGGGTCCAGTGCATTTGCTGCAGTCCCCTGTTGCAGTGCTAAATCACAGGTTTACAGATTTACTAGAGTGAAAAGAGCCAGACACTCAGACAAACGTTATCCAGAGAATGCTTAACAATCAGGCTTTGACTTTAAAGGTTGGGTGAACTGGTGGAGGGACAGGGTGGGGTCCCAAATGAGCCCTTAAATATTATGCCTAGATTAACTTGAGTAATCTACTCCAAACATTTGGTATATTGGGAGATGACTGACTGTTATTAAGAGTGGAGTGGCAGTTGTTAGGAAACCTATGGCTGCTTCTAGGGGTGTCTTGGTTTCTGGAATATGCTATGCTTTTCCCAATAACTGAGCTCAGTCTGAGGACAAGCTTAACCTAAGATGGAGTGTAAATACAAAATGGAGTTTGTAATGTTAGACTGGGCCCTTCAGATCTCTGTTCTTTCCTTTCTCCATCAGCATCCTCGGCACTGGGTTCTCTCTTGTTGGTGGAACCTGGTGTCATCTTTAGGGGACAAATCCCTTTTCCAATGCACTGGAAAGTACCCCCAATCACAGTGTTCTTCTTCCATCTTCCTCCAAGGAGGAGCAGCCTGAGGCAGCCAGTGTTGCTTTAGTTGGTCCTCCTTCATGGTCCACTGCTCCTTCTTCAGCCACATGCAGTCCACCATTGACTCAGCTCCAATGCAGTTTTTCTTACAGAAAATGTATGCTCCTTTTATCATGTCCACTTTAATCTGTGGCCATATCGGCCTTCTGTTCACAACCAAAGAGAGAGTTCTGGGGCTGCAGAGAGTTTGTTTCCATGTCCATCAAACATTTTAATGAAGTGAGAAAGAGCCTCAGGCAATCAAAAGGAAAGAACTTCAAAAGTTTAGGTGTGGGAGTTGGAAGAAAATGTGAAGAATTAAAAATGGTAGAGGAGGAAGTGGGGAGAAGCAGAGTGAAAGTGGTTGAGCTTGTTCTCTCTCTCTCTCTCTCTCTCTCTCTCTCTCTCTCTATCTCTCTCTTTCTCGATCCACTATCATCCCTCTGCCCCTTCATCCTCCCTTCCACTCTCCTCCACCCTTTCGTAAGGATTTTCTTGGTTTCATATATACAGGCTGTCTCTGAGTCCCTTGCTTCCCATCCTTAACCTTACTGCATATTTCCTTCACAGAGTCTGCTTCCCTTTGCTACAGTTTCAAGGTTGAAAGATCAAACGGACAATGGAGGAATGAAGTCCACGGCCTACTGAACAGACAGAAAATTTTTCTCTATAAGGATTACAAGTGTCATCCCATCGATGATCTCAGAAACAGAACGAATGCCACAAAGTTCTGTGAAAAAGAGGCTGACACTCTGAATAATGAAGTTGACATTTTCAAAGCAATGCTATCTGGCATATTGGAGACTACACCAATCAATGGTAAGTTTCAAGTGGACACAAGGCTGGAGATGTATCTCAGTGGTAGAGTATTTGGCTGCACACATGAGGCCTTAGATTCAATGCCCACTGCTACAAAATAAGTAATAGAATATATCAGATATATACCCCCCCTCCCCGCACCATAGAAAACAACTAGGTGAAAGATTAGGGACATTCACTGTTTTCATAAAGGATAAAAACCGAAACACTGCTACTCCTATCTCAGACATCCTGTAGCAAAGCCAAAATGTAGAGGGAAAAACAAGGTCAGAGGATCGGAAGGGAGGGTGGGTAGGCAGATAGGATTAACCAAGGCCAGAGGCTGATCTTTTTCCAATAGGCACAGAGGCCCATGCTCTGCAGGCCAGGATGTGTTGCCAGTATGAAGGAGACAAACATTTCAGGGGATCCTGGGTCTTTCGTCTGAATGGAAGGAACATATCCCATTTTGACCCTGACACTGGAATCTGGACTGAATTGGATCCCAGATACAAGAAGATTGTGGATATGTGGAAGAAAGACAGGGATAGAGCTGCCTTCTTAAATAAGACTTCACACTGGGACTGCAGGGCCCGCCTTGAGGAGCTCACGTCACACTGGAAAGAAAATCCAGAGCCTACAGGTAACTGGGAAGACAGGGAGAAAGCTCTCTGAAGGTCTCTGAAGGTGGTGAGAGTGGATCTGGAAGGAGTGAAAAGGAAAGTGTGTGCCACAAATATCAAAATACAAGTATGCAGGAATGACAATCTCAGTGAACAAATGCACTGTGTTTAGAAATGTCTTGCTTAAATATAGAGACCCACAGTAGGTATTATATGCAGAGAGTAAGAGGCCTTGGAACATTCAGGCCAAATGGGATGTCTTCAACAAATCCCTCATCCCAGAGCTCAGGGAATGATGCAGAAGAGGAGACAGAAAATGTGTAAGAGCCAGAGGGATTGAGGACCCCAAGGGGAAAAGGCCCCTAAATCAACAGGATCAACACGGATGTGAACTCACAGGGACTGAAGCAGCATGTGTAGGGCCTGCACAGGTCTGCACAGATCCTCTGTGCCAATATTATGGGTTCCAGATTAATGTTTTTATGAAAGTGCTGACCATGGGAACAAGTTTGTCTCTGACTCTTGTTTGCATTCGCTTGGGTTCTTCTTTTCTGTTTCTCTATATTATTTGATTTTGATATGATATTTTTTGTCTTATCTTCTTACATTTTTTAAAAAATGAAAAAAATGAATGAGTGTTAACCTAGCAACTAGAGTGAAGTTTAACAACAGATTGTCATTTACACCTGCTGAGAGAAGGAAATTCAGTTTTCTTCACTGGAATAATTCTGGGAATATCAAACATGCCAAGGAAGATCTCCTGATAAGTACTTGACCAACCAATAAGTGATGTCAGCATTTTGTTTTTCAGTTTAATGTGTGTGTGCATGTGTGTGTGTGTGTGTGTGTGTGTGTTTGTGTTTGCTTTTATTTGGTTATAATTGGATGGCTTCTTTTGTGTTTGTCTTTTTCTTTTTGTTGACATTATATTTTGGGCATTTGTGGATGTATTTGTACTTTGGATTAATTTTTGAGAAAGAAAATAATGTTGGGTGGGTAGTTATAAGGAAGAAGAGAATCTGGATGACATTGGGGGAGAAGAATATGATCAAAATATATTTAAATTGGCTGGGAAGTTGGCTCAGTGGTTAAAAGCACTGGCTGCTCTTCCAGAGGTCCTGAGCTCAATTCCCAGTAACCATATGGTGGAACATTTCTATGGCCTAGCAATGATTTTAGTTTCTTATTGTGGTTAAGTTAAGTAATCTACTTCAAAGGATCTGGAATATTGGGAGCTGATTGGCTGCTACTAAGGGTGGAGTGGCAGTTGTTAGGAAACTTATGGCTGTTGCTATGTGTGTCTTTGTTCCTAGAAGATGCTGTGATTTTTCCTGTAACTGAGCTCAGCCTGCGAACAGGTTTGACATAAGATGGAGTGTAAATACAAAATGGAGTCTGTAATGTCAGGCCTGGCCCTTCAGATCCCTGTTCTCTCCTTCCTCTATCAGCATCCTTGGCACTGAGTCATCTCTTCTTGGTGGAACTTGGTGTCATCTTTAGGGACAAATCCCTTTTCCAATGCACTGTAGAGTTCCAATCACAGTGCTCTGCTTCCATCTTCCTCCAAGGAGGAGCAGCCTGAGGCAGCCAGTGTTGCTTTAGTTGGTCCTCCTTCATGCTCCACTGCTCCTTCTTCAGCCACTTGCAGTCCATCCATTGACCCAGCTCCTAAATCCAGTTTTTATCAGAGAAAATTTGTGCTCCTTTTATCATATCTACTTTAATGTGTGAGCCTTGATGGCTTTTTGTTCACAGCCAAAGTGAGAGTTCTGGGGCTGCAGAGGGTTCGTTTTCATGTCCATCAAATTTTTTAATAAAATGAGAAAGAAACTCAGGCAATCATGAGGAATGAACTTTAAAAGTTTAGGTGTAGGAGTTGGAAGAAAATGTGAAGACAAGAATTAAAAATGGTAGAGGAGGCAGTGTGTAGAAGGAGAGAGGAAGGTGGTTAACCCATACACCATAAGAGGAGAAGGTTGGGCCTGGAGAGAGTATTCCTAATGTCTCCTTTTGTATTTTATAGTGACTAAGCATACTGCATTATGGATAAACATTCTTTATCAAGATCCTTTAGCAGACTAGTTATAATTCGCATGTGGTAGATTTGGCTCAGTGATAAAACCTGCATGGGAGATTGTGTACAGGTACACTTTGCTACTCCTTGCCATTCTTCTCAATCTTCTTAGTGTAAATGTCCCCTTCACACAGGACTGCATGTCTTCTTTAGCTGCTGAAAGACCGCAGACCATAAGTGTGCTGAGATGTAAGATCTGGCCTGTGGGCAGATGGCATTGTGCAGGTTAGAGCCTGTGTTAGAGTTCCATTGCTAAACCTGACCACAGCAACTCTTATAAAGAAAACATTCAAGTTGAGCTGGCTTGTGGTTCAGAGTTCAGTCCAACATCATCATGGCTGGAAGCATGGCTGCATGTAGCAGACAGGGCTCTATAAAGGTAGCTGAGAGTTCTATATCCTGATTGGCAGGCATCAGGAAGATGATGAAACACACTTCCTCCAACAAAGCCACACCTCCTATAAGTGCCACTCCCTATGAGCCTATGGGAGCCATTTACTTTTAAATCACTATATTCCACTCCCTGGCCCCCAAAGGCTTTTTAGCCATATCATAATGTGGAAGCATATTTATTCCAACTTCAAAACTCCCCATATTTTCTAACACTCTCAAACTTGTTGAAATGTGCAAAGTTCAAAATCTCCTTTGAAATTTATGCAATTGTAATCCTGTGTAAAATTAAAATTAAAATGCAAAATTACATACTTCCAACAAATAATGGCAGAGGATATACAGTTCTACTACATTTTCTACTACACAGCCAAATGTATATCCTTCAAAGTGGTGATTTATCTATAGATGAACCTAAATATTCAGTGCCCAGATTAAGAGCACCAAGATTGGCACTAGATAATATGACCATATCTAGCAGCTTCCCAAATGTTTCAATTGGCAACTTTTCTCCAGGAAACCTCCCCTGAACACTTAGGACCCAAGACAAATTTGTCAGGCATCCTTGTGATATCTTCCCTTCTTGAAAAGGTGTTCTCTCATCGGCCAGAGTAAAAGTACCAGTTGCATAGATGAGATCTTGTGCATTTTCTACCTATATACTTAGAAAAAGTCACTTCAAGTGTTTGTCAAAACTCTCCTGGTAACATTATGCCCATCTGAGGGGTCAAGGGTAGCATCAGAGGATCTTTCTAGACTATGAAAATGAAGGTAGCCCAACACTAAAGATCTGGTTGTCCCCACCAATGTATCCAGAAAGTGGTAAGTTCACAGAACATGAATCCTATAGCCTTCTTCTCCCTATTTGGAACTCACCTACATGTTTTCCTCACAGATCCATATTATATCTGTTTCAACTTCACTGTCAAGGATCTTTCTTCACACTGGTGTGAAGGACAGTGTTCAGTGAATAGAATACCTTTCCTTTAGTATAGTGATAACAAGGCCAAGCCTTTGGATAACCTGGGAAAGGAGGTAAATGCCACCAAGGTGTGGAAATAATTGACCTAAAGCATGAAAGACATTGGAGAAGAGTTGAAGAACCATCTACTTAACATGGAATCAGGACCAGTCAACACCAGGGGTAAGAATGGCACCAGAAACAAAGACAGGGACTGCCGACAAGAAACAGGAAGAACATGCTCGGTGGTGGTAGCATGCACTTTTAATCACAGCACTCAGGAGGCACAGTGAGGCAGATCTCTTAAATCTAGGTCAGGCTGGTCTACAGAGAAGGTTCCAGGAGAGACAGGGCTATACTGACAAACCATGCCTTGCAAATAGAAGCTAAAGAAAAGGAAAAAAAATGATAGAAACAAGAAGAGCTCAGCACATACAAGGAGAAGGTTATATATGTATTTCCATTAAAAATAACTAAATATAGATTGAAGCTGGAAGTACATAGTACCTGAGGTGTAAAACAAAGGCAAGTTAGGGAGCAAAAGAAAACAGGTCTCTAAGTGTGTGGAGGAAGATTTGACATTTCAGGGGGTGATGACTCCCTAAAGGAGGAAGATGGTGTTGTGTGTCATTTTCAGGTAATCACATCTTGCAGGGCATCATGGTATCTCAACATAAACAAAAAAGGTGCAATAATCCCTTCTGAGCCATCACCCTTGATGGACAATATACCATTCACTTTCATCCAACTAACACGACATGGAGAGCAACTCAACCATGAAGGCAATGGAGACTAACACCGAACTAGTAAACCTTCTCTATAAGTTCTCCAGGGAGATATCAGTTACATTCTCAAAATATTCTTAAAATTCTGGAAGGAAATGCTAAGTAAGTCATTAAGTATATTACCACAAGGAAATGCCCACGAGCTTGGAAAGGCATGGCAGTTCTCTTGAAAAGTCTGATGATTTCCCTTGTGTGGATACCAGCATGTATACATAATGGTAAATCTGATCGACTTAGCCAGTGATTACTTGATGGTCTTTCTCTCTGGAGATCCCTGATGATCACAAGGATTCCTCTTTTCCATCTCATTTCTCAGTGTTCCCTGTTCGCTATTAACCAATGATGTGACATTAAGTGGATTTTCCTGGACCAACAGTCCATATGAGTCACTGTAAACTTCAGGATTTTTCTTTCTCTGTTACAGTTGCCTTTCCACAGGCTCCATCTTCATCCTTAAAGCTGTCACTGTCTTTCTCTTGCACAAGAAAACAGCACCAATTATGCCGTCATCCAGAAAGTTAATTACCACACTAAATATTGTCACATTGCTTGTTGGTTCAATAGGCATTTGCTGCCTTTGATAGTGAAACAAACTCAGTAAGGACATCTGACTCACACATCCTATTTAACTTTCTATGCAGTGTCTGGAAAATCGTTATCACACATGGCTTCCTTTGGCTGCCCAGAGAGAGAAGTTACTCCTGGAGTTGTGTTTCTAGCTTCATCCATATTTTTTTTCTGATTTCTTTAAAGGATCACCAATAAAGACCTCAGATATCACCCAGCCTACATGTGCCACCCAGAATCCACCTACCAGGAATAGCACCAAAGCCACGGCTTCCATCCAGATTCAACCTACACGTAACCTACAGAGTCAAAACATGCCCGGGGTGATTCTAGTTATAGCAGAAATGTTTGTATTGCTGTTGCTGCTATAGTAGTGAGAAAAAATAGGTAAGTAAAGGGCTAGGCTCTCCCTCTTTTTCTTGGTATATTAATCAAGTAAGGACATGGGAGACAGGCCCCAATGGTCTAATCCAAGCCACTCTCTATCACAGTCCTCTCTGTCTACTAGAATGATACTTGGCTCAATATTTAGCCATCACTCCACAGTGATGTTGGAGATAACCATTATTGGGCATAGGAGACTAGCAGGGTAGACATAACTCTGCAGTCAGAGGAGGAATGAAACAGTAAAGGTACCCCACCCCAGAAGCCAGAAAATCCAAGGATCCAAAGAAGATACAAGGAAAATGGAAATGAGGTATTTCCTCCCCATATCCAACATAAGCTTCTCCCAAGACTGTGATTATAGTCTGCTTGCTTGTTGGATCATGTGATCCAGTGAAATAATTTTCATACCTAGGGCTAAGTATGCACATTAATAGCTCCAAGTTTAGGACAGCCTTTAAGGCAGAAGAATCAGAATGAACAGACTATCCATGGAGTTGACATTGTGGGACTGACCTATAACTCCAGCACTTGGGGGACCAAGGTAGAAGGATCACCAAGTTCAAGGTCAGCCTGGGCAGCATAGTCACATGTTGTCCAAAGAATAAAGAAAACAACAAAACCCATTCATTTAACTTGGTCACTTTACAAAGTCACAGTTCAGTGCATGTGAAACTGATGCCAATGTCTCTGTCCTTTGAAGTTGACATTACCTGTGTCTATGCAGGTGAAGTGAGACATGAACCCACTGCTGTCATTGTTACCTTTTGCCATACACAGTCTAGAGTCAAAGTACAGATTTGTGGTGAAGAATACCAATGTTCTACCTATATTAATATGACGTAAAGTTTTCCCTATAGGCATAGACTGGCAAACATCAGGTGTAACATCAGGTGACATCAGTTTTTTAAGTCAATAAAATTAGGTTTCATTAACATTTTGAATGAAACTTTTTAACTCTAACAATATGTTTGGTGAGACCTACAATTCTCATTTGTGGAAAGGTGAGACAGGAGGATTGCTACAAGAGTTCAAGCATGTAATGAATTATATGCTAAGCTAAAGACCAGTTTGGGGGACAAAGTGAAGATTTTTCCACAAGGAAAAAAGTTGTGAAAGTAAAAAGACCAGCAAAGACAGAAACACGACTATATTTTACTAGCCTTTCATATTTGCTCATTTTTCAAGTTTCCTGTTTTTTATTTTTTATTCACAATTTTTGCTTCGGTACAATTACACCCTTAGAAACATCTCAACTATTATCATACCAGAGCTTAGAGTGGCAGAAAGATCAAGAAGGAAAAATGAAAGAGAAAAGGACTGGGCAGCTGAGGTCCATGGTCTGTGATGTTGGGGAGTGTCTGAGAAAGGAAGTAGAGCAGGATGCTGCATGGATGCCCAGGAGCACACTGTGATTCACACTGCATTTGTTATAGGTGCTCCCTGCTGCTCCTTTTCCTCTGCAGACCTCATCGCCAGCTATAATTGGGTGACTCTTCAACATATTCCTGTGGTGTCTCCAGCAAAGGAAACGCATTTCTAATGACATCTCAGAAATCTGTGCAGTTGAGTTCCGACCAGACTGGTGGGAACCCATGACACTGGTGCCTCTCAAAGCCTCATGCACCAGGGCTTCAGAGTGCACCAGGCTGTTGCTTTAGGGACTTCCTCTTGCTCTGTTCCTTTACTTTCTCACTCTTACATGATAGCATGGTGGAGATCAAGCTGGGCAGGATGCTAAATTACTCCTCACTGTACAAAACAAGGGCTTACCCTGGGTGACCCTCTTATAGAAGCAGAAGTTGGCTCCCTTCTGAGTGCAATGCAGATGTAGGGTAACATGACACCTCACTTTCCATACAGGCACAAGTCATCCCAGGGCTATCCATGATGGAAAGGCTAATAATTACTTTAATCCCCGAAGTAAAAATATGTCACCTATACACTTACAAAACAGGTTGAAAGCAGTGAGCACATGTATATATCAAAATCATATCAAAAACCAGGTCTGAGGATTTACCTTACCCTCACCTGGACCCCTGAAGAGGCCACCTAACCCTGCAGTGGATATGGCTCCCATAAACCTGCCCCCTGGCTGTCTGCATGTCAAGGACCCTGCAGGTAGAGGACTCCTGTCCATCATAAGGCTTCAATTCAGCTCCATCCACACTGCTAATGCCTCCTGCTTGAATCACTGGCTGACAGTTCATCTGCTGCTCCATGCTAATGTGGGTCTGCATGTCACCTGCTGGATCCTGGGGTCCTGCACCTCTCCTCTGCAGTTCACTCAGTCCTGAGGCCTGGTGCAGCCCTGCAGCCCTGCAGCTCTCCACTGCCTTCCTTAACAGCTGCTCTAACCACCTGCATGGAGCCTGTCTGTGGGACTAGGATCCTCTGTCTCTGCCTCCAGTCTGGTCTCTGTGAACTCTAATGGCAACTCGTTCACTCTTTAATGCCATTTTGTAACTTAAGTACATAAGATAACTGTGTGCTGTACAATGTGTGATCTGAGAGTTTATATAGTATTTAAGACTGGAGTAAAAAGGCAAGGTGTTGACCAGTTTTCAAAGGTGATTAGGACTATATGGCAATTACAGCCATTGCAAAGGATGGAGGTGGGAAATGAAGACGAATTTGTGAGAACATGTTTTCCTGGCTATTTATTGAACTGCCCATTGGCAAAGAAATCTAAAATACACAATGGTTCTAAACAAATGAAATGCTGAAAGAAATTCATCCTCTCTACCAAACCCTGGTCAACAGAGACTAAACTTGCTCCACTGGCCCATTGCCTGTCTCTCACCACAGTGTCTACTGTTCAAGCATGAGACCTGAAAGGTGTGTTAAGAACAGGAGAGCCTTCCATCCATTCTCTCAGGAGCAGTGGGTAAGCAAACATAAATAAGAAAGCGGAAAAAGAAGTGAGCAAACCTCAGATCACACATCTATGATTATTAATGTATACGATGGGTATATCGCCATACTATACTACGAATTTATACTGTTCATAAGAAAACTAAGAAAAATGCTAATGTCCGTAAAAAAATATGAATAACAGACTAAGGAAAAGCTAAACCCTCAAAAGGTGGTGCCTCTAGGGACCAAGAGTACCACAGATATCGAGTATGAACACGTGACAGTAATAGTCCTAGACTAGTCGTCACTGCCATGCCATCAACTCCCAGGGGGTATGGTATACTCATAGAAATGTTACGTTCAGCGACTGAACATTATATATACGCGTTAGTGAGGAACAAGGGACAAAGAGACAGCTCAGTCATAGAGTGCTTGTCCCTTACAAGCATGAGGACCTGAGTTCCCTCTTCAGAACTCAAGCACAGTGTGGTGGCACATGCTTGTCATCCCAGTTCAGGGGACAGAGAGAGAAAGAAAAGCATCTCTGGGGCTTCCTCCTCAGCAGGAATAGTTGAACTGATGAGTTCCATTAAGGATTATCTCAAAACACAGTGTACATGGCATCCTGAGGAGTGACATCCAAAGGTAATGTGTAGTCTCCATACATATGAGTGCATGAAGGAGCATGCACACATGTATATATATATATATATATATATATATATATATATATATATATATATATATATATATATATATATATATATGATAGACACTGTGGACCCAAATATAGCTAGTGACTTCTCCGGAGGCAATGTTCCTGAGAGAGAATGGGCATTTTTCATACTAGTTATGCGATATCACCTGGCCTTGACTTCTGGGCCATTTTATGTTCGTATTTTAATAGATAAGAGGGGAACAGCTCACATCTTCTGTTAATGGCTTTCATAGAACTATTGTTCAACTTTGGTTCTTTGGTTCCAGAGTTGGGTAGGATTTGCCTTTTGATTGTGTGAGTTATCATGAGGAACTGAGTGAGACTCCAAACAGGAGATTCTGGTTGTTAAAAGAGAATATTTGCATTTTATTGTGAAGGAAGGGACTCTTTGAGTCTGTATTGCTCTCCTGAAAGATGGGCAGATCATGTCGTGGATAAATGATGCAAATGCTTTCCTTTTGGGAGGGCTCTGTTGCTGAGAATGAATATTGAGAGCCCTGTCTGGGGATGCTGAGCTCTCATAGGGTCATAAGACCATAAAACTTAAGAAGAGATTGACCTACATTTTGGAGAGGGGAAGGGGAGTTGTTGCATGAGGTTGGAGGTCAGACTTTGACATCACTCAGAGGTCAAGTGTTCCTCAGTGCTGACAAATAGGTATAGGTGTAGATGGTAGTGATAGAAAGCCCTGCCACAATGCTATCTCCATCGTAGTGCCTTCTTATCTAATGGATAGTAATCATACTGAAAGATTAAGGGAGAGCAGCCAAAGACACTGCAGAATTATAAGAAGGTGTTTGTTGTGAGCAGCAATAAAGAATTGTAACCTACAGTGATTAAAGAGGGAAAACATCCTTTTGAGCTTTCAGGAGAGGCAGGATGTATGACAATATTGACTGAGGAAGAGAAAAAAAAATCCAAGAAATGTAGAAGCAAAGGCTTTATAACCTGACATAAGGACCTCAGGTTGTAATTTAGGTTTCTAGTTTTCCTGGAAGGTATAAAACCCTGACCACAGCAATCCTCCCCATGTTTTGTGTTTTAAAGTGGGTTTAGATGTACAATGTTGCCAAGTCTTACATTGTCATTGGTTAATTTGCCTTTTCAGACCCAGCTTCAAAAATCTGGTGAAATTGCTCATATAATAGTGTAATAGTGATGTTTCCTTTGTTCTTCACAAATTTTAACTATTCAATGTCTTAGATTTGCTTGCATCACATGAAATAAAAGAAATTTGAAGTAAGCTTGCTTATTCTCTTGCTTCCTTATCTGCCAATTTTAATTAAACACCTTGGGGGGACTGACATTATCATGTAAACATTCCAAGGTAGAAACCAAATACATCACATCATATACTCAGGGTACAGCTATGCGCATGCACTCGTGCATGCGTGTGCATATGCACACACACGCCCCCACACACGATTGCATATGTGAACAGGAGTTCACAGAATGACATCTATGTGCAAAAGTTAGTTGCTAAGTAGATCCTCACAGATTTGAGATGGTGGAATGCCATAGGTCCCAAGATACGTTGTCCTGGGCCTGCTTAGGGCCCACTTCTTGCCTTCTTCCTTATATGACCCGGCATTCTTGTGGCTATTGGATACATCCTTAGAATTTATGAACATACATTCAAGATTTCCCCAACTCCGTAGCTAAGAATTTTATCAGATAACATCTGAGGCCCACAGTAGGAGTTTCCCAGGCTTGCTATAAACCATCTGTCTGATGTACACACCTATGTACTTCAATGATAATTGTCTTCCTTGTATCTTTCGATAAAAGTTCATGAATTCATTGTTTTTAATTGCAGAGTAGTATTCCATTGTGTAAATATACCACATTTTCTGTATCCATTCTTCCATCGAGAGACATCTGGATTCTTTCTAGCTTCTGGCTATTATAAATAAGGCCACTATGAACATAGTGGAGCAGGTGTCCTTATTGCATGCCAGAGAATCCTCTGCAATTAAAAACAATGAATTCATGAAGTTTTTAGGCAAATGGTTGGAAGTGGAAAATATCCTCCTAAGTGAGGTAAACCAATCACAAAAGAATACACATGGAAAGCAATCATTTATAAGTGGATATTAATTAGCCCAGAAGCTCTGAATACCCAAGACACAATTAGCATAACAAATAACTCCCATGAAAAAGTAAGGAGAGGGCCCTTATCCTGGAAGGCTTGATCCAACATTGTAGGGGAGTACCAGGACAGAGAAAAACGAGGGAGGAGATTGGAGAATGGGTGGAGAGAAGAGGGCTTTTGGGACATATGGGGAGGGAGGAACAGGGAAAGGGAAGGCATTTGGAATGTAAACAAAAAATTTAGAAAAGAAAAAAAAGTTCATAAAACTGATGGCAGATAGAAGTGAGGGTAACCTAAATCTATGGTCACCCTGAAAGGCTAGCCATATTCTTTCAAGTTTGTCTCCAGAAAAAAAGTATCTTTTATCCATTAGATGGATGGTTTCCCCTTTTTACACACAGGAGCAACTCTCAGCAATGTAATAGGAAAGATGAAGACCATCTCCCATAATTAGTTTTATCAGGGTGCACCCTGAGTAGGGACAAGGTGGAAGATGGGGGACTCAGACACAGAGCTCATGCAGAACCTTGAAAGGAGACACAGTGAAGTCAAGCGATGAAGAGAAGCCTCTTAGGGCAGCTTGGGCTAGAGAAGAAAGCACTTCAGTATTGGCAGAAGGCGTTTGAAGGAGGAAGGATAGTTGCTAATTGTTCCCTGAGTTCCTGTACCATGTTCTGCCGCAAGGGTGAGGGAAAGCCCACACCTAGGCAGGGAGAGGAGTGAGTGAGAGGGCCCTGCAGGCTGAGGCTGAGGGGAACAAGAACAAAGGGAGGTCAGAGGGAGGGAGACTGGAAAGAAGTGTCAAGCAGAGGAGGGCTGGTGGCCAAGTAGCCAGAGTTTGGGCAGAGTTCAGTAGGAGGATCTGCTGGGGTCACAGGGCAGGTCTCTTACACCGGAGAATCCTGTCACACAGCTATGAAGGCTTAGTTCTAAGGATCTCAGAATCCCTGCTTGAATCATCACAGAGTGGTGTCAGCAAGCAAACAGCTGGTCACCATCAGCAAGAAAGTGCTCTCAGTGTGAGGATGGTTCCAAAAGAAATATTTTGTTACAAAGGAAATAAATGTTTTCTGTAGGATATCTTCAACATCATTCTAGCCAGGTTTTGAGACTACATCCTTTGGTGAGGTAGAAGGCACTATGGCCAACAGACAGAGTTGGTCCCAACCAAGATCGAAGGCTGAGCCTGAAAGTGCCCACCCAGGCTCTCCACCGCTGCTCAGAAGCCAGTCTCCTTTCTGGACATCCTAAGAGAAGAACCCTCCTGGACCACCGCACAGAACCTCACCTTAACTGCACAGACCAACTCAGCAGATGACTGACATCAAACATGTGCTCTGGACACTTGCAACCTGAAACAGACTACAAGTCAGCTCTGAGGGTGTGCTGGTGAGTCTTATGTCCATTGCACACAAGATGGACTTATCAGAGTGGAGGGAGCTTGTAGTAAAAAAAAATGCTATTATAGTATTGAATTGTAGCCAATACTATTGGGCGTGGACTAGTTTAATGAATCATGTGGGAGGGCCCAGCATATTTTTGCTCAGGCCCCCACTGGAATGGTGGTCCTGGGTTCTGTAAGAAAGCAGACTGAGTTAGCAGAGGGGAGCAAGGATGTAAGTAGCACACACACACAAGCACACACACACACACACACACACACACACATGCACACATACTCTGACATCCCTATAGGGAATTCACTAGAATTTTCATATCTTCCCCACCCTGTGGATGTTTCCTTCTGGTAATCTACCTCTGTGAGGTCTCTGGTGAAGGGGAGGTCTAAGGAGTAGTCAAAGCCCAAAGACTGAAGCAACAAAGAAGAGAGTCTGAGGCATCATGAAAGAGCCCAGGTGAGGCTGTAGGTGAGAGTTCAGCCCACTTGCAACAAGAGACACCAGTGTTTTGAAGATGCCAGGACCATGGGATGACCAGCGAGCACTGCCTCTGCAGTGGAGGGGAGCCAGCTGGAGCCTCGAAGACAAGCTGTGTGCTGTGTGGGGCAGAGCTAGAGACGTGGCCAAAACATTTGGAGGATCTAGAAGACTGTGAGTGGATGCCAGACATTGAATAGTGAGTTATTTGTGGGTGTAGATAGATTTTCCTTTGTTCGTATTGCAGTAGTGCTTTGGTTCTTCCCTTTTGAAATAGAAAGATTTGAACTTCATTTTGGCAATTAAAGAAGCACACAGAGTCTTTAATTTTTTTTTTTTTTTGGTTTTGTTTTGTTTTGTTTTGTTTTTTGGATTTTGTTTTTTTTTTTTCCAAGACATGGTTTCTTCTTATAACCCTGGCTGTCCTGGAACTTACTCTGTAGACCAGGCTGGCCTCGAACTCAGAAATCTGCCTGCCTCTGCCTCCCAGAATGATGGGATTATAGAGATGCTCTGCCCGGCTAGACTTTACATTTTTTAAAGATAATTTTCATTTTTAAAAAGTCTATATTTCCATAGAGGCTGAACTATTAAAATGTATGAATTGGTAGGGACCATGGGAATTTTTATGTTATTTGTGCTTGGGTTTGTGATATTATATGAATGTTCCTTGTTTGGTATAAATAAAAAATATTCTGATTAAAAAGTTTTATATCTTAATTAATTAATTAATTAATTAATTAATTAATTAATTAATTAATGTGCTTGTGTGTCAAGGTGACAAGGTTTCAGTTGTGCTGGCAGGTTTTTGTCATTGTGACAGAAGCTAGAGTTTCATCTCTAATTTCCTTTGCGGCCTGGTGCTTCATCATAGCATTAGTGACCCTATCCTTACTAAAAGAGGACTCACACTATGCAGAGAACAAACCCAGATCACCCAGAGTCCCTTGGATCAGGGTTTCTGTCCTGAAACCATAGTGGCAGAGCCTAATGTCACTCAGACACTCTTTCGCTCCTATGCTGAAGAATAACAAGAACTGTCAATTAGGGAAGTGAGAGAGAGAATGAGATTTTCATGGTGTGTTCAGGCTTCTGGGAATGAGTTCCTCTCACCCTTCACCATTATAGTGCACTTATGAAAAAAAAGTTAGCCTATAAGTCTTGCACAGAAGTCTGAGGGCCAGTCCTTAGCTTATATGATGATAGAAATTAGAGTGGTCCATTCTCCAACATGGAGGCCGCTGGATATCCCTGCAAAGTCTGCTGAGACAGTAATCTTCATCTACCCATTGACTGCTCCAACCACTACCAGCAACAGAGGAAAAGGAGGAAGGCAAGAAGAGAGTTTCCAAACCAGGCCACCAAAGGTTTGCCTCACTGGGTTGAGCCCAAAGCGTGGGCAAACACATTTCCCAAACCAAACGTGTATATCACCCCATCCAAGAGCCAGGAAACACAGCATGGGAGGGAAAGAAAGGATGTGAGAGAAAGATGGGAGCTTGATCCCTTCACAAGGGCAGGCCTGTAAAACACACACACACACACACACACACACACACACACACACACACACACATGAGAGAGGAGAGAGAGACAGAGAGACAGAGACAGAGAGACAGAGAGAGAGAGAGGAGAGAGAGAGAGACAGAGAGAGACAGAGACAGAGAGACAGAGAGACAGAGACAGACAGAGACAGAGACACAGAGAGAGACAGAGATGAAAGCAGACATAGGAGAACCTTTAGAAAGGCATGTGGAAGGAATGGAAAGGAGAGGCTGATACAAGGGTTGATAAGAGTGATTTATATTTTATGTCGATTTGAAACCAAATGTTTGGTGACTTTCCCTTCAAATGGCTGCATGACACAGGTTGCCTACATAGGGAAAGCATGGCCACTCTGTGTAAATATTAATGATTATCACTTCCCATGCCTCAGAATCTTGGTGAAGGTAGTTTGTTGAACATATTGTCTAATATGGAAGTACCCAGAAGGAGCCGCTGGTCCTCTTTGACCTCTGTGAGACTCAGTTCATGAAGCACAAAGACCTGTATTCAGACACCAAAAAATGCCTTCCATGGTTGAGAGTGTTCGTAATGCATTGGTATAAAGTCTGACAAGGTCCATAGTAATCACTCTAATGCGTAGAAGGTCTGGAACTCTCTGATTGTATTATCTGAGACCCAATGAAGGGCCAGTCACTTGAGAGCTTTTAGGACCTCTAGGATTTTGAGACTGATTAAGCTTGCTACTTGAAAAACCTTCTTTGTAAGGGTTTAAAGTCCTCATGTGACACTGCAACCTATATAAACTCTTGGAAGCCTATATAAAACATGGAAGGAGAAAGGTCTCTGTCTGCCTGCTCCTCTTCACCCTTGCTAGCATATGCCTTTATTCACTCACTGGTTTGGGGATACACTTCCTTGAAATTCTCACATAAACTAGTTGAGACATCCAGGCATGTAAACTGGACAGTTTCTGAATTCTTGGACTTCCAGTACATAGACACCAAGGTTTGATTAGCTAGGCTGTGTCATGTAAGTCATTATAATAAACCAAATATATATATTCTCTCCAATATATAGCATTCTCTGCTCAAATGCTAAATATATATAAATATATATATATATATATAGATAGATAGATAGATAGATATAGATATAGATATAGATATAGATATAGATATAGATATAGATATAGATATAGATATAGATATAGATATAGATATAGATATAGATATAGATATAGATATATACAGGCAGAGGCATAGATATAGACATAGACATAGATAGATAGATAGATATAGATAGATATAGATATGCATGCATATATGTATATATACCTATATAGTATCTATACCTATATACTCTACATATGGATATTTAATGTTGGAAGACACACCTTTAAATCTGATCATCTGATCTCGAAAAACCAACCTCTAATATAGGCTACACCTTTTTAAGAATCTTACATAAGCACATGGAAGAAGAAAACAATTGCTGCTCCCCTGATTGTTCTGGCCTTGCTCAACTCCATTACTTCATTGTCAGTAGAGTATACCACTTTAGAATTCTGAAACTAAAGAGCACCTGAGACATCCAGCATTGTGTACTAAGATTTTGGTATGCTCGCAATTCTAAATTTTACTCTTTCCATTCATAGGCAGCCCTTGTTGCATTAGCTGGTGGACTCCAGCCTGCATGTCATTGTAATAAATCACCTTTCTACATAGAGAGATTCATTCTATGTTATACATTAGAGTACCCTGACTAACACCACTGTCATGTGTTTAAGACCATGTAAGTTTCACAAGTTAACCTCTTTCTGAGGTGATCAGATGCAGCTTATTGACAGTTATTTTGAAGGACTTCCTAGACCACTCTTGCCTCCATTAATGTTCTCATTCAAAAATATTCTCTGCTCAAATGCTAAAAGGTATTGCTGTCTGTGTGGTTTCATGTAAAGAACCTTATTGGAGTGCCATGCCACCTGGCAGGAACTTGACATCGACCAAGGTGAAGTTCCTCTCCCAGCCTTTGAGCAGGAACTCCTGTGTTAGCCATAATCCCCTCCACCTAGGGTGGAGCACTCAGACAAAGGTGTAGCCCATTGTTCTTTAAGGAACTGCAGTTTCCTGAAAAGCACTAACCACCTTCAGAACAACTGAACCAGCTCTTCAGAGAAGCTTCCAGCCTTTGGGGAAAGGGTTTTCCTCTGCCTATCTATCTGGAGTCCTCCATTAAACCTTGAGACCTTGAGCAGCAGGTGTTGTCTTGGTCTCCTCTCTTTTCACTGCCTTCCCATACAGCCCCAGCTTCCCTTCCAGGGAACCCATTTGTTGTAACTGCAGATAGTTACAGTTTCCCTAGCAATCACTGAAGACATTACCTTCCTTATGATGCATTCTTCTTGTTACTGAATGCATGTTGACCATGTCTACTGTCTGTATTCTCCATGATCTCTTTAATCATGATGCCAGTTATCTTACCTGAACTAGGGGTGCCTTTGACTTGTGCCATCATTCCATCTTCTACCTGGGACCTAGACAACCTGGGGCCAAGGGCCAGAATCATGACTGTTGTCCTAGCCCTACAATCCTAACCCACACCAGCCTCCATGTGTAGACTCTTGAGGGAACAGCACAACAGTCTTGGGTTGGTGTAAGGAACAGGTATGTGGCTTAAGTCAGGAAGTTCCCCGTCCTGGGGTACCAGAAGCTCCAGGGCTTCCTATCCTTCAGTCCAGCACCACAGTGACTGGGAACCCTGTTTCTCCCAGACCTAGGCTTCGGTGGATTGAAGAAGTTAAGAGAAAAGTTACAGTGTGGGGGTGGGGCATCAATGATGAACTCAGGTAGCAGCAGGGAGTACATGGAGAAGCCCCCAGCACCATCTGGGTCTGGAGGAATCATGTTGGGAGCAGTGCAAGACCAGGAGGCACTCTCAGACAGGTCACTGGACCTAAGGCAGCCTATGCTATAGACACTGCCTTCCCAAGGGATGCCTCATAAGCCCTCCATCATTCAGGAAGCTCTTTGTACTAGAACTTTCTTTCCATGTTCCCATGGTATTTGTCCCAGAGATCACAACAGATGCTTCTAGGGACAAGGCAGCCATTATCACTCTAGGCCTTACTCCCCCACCCCCATTTTATTCAGTTTTTATATTATTATAAGCCTTCACACTATCACCACACTGGAATCTGAAATCATCCCTTCTCTGCTTTGGTACCAAGAGCTGGGATTACAGTGTGTGAGTGACAGCAGGCTCAGCCTCAATGCCCACATGGCTCATGAGCCACCAGCCTGCTCAGGTCCCTTCCCTGCCCATCAAGCCTTCCCCACTTGTCCATCCACACAATGCCCTTTTGATTCTTGTCCACCAGGGGGAATATCTGTGCTCATGTGTGAAGACACCTACCAAATAAGGTGCTGGGACATCATCATGTTCTCTGTTGAGGACCCTGTTGGACATGCCTGGCAATGGCACAGGGAGGGACCTATGAGAGGACTTCCCTTCCAACTGTTGAACTTTGATCCTTTCACTATCTACTATATCTGCATTTTTCTTAAACAAGTCTTCCTGTTGTAACTGATTCATTACATCTCCAAATATCTCATTTTTTTCCAACTAACTCTGAGTAAAGCTTAGAAAAATGAGGGATCCTGTGTTGAATAGTTTATGAATCTTCTTTGACCCAAGTCTGGTACTACCTGGTGCTGGTTATCAGATTCATAGGCATCAGTCTTTGTAGGCCCTGGAGTGATCACACTATCAGGAATATTTCCTGGAACATCCCTTGGGGCTTTGATCTATCAAGATCTGTCCAGGTTGCTTTATGTTAACTATTATCATAAAAATCAAGAAAGACTAGGCACAGAACCCAAATCCACAGAATTTGATCAATTCACTTGGAACAGCTTGCAGCAGCAGGAAGCCAGGGACCTCCAGGAGGCTAGGTTCCAAGGAATACACACCTCAGTTCTGAAAGCACAACTTTGTACACCTCAGGTCTGAAAGCACGAATTTCGCCATGTCACATAGAGTGGAGTTGGAGTGGCAACAGGCCACCATGGTTTGTCAGCACAGCCAAGGACCAGGGAGGCATTGGTGCCTCCTGGCTATTCAACCTCAGTGAAAAAGACTTCTTCATCATGATAACAATGAACATTAGGTAGAGACTGACTAATGTTGTGACAGGCGATACCATGAACAAATGGAAAGATGATGTGAAATTAATGAAGCATCTGAATTTCTCCATAGCAGAAGGCAGTCAGAAACTCAACTGATCAGATGTCTTAGACAGCTGCTGCTACCCCAGGCCTCCAGCAAATAGATAAGAACAAAATGTCTGCAATAGTGGAAGTTATTAGCTTGAAAATTCATTGGAGCCTCATACTATGGGTCACATGCTAAAACTACCTGATGTATTCTGGGAAATCCTCCTCCTCCAGTGGATGTCAGCAAACAGAAGGGTAAAAATGCCAGGAGCCTTCTAATTCAAGGTAACAGCCCTGAAACCACAGAGACATTGGGGGAAGCTCAGAGAGCACTTTCTAAATCTTACAGTTGTGTTCCTAATGTTGCAGCACTATTGTGGAAAGGTAAAGTTAAGGCAATCATAGAGAATACAGCCCAGAATTCGGGAGAAGCGTACACTAAGTTGTAAGGAAAGATGGGAAATTCATTTCCTCACCGAGTACAACTGAAATGACTGACAGAGAAGCAACTGTAAAATATTAGAGCATCAGATGAAGGTAACCACAGGAAAACTCCCCCTTGCATGAACACTAAAAGACAATGAAGCAAACAGAGTTCCCCAGTGGGAGACAGACACAGCAGTGGTCTCCATGCAGAAACTGAGTACTAAGTTCCAGGAGCATGAGCCATGACTGAAGGGCGTTCACTGAAATGTGGAGCTTCTGAGGGGACAAGGCCCATTCTCTCCCCATGATCCTCCTTGTTACCAAGAGAGTTAACCCTGGAGCTTTGCTAGACAGCACAACCCATAGACACATGTGAAGCTCTGTGAAAGTTTTCAAGTGACAGATCCTGGGAAGAAACAGATCATGTACAGGGATGACAAGCCTTCTTCTAATGACCCAACAGGAAGGAGAAATCAGCTCTCGGTTTCCCTGCAGTCCTGTCTGTCTGTTGGTCTGTCCATCAGTCTGTCTGTCCATCTGTCTGTCTGTGTGTCCATCTGTCTGTTCATCCGTCTGTCTGTCTGTCTGTTTATCTGTATATCTGAGGTAGTTGGTATTTTGACACAGAGCAAACAAGCACACAGTCCTGGTAGTACAGCACCCTCTCCAAAAAAACAGTAAGTTCGAGCATTAATTTTACCCATGTATGAAAAATATTTTTAATTTAATTTTGTTTTGTTTTGTTTTGTTTCTAGACATGTTTTTTCTATCCAGCTCGGGCTGTCCTGGAGCTTGTTCTCAGACCAGGTTGTCCTTAAACTCAGATATTTGCAGCCTATCCTTCCCTGGTGCTAGGAATTAAGGCTGTTCCCACCACTGCCTGGCAAAAATACTCTTTACATTTTTATCTGTTTCATGTATGAAATCATGGCCTAACAACTTCATGAGTCAGTCACGTGAATAGCTACATTGATACAATTTTCTTTTTTAAAAAAAGGTAAATGTACTTTTATTATGCTAAAACCCATGTGTCCATCATCTGCAGACCCTGAGTTGTGAGCTGCCAGACATTGGTCCTGGGGATAGAACTTGGGTCCCCTGTTAGCCAGTTAAATACTTGTCACTGCTGAGTCAGCCCTCCAGCACAGAAGCTCAGAATTGTTTTTTGTCAAAACAAGGTCTTACATTCTCTGTGGGATCTGATATGAACCTGAATGTCTGATCTTCCTGCTCCTTTCTCCAAGTGCTCAGAGTATATGTGTGCGACACACCTGTTTCTGTGGGGTGTTTCCTTGTGGGGAACCCAGAGCTTCATGTGTGTTGGTCTGGTATTGTCTCTATCAATATAGCAGGTTCTGGATAGATTTCTCTGGAATAACTAAAAAAAAAAAAACCTACAGAATTATCCAATATCAGGAAACAAAACCCTTTCCCGTTTGAGGGGAAAATGGGTGTTTTGGTTTTGTTAATTTTTTAAATGTAATTGTACTTATTTCATTATTTTTAATTAGTTAAGTTTTCTGGATATGGTTTGTGTGGCATTAGCAGTTCTGGAATTGCTCTGTAGACTAGACTGGCCTTGAACTCAGAGATCCTCGGGGATGCTGTTTTGTTACCAGAAAGACTCACTGAGTGAGGCTGTGGCACCTGCTCAGTTAGAGTTGTTGCTTACTCTGCACAAAATGTTAGGTTCAATCTGATCCCTACCACAGGGCAAACCACATTTCACCATGAATGCCTGTGATCCCATACCTCCACAAAATTCAAGAGGTCTTATAAGTTCTAGGCCAGCCAGGGATATATGACATCTTGTCTCACAAAATAAAGACAATAAATAAAGAAAGGGGTGTGGGTTACATAGACCATGATGGTGTCTGTTGGATAAATGGTGAATTTGAACAAACCCTTTTTCCTTCCAAAACTGGTTCAAACTGGTCAGGGTTTCATTTGTTTATTATCATTTACTTTAAAGATAGACTATTTGGGGGGGGGGATGGAAGGTTTTATGTCATATTACTTGAAGTACTTTTCTTCTATCAAAAAGAATAAAGGAAGAGGAGAGGGAGGAGGGAGAGGGAGGCTGGGATGTAGCAACTTAGAAGCAGAGCTGTTTCTAGCATGCCCTAAGTCCTGGGTTCACCCCTAGCATGAAAAAAAATGGTGACAGAAACCTGCCCATACTCTATGCTCAACAGGCCCAGCCTAGCAGGAAGAATGGGGGTCTTCCTGGTCAACTGATTCTTTTTCTCCTTTCTCCCTGGCAGCAGGAAGATTCACTCACACAGGCCCCAGCCCTCTGCACCTCTGTGAAAGGCATAGCATGATGATGTCTGCTGCTTTTGTGGAAGCATTTCATCTGACCACCCTGTTGGATGTCCCCTAGCAAGTGGCAAGTCTCCATGTCAGGAGAGAACTCTAGCTCTTAGGTCCAGGAGCTCTAGAGGCAAGCACAGCACTCTAGTTTGCAGCTGTCTTCAACTGTGTCTCTAATCTGAGCCTACCCCACTTCCCCTGCAGGGCAGGGGATGTCCATAAATGTGCTCTGAGGAGTGGGTCTCCCACTTGTAAAATGAGGGTGCATGGGGGAGACCTTGGATTCCTGTCCATCTGCAGTTCTAAGACCTGGCTGGTTTAAAAGTCAGGCTTTTAATTATAATTTTACAAATATCAGGGGTAGGAGCTATGCTGTCTGGCTTATAACTTTCATTAAGCCATTAGAAAGGCAAAGGCAGGAGAATCTCTGTGAGTTCCAGGCCAGCCAGCCATGAGACTTGGTCAAAAAGATGAAATTGGGCCATGGGGGTGGGGCTGGAAAGGACAGTGGCCTGACTTCCCAGGCAAGTGTCCTGTGTCAGAAGCAAACCTGCCCTGTGGCAATGCATTCTTGCCTGTCTGATCTGGTTTGGTTCCTGCCTGCTGGTCCAGAGACCAGTTTGGTCTTTTCTTCCATAACGGTCCCAGTGGTCTACATTAATAAAGCTGTAAAAAACAAACAAACAAACCAAAAACACAAAAACAAGTCTAGTCCATCTGAATCTCTTCCCACCTTAAACATTCTCTGCCAGGCTAGACTTCCTGTTGCCTCTCCTGAATGATGAAACCCCTGATGGCTATTGCTTTTCCAAAGACCTCATTCCTGGGTTCCACTGAATTGAATTCTCCTGGCCCCTCCACCCCAGCATCCCTGCATTTTTCTCTAGCACAAAGCATGAGAGGAGCTCTAGGACCCCGCAGATGACTGGGGCTCTGCCACAGAGGGGTTGGGAGGCACTGGCCCTGCAGTGTTCTGACCCCTAGGGCCTGCAGCTAAGTCACTGTGTCCATTTGATGTGAACCCTTTTTCCCTGACCGTGGACCAGGCACAATGAATCAGAGTCTGTGAACTCTGACTCCTACCGAAACCCTCTGGAAGAGGACAACCTTGCATTGGCAAACACTGATGTCCTTTTGAAACCACACCCTGCTCCCCTGGGGCTGTAGAGTAACAGGAACACTGATGCGGAGACCCAAAACAGATGGTTCTGAGTTGTCTTTGGACCTATTACCAAAAGTGCCTCCCATGTTTCCATCAAAGAAGGCCTGGGAGCTGCTGCTCACTGGTTCTAGGGATCCCAGCAGGCAGCAAGTAGATGAGAGAGGGTTCTAAGGGACAGGTCAGTGGTTGGCACCAGTTCTCTCACCCTTCGAGAGGCAGAAACAGAAAACAGAAGGGCCAAGTGTCAGCAGAGTCCACAACCCCTGCCTGCCTTAGTAACATTTTCTCTGAAACTGATTTTTGCTGGTGTCTGTGTACATATGAATGCATATAATATATGTATTCATGTGCATGTGTGTATATAGGTGATACACACACACTCACTCGCACATGATTTGTTTTTGAGAGAGTATCTCACCACTGAACTCTGCCTGGCCTTTAATTCTCCAGGGGTCCTCCTGTCTGCGTCCACCTCCCAAGAGCTGGGATAGAGGGCAAGGGCCACCACAGCAGCTGAGAAGTTGCTTTCATTTTGAAACTCCAGCCTTATAAGCAAGAGGTCCTACATTTCATCCTCCATCAATCAAGGAAAAACGCCAGGAATGGTGGTTTGTGATGTAATCCTGGACACAGGAAGATCTGCAGATTTTGAAAGCTGGCCAGTCTAGCCAAATCCAGGAACTCCTAAGTTCAGAGGAGACTCTGCTTCAAAAAACAAGATGCACTTCAAGACCTGTGAATAACCAAAGCTGACCTCTGCTCTCAAAATACAAGAGCATTGGGGTGGCAGTATTGATAGAAAGGAAGGAAGGAAGGAAGGAAGGAAGGAAGGAAGGAAGGAAGGAAGGAAGGAAGGAAGGAAGGAAGGAAGGAAGGAAAGAAGGAAGGAAAGGAAGGAAGGAAAGGAAGGAAGGAAGGAAGGAAAGAAAGAAAGAAAGAAAGAAAGAAAGAAAGAAAGAAAGAAAGAAAGAAAGAAAGAAAGAAAGAAAGAAAGAGAGAGAGAGAGAGAGAGAGAAAGAAAGAAAAGCAGAGCTGGCTGACTGGACAGTCAACAACTCTGAGAGAGAGAAATGGGGGTGGGGAAATTAATAGCTACAGCCAGAGAGGGGCTGAAGGAGCCCTGGTGGGCAGCAGGAAGCTGGAGGCCCCAGAGGTGTGGGGGTGCATGTGTGGAGGTGTCTCCATAGAAGCAAGCACACTGCAGCCAGGGTGACTTCCTCTTTTTCTTTGGCTTCTGTCCAGGTTTGCTGCTGGACTAAGATTGATGGCTGTGCTCCTGAGGAATCTGCAAATTAAGGACTCAGAAGCCTGGAGCTCCTGATTCTCCTGATGGCCCGCCTGGTGCCATCCCTTTCCCTGACACCCTGTGCTCCCTCGGGTCACTCACCCCGCCCCTCTGGTAGCCATGGAACAACTTCCTGTCACAGCTCTTCCTGCTCTTTCCCCTTCCTGATCTTCCTGAGCTTCTCATCTTCTCATCACGTGCTAGGGCGCACATGCCATGCGCAGCTGCATTCCTTCCTGACTCCACCCTGCAAAGCACTGAGACTAGATACAAGAGCAGGGCTACACCTCAGTCTGCAGGGCACAGGGACCAGCCTGCAGGGGCTACAGTTTTCACTACAGCAAGGAGGAGGCATTGCCCTGAACTCATAGCCAAGTTTTAAAACCTTTCTGAGGTCCGGACCATCAGCAGAATATGACCAAGGCTTTCCCTCCCTTTCAGACAGTTATAGTCATGCCTTTGGGCGCCAGGGTCCAGAGAAGGAGCTATGGAGCTGGCTGCTGCTGCCAAGGTCCTTTCCTGACACTTGGTCTTGCTGTGCCTGCTGTCTGTCCCTGTTCAGGGAGACAAGGTGAGTTCCAGAGATCTGATGGGGGCAGCGGGTTGATGTTGGGAGGGGGGAACACAATTTTTCTATGTTAAAGGCTACCTTGTGAATTCCTGAAGCCTGGGGTGGGGGTGGGGTAGGGTTGGCAATGGCAGGAGGGGTGAAGGTGGGGGTGTGGGAGCACAGCTGTTTCTATTTTGAGCTAGCCAGTGACTTCCTGGGACACAGTGTAGGAGGGCAGCACCCTCTCAGTCTGGAGACTGAAAGAAGCAAGACTTTTGTTTTCTTTTCTTTTCTTTTCTTTTCTTTTCTTTTCTTTTCTTTTCTGTTCTGTTCTGTTGTTTTCTTTTCTTTTTTCCTTCCTTCCTTCCTTCTTTCCTTTCTTTTTTGTTTTTTTTTTGTTATTTTCCAAAGATTAAAATATATTTTTTAGTTCAAAAGATTATGATGATCATGGCCTTCAGTTGCCACTTATTAGACACTAAAGAATTCACATCTCATTGGTCCACTTAATTTTTATTATAATCTTCAAAATTGTATACAATCATTTTTTTAAAAAATTATTTAATCTTAATTTACAGTCCAGATTTCAGCTCCTCCTGGTCCACATTCTGACTGTTACAGATCCCACACCTTCCCCAGCACTGTCCCCCCCCCCACCAGGAAACTGTCCCCAGGCCATATTCCTCAACCACCAGGCCTCCCCACTCCCTGAGGCCACCAATTTCTTCAGGGTTAGGTACATCTCCTCTGACTGACTGCAGACCTGGCAGTCCTCTGCTGCATGTGTGTTGGGAGCCTCATATCAGCTGGTGCATGCTTGATGGTTGTGGTTGCATCAGCTGGTTGGTGACCCAGTGTCTGCGGGATCTCAGGGGTCCAGGTTAGTTGAGACTGCTGGTCTTCTTGGAGGGTCTGCCTCCTCTTCAGCTTCTTCCAGCTTTTCCTTAATTTAACCACAGGGGTCTGCAACTTTTATTGGGTGTAAATATCTGCAACTGACACTTTCAGCTACTTTTTGGTTCTTTTAGGTGGTAGTCATGATAGGCCCCTTTTTGTGTGAACCCCATAGCTTTAGTAATAGTGTCAGGCCTTGGAGCCTCCCCTTGAGCTGGATCCAAATTGGGCCTGTCACTGGACCTCCTTTTCCTAAGGCTCCTCTCCATTTGTGTCCCTGCAGTTTCTTCAGACAGGAGCAATTATGGTTGTTCTGTGTCTGGAAGTTTTTAGATTTAGTGTTTTCTTTGCCCAGTGTATCCATTTCTCCTGTGGTATTGTCCACTCTCGAGATTCTGTCTGCCATGGTTTCTATTCTGTTGGTAAAGCTTACCTCGGTACTTCCTGTACAAATTCCTGGATTTGTCATTTCCAGAATTCCTTCAGTTTCTGTTTTCTGTATTGGTTCTGTTTCCATCGTTAGGTCTTAGAATAGTTTTATTGTTTCTCTTCAACTATTTTTCTTTTCTTGAATTTCTTTAAATGATTTATTTATATCCTCTCTCTCTATCATCTTCATATAGTTATTTTAAAGTCTCGTTTTTTGTGCTTCAACAGTGCTAGAATATTCAGGTCCTGGTGTGGTGCAACAGCTGGGCTCTAATGGAGACATTTTGCCCTGGTTGTTAGTGATTGTGTTTTTGCTCTGGCATCTAGGCATCTGGGTTTGAGATAATTATAGGTCTAGGTGCTGATGTCTGGAGCTTTCTTTTTATCAGTGGGCAATTTGTTCCTTGGTTTCTGTTTCTTCTCTGGATTTTTGGAGATTATATTAGTTGTGTATTGTCTGTTTCCCTGGCCTGCTCAGCTGGTGTGTTCATGGGGAATGATTACTGGTATTGGAACTGGGATACTGGAATGATCTGGAGAAAGGAAGGATGGAAGAGAAGGTCTTTGTGATCCCTTGGGGTTGGGGTCAGAGAGGAAAGGGAGGTCCCAGAGTATTTCCACCCACAGATCTGGAGAGGAGACTATGGGATTGGATCCCAGGATCAAAGGAGAAATGGAAGTCCACCTTTACCCTGCTTCTGGCCCTGGCAAAGTGATCCTTACATTAGCAGCGTCCCAGGGCACTGCTGGAGTTGAGGTTGGAAATAAACAACTAAAAAGGTGATGGAGGCAGCAGGGGAAGACCTGTGTGATCACCTGGAGAAGGGAGCTGGGGGTTGGGAGACAGAGAGATGTCATGGGTGCTCTACTGAAAGAGCTGGTGCTGAGACTGGGGCATTGGATATGGGAGAACAAACAGGGAAGAGAAGATCTGCAGGTAGCATCCCTGGGTTTTGTCAGACGTGGCCTCTCAATGGTGTTTTCACAAAGAGGCTCTGTCTAAAGGTAGGATCTTGGTTATTCATCTGGAAGAAATTCTCATCATTCAAAATTAATGAACTTCACTTTGGTAAAACAAGCGCCTTTTCTCTTTCTTGCTTCCATTTTCTCATTGATTTCCTCTAAAGATCAGGGTCCCTTTGGTGGGTTGTAGTTGTTTTTCTACATTAGAAGCAGTTTTGATCACCTGAAGATGGTGTTGAGTTGTGAGTCTTTCCTGTGCTAGTGAGCTCTGCCTTTCATCTGTAGATGTCCTCACTGTAGATGTCCTCCTTGTAGATGTCTCCTGTAGATGTCCTTACTGTAGATGTCCTCACTATATGTCTCCTGTAGAAGTCCTCACTGTAGATGTCTCCTGCAGATGCCATCACTGTAGATGTCCTCACTGTACATGTCCTCACAGTACATGTCCTCACTGTGGATGTCCTCACTGTAGATGTCACCTATAGATGTCCTCACTGTAGAAGTCTGTAGATGTCCTCACTGTAGATGTCTCCTGTAGATGTCCTCACTGTAGATGTCTCCTGCAGATGTAATCACTGTAGATGTCCTCACTGTACATGTCCTCACTGTAGATGTCTCCTATAGATGTCCTCACTGTAGAAGTCTCCTGTAGATGTCCTCACTGTAGATGACTCCTGTAGTTGTCCTCACTGTAGATGTCATTACTGTAGATGTCCTCGCTGTAGAGGTCCTCAATGTAAATGTCCTCACTGTAGATGTCTCCTGTAGATGTCATAACTGTAGATGTCCTCACTGTAGATGTCTCCTGTAGATGTCTCCGGTAGATGTCCTCATTGTAAATGTCTCCTGTAAATGTCCTCACTGTGGATGTCTCCTGTAGATGTCCCCACTGTAGATGTCTCCTGTAGATCTCCTCACTGTAGATGTCTCCTGTAGATCTCCTCACTGTAGATGTCTCCTGTAGATCTCCTCACTAGAATTTGTTAGGCCATGTCTTAGTTAGGATTTTACTGCTGTGAACAGACACCATTACCATAGCATATCTTATAAAGGACAACATTTATTTGGGGCTGGCTTACAGGTTTATAGGTTTAGTCCATTAGCATGAAGATGAGAGCATGGTGTCATCTAAGTTGGCATGGTACAGTCAGAGCTAAGAATTCTACATCTTCATCTGAAGGCTGCTAGTGGAGGACTCACATACAGGCATCTAGGACTAGGGTATCAAAACCCATACCCACAGTGCCATACCCATTCCAACATGGCCACACCCCCTAATATTGCCACTTTCTTGGCCCAAGCACTTACAAACTATGACTTTTCACTCCCTGACCCCCATAGGCTTGTTCAAACTTATGAGTCAATGGAGGTCACGCGTAATCAGCATTATGCAAAATACATTTAGTCCAACTTTCAGAGTCCCCAGAGTCTATAGCAGTCTCAACAATGATAAAAGCCCAAAATTCAAGGTCTGTTCTGAGATATATGCCACCATTTAACTATAATTCCCAAAGCAAGAAAGGAAACCAACTAGGTAAACTACAAATTCTCCACCTTCATGTCTGATGTCAAAGCTGTCTTCATATCTCCAATCCCTTATTCACCTTTGTTGACTGCAACAAACTTCTTTCTCCTGGGTTAGTTTCACTCCCTGTTCAGAGCTTCCCTCAGCAGAATGCCTAAAGCTCAGGCATCTCAAACATCTTGGGTTCTCCAAAGCAACTTGATGTTATAGCTTCTTGTTTTAATGTCTTGTACCCACACATTATCTTCTGGGCTCATCCAAGAGGCTGGAATCACTTCTCCAGCTCTGCCCTCGGTAGCATTTAAGCTCAGGTTGATCTACTCTGTTGCTGCTGCTGTGTCTACTGATCATCCCATGGTACTGGTATCTCCAATACACTGGGGCCTTCTGCCGAAACTAGGCTTCACCCATAGCCTCTTATAGGCTTTCTTCATGGTGCCAAGCTCCAACTCCTTTGCATGATCCATTCAGTCCTGGGCCATCAGCTGCAACTGTGGCTGCACCTTCACAAGTGGCCTTCCATGGTCTCTCACAGTCCCAAACCTTAGCTGCTCTGCATGACCTCTTCATGCCTTCAAAACCAGTACTACCTGGGTGATTCTTACACATTACCAAGTACAGCTTCAGCATGTGGTACAACCTTGGCTATCTCTGGAACACAGCTGGTTTTTGTTCTCATAATATACTTCCCACAACATTTCACCTCAGTGATGCTGGTCTCTTCTTAATAACCACTAATTTCTTAGCGCCAGCTAACCAGCATCAATTTTCTCAGCAGTCTCTTTTATGCTGGACTCCAAAGCCAGAGCCACATGGCTGAAGCTGGCATGTTCTGCTGCTTTTTGGGGCTGCAGCATGGCTGCCCCTTATTCTGTTACCAGCTTTCTGTTTTCAAACTCCCTCTCTGCCTAAGCTTGGCTCTTCTGGATCTTGTGCTGTAGATTGACCCTGAACTCAGAGATCTGCCTGCCTGTCTCCTGAGATTAAAGGTGTGTGTAAGCCTGAATCTAAAATTTAGCTGTGTAGGCTCTTGCCCCTAAGTCCTATTTCCTTAATCTGCAATCTCCTATATCACAGGATTTGGCTCCATTTCATGTCTTGGTTAATACTTGACCCATGTATTTTATATTTTTCCTTTCTAAACTTGCTACACTTGCTCAAAATGCTTTTCATGAGATTGAACCATAGAACAAAGTCTATGATGGGCTATTTTGAGACTTCCTTGATAAATCTCTATCTTCGCCTTAGGTAGACTCTTCAGCTAAGGGCAAGAAGCCACATGCTGCACCCAAATACCAAAAAACAACCTCTGCACTACAAACTGAAATTCTTCTCCTCTGAAACCTCTTGGGCCAGGTATGCACAGTTCAAATTACTCTCAGCAACAACAGCTTCCATACTGCTACTAGGATGGCCCATTTAGCTCCATTTAAAGCATTCCTCTACTTTCCAAATCCAAAGTCCTCAAATCCATGTTCTTCTAAACAAAAGCATGATCAGGACTATCACAGCAATACCGCACTCCCAGTACCAACTTCTGTTTTTGTTAGGATTTTACTGCTGTGAACAGACCCCATGACCATGGCAGTCTTAAAAAGGTAAACATTTAATTGGTGCTGGCTCACAGGTTCAGAGGCTCAGTCCATTTTCACCAAGGTGGGAGCTTGGTTGCATCTTGGCAGGCATGATACAGGAACAGCTAAGAGTTCTACATCTTCATCTGAAGGCTGCTAGTGAAGACTCATCTCCAGACAGTTTGGCCTAGGGTATTAAAGCCCACACCCACAGTTGCACACATACTCCAACATGGCCACCCCTCCTAATATTGCCACTTCACTTCTATGGCCTGGACAGACATGTTAATAATGTTCCTTTAGGTGGGTGCTGGACCACAAGGTCCTAGAGGTCGAAGATGAGGTTGGTATACCAGGTGCCTGTGGGGGCCACCCTATGTACCTGCTGAAGGATGTCACCCACAGGGGCATTATAGATCATCCCAGTTAGGACGTAAGGCTGGTGAGGGGTGTTAGAGGAGGAGCAGCTATTGGTTAAAGGCAAGGCTATTAGAACAACAAGCTTTGTCCTTGACCACCTGCCATATGGTTATGAAGTCCTCTGGGTCTGAAGGAGGGTCTTTGAGGCAAGCTTGGGTGTGGTGGGGCAGGTGGCAATTCTGTTTGCCTTAAGTGAAGTGGGTATAGTTAGCACAACTACATACGATTATTTCTGGGAGGGGTAGGGGGGTTAAAGACTCTGTTTCTGTTGTCTATTTACATGTACCCAGTCACCTGTAGGTAATTATGAGGAGTAGGAAGAGGAGCAGCCTCAGAGCTGTCTCTCAGGTGTGGCCAGAGGTCCTTCTAGGTATAAGCTAAGGCACTGAGGGAATCAAATAAATGTCTATCAGGCATTTAAGCAAATACATCTGATTTTACTTGGGAATCATGGGAAGGAGTCTCCTATACATGATCTCAAAGGGGGTCAGTCCCAAGATATAGGGGCATGTTCCTGACCAATTTGAGGGTGAAGGGGAGGAGAGCCTCCAAGTCCCTGCAAGTCTCCATGATTAATTTGATAAGGTTCTCTTTCAGAGTTCTATTCATCCTATGAAACTGTTCTTTTTGGGGGCCTATAAGCACAATGCAATTTCCAGTCTTCCACAAATGGTCTTGGCCATTCCCTGTGTAACTTGAGAAGCAAATGATACAGTAAATATTAAAAGTATTCTATGCTCCCAAGCAGGTACACAGGCATACATTTTGCCACATGCATATGTTTTGCCACCTGCCCAAGTGTTCTGGATACAAGAATGTAAAACACACTCACACACACACACACACACACACACACACACACACGAACACACACCCACTAGCTTATTTTTAATATGTCTAGATAACTCAGTGGCTGGGTCACTCCTAAACTTCCACATGCCTAATACGCTTCCCTCACACTATAACTATATTGAGGTATAACACACTATATTCCTGAGTTAGTCCTTACTAAATCTCTATTTTGCCTTTGCTGCCCTGATTCCATTTCAACAGCCCCTCCCATGGGGTTGAGTTCCCTTTGCACCTACATTTTGGCCATCTCACCCTCCTGCTTCTTCAAGGCATGGTCTGTCCTGTTCCCCTCTCATGTCTAAAGAGGTCCTCCATTTTCCTCATACCCAGGCGTCTGGTCTGGTGAGTGTGTCTGAGCAGGTTCTGAGCAAGGCGACAGGATTAATTTACAGTCCCGGTTGGTCATCCACCAGTCTCTGATTTGTAGACATTGGTATCTGAGTTTCATGTGCTTTTTGTATTCTTGAGAATGCTCAGGCTTCTCTTGTAGAGAGGGAGGCCCAGGATCTGACACCAGAGGGTCAGGTCTGGTGTGGGACTAAAGATGGCCTTTCTGCCTCATCTGCCCTCTGATTGCCCTTGGCTTCGGCTGTTACTGCCCTCTGGTGTCCAGGCCAGAGAATAATTTCTAACTTTGGGGGCAGCCAGTGGGCTTGTAATAAGCCTAGTTTCTTGCTTGTTTTTAATAGTCATTCCCTCAGCCATAAGCAGCTGCTGTCCTGATACCTGGCCCCGTGGATATGTGCCGGGGCAAAGGCATATCTGCTATTAGTATAAATATTGGCATTCTGGTCCCTGCTCAGATTGAGGGCCTTGGTCAGGGCAATTAGCTCTGCTGTTTGGGCTGAAGTTCCAGTTTGTTGGACGGAAGCCCAAGCAGGTCCAGAATCGGGCACACTGCTTCCGCCACATAGCTCTGTCTTGTACGAAGCTGCTACCATCTGTGTCCCAAGGACCTCAGTGTCCAGGATTGGATGATTGGAAAAGTCCTTTCTGAGTCCGTGTACTTGGCCCAGGATCCCTAAGCAGTTGTGGAGAGGCCCTTTTAGATCTGTGACCAGGAGTAAGGAAGCTTGGCCTTGTTGGAGCAGGTGTGGCCTGGTTGGAGGAAGTGTGTCACTATGGAGGTGGGCTTTGAGACCCTTCTCCTAGCTGCCTTAGGACAGTCTGCACCTGGCATCCTTTGGATAAAGATGTAGAGCTGTTAGCAACTCCTGCACCATGTCTGCCTGGACACTCCCATGCTCCCACTTTGATGGCAATGGACTGAACCTCTGAACCTGTAAGCCAGCCCCAATTAAATGCTCTCCTTCACAGAGTTGCCTTGGTCATGGTGTCTATAGACAGAAGCAAAACCCTGATACAGTTACTGTCCTAAGGAAGACCCAGTAATAATTTAATTGGGGCTTACTTCCCATTTTAGAGGTTTAGCATTCCCACCCCCCTTTAGGCTGGGCAGCATGGCAGCACACAGGCAGATATGTAGCTGAGAGTTCTACATTCCTACATAAAGACCAGGAGAAGATAGAAACTCTGAGTTGCAAACTGGTTTTTCAAACTTGAGGCTAGCTCCAGTAACCCACTTCCTCTGAATTGCCTACAATTACTACAACAAAGCCACACTCCTAATTTCATTATACATCTCTGTTGACATGTATACTTCTATGAGCCTTTTTACACACACCCCTCACTACAAGTTTTTGAGGTTCTAGATTCTGTATTTCATGCAGTATGGAATAGTCTCTGACCAGATTCCTGCCAGTCGTTCCTGTAAGACATAGGCAAACTCCACAGAATTCTGGGACTTTGCTGATGACTAAAAGACCTGTGTCCAAAGCATGAGGAGAATGCTGAGTTTACACTGCCTGCTTCACAATTGTGAGACCCTGAGCTAATCCTTGGACCTCCTGTAAATGGCTGGGAATGGTGCTGGGTGCTTTCTTGTCAGTACTAGCAAGGCAGAGGCAACTGGGTACACCTTCATTTCCAGGGATATTTTCACCCCTACAGGCCACCACAGGCACTGCATGCAGGTGGTACAAAGACATTTACTGATACACAGGCAAATACTTATACACAGAAAATAAAAATACAAAAGGTCTGAGTCACTGGTAAGCCTGTCGAGTCTACATGGAGGATCCCAAGCATCTTAGAGACCTTGTCTAATCAGCATCACTGTGGCATTTTTTTAAGATGTTATGAAAATGATTTCCTTACTAAAATCTGGAGGTTAGTCTATAATACTTCCTTCTAAGACATTTGCAATCCTCTGCCTCCTCCTCCTCCTCATCCTCATCATCATTTTTTATTGGTACAAATATTTGAAGTCAGGAATACTTTCTTCAAGTCACCTTCGTTACTCAATGTTCCTCATCAGTGTTCTTTACTTAAACTTCTAAGTGGCTTTTCTTACAGAACATTAATGCATATTTCATCCTGATCCACCTAAGTGGCAATTTGTGACTTTAGTTCACAGCCACAAAGTTAGTCTTGAGTTTCAGAGGGCTCCCGGTCTTCCCCACCAAATCTGCTGGTGGGGCCTACTCAGTGAGAAGGAATCCCAGCCACTCATGGAGAAATTCAAGCCTTAGAGTGTTAGCATAAGGAAAGTAGGGCAGGGGTGAGGTAGGGAGAAAACATGTGGCGGAGGAAGAGAAGGGAAGAAAGAGGAAGCAGGTTGAAGGGAACAGGAATGGGGTCCCAAACCTGCATCACTGTACTTCACAGCTGAAGTTTGGGAGAGGGAGAGAGGAAAAACAATTTTTAAACATTTCTTTTGCATTTTAAGTTTAATTATATAGTATACTTCTAAAGGTTTCCTTTCATAAAATATTATTTACTTTTGGATTGCAGTGCTCATACAAACACAGGACACTAAATGTGTATATGCTCCATTAGGGCTTGTCTGCTTCCTTGTGCATTCTGTATAATAGGATAGCACTAGAGTACTGTGTCCTCTTTAGGTGTTAGTGAAAATCTGGGAAACCAGGGACTATGCATGTGCTAGGTCAAAGAACCTAAAGAAGGGGAGAGAGACTGGGACTTCAAGCAGGTCATAGACAGGCAGAGATCTATCCTTGAGTTCTCTGGGTTAGGTGTGTGGTTTAGCGTGGGAGAACCTAAGATCTGATGCCCAACAGTGTTGTGTGAAGGGGCCCAGTGGGAACAGGGATGAGCGTCGAGTTCACAACTGGCACCTCTCTTTCCATGCCAGGCTGCAACATTATTCCAGGGTCTTTTCTGCATACCAGGTCCATGTTGAATGCTCCATGTGTCCTATTTCCCCTGTGTGTTTAGCTAGATTTTCATACCCGGGAACATAGATGCTGTCTGACATATTTTATACTACAGTACTTGATATTAGTCACTAAATGTACTTGTAAGCTAAATCTCCCTTGCGACATGTGTGCATCTCAAGAGTCATAAAAATCATCAAAGACAATGCACAGAACCCAAATCCACAGAATTTGATCAATGCACTGGAACAGCTTGCAGAAGCAGGATGTCAGGGACCTCCAGGAGGCTAGGTTCAAAGGAACACACACCTCAAGTTTGAAAACACGACTTTTGCCATGTCACATAGACTCCACAGGAGTTGGAGTGGCAGACAGGCCATGGTTTGTCAGCACAGCCAAGGAGAAATTATTGGTGCCTCCTGGCTATTCAACATCAGTGAAAAGGACTTCTTCATCTTGGACGCAATGAATATGATCTGGAGACTGACTAATGTTGTGACAGGGGCTATCATGATTGAATGGAAAGATGTGAAATTAATGAAACATCTGAATTTCTCCATAGCAGAAGGCATTGAGAAACTCAATGAAATCTTAGAGCGGCACAAGTAAAAGCCAAGTAGATATTACCTAGATTATCAGGAGGCAGCTAGTTATTCTAATTCGATAGACTGAGTGAAGTCTGGTAGTGCTCCTTTCTGGACAGGCAGTGATGACAAGGGGAAACCATCATCAATCCATCTCATTCCCTATAACCCAGTGGTCCAGGCTCTACATGGCCTGCTAATGATCCCCAAGCCTGTGTGTATCACTGTACACTTCCAGCCTTCTAATCCTCAGGTAAAGCTGTCCTTCCACCAGCTCCACCATCACTCCTAAAGGATTTATTATCTTACTCTGACACAATTAAAAATCACTAATTTCCCAACATCCAGAAAGTGATATCCACAGTACATTTATTAAATTTTGTGATAGTTTGATAAACATCAACTTTTTATTGTAATGAAATAAGCTGTGTCAAGACATCATAAATACAACTCCCACTTCTCTCTCTACTCAGGACTTTGTAAAATAGTTCTTATATGTGAGTGCCTCATGGCTGCTGGTGGGGAGAAGGTTCTGATGGAGCTGTGTTTTCAAACTTTATCGAGAACTTTCTTATCATACTTTAAGGGTCAACAACAAGGTCCCTGAATATTACTCAGCTTACATCACCCACCCAGTTTCCACCTAACAGGCAATTTTCTCATAAGGCAGTATTTATCCTGGTGGGACTCATTTTCACATTCTTTATTATCTTCGTTTGCCTATATGTCAAGAGGAAATGTTGTACCCAAGACATAAGGAGAAGGCTGAGGTTTCATTTGGTCCTTGGTAGGGTTGTTCTGTGGAGGACTGGCAATAGGTGTCCCAGTGGGTACTAGGGATGGAAATTCCGCTCCCCATGTCAGCATGGCAAGTGCCAGTTACCCACTGAGCATCTTTCTAGCAATTAAAACTGACCTGTTGAGAGTCTGGCTTCAAGTTCAATCAGCTATCTTCTGCTCAGACCATGAGAATGGACTGGAGGAAACTTGTGAGCACCTCACTTGCACGCCCTCCCATCATGTCACATGTGGGGACACTGAGCCTCTCTCCATCCTCAGAATAATTGCAAAAGTATTTTCACACAGCCAGTTAGGACTGCCCATTTACTTTCTCTGTCTCATTACCCTCCATGCTACATGCAATAATGGCTGTCGACCCTAGATATGGGTCTGTCTGAGAGGAGGTTTGGAGACCTGGAGCTCTAAATCACCTTTGTTAGTCAGGGGTCATGACATGTCAGGGCACAAGTTAAGAAGTGACTTTCAGACTTCTCTGGTGGGATCAAGAGCTAATCACTTTCAGAATCACAGTCAAGCTCTCACTTCAAACCCTTCCCAGACAGAAATCTTCAGCTACTCAGGGCCTGTTGCATCAACTGCCACTAGGCACAGAGGAAAGATGAGCCAAAGGAGACAAGAGGAGAGGTTCCCAACCAGACCACCAAAATGTTGTCCCAGGAGGAAGAGCCCAAGGCATGCAGGTCAAAGTATTTACTGGACCAAACATCTACATTTCCTCGTCCAAGATGCAGGAAACACCTCACAACATAGGGAAGAATGGATATGGGAAGTAAGGGAATGGTGATCTTTAGCAGTCATCAGGAGAGAGCAGCATCGCTGAGGTGAGATCATACGGAAAGTGTTCCCTGAGTGTCAGTACAAAGAACCTGAGTTCTATACACGGTCAGGTTGGACCTCGTGTTGGTATCTGAACTAGTCAGTGTAACAGCCAGTCTGAAGGTGGTGGTTTTGAAGATGTGAAGGGGTGACTGAGAGCATCTGAGGCTTGGCACTGTGTGACAGGGTTGGAGTCCATGAAGAGAGCCCTGGACAGTGAGAGTGCCTCTAGAGCCGAAGACTCTAGCACTTTAGACATGCCAGTGCCATGGGGTGACCACCAAGTAGAGCATCAGGGGCAGTGGAGTGGAGCCAGTCAGAGCCTAGAGGACAAGCTGCCTACACTCTGTGGGCAAGCTGGAGAAGTAACTCCGGTGCTGATGGCGAGCCAGGTATTGGTCAGCTTTGGACCCTGCATCCAGGTTCATATTCAAGGCACCCTCTGGGGGCTCCTCAACTGGGCCTGATCTCAATCAAGGCTTTCTTGTGAAGCCAGACTCCTATAACCTGATTTCCAGCTAAGAGTTAGAAAAGGGAAGGACTGGAAAGTCGCATTTGAGCACCTGAATCACAAATGGGGAAGGTACCAGGTACCTCCCAAGAATAACAGATTTGTAACACAACCACACACACTCACACACACCCCTGAAATAGAACTTAATGACAGACCAATGTAGCAACTGTGCAAATATTCATCTTGGGGATCCACTGCGGTTTTTTTTTTTTTTTTTTTTTTTTTTTTGGTTGCTAAGAGGAGTCCCATGAGAAGGTACTTATAGGAGCTGGGGTGACTTCCCAAAAGCTGTTTTACTGCATAGCCCACCTGAGGACATGCAATGACTCTTGATAAGAAAATTAGAACATATTTTAATATGTGCGAAAATGACCAGCAGGTTTTTAAAACAGAGTTAAACACAGTCTCATAAAACCTAGGTAGAATAACTGATCAGATGTCTTAGACAGTTTCTGCTAACCCAGGCCTCCAGCAAATAGACAAGAACAAAATGTCTTCAATAGTGGAAGTTATTAGCTTGAAAATTCATTGGAGCCTCATACTATGGGTCACATGCTAGAAATACCTGTTGTGTTCTGAGAACTCTTCCTCCAGTGGATGTCAGCAAACAGAAGGGTAAAAATGCCAGGACCCTTCTAATTCAAGGTAACAGCCCTGAAACCACAGAGACATTGGTGGAAGCTCAGAGAACACTTTCTAAATCTGACAGTCGTGTTCCTAATGTCGCGGCACTAATGTGGAAAGGTAAAGTTAAGGCAATCATAGAGAATACAGCCAAGAATTAGTCTCAGTACTCATCTGAAGCTGATGGGTTGACTCTGGAGGACTCAGGAGAAGTGTACACTAACTTGTAGAGAAAGATGGGAAACTCATTTCCTCACCTAATACAACTGAAATGCCTGAGGGAGAAGCAACTGTAAAATATTAGAGCACCAGATGAAGGTAACCACAGGAAAACACCCCCTTGCATGAACACTAAAAGACAATGAAGCAAGCAGAGTTCCCCCGTGGGAGACAGACACAGCAGTGGTCTCCATGCAGAAACTGAGTACTAAGTTCCAGGAGCATGCGCCATGACTGAAGGGCGTTCACTGAAATGTGGAGCTTCTGAGGGGATAAGGCCCATTCTCCTCCCATGTTCCTGCTTGTTACCAAGAGAACATCTCAACCAAAGGCCCAGAACTGTTGCTAGACAGCACAACCCACAGACACATGTAAATCTCTGTGAAAGTTTTCAAGTGACAGATCCTGGGAAGGAACAGATCATGTACAGGGATGACAAGCCTTCTTCTAAGGACCCAACAGTAAAAAGGAAATCATCTCTCAATTTCCCTATACTCCTGTCTGTCTGTCTGACTGTCTGTCTGTCTGTCTGTCTGTCCGTCCCTCTGTCTGTCCATCCGCCAGTCCATCTGTCTGTCTGTTTGTCTGTCTGTCTGTCTGTCTGTCTGTCTGTCTGAGGTAGTTGGTATTTTTTCACAGAACAAACAATCACACAGTCCTATTGGTACAGTACCCTCTCTGGAAAGAACATTAAGTTCTAGAATGCTTTTTACTGGTGTAAGAAAAATATTTTTATTTTATTTTATTTTATTTTATTTTGTTTTGTTTTGTTTTGTTTTGTTTCTTTTTGTTTCTATACATCGTTTTTCTATGCACCTCTGGCTTTCATGGAGCTCGTTCTGTAGACCAGGCTGTCCTTAAACTCAGAGATTTGCCAGCCTCTGCTTTCCTAGTGCTAGGAATTAAGGCTGGTCTCACCACTGCCTGGCAAAAATACTCTTTACACTTTTATCTATTTCATATATCAAATCATGGTCTAAAAACTTGACTCAGTCATGTGAATAGTTACATTGATGTAATTTTCTTTTTTAAAAAAATGTAAATGTACTTCTATTATGTTAAAAGCCATGTGTACATCGTCAGATATCTGCAGAACTGGAGTTGTGAGCTGCCAGTCATGCGTCCTTTGGATAGAACTTGGGTCCCCTGTAAGCCAGTTAAATACTTGTCACTGCTGAGTCAGCCCTCCAGCACAGAAGCTCAGAATTTTTTTTTGTCAAAACAAGGTCTTGCATTCTCTGTGGGATCTGATATGAACCTGAATGTCTGATCTTCCTGCTCCTTTCTCCAAGTGCTCAGAGTACATGTGTGCCACACACTTGTTTCTGTGGGGTGTTTCCTTGTGGGGAAGCCAGAGCTTCATGTGTGTTGGTCTGGTATTGTCTCCATCAATATTACAGGTTCTGGATAGATTTCTCTGGGATAAGGAAAAAAACCCTACAAAATTATCCAATATCAGGGAACACAACCCTTTCCTGTGTCAGGGGAAAACAGGGATTTTGGTTTTGTTAATTTTTAAATTTAATTGTATTTATTTTATTATTTTTAATTAGCTAAGTTTTCTGGATAGGGTTTGTGTGGCATTGGCAGTTCTGGAATTGCTCTGTAGACTAGACTGGCCTCAAACTCAGAGACCCTGGGGGTGGCTGTTTTATTAGCAGAAAGACTCACTGACTGAGGCTGAGGCACCTGCTCAGTTAGAATTCTTGCTTACTGTGCAGAAAACACTGGACTCAATCTGATCCCTAGCACAGTGCAAACCACAATTCACCATGCACGCCTGTGATCCCAGACTTCCACAAACTTCAAGAGGTATTTTAAGCTCTAGGCAAGCCTGGGATACATGTGACCCTGTCTCAAAAAATAAAGACACTGACTAAAGAAAGCTAGATGGCTTACATAGCCCATGATGATGCCTGTTGGATAAATGGACAAATTTGAATAAACTCTTTTCAATTCCCAAACTGGTCCAAACTGATCAGGGTTCATTTGTTTATTACCATTCACATTAAATAAAGCCTTTTTGGGGGGATGGAGGGCTTTATGTCATATTTTCTTTGAAGTACTTTTGTTTCTTCTATCAAAAAGGTAAAGAAAGAGGAGAGGGAGGAGGGAGAAGGAGTCTGGGATGTAGCAACTTAGAAGCAGAGCTGTTTCTAGCATGCCCGAAGCACTACGTTCACTCCTAGCATGAAAAAAAAAATGGTGACAGAAACCTGTCCATATCTATGCTCAACAGGCCCAGCCTAGCAGGAAGAATGGGGGTCTTCCTGGTCAACTGATTCTTTTTCTCCTTTCTCCCTGACAGCAGGAAGATTCACTCACACAGGCCCCAGCCCCCTGCACCTCTGTGAAAGACATAGCATGATGATGTCTCCTGCTCTTGTGGAAGCATTTCATCTCACCACCCTGTTGGATGTCCCCTAGCAAGTGACAAGTCTCCATGTCAGGAGAGAACTCTAGCTCTTAGGTCCAGGAGCTCCAGAGGCAAGCACAGCACTCTAGTTTGCAGCTGTCTTCAACTGTGTCTCTAATCTGAGCCTACCCCACTACCCCTGTGGGGGAGGGGGATGTCCATAAATGTGCTCTGTAAAATGAGGGTGCATGGGGGAGACCTTTGATTCCTGTCCATTTGTAGTTCTAAGACCTGGCTGGTTTAAAAGTCAGGCTTGTAAGTTTAATTTTACAAATATCAGGGGTAGGAGCTATGCTGTCTGGCTTATGACTTTCATGAAGGCACTAGGAAGGCAAAGGCAGGAGAATCTCTGTGAGTTCTAGGCCAGCCAGCCATGAGACTTATTCAAAAAGATGAAATTGGGCTGTAGGGGTGGGGCTGGAAAGGACAGTGGTCTGACTTCCCAGGCAAGTGTCCTGTGTCAGAAGCAAACCTGCCCTGTAGAGATGTGATGCTTGCCTGCCTGATCTGGTTTGGTTTCTGTCCTCCTGGCCACAGAGTCTCTGTAAGTTTAGTGTTTTCTTTAATCAGGGTCCCAGGATCCTATATTAATAAAGATTGTTTTAAAACAAAAAAGAAACAAATAAGTCTAGTCCATCTGAATCTCCTCCCACCTTAAATAATCCCTTTCAGCCCTCCAACAATGCTGCCAGGTAGATTTCCTGTTGCCTCTCCTGAATGATGAAACCCCTGAGGGCTATTGCATTGGACTTTTCTAAACACCTCAGTCCTGGGTTCCAGTGAATTGAATTCTCCTGCCCCCCTGCTTTTTTCCCACTAACACAAAGCTTGAGAGGAGCTGTAAGACCCTGCGGATGTCTAGGGCTCTGCCACAGAGGGTTTGGGAGGCACCGGCCTTGCAGTGTTCTGTCCCCTAGGGCCTGCAGGTGAGTCACTGTGTCCATTTGATGTGACCCCCTTTTCCCTGACCAGAGGCTAGGAGCAATGAATAGGAGTCTGTGAACTCTAGCTCCTACCCAAACATTCTGGAAGAGGACAACCTCATATTGGAAGCACTGATGTCCTTTTCAAACCACACTCTAATCCCCTGGGGATGTAGAGTAACAGGAACTCTGATGAGGAGACCCGGAGCAGATGGTTCTGAGTTGTCTTGTCTTTGGACCAGTTACCAAAAGTGCATTGCATGGTTCCAGCAATGAGTGGAGGACTGATGCTCATGAGAAAATGGAGTAAGGTCTGCTGCCTCGCCAGGGTCCGACCTGCATCCAGGTGTGCGCCTGGTAGTGTTTTGGCACTTGGGCTCCCAGAAGCTGGGAATACCTTTCTTCCTTGCTCAACACTGCACCAGGTCCCCCAAACTCTTTTTCCCAGTCTTGTCATGGGCAGTCACCTCTCCCAGCGTTGTGACCCTCTAATAAATAAGTCTTTCCTTGATCGTCCCCTGTAGCAAGCACCTTCAGGGACCTTGGCAGCAGCTGAAAGCTGCCAAAAATTGGGCGTGGCCAAGGCTAGCAGAGAGGGAATGGGCCAGAGCTTTCTGGGGCTCCTTGGGGCCAGGGCCAGGGTGAGAGAGGGTTCAAAGGGACAGGTCCGGGCAGAGACTGGGGGTTGGCACCAGTTCGCTCACCCTTCAAGAGGCAGAGCACTCTTGTCTGCAATCTTGTCTGACCAAGCTAGTTGGAGAGTGTCCCTCCAGGTATGCACAGCAGGAAGCGACCTTGGCTGTTGGGCCCCCAGAGCCTTAGATCCTGTACAATGCCCACACTGATGCCAAATCCTTGTCTCTCTTGTCCTTCAACAGCTTCTGTGCTCCTTCATCATAATCTCAGCAGTCAGCGTCCTGGCGCCTCACCCCACCATGCCTAGCCTTTGGAATCCTTTCTAGTCCTCCTCTTCCTCTTGGTTCTGTTCCTGACTCCAGTCCCTGATATGCCTAGGGCTTTGGGAGCATTGAGAGCTGGGACTGCGAGTCCCTGGACAGCAGCAACAGTGACTTGGGGCCAGAGGAAGGTGGGCACTGAGCCAGTTCCCAATTGTACTCGGGGTGGGGTGGGGTGGGCTGGGGTAACAATGCAAACTGAACCTGGTCAAAGCCACCTTTACTTCCCACCCCAGCCCGGAAAAAAACCAGATTACCCGAGGGTAGAAGGCAAGAGTGTGGGGCAGAAACTGTGGCACAGAGTGGGAAGAAACACTGCTTGCTGAGCAAATCTGCACCTCCCCCGCCTGTCCAGCTCCTGTGGAAGGCACTCTAACACCCTGTGTTCCCTGTGTTCTCTCTTCCAGACTCCTCATCCCTGGATGGGGTGTCCCTGCCCCTTGATGTAATTTTTTTTTGTCTTGGTCCAAATGATAGAGGGGTGGCAGTAGGGAAGAAAGAGAAGGCTGTGTGTTAAACCCTGGTGGGCCAGTAACAGTATGCAGATATTAATATGTGGAAAAAATAAGTCCTTCCTAGTAAGCCAAGGTGATATTTACTGTGGTCAATCTCTGTAATTGTCCAATTTTTGTTGTTATAGCCCAATATTCAAGTCTGGATAATATGTAAACCATTGTGGTCTATTTATCTGACTGTTTCAGAAATTTAGGGTCATGGTGTTATCCTAGCTTGGTTCCTATGAGCCTCTGATGTCATCATAATGGCAGAAGCACATACCAGAGCAGTCACTTATCAGGAAGCCGGAGAAGTGGTGGTGATTGGCAATGTTCTTTTATAACAGCTCTTGGATAGAGATAGCTTGGGCCTATGAAATCTAGTCCCTTCTGTAGGAAATGACCCCATGATCCCTCCACATTGCTGTAGTCCCAAAGCTCTCACCACATCAAAGCCACCACCACAGAGAACAGTCTCTCAGCCTGTGAGCCCCTGGGAGACACCCAGACATGGCAGTGCCTCTGACAGAGGCTAAGAACAACCGTCACCAGCCTAGGTGAATACACGTGACTGAGCAATAAGCAGGTGATATTTCAGAGCATCATTGAGCAGCACAGGTCTCACATTACAGGCAAAACAGACGCAACTGGCCTTGGATTTGAGCTGTGTTTCCGTACACAGTCAACATCTGTGTAGCTTTCTAGAATCTATAAAAAGAAACACAAGCCCCAGCCTAGCTGTTTGGATATTGAGTGAAGTTCTACATAACTTAGTTCAAAATCATGGCTCCTGTTTGACACATGAGAATTTTTTCTGGGTATATAGCCTTCTGAATAGACATAGTCACTCCCTGAAGGAGGTTTCTGTCCAGTAATAGCAATGGTGAAATCACTCAGTGGCTGGGAAGGAGAAAGGAAGCAATTGCAGCTGAAGTTGGGGTGCCCAGGGCTTACCTAGGGGGTTCCCACAAGACGGGCCTTAGACAAAGCTTGAGAGAGCTACTGACCACAGAGCCGAGGTCATTGAGTATCACCTGGTCACCACCACCACACGATCCTCCTGTTCATTGTCTCAAAATGGCAGCATCTGCCCTAAGGTCAGGAAGCTCCAGCAGTATGTTTAAGAATCCCTGTTCATTTCCCAGGTGAAAACAGATGCTACCCGTTAAAACACAATGTCTTGTGTTTAACGCATAATGTTAAAAAGGATAAGAACCCAGGGAGCAATGCTGGAGATATTCCCAACTCAGGAGTTATGAGTATTGACTGATTTTGTAGATCACCTGTCTGGGTGCTAAGTGCACCACCAATAGGGCATCTCACAAGGTTCTGTAACGTTAGTTCCGGGGAACCCCATGCCCTGGACTGGGCTCTGAGGGTACACATGTGGTGCACACTCATACATAGGCAAACCTTCATAAAATAGCAATAACTCTAAACACACTAGCATTTAGGAAACTGAGACTGGAGAATCACTTTGATTTTGAGACAAACCTGAGTTAGAGACTGAGATCCTGTCTCAAAAAAAATAATAAAAAGAAGAAAGAAAGAAAGAAAGAAAGAAAGAAGAAAACCTAAAACAAAATTAAAGATGAGGTGAACGAAAGGAAAGACAATCACACACAATATTTGCCATCTGCTTAAAGCCCTACAAAGCTTCACACGGGACAGGAATGTCCTTTCCTCCTTTCTGTTCTCTCTCCCTTTCTCCTTCCTTCCCTCACTTTTTCTCTCATTCCTCTTGTTCTGCCTTTCTCCATTCCTCTCTCCTTCCTTCCTTCCTTCCCCTTCTTCCATCTCCTCTCCTGACCCTCCCCATCCCCATCCCTTTTCCACAATTCCCTCTTCTCCCCTTCCCTTACCCCTCCCCTGCCCTCTCCTCATGCACCTCTCCTCCCCATCCTCCTTCATCTATCTCCCTTTCCTCCCCTTCTTTCTCTCCCTCTCCTTTCTCCCCCTCCCCTCCCTCCCATCCTTCTCCTCTCCACTCCCTTCTCTCACAAACCTCTCCCCTTGGCCCCTCCCCCTCCCCTCTGCCTTCCCTCCATGTCCCCCTCCCTCCTGTCACAGCAGTGCACTCAGAGCTCTTCAGAAGCCATGTCCTTGGCTCAGAAGCTGGTTTTAAGATGACCTCAACCTCCCTGCTGTCTTCTGTGTTTTTGCTTCTACTCAACTCCAGCGTCCTTCCAGTACATATGTAATTTTTTTTGCCTTCTCATGGTCTCTCTTTTTCTGCAAGCCCCTTATAATGTTTCCTGGACTGACAGGGAATAGTAGCACACAGAATGTAGAACAGGCCAGGAATGATCTTCTCAAGTTTGCCAACCTTTCTGTTCTCTGCCCATCTACCTGTAGGGCAGATGGGTGGCAGAGAACAGGAAATGGTGGCTATTTCAGAGTGTTCAATGGACGTAGGTAATGCTACTCGGGCACTAAATGTGGACACAGTAGAGAAGCTGGGGTCAGAGAGAGATCATTCTCTGTGTGTCTAGGCTACTTGTTTTCAAAGGCAGTCTGCTATCACCCTGCATCCTTCACAATTGTCATCTGCATCCTGGCTTTGTTGAACTTTTCTTGCCCTAAAGTTCATCCAGAGCACAGAGGCTTTACTTTAGGAGGAGCAACACGTGGGAACCCTAATTTGTTTGGCAGATTATGGAACCTGCTTTCTTCCAGCTAGGAGACCTGAAGCCAGGTGTGAGCTCTGAGCCTCTGGTTGACTGCCTTGCTGGCACTAGAGCAGAGGCGTGGTCTGGCGCCTTCTCGGAGAGTTACCCGGGCAAAGACCATTGGATGAGCATTCGATTTTAATATTTCCTGTTTCAGGCTAGTCTTTCTCATGGAACTTCACCCATGTCTCTATTCTCTTGTTCACCTTTCTAATAATATCTGTAATTAATCCTGGTTCCGCTTCAGTGTGGCTATTTCTGAAATTCTTTTCTGCCCAGAGTCCCATATGCCTGTCTGGTTTGTGTCAAGGACTAAAGAGATTACAGCAGTTTTCAGGCAGCTGTGCAGGGAGTCTGCCTGGAGCTGAGGGTCTGTCCATTCGCAGCTGAAACTCAGGACTTTTTGTTTCCCGCTGCAACACAGAACACAGGACACTTTACAGGGAGTATATAAGACTGAGTTCAAAACTCTGGGTCTAGGGTGTGAAGCAACAGGTCAGCACTTGTCTAATACACACCAGGCTCAGGATTGGATCTGCAACACCAGAACTCTTTTAAGTTGATCTGTAGATCTTTTCTGTAAAATCCATATTATCTATTATAATGCATATAATTCTCTCCTTTGCCCTTGGGTGTGTTGAGGGCAGAATTACGGGTACTAGCTGTTCTGCATAATATTAATATTGTCCAAATGATTATGGTGACACCAAGTTGAAACAGCAGAAAGAGCACACCTAAAGAACACACTGGATTCTCCATGATTCTCCATGAACTTAGGACACTCCCCACAGATCTGGGTGGGTGCACACTGATGGAGAGAGAGAGAGAGAGAGAGAGAGAGAGAGAGAGAGAGAGAGAGAGAGAGAGAGAGAGAGAGAGAATGAACTAGCCACTGAGAAAGCATTTGCTGTGTTCTTCATTAGCCCTACAGCTTTGTCTCTGCTACCTGAATATTTTCTTTTGCCTTTGGCTGGGATTTTAGTAAAAAAAAAAAAAAACCCAAAACAAAAAGAACAACAACAACAACAACAACAACAACAACAAAACCCTTGAATTTCTCTTTCTGTTGTTTTAGGGGTTTTTTTTTCTGTGTTAGCATGGATATCACACTGAAAAATGCTAAAATCCCACCACTCCTATATAAATGGCATGTATTACTGTGGTTCTTGCAGCCCTGACCAATTTCTCCAGGTACTGGTGTCAGAGAAGCTCATCTCTGTGCACATGAGCCTTGGTGGCACTGCTGTTTAGAGTCATGTGACTTGGCCTCTCTCACATCTTGGAAGAAGCCAAGTTCAAATTGAATTTTGTGATTGTGCACAGGTCTCTATTTCTTGTTGAGACTCTGAACTCCCTTAACTCACTCTTCATTTGTGGGAGTTAGTGAGTTTCTTCCTCATGTTTTAAGAAAAGTTTTATTAGGGAACCATAGTTCATAAAGAGTGCTTGTTTTGTTGTTTTATATATAATACTGGGTATACTCACCCATTCTGTGTATCTCTCTGTGTGTGAATGTGTGAGAGTGAGTTTGTGTGAGTGTTTTTAATAGTGTGTGAATGTGTGTGAGCATGTGTGTATGTATGTGTGAGAATATGAGTATGTAATAGTGTGAGAGTGTGTGTTGGTGTAATGTATGAATGTGTGTGAGAAAGTGTGTATATGTGTGTGGATGTTGTAATAGTGTGTGAATGTGTTTGTATGTGTGTGTGTGTAAGAGAGAGAGAGACAGAGAGATAGATAGAGAGAGACAGACAGAGACAAGAGAGAATGAAACAAGCTTGTATGTGTATGTTCATGGATATGCTCACCATGTGTGTAGACATTGGAGGACGTTTTTGTCAGACCTTAGCTACTTCCTTGTGTGACACTAGGTTTGTGGCTCAATACTGTATATGCAAGGCTACCTGGCCCACAACTCCCAGGCATTTTGCTGTCTCTCTTGCTTTTCCTACTTCCTAGGTGTATGTGCTCTACGACTGCAGGTGTAAGTGCTTATCGTTCACAAGCATTCACATTCAGGCCCTCCCACGTTGCAGGGCACGTGTTCTAACCACTTGTCTATTTCCAAGACTCCTCCCAGGCTTTGGATGAGAATCAGACACCTTGGACATTATGAGAAATGCATCTGTCATTCTAATGTTTGTAAATAAGCTGCCTTATTATATTTCATGAGCAGTGTTGGGGTTCAGGAAACAGCCCACAAGCCACTCATCCACCTGGGTCATGCAGGGGTAGTTTATTGGACACATACCCTGGTACTGGTCACTCAAAGATGCAGGTCAGACTCGGGAGTTGAGATTGCAAGCCTGACTGCTTCCCAGAAAATGCTTATAAAAGCAACCATAAAAGCTCATACACACATGCAGGGAGTCTTGCCAGGCAGCTGGGTGGTTGGTTCAGGTTCAAGCTTATTCTTGCTAACTATAGGAAGCAATTCTAACTGACCTTAGTTACGGTTGTCCCTAAAGAAGGGCAAGGGTCAGAACACCAGAACATAGAACTTATTGGGATGTGCAGTTAATGGTTAGCCAGGCACAACAAAGGTCCTCTGTAATAATGTAAGATGGCTGGGTGCAGGTCTAAAATGAAGTGGCTATGGTAATGTCAGAATGGCAGGTGCCACCTAGGTCTTTTTTAATTTTTTATTTATATATTTTTATTTCTTAATGTCTGCTTTTTATTTGAAAAAAAAATGAACCTTTGCATTCTCTTTACAGATTGTCCATTTTCTTTTTTTTTTTTTTATAACTTTTATTTTCATTATTCTTTGTTTACATTCAAGATAATTTTCCCTCTCCCAGGGATAAGTACCCTAAGCCCTCTTCCCTCAACCAGTTCTATCAACCCACTCCTACTTCTCTGTCCTGGTATTCCCCTACAATGCTGGAACAAGCATTTTCAGGACCAGGGACCTCTCTTTCCTCCTTCTTGAGAGTCATTTGATATGTGAATTGTGTCTTAGGTATTCAGAGATTTTGAGCTAATATCCACTTATCAGTGACAATATTCCATGTATGTTCTTTTGTGAATGGGGTTTAATTGCTGAGTAGTGTTCTATTGTGTAAATATACCACATTTTCTGTATCCATTCCTCCATTGAGGGACATCTGGGTTCTTTCCAGGTTCTGGCTATTATAAATAGGGCTGCTATGAATATAGTGGAGCATGTGTCCTTATTACATGCAGGGGAATCTTCTAGGTATATGCCCAGAAGTGATATTGCAGGGTCATCTGGAAGTGTTATGCCTAGTTTTCTGAGGAACAGCCATACTGGTTCCCAGAGTGGTTGTACCAACTTGCATTCCAACCAGCAGTGAAGGAGTGTTCTTCTTTCTCCACATCCTCACCAACACCTGTCTCCTGAGTTTTTAATCTTAGCCATTCTAAAGGGTGTAATTTCAGGGTTGTTTTGATTTGCATTTCCCTAGTGACTAAAGATGCTGAACATTTTTTAAGGGGCTTCAAAGCCATTTGAAATTCTTCAGTTGAAAATTCTTTGTTTAGCTCTGTACCCCATTTTTTTAAAGATTTATTTATTACGTCTAAGTACACTGTTGCTGTCTTCAGACACACCAGAAGAGGGCATCAGATCTCATTGCAGATGGTTGTGAGCCACAAAGTGGTTGCTGGGATTTGAACTCAGGACCTCTGGAAGAACAGTCAGTGCTCTTACCTGCTAAGCCATCTCTCTAGCCCCTGTACCCCATTTTTAATAGGGTTATTTGGCTCTCTGGAGTCTAACTTCATGAGTTCTTTGTATATATTTGATATTAGCCCTCTGTCAGATACAGGGTTGGTAAAACTTCTCAAATTCATCTGGAATAACAAAAAACCCAGGATAGCTAAAACTATTCTCAACAGTAAATGAACTTCTGGGGGAATCAGTATCCCAGATCTCAGGCAGTACTACAGAGCAATAGTGTTAAAAACTGCATGGTATTGGTACAGTGACAGACAGGTAGATCAATGGAATAGGACTGAAGACCCAGAAATGAACCCACACACCTATGGTCACTTGATCTTTGACAAAGGAGCTGAACCTATCCAGTGGAAAAAAGATAGCCTTTTCAACAAATGGTACTGGCTCAACTGGAGGTCAGCTTGCAGAAGAACAAAAATGATCCATTCTAATCTCCTTGTACTAAGCTCAACTCCAAGTGGATCAAGGATCTCCTCATAAAACAAGACACACTGAAACTAATAGAAAAGAAACTGGGGAAGACCCTTGAGGACATGGGCAGAGGGGAAAAGTTCCTGAATAGAACAGCAATAGCTTATGCTCTAAGATCAAGAATGGACAAATGGGACATCATAAAATTACAAAGTTTTTGTAAGGCAAAGGACACTGTCAAGTGGACAAAACAGTAACCAAAAAATTGGGAAAGGATCTTTGCCACCTAGATCTTAACAAGTAGAACATTTTTTTTTTTGTTAAGCTGTAACATCATCTGGGACACATTAGTTTGAATACACGGTGACACCCAGAGTGTAGGCATGAGGACTTTAAAGCAGAAGGTGCAGCAATAATTATAACCAGAGACCTAAGGACAGCAAAACATCCTACCTGCTTTGATTTCTAAAAGCCTAATGTCAGTCTCCATAGCCCACCTAGGCCATTGCCTTGGAGTCCCTCCCAGCCCTGTCAGGACAGGTCCTGCTCTGACCTCATGAGGAGGGAGTATGCTGCCATCCAGCTAGCATATGTTAAGCTGTGGCCACACCTGCATTTCTTTGAGTACATTGAGAGGAGTTGGTGGAGTGGTGCTCTCTGTGATTTCATTGTATCTTGGGACTTCTGTGTGGATTTTGCTTTTGATTTGTTTGTGTGTGAGCTTATGTATTCGTGACTAGATCAGTGTGTGTTTGGGAGGAGTGTTACTTGAGTGTGTGTGTGTGTTTGTATGTGTATAGAATGTGTGTGTTATGTTTTAAGTTTCCTTGTGTGTGAGTACCTATTTGTGTGTTTGTGTAGGGATACCTGTGTGTGTGTTTGAGTGCACCTATGTGTTTGTGTTGGTGTGTGTGAGAGTGTGTGTGAAAGTGTTGTGTGTGAGAGAGAGAGTGTGCATGTGCACGAGTGTGTTTTAGGTGCATGTGTGGAAGGTAAGAGAACACCTGTGTAAGGGATAGTGTTGAGGCGTTTAGTTAGCTTGGCCATTGTTTCTAAGCTAAGATACCTACCTTATTTTTTTTGTAAAGATTATTTATGTATTTATTTATTCATCTTATGACCCGTCCAGCAGGTCCAAATATTCCAGAGACCCGAAGAGGTGCTACCTGAGGGTCATAAGGGTAAGGGAGAAAGAAGGAAGACAGGCAAAGGGGGGTTCAATTGTTGAGGCTTCGTTTAATGTTTCAGGGTACACAGGTTTTAAGCTCTCAAAGGAAGAGCTCTTCTCAAGGCAAGAAAAAAGGAGGGAGGGGCAATCTTATCAGTTTCAGTGGGAAGAGATAAGCGTCCTCAGGTGGAGACATCTGATGTTTGCATAGTCTGGAGCACCACGCAGTTATCTCAGGACTTCCTTCCACCAGCAATCATGGGAGAGGCTCTTCTATTTTTACTCAGGACCTTTGCCCTGTCAGCCCTCCGGGCCGAAGTGAGGATCTCTAATGGCTTCCCACATTTCCCCCCTTTCCTTATATTAAAAGTGGAAAGGTCTGGGCAGAAATACTGGGCAAGGGGGCCAGACCGAAAATGTGTAGCCGTCTCTTGTCTTAGGATCGACCTCTCTTATCCCTCAGCCTTACCCGTCGTAGGGTTACCTTGTCATCCTCAAGGCCCCATGTCTTAGGTTGGTCAGGGGATGGAGGAAGTTGCCCGTCCTTAAGACAGCTACCTTGGGTCAGCTCCCCCTTCAGACAAGCCCAGGGATGAATAAGTGGGAGCCAAACAGAGTCTCACAAAAGGAGCTTATTGAAATTGAGCCTCTCTGTGTCAGGTGCTGCGGTTGTTTCTGGGAGCTGTCTCGTCCCCCGGGTCCAGCATTTCTCCTGTGTCTAGCCGATGATACTGTACGGAGACATAATTCTTGGGTAGGGTAGAATCTATTCGTGATTTAATGAAGCGGGTTAATCATTGAAAAGCCCAGGGACCAAAGGAGATTAACAGTAATAACCCTAAGAAAGGTCCTAGAATAGAAGGTAGTAGGGTGGAAAACCACAGGGACGTGGAGAACCAATTTTTATACCAAGACTCCTGTTGTTCTCGTTCGCTTATGCGTTTCTCTAGACTCTCTTTTACTCTCCTCAGACTGTTATCTACCAGTTCTGTCTTGTCTACATAAACACAGCATTCTTCCCTTAAGGCTGCGCAAAGTCCTCCCTGCAGCAAGAAGAGCTAATCAAGACCTCTCCTGTACTGTAATACTACTTCTGATAAGGAGGCAACAGTAGTCTTTTAAATTGGTTAAACCACCTCTGAGTTCACCCAGGTCCTTATCAATGGCAGCACTAAGTAAATGATATTGTTGTAGATTCTGTTGAGAGGTAACAAGTGAGGCGATGCCTGTTCCTGTTCCGGCTGCCCTTAATCCTAGAATAACAGCAAGGGTGATAACCGTAATAGGTTCTCTCTTCCCCCTATGGGGCATCTCAATGTTATCATCCCAGAAGTTTAAAAGGTCTCTTGGCTCATGAACGCTGGAAGTATTTGTACTAGCACGCAATAATCGTGATGCTGTATGAATTCAGATATTATAATACAGGTAGTCAATCCTGACGAACACGCCAAATAGGTATAATTTGGGGCTAGCAAATATGCATAATGATTGTCAATAGTTACGGTATGGTTGCATATCTCTAACAATTGTTGAGGGGGGAGCATATGTTTTCCCAGAACACAGCTTCCTACCCTGGATACCTCTGTGAGGGTGAATCCTAAGAAATTTTCATTTAAACCCTCAGAATCATTGGTATATGTAAAATTTCCAAAAAGAGCAACACCCTCGTAGAATGGAGGAGAGGCCAAAAAACATATCCAGCATTCTACATATTTAGATGAATTAGCTTTCTGTTCCTTAAGAAGCAAAGCAGAGGCAGATGCATTTAGGGTGGAAAGAATTACTGAGATGACTGCACGGAGCCCCGGGGGGATGCTGGGTTGGAACAAAGTAGTCAAGGAAGAATTTTGTGAAGCCCGTGTGGCTGATGGATTCCTAGGCTCTGGGGCTTCTCTGAGTGATGAGGGGGCAAAATTAAGTAATTGATGATTAAGTCCAATGGAGGCTTGATATATATAGGGTAATGTCTTTTCCAACTGCAATTTAAAGGAAAGACATGGGTGTCTGCCTGCTCTATAGGTACATAGGCCCCACTCAGCTCCTCATGAAGCTTCCCAAGCAAATTTCTCTCCCTGGCCTGTAGAGGTTATTTGTAAAGGTATTACACCAGGACCTGAATGAGGTCCCAAGAAGAAGAGGGATTCCAATAGATATTAGCCGTGGTCTCACAGCCCCAAGAGGCACAAAAGTATTTGTCATGGCAACCACATTTCTGTCCTAAGGATTGGTCTCGGTGGCCTCCAGCGCAAACATAATTGTTCCTGCACCAAACTTAGGGCAGCCTGAACCTTTTCTTTAGGCATGGACCACTGATCGATCCAAGATATTTTATCACCCTGTACTGCAGGGGGATCAGCAGTCTTTATGAAAAAGGTCAGCATCCAAGCCTTTCCTATCTGTATTAGGGGTGGGAGCCAGGGGTTCTGTTATTCCTTGTTCACATTTGCCCAATCATTTTCCAGGGAGGAACCCCATTTTTAACACTTGATTTGTAATAATTTCATTAGGACTGCACATCATCATTCCCATTTGGGACAGAATATCTCTCCCCCAAAGGTTAACAGGGAGTCCAGGTACTACAAATGGCCTAACTGTTCTTGTATTCTTTTCCTTATCCCTCTAACTTAGAAGCCTTGAACATTGTAATGTATTTTGTGACTGTCCTATTCCCTTTAAATGTGTAGCCGTGGCCTCAAGTAGCCAACCTGAAGGCTAGTGCCTGGAGGAAAGCACTGTTGTGTTGGCCCCAGTATCCAATAGGCCATGAAACTGTTTGCCTTCTAGCCATAGCGTCATCATGGGACTCTCCTCGGTCAGCTTCTGAATCCAGTAGATATCAGAAGAACCAGGGGAGGAAGAGCCGCACCTTTCTCCTTTGTGGGGAAAATGTCCTATCAAAGGAAGGGGCAATGCTTGTGCAATGTGTTGTCCAGCTCTGAGTGTTACTGGGCCCCTTGTGGCAGTGGCAAGAAACTTGATCTCTCCTGAACAGTCAGCATCTATTATAGAAGGGAGTATAATAAGGCCTTAAAGGGAGCTTGAAGCTCATCCAATTATCAAGAAAAACATACCAGAAGGTGGGGGCCCAAACTTTCTAGATTCTATAATAATAGTCCCTTCCTCGGGGGTTATAACCCGGGTGATAGATGAACATAGGTCTAATTCTGCACTTCCTGGTGTTGCCCTAGATAAGGCATCGGCACTGGTGTCTGCTCCTGTATTTGGGGGTATGCTGTGGCCTAAGAGTAAGGGCCCCGATGTTGGGCCCTCAGCCCGTTTCCCAGGACCGCTGTAAGGGCTTGCCCATGGGCGTCGGTCCTAGAATGACATTTGTTAGTCCAGTGTCTGCCTCTTTTACAGAGGGGACAGATTCCTGGAGGGGCAGGTTTTATGGTTCCTTGGCCAAGGGCAGGATCTGGTGTCTGCCTAGGAGCCCTGCGTTCTCTTGCAAAATGAGCAGGCTGTCCACATTGAAAGCATGTCTTGCTCCTGGGGTGATTGGGGTCTCCTGTCTTTTGAAAGACAGCCCCAATAGCCAAACTAATGGATTTAGATAACTGCTGTGTAAAGGGGTCCACCTCATTACAGAGCTTAATTATTCCTGAGATATCAAGGTCTTTAGTTTTGCCCTGTAGAGCGACTCTGCATGCAGGGTTGGTGTTCTCAAGGGTGAGCTGTCTAACAAGAAGCCCTTCATTTTCATTTTGACCTAGGATCCTTTCTGCCGCTTCCTGCAATCTCCCCACAAATTAAGCATAGGGCCCTTGGGCTCCCTGAATTATTTTGGTTAAGGGGGTAGTGACTGCCCCTGCGGCAGGGACCACTCTCCAAGCAGACAAGGTGGCTTGCACTGTCTGAGCAAGGATACCAGGGGATAGCCCCCGTTGCTTTTCCTTGGAAGTGAATGTACCCCTTCCACACAGCTTATCTGTTGTCCAGGAGGCAGTTTTACTCAAGGTTTTTTTCTATTTCTAGCAGCAAGGTTTTCTGCTCTGTCAATGAATTCTGATTTCCAAGTTAAGTATGGTCCTCTGCTGAGGATGGATTGCACCACTTTAATCCATTCACTAGGTGTATGATATCCATACCCCGAGAGCCCTTCTAAAATGGACATGGTAAAGGGTGCATTCATGCCGTAATTTTCTTACACCTGAATGCAATTCCTTAATACTCTTAAATTTAAGTTTTTTGTACATGGGGCACAAGGTCTCATAGTCTCCTTGGTCAGATTCTTCTCCCTCAGAGTCCTCGGCAACCTTATCATAGTCTTGTCCTCCCTCAGTTTCTTGGTCCTCATCTCTGTCTCCCCCTTGATTAAGACCGGTGCTGTCTGTCTCGGGTTTATCTTTGGTTTGCCTATCACGGGCCTTGGTCATGACTGGGAAGGTTAGTTTAGGCTGATGTTTCTTCCAGGGCGGTCTTCTGTTAGGGGAATCTTGTCCCCTTCTCATAGTTTCTTGTAAGTTCTGAATTTCTAAAGAAAGGTCTCCTAATTCTTGTTGCAAATGTAAGACCTGCCTGAGCCCAATAATTTGCGCCTGGAGCATAGCTTTTGTTTGAGTTAATCCTTCAACCACTGCGATTGGCAGAGGAGCAGGAGGGACCAACAGCATCTGAGGTAGGTATGGTGGGGGCCGAGCGAATCTGGGTCTTTGTATGAAAAAGACTTGAGGTTCTCGGGTTGCATCACCATACCTTTCCTCTTTGTACCTGGCACCTTCCTCCTCTAACTCAGCCTCAGAGGCTGGGTCTAATTTTGAGTCTGAGAAGCAGCACAGGCTGCACTTGTCTGAAGTTTCATTTTGCCCTTTTGAAAACTCCTTAAGAGAAGGGTATATACTTCTAGGAATTTTGGGATCCTCTAGGGATTGCGTAACCTTGGGAGGATGGACCTCCCTGTCCTCAGGCATATCTACAATCACAGAGGGACATGGAGAGCACAGCTCACCCTTGCCACCTTCGCTTTTGCATGACGGCAGTCTTGAGGCTTGCAGAAAGTTGCCAGCAACAGCTAACAGACAGGCACTTTCTCCTCCATTCTCAGCATCTATTATTATGTCCCGTATAAGGCCCCAGTAACTAAAAAATGCATCAGACACTGGTTCACCTGTTTTCAAAATCCTATTAATCTCTTTACCAACCCTATTCCACGTTAGCGGGTGAATGTCAGGTCCACTTAAAACCAACCAAGGGCATTTTTTATCAATAAAACAAAAGAACATAATTAAATCTTTTTTCTTAACTCTTATTCCTCCCTCCCTCAGTGACTGCTTGATTTCTTCTATTAAAAAAAAAAAAAGCTTCTTTTGATAGTTGTTTCCCCATGACATTCAGACGACAATTGTTTGGCCACTCACCTGCCCCTCCAGCGACTCACGATCGATGAGGTCTGTGGGGTCCAATCTTCCCCAGGTTTTCTCCTCAGTTGTCCAGTAGTTGACCTTACTTCGGGTCACTAGGACCCATCCAGCAGGTCCAGTTATTCCAGTATCATGAAGAGGTGCTACCTGAGGGTTAAAGTGGGGGGAAGAAGGAAGCCAGGCAAAGGGGGGTTCAATTGTTGAGGCTAGTTTAATGTTCCGGGGTACACAGGTTTTAAGCTCTCAGAGGAAGAGCTCTTCTCAAGGCAAGAATAAAGGAAGGAGGGGCAATCTTAGCAGTTTCTGCGGGAAGAGATAAGGGTCCTCAGGTGGGGACATATGATGTTTGCATAGTCTGGAGCACCCAACAGTTATCTCAGGACTTCCTTCCACCAGCAATCATGGGAGAGGCTCTTCTTTGTTTTACTCAGGACCTTTGCCCTGTCAGTCCTCCGGGCTGAAGTGAGGATCTCTAATGGCTTCCCAAAACCCTCCAACCCAATCATAGCCCCCCCTCACTCCTCTCCTCCTAGTTCCACCTTGTACAGAGCCATATTGAAGCAGTCATGCACACGGTTTGAGTTTGACATTAGTCAACAATCCCTGGCTTTGGGCAGGAATCTGCCATTAGGACATAATAGGGAAGTAGGTTAAAGCAGGAATTTTTATCCTTGGGTGGAGTGCTAAGAATGTACTTGACTATGGTCAAGGTTAACTTCTCCCAGATAGCCAGGATCCTGCTCCACCTAGGGTGGAGTGCTTGAAGTAAAGGTTAAGTTCATTGTTCCTCCAGGTCTAGGAATTCCTGAATTAAGCAGGTGACCTACCCAGCTGCCAGAGCAGTCAAGACAAGAACCTCCAAGAGAAGCTAGACAACTTCCACCAGAACTCAGCCTGGAGTCTAGGGTGGAAGGGTTTGCCCAAACTGTTAAAAGGTCTGGTGCCATTAAAGTTTCCGGTTTTGATCAATGAATATTGTCTTAGCCCTTTTTCTTTTTGTCCCTTCCCTATCCATCCCTCAGTTTCTGTTCCAGCAACGCATGTCGTAATAGCTGCAGGCAGCTATGGAATCCAACACCACCTCACATGCCCCTCCTGCTATATTACCTCTCCTTCTCAGAGAAAGGTAGGCTGACTCTTGTGTACCATCCTGCGCCTGGACATCCAGTCCTAGTAGGACTAAGCCTCTCCTCTACCACTGAGGCCAGGAAAGGCAACCTAGCTAGGGGAAATAGATCCAAAGACAGGCAACAATGTATGAGACAGCTTCATTCATTAGGGTACACCCCTGAAGATGAGATGCATATCTTCCTTTTTTTTTTCTACCTTTTAGGTAGCATTTATACTTTGTTGCCCCAAATGAGTTTGGGAGTGAAGAATCAGAAAACCTCAGACCTGAGTCCAACCTTTTTGGCACAGAGAGTTTCCACTCTCAGTATGTAATTGTAAAGACCATCGGCCATGGAAGCTGTTCCAATGTCAAGCTGGCGTACCACCGCCTCACAGGCACCCCGCTTGCTGTCAAAATGATTCATAAGAGAGAACGCTGGTGCCATCCTGTCACATCAGAGGTGGAGATCATGACGAGTTTGAATCACCCCAACATCATCTCTCTCTTCCAAGTCATTGAGACAGAGAAGAGAGTATACCTCATCATGGAGTTGTGTGAGGGTAAATCACTTTACCACCATATACGAGAGGCTGGCCACATGCAGGAGGATGACACCTGGGATATATTCAAACAAATGTTAAGTGCCATGAGCTATTGCCATGACCAAGGTATAGTTCATAGGAACTTGAAACCAGGCAAAATCATGATAGACCTCAATGGAAGAATAAAAATTATTGACTTTGGGCTCAGTGCCCAAGTGAAGCCAGAAGAGCAGCTGAGCTATCAGTGTGGGACTTTCCCATTTGTGCCTGAGCTCCTCCTTGGCAAACCATACGATGGCCCCAAGATCGATGTTTGGACCCTGGGAGTTGTCCTGTATTTTATGAGCACTAGCAGAATTCCATTTGATGCTCCCAACTTTAATTAGAGCTGCAAAGACAGGTTGGGTCAGGGAAGTATCCTGTCCCCTCTCCCCTATTAAGAGAACTCCAGGACTTGATTAGTCTTTTACTGACAGCAAACCCAAAAGTCTCTGAACTTATGAGGCATCCTTAGATCACAGAAGATCCCCAGGTGTTCACACATCCTTGTGAGGAGCTGCCCCCACTCAGGCCAGACCTGGCCATTATAAAAGCGATGGGACACCTTGGATTCAGAGAACAAGACATAAAAGATTCTTTATTTCAGAAAAAATACAACCAGGCCATGGCCTGCTATTGTTTCCTGAAACAACAGGCTGTTCATGAATGTGACAGCCTGACCCGTTCTCAGCACATGAATCCAGTGAGGACACCTTTACCTTCCCCTGATGATCCTGATACTTTTCAAAATTGAACTAAGTTGGAGAGAAAAACAACGAGCATTACTCTGGTCATCATCCACTAGTGAAATGTCTGTCCCTAGAGAGAGGAGAGCAAGAAGTGTCAGTTGGCCTGGTGTCCTTCCCTGCAGGACACTCCAGACAACACCCACAATGTGCCAAGCCCACATAAGTTCTAGTAGTGTGCCCTGCATTTCCTCCATGCACTTTGGAGCCAAGAATAGCCAGAGCAATGATAGCACAGCAGACCACCCCACCACCTCAGCAAAGGATATGCCAGAACCCAGCAGGGGCCCACCCAGAGGGTTTACGTGGTTGGCCAGGAAGATGGGAAGAACCCTCCTGAGTCTGTATTTCTGTATTCCAATGCAAAACAGATCTCGTCTGAGGCAGAAAAAAGTCTCCCCACAAAAATGAAACACGGGGAAGGCGTGTTAAGAAAAACATCAGGCCCAGCCCAGATATATTTGTGTACAAGAATGTATCTATTTTATTTGTGTCTGTGTCGGGATTGTTTTGTTTGTTTGTTTGTTTTGTTTTTATGGTTTTTTTTTTTTTTGTTTTTTTGCTTTTTTCAAGACAGGGTTTCCCTGTGTAGCCCTGGCTGTCCTAAAACTCACTTTGTAGACCAGACTCGCCTCGAATTCAGAAATCCTCCTGCCTCTGCCTCCCAACTGCTGGGATTAAAGGTGTGCACAATCATTGCCCAGTGATCATGTCACTGTCAACTGGAATATTATACTTCTGTCTATGTATATGATATGATGCATGGGGATTCTAGGTCTAGACACTGTGTGATGATGTTTAAACAGATCTAGCATGCCATATGGCATCTATACTGAGTATCTGGCACATTGCACTAGAAGGAGACAACAGGAAGGTACTGACCATGCTAGGAAGAGGAAGTAGGTGAAGGAAGAGGAGGAGATTCTGAGGGAGGGGAGGATTGGATGGGATGGGAACTAGGAGATGGGGGGAGGAAGGTTGAGAGGAGGAGGCAGCTTGGGGAGCAGTGTGGAGCAGGGTAACCACAGCTGGAGAGATGCCCTGTGCAGCTGAGTTTCTCAGTCCCTCACACATGTGTTGTTGCATTTTAAAAGATCACCAGAGGATGCCCGATGCTACCATCCACAGCCACAGTGTTGGAGAGGACACAAGTGTAGACATGGACCTCAGGATGAGTCTAGTGTAAGGCCATCATGTTCTGGGTCTGTTAGCTTCAATCAGTGCCCTGAGTCCAGCCAGGAGGAAGGAAGCAAATGAAGATATCCCAGGTGGTCCAAGGCCATCGCAACATCATCACTATTCAGAGCAGGGGCTGAAAGCCTGTCCAAAGCTGAGAGCGACAGGAGCCCCTGTGTCTACCCAGGTTCACATCAGACACCTCCACCAAGTGCATGTTCCTGCCTCACTCTTAGTAGAAGATATAAGGCTTCTTGATATGTTTGTTATAACTCTGAGAATTAAATCGATGTTTGTGTAAGACAAACTTGGAGATTTCCCTGCATCTTCTTTACATAGGAAAATTGGCCCTGTGGTGTTCTGGTGTTCAAAAGCCCCAGGAAGGCAAAGTTCAGGCCCCAATTCACCAAATCATTAAAAGTGCCTTTGAAGGGACCAAGATTTCAGGTACCTGAAGGGGGAATTGTAGAACCTAAGTGTGGACTTTCTTCTGGACCCAGCAAGCATTCTCAGAAGTACCATGGAGAACATTAGGTACCATCAGCTTGACCCACTTCTACAGAGGCAAGCATGGTAACCCTCGGAATTCCATATGCAGATGAAGCATGGGTTGGACCCCAGGGTTGTGAGGAGCCACAGGTCCATCCTGACCCACAGGATAATAATTGCATGAGACAAGGTGTTCACTCTCACTGTTGTAACATTTTCCCCTTAGATCCACTGAACAGTGTGATTCCCTTATGTCTGATTGCAGGCAAGTGTCCTTTAGTGAACAAGTCAGATCTGGGTAGAAGGAGAATGTGTGTTGGGAGAGAGAAAAGATGTTTTCTGTGAGAGGACAATCTCTAGTGACACAGACCAGATGTGCTCTGCCACAGGGACATCACCTAACAAGGCCAACTCTGAACCCTATCATACCTGATAGATTCCCAGTGCCTAGAGACCCTCATCTCACTGGCACTGAAGCCATTCCAGTGTTCACCTGTCACTGATGGCTCTCAGATTCCTGAGCTGTCCTTACACCATCTTTCTACTTGTCCCAGTATTAAGCCCTTGGCTTCTTTATGTCGCCAATCTCTTTAGGAAGCACCCTTCTCTAAACTGCACTCTTTACCTCATATAGATTCTGTCTCAGAAGCTCTCAGTGAGCAGATGTGTGGCACATGTGTTTGTCTGTGCCTTCGTGCCTGTTCATGTGTTATGTGTGCACATATGTGATTATATATGTGTGTTTGTGCACGTATACATACAAACATGTAGGCATATGCATGGTGTGTGTGTGTGTGTGTGTATGTGTGTGTGTATGATGTTTGCCAACATATATTACACTAGGAGTACACTCTAGTCTGCCTCCAATCAGAATCCTCAGTCCTATCACTCTGGTCATTCTCCTGGCCTTCTAGGTTTTTCTCCTGCCTCTCCACATATATGATTCTGTTTCCCTTTTCCCCTCCCACTCCTCTCTCCTAATCAGGTCTCTACCTCTCCCTGCCTCTGGTGATTATTTGGTAAAATCATGATATACTTTGTGGATTTGCATGTCATCCTTTTCCAGGGGCCATGCTATTCTTTTCCTTATTGTTACATTTTAGTTTATGTGCTGCAGAAGCAAGTACCACATCCTGATTTTATGGAGGTATTTTCTGAATTGAACCTCCCTCCTCTCAAATGACTGTAGCTTCTTTCTAGTCAGCCTAAAGCTATCCAGCACACCAAGCTTAGGGAATGAGTACCACTAAGTAGAGTATGTGCTGTAGATTTGGGTGACAACTTTGTCAGGTTGAAAACCCCATGCAGGCACCATTGCAAGCTCTTTCATGTACATCCTTAACTTTATGACTAACTCTTAGGGATGTGCAATTTTCACTTTAGAATTGAAAGAAGAGTTTTCCTGAATTTTTCCAACCTAATTGCCCAGTAAAAGAAATCTCAAGTCAAACAGTATCACTACAAGCTGTAAGCTTATATTGGGAGGATCTCCCAGTAAACTACTCTATTCGCATCTACATCATCCTATATCACTTGGGGTTTCTCCAGGACAGGAGCTTCTCTTCCTTTTCTTTGACAATCCTCCATAGTTCCTTCCCCTTCCTCATTGATCCTTTTCACCTCCCCGTAACTCTCAGCTCCTCCTTCTTCCTCCTACCCAATCATTGGCTCTAGCCTTTAACTGAAAAGTTAAGGTGGGGAGAAGGTTCACAAGGCACCTGTGTGCATGATTAACTCCACCTCTGTATCCCCTCCCAGGAGTGTAATTAGCATCAAAAAACAAGCCCTCGGCTCTCCACAAGTTAGTTGCTCTGGGAACCAATTGAACCAGAACACAAAAGTCAGAGGAAGCATTAAGTGCTTCCATTTGGATGAATGGAGTTATGATAGTAGAGCAGGCCTATCAGACTTCAGGAGGGACTAAAATGTACCCATTACTTTTATTGCAGGGAATGGTCTGGTTACAGAGGTGAGAACATTCCCCTGGTATATATTTCTTGGCCTACACATAGTCCTTGCCCTGTAACTGATTGTAAGTTGACCTGGCTAAGGCCCATTAGTTGTAATCTGCAATGGTTTGCTTCTATATGTTCAGGGACTGAAGCATGGAAAGCAATGCCATCACAGCACGGGGGTGGGGTTACCATTGAAGAGGAGCCAATCCTTATATGTGGGATCATTATGAGTAACATTCAAAACCTCAAACTCAAGAGCCCTTCGGGGATGCTGTTTTATTACCAGAAAGATTCACTGACTGAGGCTGAGGCACCTGCTCAGTTAGAGCTCTAGGTTACTGTGCAGAAAACGCTGGTCTCAATCTGATCCCTAGCACAGTGCAAACCAAGCTTCAACATGCACGCCTGTAATCCCAGCCCTCCACAAAATTCATTTTCTAGACCAGCCTAGGATACATGAGACCCTGTCTCAAAAAATAAAGACAATGATTAAAGAAAGTGGGGTGGCTCACATAGCCCATGATGATGCCTGTTGGATAAATGGACAAATTTGAATAAACCCTTTTTCCTTCCCTAACTGGTCCAAGTTGGTCAGGGTTTCTTTTGTTTATTACCATTCAGGAAGGCTGAGATGTAGCCACTTAGAAGCACAGCTGTACCTAGCATGCTCAAAGCACTGGGTTCACCCTAGCATGAAAAAAATGGTGACAGAAACCTGTCCATACTCTATGCTCAACAGGTCCAGCCTAGCATGGAGAATGGGGGCCTTCCTGGTCAATTCATTTTTTTTTCTCCTTTCTCCCTGGTAGCAGGAAGATTCACTCACACAGGCCCCAGTCCTCTCCACCTCTGTGAAAAGCATAGCATGAAGATGTCTCCTGATCTTGTTGAAGCTTTTCATCTTCCCACCCTGTTGGATGTCACCTAGCAAGTGGCAAGTCTCCATGTCAGGAGAGAACGCTAGCTCTTAGGCCTGTGAGCTCCAGAGGCAAGCACAGTGTAAGACCCCCCCAAAAACTGAGGGTGCCCCAGGCCCCACACCCCGGAAGGCGACACCCAAATCACTCACGAGAAATGGTCTCGATGCAATAACATGAGGATTTCTTTATTCCAGAATTCTGGGTTCCACAGCCGTACAAATCTCAGGGTTAGAGGACTGTGGATCACGGGTGCCGAATTGCAACAGCTTTTATAAGTTTACGACAAAGCCCGTGAATGACAAACCAATCATTTAGTAGCATGGAGACCCCGAGAAATGCGAGCCAATCGATTTATACCAATCCATAGTTTTTAGGCCAATCAGTTTAAATTATTGGAGCCAGTGGACCAATTAGTTTCCTATTTTCTTGAATGTCTATAGCTGTGTGAACTCCTGCATAGGGGTAATGGCTTAAGTATACAGAAGCAAAATAAGCTTACCCCATTTCCAGTTACCTTATGGGGCTACGATCACCTATTCAAGGCCTTTATGCTAGGTCTAAACAAAGTGCAGGCTCTGGAATGTGACCTTTTACCTAGTTTCTAACATAGTGAGATAGGATTTTAAACTTCTGACTTCTTGGGGTCATTGGAGTTAGGCTGTATTTTCTATCCTTTCAATAGCACTCTAGTTTGCAGCTGTCTTCAACTGTGTTTTTAATCTGAGCCTACCCCACTTCCCCTGTGATGGAGGGGGATGTCCATAAATGTGCTCTAAGGAGTGGGTCTCCCATCTGTAAAATGAGGGTGCATGGGGGAGACCTTGGATTTCTGTCCATCTGTAGTTCTAAGACCTGGCTTGTTATAAAGTCAGGCTTTTAATTTTAATTTTAAAAATATCAGGGGTAGGAGCTATGCTGTGCTGCTCATACCTTTAATGCAGGCACTAGGAATGCAAAGGCAAGAGAATCTATGTGAGTTCAAGGCCAGTCAGCCATGAGACTCAGTCAAAAAAAAAGTTGGTAGTGGGGGTGGGGCTGGAAAGGACAATGGCCTGACTTCCCTGACAAGTGTCCTGTGTCAGAAGCAAACCTGCTCTTAGCAATGAGTGCTTGCCTATCAGATCTGGTTTGATTCCTGCCTGCTGGTCCAACGAGTCTCTGTAAGTTTAGTCTTTTCTTCTATCAGGGTCCCAGTGCATACATTAATAAAGCTTTTAAACAAACAAACAAACAAACAAACAAACAAACAAACAAGTCTAGTCCATCTGAATCTCCTCCCACCTTAAATAATCCCTTTCAGCCCTCCAGCATGGCTGCCAGGCTAGAGTTCCTGTTGCCTCTCCTGAATGATGAAACCCCTGATTGGCTATTGCATTTGGGCTTTTCCAAAGACCTAGGTCCTGGGTTCCACTGAATTGAATTCTCCTGCCTCTCCCACCCACTGCTTTTTTCCACTGATACAAAACATGAGAGGAACTCAAGTTCCTGCGGATGCCTGGGACTCTGCCACAGAGGGTTTGGGAGGCACTGGCCTTGCAGTGTTCTGACCCCTAGGGCCTGCAGGTAAGTCACTGTGTCCATTTGATGTGAACCCTTCTTCCCTGACCATGGCCCAGGAGCAATGAATCAGTCTGTGAACTCTAACTCCTACAAAAACCCTCTGGAAGAGGACAACCTGTCATTGGCAAGCACTGATGTTCTTTGAAGCCACACCCTGCTCCCCTGGGACTGTAGAGTAACAGGAACACTGATGAGGAGACCCAGAGCAGATGGTTCTGTGTTGTCTTTGGACCAGTTACCAGAAGTGCATCGCTTGTTGCCAGCAAAGAAGGCCTGGGAGCTTCTGCTTGCTGGTTCTAGTGATCACGCCAGGCAGGAAGTAGGTGGGAGAGGGTTCTAAGGGACAGGTCAGTGGTTGGCACCAGTTCTCTCACCCTTCAAGAGGTAGAGAGGTAGAGTGCTCTTATCTGCAATCTTGTCTGACCACACTAGCTGGAGAGTGTCCCTCCAGGTGTGCACAGCAGGAAGCGACCTTGACTGTTGGGCCCCCAGAGCCTTTGATCCTGTACAATGCCCACACTGATGCCAAATCCTTGTCCCTCTTGTCCTTCAACAGCTTCTGTGCTCCTTCATCCAAACCTCAGCAGTCAGCATCCTGGCACCTCACCCAGCCATGCTTAGGCTTTGGGATCCTTTCTAGTCCTCCTCTTCCTCTTGGTTCTGATCCTGACTCCACTCCCTGATATGCCTGGGGCTTTGGGAGCATGGAGAGCTGGGACTGTGAGTCCCTGGACAGCAGCAACAGTGGTTTGGGGCCAGAGGAAGGTGAGCACTGAACCAGCTCCCAATTGTACTCAGGTGGGGTGGGGTGGGGTGGGGTGAGGTGGGAGAATGATGCGAGCTGAACCTGGTCAAAGCCACCTTGGCTTCCCATCCCAGCACGAAAAACCAGATTACCCCAGGGTAGAAGGCAAGAGTGTGGGGCAGAAACTGAGGCACAGAGTGGGAAGGAACACTGCTTGCTTAGCAAATCTGCACCTCCCCTGCCTGTCCAGCTCCTGTGGAAGGCGCTCTAACACCCTGTGTTCCCTGTGTTTTTCTTCCAGACTCCTCATCCCTGGATGGGTGTCCCTGCCCCTTGATGTAATTTTGACATCAGCAATGAGTTCATTGTTAATTTCAAAGATGAAGGGACACTCAGAGGCTTGCAATCATCTCTTGGGTCTGCTAAAATTTGAAAACAAAAAGTGCTTTGCCTGACCCAGGTAAGAATCACCTGGATGACCTGAATAATTGTGAGAATTTGAGATTTCATTTTAAACAAACAACAAGCAAACAAACACTGGGTCGGCAGGGGAGATGCCCTGGTGACTCAGAGCACTGGGCACCCTTGCAGAGGACCCACCTGATGCTCCCTGTCATCTGCACCTCCAGTTCCAGGCTCTGACTCTCTTGGCCACCATGGGTACCTGGCATGCACAGAGTGCACACACGCACATTAATAAACAAAAGACCCATACACATAACAATAAATACCAAGAAGAAGCTATTCTGTGGGCTTTTCTAATGTGTTAAATAAAATGATGGGATGTTTCACTTTAAGATTTTTTTGAAAAATAAACATCAAAAGTAATGTTCTGGAAATGAGTCTGCAATATGCAGGTGAAATGATAACCATGTAAGACAATCAATGTGCTTTTTATTTTTTTTTATTTTTTATTATTTTTCTATATTCTTTGTTTACATTCAAAAGGATTATCCCTTTCCCAGTTCCCCCCTCCCCATAAGCCCCATAATCTCTCTTCCCTCCACCCTTTCCCATCAACCCCCTCCCACTTCTCTGTCCTGGTAATCCCCTACAATGCTGGATCAAGCCTTTCCAGGACCTGGGCCCTCTCTTTCCTTCTTCTTGGGAATCATTTGATATGCAAATTGTGTCTTGGGTATTCAGAGCTTCTGGGCTAATATCCACACATCTTTGACTGCATTCCATGTGTATTCTTTTGTGAATGGGTTACCTCACTTAGGATGATATGTTCCTGTTCCAACCATTTGCCTATCAATTTCATGAATTCATTGTTTTTAATTGCTGAGTAGTATTCCATTGTGTAAATATACCACATTTTCTGTATCCATTGCTCCATTGAGGGATATCTGGGTTCTTTTCAGCTTCTGGCTATTATTACAAATAAGGCTGCTATGAGCATAGTGGAGCATGTGTCCTTATTGCATGCCAGGGAATCCTATGGGTATATGCCCAGGAGTGGTATAGCAGGGTCCTCCGGAAGTGTCATGTCCAGTTTACTGAGGAACTGCCATACTGATTTCCAGACTGGTTGTACCAGCTTGCAATCCCACCAGCAGTGCAGGAATGTTCCCCTTTCTCCACATCCTCACCAACACCTGCTGTCTCTTGAGTTTTTTTGTTTAATCTTAGTCATTCTGACTGGTGTGAGGTTAAATCTCAGGGTTGTTTCGATTTGTATTTCCTTAATGACTAATGATGTTGAACATTTCTTTAGGTGCTTCTCAGCCATCCAAAGTTCTTCGGGTGAAAATTCTTTGTTTAGCTCTCTACCCCATTTTTAATAAAGTTATTTGGTTTTCTGGGGTCTAATTTCTTGAGTTCTTTGTAAATATTGGATATTAGCCCTCTGTCAGATGTAGGGTTGGTGAAGATATTTTCCCAAGTGACCATTGATGTGTCGGTTCATTTCTGGGTCTTCAATCCTATTCCATTGATCCACCTGCCTATCACTGTACCAATACCATGCAGTTTTTAACACTATTGCTCTGTAGTACTGCTTGAAGTCCAGGATACTGATTCCCCTAGAAGCTCTTTTACTGCTGAGAATAGTTTTAGCTATCCTGGGTTATTACAGATGAATTTGAGATGTGTTCTTTCTAACTTTATGAAGAAACGACATGGGATTTTGATGGGGATTGCATTGAATCTGTATATTGCTTTAAGCAAGATGGCCATTTTTACAATATTAATCCTACCAATCTACAAGCATGGAAGATTTTTCCATTTTCTGAGGTCTTCTTCAATTTCCTTCTTCAGACACCTAAAGTTCTTGTCATATAGATCTTTCATTTGGTTGGTTAGAATCACACCAAGATACTTTGTATTGTTTGTGGCTTTTGTGAAGGGTGTCATTTCCCTAATTTCTTTTTGAGCCTGTTTATCCTTTGAGTATAGGAAGGCTACTGATTTGTTTGAGTTGATTTTATAACCAGCCACTTTGCTGAAGTTGTTTATCAGCTGTAGGAGTTCTCTTGTGGTGTTTTTCGGGTCACTTAAGTATACTATCATATTATCTGCAAATAGTGATACTTTGACTTCTTCCTTTCCAATTTTTATCCCTTTGACCTCCTTATGTTGTCTAATTGCTCTAGTACTATATTGCTCAAGTACTATATTGAAAATTCGAGAGAGAGGGTGGCCTTGTCTAGTCCCTGATTTTAGTGGGATGCTTCAAGGTTCTTTCCATTTAGTTTGATGTTGGCTACTGGTTTGCTGTATATTGCTTTTACTATGTTTTGGTATGGGCCTTGAATTCCTGATCATTCCAAGGCTTTTAGCATGAAAGGATGCTCAATTTTGTCAAATACTTTTTAGCATCTAACGGAATGACCATGTGGGTTTTTTCTTTGAGTTTGTTTATGTAGTGGATTGCATTGATAGATTTACATATACTGAACCATCCCTGTATCCCTGGGATGAAGCCTACTTGGTCATGGTGAGTGATGGTTTTGATGTGTTTTGCATTCAGTTGGCAAGAATTTTATTGAGTATTTTTGCATCAATGTTCATAAGGGAAATTGGCCTGAAGTTCTCTTTCTTTGTTGGATCGTTGTGTGATTTTGGTATCAGCGTAATTGTGGCTTCGTAGAACAAGTTGGGTAGTATTCCTCCTGTTTCTATTTTTTAGAATAGTTTGAAGAGTATTGGTGTTAGGTCTTTGTTAAAAATCTGATAGAATTCTGCACTAAAGCCATCTGGTCCTGTGCTTTTTTTGGTTGGAAGACTTTCTATGACCCCTTCTATTTCTTTAGGGGTTATGGGACTGTTTAGATGATCTATTTGATCCTGATTTAATTTTGGTATTTGGTATCTCTCTAGGAAATTGTCCATTTCCTCCAGATTCTCCAGTTGTGTTGAATATAGGCTTTTTTAGCAGGATCTGATGATTTTTTGAATTTCCTCAGTTTCTGTTATATCTCCCTTTTCATTTCTAATTTTGTTAATTTGGATACTGTCTCTGTACCCTTTGGCTAGTCTGGCTAAGGGTATATCTATCTTGTTTATTTTCTCAAAGAACCAGCTCCTGGTTTTGTTGATTCTTTGTATGTTTCTCTTTGTTTCCACTTGATTGATTTCATCCCTGAGTTTGATGATTTCCTGTCTTCTACTCCTCCTGGGTGAATTAGCTTCTTTTTGTTCCTGAGCTTTCAGGTGTGCCCTTAAGTTCCTAGTGTATGCTTTCTCCATTTTCTTTTTGGAGGCACTCAGGGTTATGATTTTTCCTCTTAGCACTGCTTTCATTGTGTCCCATAGATTTGGATATGATGTGCCTTCATTTTCATTAAATTCTAAAAAGTCTTTGATGTCTTTATTTTTTCTTTGGCCAAGGTATCATCGAGTATTGTTTAGCCTCCATGTGTTAATGGGATTTCTGTCATTTTTGCTGCTATTGAAGAGCACTCCTACTCCATAGTGATCTGATAGGGAAGCATGGGACTAGTTTGATCTTCTTATATTTGTTGAGATCTGTCCTGTGACCAATTATATGATTTTTGAGGATGAAGTGTTATATATATATATATATATATACATATATATATATATATATATATATATATATATATATATATATATATATATATATATATATGGTCCATTGAGGAGAGTGGCATATTGAAGTCACCCACAATTATAGTGTTAGGTGCAATGTGTGCTATGAGCTTTATTTAAGTTTCTGTTATGAATGAGGGTGTCCTTGCATTTGGAGCATAGATGTTCAGAATTGAGGGTTCTTCTTGGTGCATTTTTCCTTTGACCAGCAAGAAGTGTCCTTCTGTGTCTTTTTTGATGACTTTAGGTTAAAAGTCAATTTTATCTGATATTAGAATGGCTACTCTGGCTTGTTTCCTAAGACCAATTGCTTGTAAAATTGTCTTCCAGCCTTTTACTCTAAGGTAGTTTTTGTCTTTGACATTTAGGTGTGTTTCCTGTATGCAGCAAAATGTAGGGTCCTATTTTCTTATCCAGTCTGTTAGAGTATGTCTTTTTATTGGGGAGTTGAGTCCATTGACGTTAAAGGATATTAAAAAGTAGTGATTATTACTTCCTGTCATTTTCAATGTTATTTTTATATTTGCGTGGTTATCTTCTTTTGGGTTTGATGAAAGAAGAAAACTATCTTGCTTTTTCCAGGGTGAAGTTTCCCTCCTTTTATTGGAGTTTTCCTCCTATTATTCTTTGTAGAGCTGGGTTTGTAGAAAGATATTGTGTACATTTGGTTTTGTCATGGAATATCTTGGTTTCTCCATCTATTGTGATTGAGAGTTTTGCTGGGTATAGTACTCTTGGCTGACATTTGTGTTCTCTTAGAGTCTGCATGAGATCTGCCCAGGATCTTCTAGCTCTCATGGTCTCTGGTAAGAAGTGTGGTATAATTCTGATAGGTCTTCCTTTATATGTTACTTGCCCTTTTTCTGTTACTGCCTTTAATATTCTTTCTTTGTTTAATAATTTGGGGTTTTGAGTATTATGTGACAGGAGGTATTTCTGTTCTGGTCCAGTCTATTTGGAGTTCTATAGGCTTCTTGTATATTCATGGGCATTTCTCTCTTTAGGTTAGGGAAGTTTTCTTGCATAATTTTGTTGAAGATATTTGCTGGCCCTTTAAGTTGTAAATCATAAGTCTCATCTATACCTCTAAATCTTAGGTTTGGTCTTCTCATTGTGTCCTGGATTTCCTGGAGCTTTTGTGTTACAAACTCTTCTTGCGTTTTTTATTTTCTTTGACTGTTGAGGCAGTCCGTGGTTTCTCTGGTGTCTTCGGCATCTGAGATTCTTTCTTTTACATCTTGTATTCTGTTGTTGATATTTGATTCTATGGCCCCTGATTTCTTCCCAAAGTTTTCTATCTCCAAAGTTGTCTCTCCTTGCGATTTCTTAGTTGTTTCTACTTCTATTTTTAGATCCTGGATGGTTTTGCTCAGTTCCTTCACTTGTTTGTGTTTTCTTGTAATTCTTTAAGAGATTTTTGTGTTTCCTCTTTCATGACTTCTGCCTGTTGACTCAATTTCTCCCGCATTTCTTTAAGTGATTTTTGCATGTCCTCTTTATTTGCTTCTATCTGTTGAGCCATATTCTCCTGAATTTCTTCCAGTGATTTTTTTTTGTTTCCATTGTAAGGGCTTCTAACTTATTCATGTTCCCCTGTATTTCCTTAAGAGATTTATTTATGTCCTTCTTGTGTTCCTCTAACAGCATCATGACCAGTGATTTTAAACCCAAATCTTGTTTTTCTGGTGTGTTGGGATATCCAGGACTTCCTGTTGTTGAAGAATTGGATTCAGATGCTGCTATATTGCCCTGATTTCTGTTAGTAACATTCCTATATTTGCCTTTTGCAATCTGGCTATCTCTGGTGTTAGATGGTCTTATTGTCACTGGCTGGTACTTGAACAACTTGAAAACCTGTAAAGCTATTTTCACACCACTGGATGACAGGGTTTCCCCTGGTACAGATTGCTGATATGCTGCCCTACTCTTGGGTACAGTTGGAGCCCTGGTGTGTCTTCCTTCAAGGAATGCTATACTAGGGTTGTCTCTGTGAACCTGGTGCCACTCGTCTGCTTGTCAGGGAGCAAAGATGGTGGCTGCTTCAGGGACCTTTTCCAAGTGCTGATCACTCTGCAGGGCAAATTCCCCCTGAGAGGGTTGGGACACAGAAGTCCCACAGAGCTGCCAAGGCCCTGGGTACAGGGAAAAGCCTGACAGGCTCAGAGCCAAGGGATGTTAGCCTCGGGCTATGTCTGCATACCTGGTGTTGTCTGTTAGATATCTCTGATAATCAATGCTTATATTCAAAGTAAATAAGGCTTCCAGTCAACTATCTTAATGTATACTCTAAAAACAAATGCAAGATAAATAAAAGATAAAAAAGTAAGACAAGAAAATTCAAAAGTAGGAAGCATGGATACACTAGAAAAGAAAACCAGAGAAGGAGAAACAATTCAGAGCAGACACTGGTTCCTTTATCCTTGGAGTCCCTGCCCTCACTAAGACATCCATGGTCAAGGAAGGGTCATGTGGTGCACCACATGGAGAAAATGAAGGGCAGAGTTCCATGAGCCCTCAACAAATGCAGAAACAGAAAATGATCAAAACTCAGCACACTCTGATGAAATCTGTCAGTGAACTAAGTATGCAAAGCATGTCCACACACATACTTACTCACAAGACTATGTAACACAGCTCACAGAATAGTTAACACTGAAGAGCTGAGCCAGGAAGGCTCACGGCTTGTACTTGACATGGCATTAGAGTCCTAGCTAGAGTCATTGGCCCAGGAAAAAGAATTGAAATGCACCTAGACTGGAAATGAAGAGGTTAGGGAGTCCCTCCTTCTGTATGACACGACAGTAAAGTTAGAAAATGCTGAAGAGCCCTGCAAAGTGAAACCAGGAGTAATAAATCAAATACAGAGTTATAGATTTTAAAAACTCAGCAAGCAAAATATAATCACACTCTAGTGTATTTCCACACACTAACAGCCTATGTTCAGAAAATTAAGAGAGCTGTTTCACTGTCAGTAACATCAAAAAGAATGAAATACTTCCAAATAAACTCAGCTGAGGGGCAGAAGGTCTGGGTTTGCAAAGCTGTCAACAAAGGAAAGACATTGCAGGGGAAACATCCTGCCTTCAGTGATTACAAGGAATATTGGTATAATTGGTTGATTGTCTTACTATTCAAAGTCACTGACTGATTGTATGTAATTGCTATTAAATTCCTAATAGTATTCTCCATGGTGAGGGGGGGCACCCATGTTCATACTGAAATATGGCGGCCTTCAAAGTGTCAACATGGTTCTTCAGCTTTAGATACTGACTGCGTATGAGTGACTTGTTCATATGTAGATCTGTGCACCACTGTGTTAAGGATGTTTGTGAACTAACAGCTGGACCCACAAACTCAATGGCCCATAAGCAACTACCTGAAAACAGCTTTGAGCAGTCTAGGAGGAAGCTCAAAGGACAGAGAAGGTGAAAGACTGTTTCAGCAGTGTTTCCACAGGACAGACATGCACCCCAGCCAGGGAGATCAGCCTCAGCACCCTGGAGAGACAGATGCTCTGAGTTCCCTGCAGGAAGGTCCCAAGGCAGTGTGTGAGGAGAGTGCACTGCACAGTGGGTCTGTCAGACTCATCAGTGCCTTATCCTGTACAGTCAAGCACTGAGCATCACAAGTTCTTTACCTGGAATAACCCACCAGTTAGATGGCACCAGTGACCCTTCACCCAAAGTTAATCACTGTCTTATATATTCACTCAACCGACACTCCAACACATACACACACAATTCAGACACACTCATACACACACTCATACACAACACACAACACATAACCACATCCATACACATACAAACACATGTACTTGAGAGCAGATTCACAAATTTGTCCTGAGGGCCTGATGTAACAGTGGTGGATAAATACATGGGCCTGATGGGACAGCTGTGGACAATTTATTTCCTGTACAAATGAAGTTACAAGTCATCAAAAAGGCACTTCTAAGGGAAAAGAAATCTCTTTGGAAATGTCTCCAGAGTTCAAGGACATTTAGGATTAAGAGCTGGGGAGAGCAGGTGTTCTCTGGGCACGAATGATCACCACAGAGAGCTGAGGCAAGTGAAAGACCCTGTGTCCTAAAGCAAGCTGTATGGAAACTGGATCCACACAGAAGGTTAATCCCTGACCTGTAAGTGCACAGGTGGGCATGCATGGACACATAATCACACACACACACACACACACACACACACACACATTTTCACCCTCATACACACATCCTCTTACACAAACACACACACTCACACCCACTTATTTCCTCATACACACACACCCTCATTCACACACTCACACACACACACACTCACACACTCACATATACTCCTTTAGGAACCTAGAGTATAGCTGTGAAAGCACACTAAAAATGTGATTCAAACAAGTTTTGCCAAGGATCTGGACATTTCCTATGCAGAAGCCTGTTCTACAGCAGGAAAAAAAGGGTTCATTCATTTTTAACTACCGTACATGAGTGCTTTATCTGTGTGTGATGCCATTATATATGTGCAGTTCCCATGGAGGCCAGAAACTTGCATCAATTTTGCTAGAGCCACTGATACAGAGGGTTTTGAGACACCAGGCATGGTGGAAGGGGCCCTTAATCCCAGCATCTAGAGGCAGAGGCAGGGATCTCTGAGTTCCAGGCCAGCCTGGCCTACACAGCAAGTTCTAGAACAGTGAGGGATACACATAGAAACTACATCTCAAAAAAAAAGTAAAGTAAGGAAAAAAGAAAAAATGAAAAGTAAAGAAAAGAAAAGAAAAGAAAAGAAAAGAAAAGAAAAGAAAAACAAACCTTGGGGATGGCAGCTGCCAGGTGAGCACTGGGAATCCAACCTGGCTCCTCCAAAAGAGCAGTTGGGCTCTTACCCTCTGAGCATCCCTTCAGTCCCCAGAAGATGCTTTAAATGGAAGAAGCTTTTGGATTGAAGAACTTTCCACAAAATTTTAGGTTCCACTGTCACAGAGCTAAGGAGAGAAGAAAACTATCTGCACCAGAGAGTGAGTGAGAGAATGTGGAGGTGGAGGAAGAAGACAGTGCAGGCTCCAGGGAGGCAGAGCCCAGGAGTGATGGGAGGAGGGAATGAATGACCCTCAGGGACAGGGGTTAGGGGTGCTGATGACTGGGACAGGTCACCCAGGGAACTGACCCAGGCTGTCCTCAGACCCTTCATAAGATGTGTTTCCTTGCTGTAGTGTGAAGAGGCCCCAGGCAAAGTCATGAGAACTCATCTGGAGCAGCCGCCGCCCCTTCTGTCATCCTCAAGCACAGGCAACATCATGCTGCCGACACAGTGTATCAAAGCCTTCCCACTCTGTGCCAGTCTCTGGTCCTTTTTCTCTGGGTGAATCACCCATAACATGGAATTTCTTGATCTGGAGACTAGGATAAAATCATTTCTGTATCCATACCAAGCACAAGAAACAGAAGAATAGAAATCAGTAGTGGGAGTGTGAAGCTTAACTCCTGTGTATGTAACTCATCAGTGTCTATGTCAGACTGAGACAGAGTAGGAGGAGCCTATACAGGGTGACATTCTCTACACCACCACCACCAAATAGATATATGTGCTATTCTATATGACTGTATATAAAAGTAACTACTTCATAGCATAAAGTGATAGTTAATAATATTATTACTCTTATAGATTAGTTTGTGTGATACTCACTGAGTAGTCCAGCCATGGCCACATGCACACTGGAGCAGCAGAGAACTTAGAACCGCTCGGTCCCACAGGCTGGCTGCCCCTGCAGTGTCAATCTGGCAGTGAAAGTTGGAAGGTCCAGGCAACTGTCACTCCTCAGTCACATCCTCTGATGCAGGTTCTGGGTCAGTGCTGCTCTCCACAGTGCTCAGAGAAGCTTCTCTGTGCACATCCAGAAGCTGTGGGGGAGGAGTGTGAAATCATTATTGTTGCCTTTGACCTTCACATGACACTTTTGCACAAGAGCACTAGTGCTCACACATGCTAAGAATGTGGAGATTGTAGAGTGTAAAGTTCACTGTTGAAACACTTTGCATTTTGAAGCAGGGTCTCACTGTGTAGACTAGGCTGGCCTGGAACTCACAGGAACACACCTACCTTTACCTGGACAGCATTAGGTTTGAAGGTGTGTGCCACCATGCCTGACTGCTCACTGGATTTTAAGCTCTAATGGTGTGATACTAAAGGATTAGAGCTTTAAAATTGCCTATTTCACCGAGATTCCTTTGTAAACTTTAGCAGCATCGAGTAGATAGGCACTATTAATGTTTCTGAAGCATCACTAAAGGAAACCTGTCACAACTAAACCTAGGAATCAGATATGGAGAACTGTTTGTTTAGTGGGGGTCAGTGATGACCACAGCAGGCCCTCCAACCTTAGCACAACTGACTCCATGATGGTAGTGTTGTCCAGGCTGTAAAACTCAGTACACAGACAGCTCCAGCCAAAATGAAAACAAAGAAATAATGCATCAAAGTCCATAGTCCTGAGAGAGTCTCTAATCGTAACAACTTTGCTTTTGGCTTCTGCTTTGGGCTAAGTCTTCCTGTTATGTCAGCCGAGAACATGGTTTTTGTGCTTACAAGATCTCCCTGGGCAAGGCTCCTGTAGTGACTATTCCTGGTTGTCAACTTGACTATATCAGGAATGAACTACAGTCTAGAATTGGAAAGCACACTTATGATCCTAATTTGGAGGCTCAGAGATATAAGTTTCTGAACTGGATCTTGGCATGGAGACCTTGAAGCATAGTGGCTAAGACAAGGAGATCTCTGAGTTCAAGATCATTTGGGACTAAAGGCATGGATTCACACACCTTTAATCTGGGCCACACCCTCTGCTGGAGACCCACATGCCAATAATCTGGGCCCCACACTCTGTTGGAGACCTACAGCCTTTAATCTGGGCTACACCCTCTCCTGGAGATATATAAGGACATTGGAAGAAGGAAGATTCTCTCTCGGTCTTCCTTGCCTGCTTGCCTCATGGGACTGAGAAACTGCTAGATCCTTGGACTTCCATCCACAGCTGCTGCTGATCATTGTTGGGGAGTTGGACTATAGACTGTAAATCCTTGACAAATTTCCTAACTATATAACGACTATCCATATGTTCTGTGACTCTAGAGAACCCAAACTAATACAGCTCCATTCTACACACTGGGATCCCAAACATTCAGAATAATTAGGGCCAGCTAATGAGGACTTTCCAATGGCTGAAACACCTTTTGTAGGAAGCTAGGTACTGGAGGAAACACGGAGGGGAAACTGCAATCAGGATATAAAATAGTTATCAATTAATCTTTAAAAATATCTGAGCAGTCTTGTCTGCTGAATTCCCCTACAACAGTAATGTCCATCCTCCAATTTCCTTACTAGGAGGTTCTTACCACAGGTTCTGGGTGTCTAATTGCTGACTTAATTCTGTAAAGGGGTCTCTTTCTATTCAGATGTATATTATATAATTTGTACTTGAAATGTTCAGAATATTTTCAGAGTATTCTCTTGTAATTATATTACTTTACAGGGTTTGTGGAGCTTCTCTTTCATTTGTGATTACAGAGTTGTAGTCTTCTTTTTGTTCTTTAGTCAGACTATATAATGATCTGTGAAAACCAGTAAACTTTTGAAAGGATTTTTTCCATTGAATTACTTTATTCTTTCATTTACATATTAAAATCTTTCTGAGACATATCCCACCCTCATTGCTTTATATTTTGTGTGCATATCATTATTTATCCATATCCCTTTCCTTTTTTATTTCATATATGTTGATTAGCAATGTGCCGTTGGATGGGCTTGGTGGCTCATGCTCTTAATCCCAGCATTCTGGAGGCAGAGACAGGCAGATCTCTTAGAGGAAGCTCTCTGGTCCACACAGAGTTCCAGCACAGGCAGGAGTATACAGAGACACCTTGTCTTGAAAAACCAAAACAGAAAGAAAGCAAGTAGAAATGTCCTGTTTGTGTTGAAAGTGCAGAAAATGTGTCTGCAGAATACAAATGGCACATCTATGTCATATCCCCTGCCCCTGAGGCTCAGGAGCCATGCTGAAGAAGGAACCCCAGATCCAGTCTTTGCGGTAGTAAGATTTCCTTCATCAGCTTAAAGATTTATTGTTACTTTATATGCTTTCATCTTCAATGCTTTTTTATTTAGCAGAAGGTGAACAGATCTGGGCCTGAAGAAATGCTGCTAAACTCAATGGAAAACAGTCAATTAGAGGAGAGGAGAGGAGCAGACTCAGGCTGTGTCACAAGGAGCTGTGTAGACAGCAGCATACCAGGAGAGTGGCCATGGGCCCTGAGGGAATATCAGGAGAAACGGGGGAGGGGGAGGGGAGGGAGTGGGAGGAAGAGGGAGAGAGAAGGGGGAGGGGGAGAGGGAGAAGGAGTGGGAGAGGGAGAGAGAAGATAGTACACAGAAGACACTGTGCCCTTGAGAAGTTTCTTCCTGAAATCTCTTTGTGGTGTTCGTTTTCTAGAGAGGCGTGGAAATAATATATGAAAACAGGTGTTTTATATTTTAATTGCGTGAAAACGCTAACTATAGAAGATTAAATTTGACTAAAGTACTCCTAAAACACAATTTAAACCCATAAACCTCGCTGCATAGCAGTTTCTCCATGTAACCATACTGACTCTAAATAGGTCCAAGATAAATTACCTTGCTCAGAATTTCATTCTCTCTTCAGTTCCCTTCCCTCTCAGTAGAGCTATTGGCTGACCCAGCAGAGTCATTTGTAACCCAATCTAATATTAGAGTCTTTTATGACTATTTCCCACCATTGTGGGTGTTTTAATTGTACCTAATTTTCTTCTAAAGAGATAAACATTTTTGAATTAAATCATAAAAACTATTTCATCAATAATATCTAGATGTATATGTAAAATGATTACTTTTAGCAAAAAGTAACAGGAAATATTGTCCAGGTAGTCTGTTATCTGTATCTTCAAGATTTCCTATGATTAGTACATATAATCACTTTTCATTTTAATATTGCATGACACATCATCCTATAAATGTCATCAGTCCTGTGGTTATAAGGATAACATCTTTCCTGTTAGCTAGTCCACAAAAAGTAAAAATTTTTCAATGACCATATTTATATAAATAACAGTGTGGACTTTAATAAAGTGTTTGCAAGATTCGTTAAGCACATACAAATGGACTCTGAAAACTGATATGATTTATATTATCATTACAACATTATCTAAATACTTTGCAAAACAAGTAAACTTTTGCAAAAGATGGTAAACATGCTATTCCCTAAGAGAAAGGAAACCACGGACTCAGCATAAGGATGAGAGCATCTAACAGTTTCTATTTGGACAGTTTCGCTCCTCCTTCCTTTAAGAAATGGTGCACAAGCGTGAGGTAAGGCAAAGCCTCCCCTGATTCTGGCTCCATTATTCTCACTCACCTGCTTCTGCAGGGTCCTCACTCTCCTAGGTTGTGGCAGATTTCAGGTCCCACTGAGGTGGAACTTGTTACTCTAGGTGGTGGCCTTAAGCAGGGGGAACAGAGCATAAAATGAGGCAGACTGAAGTCTCAGGCAATAGCCAACTTTATTCAAAGCATCAGACCCTTGAGTTAAGCAAGGTCACAGGAGCAAAGTTCACAGGACTGTACACAGTCACAGGGATGCCATGCTTGGAAACACTTCTTAGCCACACAAGTCAGCAGCAATGTGTAATCTGGAGCAAACCTACAGCTGTTTACACCTGGGAGGGGCATGAAAGATCATTCCATGAACAGACCCAGGTTTAGGAGGAACACAAGGTAGAAGGTTCGTCTTAGTTTCTTAGAATTTCCTCAAAAGCTCTCAGAACTCTCCTCACAACTTGATTCATTGATTGTGTCTGACACTACCTATCTCTTCTCCAAATGTTTCTTTCCCTCTCTCTCTCTCTCTCTCTCTCTCTCTCTCTCTCTCTTTCTCTCTCTCCCTCCCTGACTGGACAGCTAACAACTGTGAGATAGAGGAAGTGGGGGTGGGGAGATGGATAGCTACAGCCAGAGAGGTGCTGGAAGGATCCCTGGTGGGCAGCAGGAAGCTGGGGGTGTTGGGGTGGGGGTGGGGCTCCACAAAAGCAAGCACACTGCAGGCAGGTTGACTGCCTCTCTTCTCTGCCTTAGGTCCAGGTTTGATCCTGGGGATCAGTCACTCAGGAATAAGACTCATGACTGTGCTCCTGAGGAATCTGCACACCATGCACTCAGAAGCCTGGAGCTCCTGATTCTCTGTAGGTCACCACACCCTGCCTGCCCAGTGCCCTCCCCTGTCAACACCTTCCTGGCACTCCTCTTTCTGCTCTTTTCCTTTTCCTGATCTTCACTCGATTCTCATGTTCGTGAGCTTTTCATCTTCCCGGGCTTCAGGAACATCACGTGCTAAGGAGCACATGCCATGTGCAGCTGCGTTCCTTCCTGACTCCACCCCGCAAAGCAGTGAGACTAGATACAAGAGCAGGGCTACACCTCAGTGTGCAGGGTGCAGGGACCAGCCTGCAAGGGCTGCAGAGCTGCTCTGAAAACATGTGGAGAAAGGGGAACTAGAAGATGGAACTTCCCTACATCAAGGAGTAGGAATTGCCCTGAACTCATAGCCAAGTTTCAAAAACTTTCTGTGGTCTGGGCCATCAGCAGGACATGACCAAGACACCCCACCTTTCAAACAGTTAAAATCGCGCCTTTGGCCACCAGGGTCTAGAGAAGAATCTATGGAGCTGGCTGCTGCTGCCAAGGTCTTTTCCTGCCACTTGGTCCTGCTGTGCATGCTGTGTCTGTCTGTCTGTCTGTCGATGTTTAGGGAGACAAGGTGAGTTCCAGAGATCCGATGGGGACAGCAGGGTGATAGGAGTCTGGGGCTGTGGGAGGAGAAACACAATTTGTCTGTGTTAAATGCTACCTTGTGAATTTCCAAGGCCTGGGGTGGCATAGGGTTTGGGGTAGGGGTAGGCGTGGAGGCAGGATCTGGGAGCTCACCTGTTATCTGTCTTGAGCTAACCAGTGACTTCCTGGGAAAGGAACCCAAGGAGCATCCTGGGACACTGTGGTAGGACACTGTGGTAGGATCCCTCAGCCCAGAGACCCTTTCCAGAAGATTCTAGGTCCCAAGTTCCTTCTAGTCCTCACCCCACCCTTTCCTCTCTTTACCAAAACTGGCTCTCTCTTTGGAAGTTCTCTGGCCCTTTTGCTTTTTAAATTTTTTTTTTAAATTTTTTAATTTTTTTTATTTTTTGGTTTTTTCGAGACAGGGTTTCTCTGTGTATTCCTGACTGTCCTGGAACTCACTCTGTAGACCAGGCTGGCCTCAAACTCAGAAATCCACCTGCCTCTGCTTCCCAAGTGCTGGGATTAAAGGCGTGTGCCACCACACCCTTTTGCTTTTAAACTTCTCAGTGTGCTTTAACAGATTACAGCACAGGCAACCAGCAGCTGGTCCACACATTCCCATCCCTTTCCCCGAAGTCTGTGACTTTTTGTAAAACAGTTCATTTGTTTTTTAAGGCCAGGCTAGTCTTTAACTAGAAATTCGTACCCAGATACAAGAATTAAAGGCCTGTGGAACCACATCAAGTTTTACAACCCACTTGGTGTTTGTTGACCTGCCACCCAGTTCACCTCCCTTCCCTGTCCTGCCTCACTATCCCCTCAGAAAAGGGCTTTAAGCCCTTTCTTCACTGGATGACAACACAGTTAAATGGTGCTTAGTGGGCATGTGGAGGCTTCTGCCCCTGCCCCTGTGCCTGTGCCTGTCTAGACTCCTTCCCCTAGATGCAGACCCAGTAATGGTGTTCATTTAGATAGAAGTTTGTTTTTCTATAAAATTTGGGTCAGGAATAATTCCAGATTGGCAAGAATATCATGTGTGCCTCTGCACCAGATACTCAGTCGATGACTAGGAGTCTCTCTCTCTCACTCCCTCTCTCTCTCTCCCTCTCTCTTTTCTATCTTTATTTCTTAGTTTTTTAAAGATTAAAATAAATTTTAGTTTCAAAAGATTATGATGATGATCATGGCCTTCATTTGCCAAACACTTATTAGACACTAAAGAATTCACATTTCATTGCTCCATTTAATTTATATAATAATCTTCAAAATTGTATACTATCATTTTTTAAAAATTGTATTTATTATTTATTTACAGTCCCGATTTCATTCCCCTTCCGGTACACCTTCTTACTGTTCCATATCCCACATCCTCCCCAATACCCCCCCCCCACACACACACCTCCCTGTCCCTGTTTCCCCTTCCCCAGGAGAATGTTCCCAGGCCCTATGCCCTACCCTACCACACCTCCCCACTCCCTGGGGACACCAATCTCTTCATGGTTAGGCACATCTTCTCTAATTGGGTCCAGACCTGGCAGTCCTTGGCTAAATGTGTGTTGGGAACCTCATACCAGCTGGTGTACACTGCCTGGTGGTGATCCAGTGTCTCAGATCTCAGGGGTCCAGGTTAGTTGAGACTGCTGGTCTTCTTACAGGGTCTGCCTCCTCTTCAGCTTCTTCCAGCTTTTCCTTAATTTAACCACAGGGGTCGGCACCTTTTGTTGGGTGTAAATATCTGCATCTGACTCTTTCAGCTACTTGATGGCTCTTTTAGAGGGCAGTCATGATAGGCCCTTTTTTGTGACCACTCCATAGCCTCAAGTAATAGTGTCAGGCCTTGGGGCCTCCCCTTGAGCTCGATCCCAATTTGCACCTGTCTCTGATCCTCCTTTTCCTAAGGCTCTTCTACATTTGCGTCCCTGCAGTTCCTTTAAACAGGAACCATTATGATTGTTCTGTGTCTGGAAGTTTTTAGATTTAGTGTTTTCTTTGCCCAGTGTATCCATTTCTCCTGTGGTATTGTCCACTCCTGAGATTCTCTCTGCCATGGCTTCTATTCTGTTGGTGAAGTTTACCTCCATACTTCCTGCCATTTCCAGAATTCCTTCAGTTTCTGTTTTCTGTATTGGTTCTATTTCCATCGTTATGTCTAGAATAGTTTTATTGTTTCTCTTCAACTACTTTTCTTTTCTTGAATTTCATTAAATGATTTATTTATATCCTCTTTCATGACTTCTGTCATCTTCATATAGTTACTTTAAGGTCTCTAAACACTGGCAAACACAATTCCCAAGCAAAACAAGTATATCACCCCATCCATGGGTCAGGAAACACGGGATAGGAGGGGAAGAATTGGATATGAGAGCAAGATGGGGTGGAATGATGGGAAATGCTGTTCTCCAGCCCTGAGCTCACCATTGCACTGCTGAACTCTCAACTGCCCTGAGAACTTGCTTCATCACTTGTCAACACACACACACACACACACACACACACACACACACACACAGGTGAAAGCAGAGGCAGGAGAACCTTAAAGAAAGTCATCTAGAAGGAATAGAAAGAGAGGCTGATACAATGGTTGATATGGCTAATTTATATTTTCCACATAAATGAAAATATAAAAAAACAATTTATTTTGATGACTTTCCCATCAAATGATTGCATGACACAGGTCATGTACCTATGAAAATATGGGCTAGTCTTTGTAAATACTAATGGTCATCCCTGCCCTTGCTGCAGAACCTTGGTGAAGGCAGTTTTTGAGCGTATTGACGAATATGGAATTACCCAGAAGGGGCCTAATTCTATGATCTCTGTGAGATTCAGATCATTTACCACAAGTGCTAGTGTCCTCACACCAAAAAAAAAAATGTCTTCCATGGTTGAAACTGGCTATAATCAAATGTTGTAATGCCTGACAAAGTCTGGAGTAATCTCTATAGTGTGTAGGACAGGGTCACATACTTGCTCGTTGTATTATATGAGGCCAAATAGAATGCCCTTCACTTGAGAGCCTTAAGGGCCTGGAGGGTTTTGGCACTGATTAATAAGCTAGCTATTTCAAAAACTGACTGTGCAATGGTTCAAAGCATTACATCCCCAGATGACTGTCACCTATGTATAACATGGAGGCCTAAAGAAAACATGGAAGAAGGAAGGTCTCTCTTTGCCTGCTTCTCTCTACTCTTGCTAGCATATTCCTTTATTCACTGAGATTGTAATTTACTTCCTTGGAATTTTCACATATATGGAAAAACTAGCTGAGACACTCAGCCTCATAAACTGGACAATTTTTTGGTTCTTGAAATTTCAGTACATTCACACCAAGGTTGAACTAGCTAGATTATGGTATGTAAGGCATTCAAATAAATCACGTATATATGTGTATATATAAATGCATTTTATGTATATATACATGTATATGCAGTGTATACGGGTATATGTATAAACACATATATTTGTGTGTTTGTAGTATGTATGTTTGTGGTGGCTATTCTTGGTTGTCAACTTGGTTCCACTTGGAATTAACTAAGATCCAAAACTGGGCCACACATGAAAGGGATTTTGAACTAATTTGTAGTGTAATGTCCAACTCTAAGCAATATATTTAATGTTGGAAAGCACATCTTTAATCTTAATCATCTACACTTATTAGTTAATTTATTTTAACCTGTAATTGAGGCCTGGAGAAATGACATGTTGTTTTAGGAGCACTGGCTGCTCTCACAGAAGTCCAAGGATCATTAATTCTCAGCACCCACCTGCGGTTCGCCATCACCTACAACTATAGTGGCCAAAGATCCTCTGACCTTAGTCAGCCCCTGAATTTTATACACAACTGAAATCATCCAGTGACATTGTTTGTATGTATGAATTTGTGTTAGCTCAGGGCAGCATAAGTTCAAATTTATAACCTTTTGGCGATTTTATGAATTGAAAACAAAACTCACATACTCTCTTGTCTTATAAAAGCAATTTAAATTATAGTTTGTATAATCATTCATTCTATACCACAAACTCTTTTCTAAAGGAGGAAGACAAATATATCAAATTATAGTCTTGGCTAACAAGTGGACCTAAAGACCAAAGTGCACAGGATGTATTACATTAAAGGAAGAAAATGAAAACCCTCCAAAGACAACAGAGATAATTGTGTTTAAAATGTGTTTTACTGGGGGTTAGGGATGGGGAGGGGGGGCATTCACATCACCAAAGAGAAGTTAACACTAACAAGAGAGCAGTCAGCATTAACTTCTCTGTGAGTTCTTGGCCACAAGTTTCCAAGCCAGTGTGCATGAGGGGAGGGCACTGTGGTGACTCAGAGGCAACAAGCACTAGTCATGTCATTTCACTGCTGCAAACTCCAGGCTGCTTTTATCATAAAGCTATCAGACACAGGGAGGAGAAGGGCTGAGAGCAGAGTGCACACACCTTGGAATACCAAATTCCTTTTTGGTGCTACAAGGCATTTGGATCAGGGACTCCCACAGTGGAAACCAGAGGCAGGTGAATTGGAGTGTCCTAGGAGAGACTTAGAAAAGTAATTGGGAACTCAGAATGTGGATTAGAGACTGGGTGTCCCATGTGCAAAGGTAGGTGTCAGGATCTGCTTGAACACACAGCCCAGATTTCTGTTCCATGGTACCCAGTGCAGTCAGCACCCTGCAAGAGCTACTTGGGCTTTGCTGTCTCTTGGCAGTTCAAGTCACCCCATGATCCTTCAGGTTCTGAAAAAAAAGCCATGGCCTGGGAGGGAGACCCCAAACTCAGTCATTACACACAGGCTCTGCTGTTCCACTCAGTTGTTTTACTGCTCTGCCTGTGTGGATGCCTGGTGGGGTGTAGAGGTGATCAGACTCAGGAGCCTAGCACAGGGACCAGCAATGAGGGCACTGAGCCCTGGTTGGCCAGACTGTCTAAAATTAGTGCCCAGGTTCCCATGGGTAGTTCTCTATAGCATGATACTCGGAAACTATTTTGAGACAATGCCCCACCTTTTCATTCCCAGACCACAAATAGAAAAGGTGACAAGAAAAGTCACTGCTGTAGAATCAAAAGGACTTCAAGGAATCAGAGCAAGAGAGCAGTTCTGTCTGCAGTGATGTATACTGAACTCAATGTGGACCATGGAGTAGCCAGTGGTCACTTGGTGTCAGTGGGTAAGGAAGGGTCAATGGTACCCAAGTCACAGCAATTGAAATGGTAATAGACTGGACAAATCTGCAAGAAACTCCCAAGAGCAGAGCAGTTGAGCTTCTGTGGATGCAGCATCTTAACATGGACAGATGCCTCTACAGTGGCAGGCCTTGTAGCTTGACTGCAAATGAACTTGGGAAAACTTGATAGGGCCCAATTCAGACTGTTTCTAGTGATCTTTTGTTCTATGGGAGAAGACTCAATCTCCTACATTAGTGTGATGAGGTGGCTGAAAGGATTGTGTGTCCCAGAACTCCACATGCCCTTGATTATCAGGGCGATTAAGCACTGAGACAGATAATGAGATTCTGAGTCCAATAAGATCCATGACATAGGAGGACTTCAAATGCTGAGGGTCAAAAAGTGTTCCTGAGGGAAGATTGGGCACAACTAGGTCCTAACTGTGTGCTTATTAATATATCTTAAGAGAGTTGATTATGAGGTCTGAGATATGTCTCAGTTGGAAAGAATATTCTACAACAATGGGTTGATCATCTAGAGGATGGAGGCTCAAACCCCACAATTCTCTAGTTGGCCCCCAACTCTCTGTCATTCCAGTTCTGATTTCTAAATCCTCTACACACTGCATGTACATGGCACCCATACATTAATGTAGGCAAGATAAGAGGAAAATAAGTGAGTAAATAAATAGTTTGTAAACATTGTTAGGTTGATCTGGTCTGGTAAATGGGAAGGCGGCAGGTATGCCATAGGGAAGGGGAAGGAGGAAACACAGAAGGTGGGAAGGAGGTAAAGGAGAATTGCAGGATAAAGTTGATACCATGGGGAATTAAAAAAAAGGAGGGAGGGAGGGAGGAAGAAATGACGGTATGGATGCTGACAAAGCCACAAGGAGTCACACTTTCAGCATATGAAAACAGGTATATGTTTATAATGAGCTTTTCTCCTCTGAGTTGATAGTACTCTCCCTAATATGCTACCTACCAGCAGATGCAACCCTAAGTAAGAGATGAATTCTTCAAATTGTTGGTTGGGCTGACTAACAGACTTCCAAAACATCCAGACTATCGTTGTTGCCAGTAAAAAATTGGAAGTTTGGTCTCTATTGCTGAAGACACCATACAGTTTGGACAGGGGCCATGAAGCCTTTTAGCTGGAACTGACCTGAAAACCTCCTCACTGAGGACTTTGATGGAACCAAAGGTACCATACAAGTTTCCAAGTAGTGAAGGAACCAACAGTCCCACCAGACAGCATAACTATGAGCCACAACAGTGACCAGTATGGCATGGTACCCTTGAATGTGCATTAGAGGCACAAATACCTTGGTGGTAGCCAGTAGATGTCTCAATGAACTTGAGTCTTGCTCAACAAGAGGGAGCCAATGGCTGATTCTGGAAACCTAGCTAACTATTCTGTGCTAGTATAATCATGATTTTTGGAGGAGAATCTACAACCACTACTTTACTAAACCAGAATTATGTCTAGCATCAATCTATGAACTTTGTCCTTATATACAGGTATTGTAGTCTTTAACCTTCATCAGGAAACTTCTCTTTACAACAGAGAGCACTAGAGAAAACCACAACTAATCCTATGCAGAGTTGTGCAGTCCAGTCCTGTTTTGCTTAGGATATCCATTGCTGTGAAGGGACATCACAACCAGGGCCACACTTATAAAGAAATCATTCCACTAGGTTGTCTTACAGTTTCAGAGGCACAGTTTATTATCAGCATGGCAGGAATCATGGAAATCTCTAGGCTGATATGGTGCTGGAGAAGGAACTGGGTGGGAGTTCTTCATTTTGACCTAAGTTCAGCCAGAGAAGACTTTCTCTTCTGCAGGCAGCCAGAAGAAAGGTCTCTGAAGAACTGTGTTGTGCTCACCCCCACAGTGTTACACTGCCCCCAACAAAGCCGCACTTCCTCCAATAAGGCCACACTTCCTAACAGTGCAAATCCCTATGAGCCTACATATTCAGATCACCAAGGAGTACATCTACAGACCTCTCCTACACCTAAGGCTCAGAACACATTGTAGACCAAAAAAACAGAAAGAGTCTAAGAGCCTGTGGATCAGGGACTTTGCTGTGAATTACTTCAGAAGCTACACCGGTGAAGACTCACAAACCAGATGGCTTAATATGAACGGAACCAGGAGCAAACCAGTGTCCACACCAAAGTGCTGAGGTGAAGGGAGCACCTTCACAAAGAACTACAGGCAAATGGACAATGCTTTGAGGAGGAGAGGTGGCCCTGCACAGAAAGTAACACACAAATTGGTTGTCCAGTGTCAACTGGTCAGTCCTAGAAACACACATATGAGTGACATTATATAGACTCAGCAGGTTCTGCTTGTAAATACATATGTATATATAAATTTCTATATACTAATATAATAGCAATGGACAGGAAAAGAGTCCATGAATGTGAAAGAGTTCAGAGAGGGGTCCATGGGAAGTTTCTGAGGGAGTAAAAGGAAGGGGAAAGTGTTCTAATTTAAAAACAATGGCAAATATTAATTAAAAATTAATTATATTTCTATTTTTTCTGAAATTTGAGGAAATCTTTATTTATAGAGATTATACTTTAAGAGTTTAGTAGAGTTGATCCCCTATGTGATATTGAAATGAAAACTGGACTATTGCTAGGGGAAGGAGTGAATGACCCAAAAGGTACTACAACCCCATCATAAGAATAATATCAACGAACTGGACCACTCACAGCTCCCAGGGAGAAATCCACCAACCTAAGAGTCATGGAGGGATCCAAGACTCCAGATACATATGTAGCAGAGGATGGCTTTATCTGACATCAAGGGGAAGGGAGGGAGGTTTGATGCCTAGGAGTAGGGGGATGCTAGAGGATTGAGGTGTGAGGGGGTGAATGGGTGGAGAAGCACCCTCATCGAGGGAAAGGTGAGTGGGTGAGGGGGAATGGCATGGGATGAGCAGGTTGGTGGATGGCTTAACCAGGAAGTGGGATATCATTTGAAAAGTAAAAAAGCAAAACCAAAACAAACAAAGCAAAACAAAAAGGGCCATTATCCAGCTGTGTAAGGGATAATATCCAGCTGTTTAAGGGATCCCAAAGCAAGGAATGGTGAGTTCTGTGAGGACAGTGTTTTCCTCTCAGACTCTGTCTATTTCAGTCTCTTATATGGGGGTGTGTGAATGAATTCAATTGGTCAATCTCACACAATGGGAAGAGGGATGAGAACCAATGAACCCCCAAGTCCATCTTGGAGTCTTGTGGGAAGATTAAGGTTCAGAAAGCCATGGATTTGGACATCTATGTTGGTCAGTCAAGCTCTGGTCCTGCCCACCTTGAAAGTTCCCAAGCCAGTGTGTGAGGAGATTGCACTGCACAGGGTCATCCTGTGCAGGCAAGCACTGAGCATCTCGAGTTCTTTTCCTGGAATGAATAAACCACCAGTTGGAGGTACTAGTTAAGCTTCACACAAAGTTAATCTCTGTCTTGTATATTCACTCATCTGACACACACACACAAACACACACCACACACACACACCACACACATGCACACACACACCACACACATGCACACACACACACAAACACACACACACCACACACATGCACACACACACACACACACACGCATAAACACACACACACACCACACCCATGCACACACACACAAACACACACACACCACACACATGCACACACACACAAACACACACACACCACACACATGCACACACACACACAAACACACACACACCACACACATGCACACACACACACACACGCACAAACACACACACACCACACCCATGCACACACACACAAACACGCACACACCACACACATGCACACACACACAAACACACGCACACCACACACATGCACACACACACACACACACACACACACACGCACGCACAAACACACACACACCACACCCATGCACACACACACAAACACACACACACCACACACATGCACACACACACAAACACACACACACCACACACATGCACACACACACAAACACACACACACCACACACATGCACACACACACACACCACATACACACACATACACACACACACACAAACATACACACACCACACACATGCACACACACACCACACACACGTGCACACCACACACACACACAAACACACACACACACACACACACACAACTGAGAGCACATTCACAAATTTGTTCCCAAGGGCATGCAGAAACAGTGGTGAATAAATTCATTAGACTGTGGACAGAGGATTTGGAAAGTCAATAGAGAGGAACTCCTAAGAGAAAAGAAGCCTTTTGAGACATGCCTCCCCAGTGAGGTCTAGAACATGTGGGATTCAGATCTGGGTCTCTGGGCAGACATGATCACCAACACAGAGAGCTGAGGCTAGTGAAAGACTCTGGGACCTAAAACAAGGTACATGGAACCTGTGGATCCAAACAAAAGGTTAATCTCTGTCCTGTAAGCGCACACACACACACACACACACACAAACAAACCTTTACAAATATATAGTGCATCTGCAAAATAGACTCAAAAAAAAAAGAGAGAGAGATCCTCACATGATCTGCCTGGTGTCTGAACATTTCCCATGCAGATGCCTGTTCTAGAACAGAAAGAAAAAGGTTTTTTGGTTTGGTTTCATTTGGTTTATCGAGCCAGGGTTTCTCTGTGTAGCCCTGGCTGTCATCAAATTCACTCCGTAGTCCAGGTTGGCCTCAAACTCAGAAATCTCTCTGCTTCTGCCTCACAAGTGGGATTAAAGGCATGCACTACCACCGCCCAGCTTCAGTATTTTTTTTAAATCTCGTTGTAGGAGTGTTTTATTTTTAACTTTGTACTTATTCATTTAGTAAACATGGGGTTGGAAGCAGGTGCTCACCCAAATTAAACATACCCAATAGTTATGTCTAGGGCTTCAATTTTGATGACAAGTGTTCAGTTCAGCATTTATACAAAGTTCAGAGGAAACACAACACCAACCTTCATTGCACCTGGGTTCCAGTTCAGCACCAGCTCAGCCTTTGTGGCCAAGTGGGGAGAGCACAGGCACAGGTCTTGGGAGCAAGGTTCCATTGCAAGCTCAACAGGCAAACCTCCATCTCTACAGCTGCCCATCACCTTGGCTGGTCCCTCACACATACAGTGAATCTTCCCTAGTTCTGCCAGTGGGTGAGTGGTGGGTGGGTGGCCCTAGGTCTCAAGCTGTTTGCTGTGATTGAGCCTCTAAAGGGGGGGGTCTCTAACCCTAAACCTCCACCAGAGGCCTTAAGGACACACAACTGGAACACAGCCCAGGGGAGGGAGCAGCCCATGTTCACAGTCAGTAAATGAATTTGAGTTACAAGTCAGTCTGCTCAGAGTACACAGTGTTGAGGGAGGAAAGAAATACACTTTATCAGGAAGCCTTTTCATTTGATTAGTGAGTTAGATAACACAATTATATTCAACAATCACCTGAATGCTAAGTCTGCTCACACATACTAAGTGAGAATGTGTGCACACACAGACCATGAGGTAGCTGAAATCACCACTGAAAACCAGTACTTCCTCTGCTTCAGACTGGTTGTCCCTGGTGCAGAGTGTCTAATCCACAACTCAGGAATTTTCTCAGAATTGAGCAGTAACAGGTGAATGGTATGAGAATTAGGGCGGGTAGGTTTTCCCTGTAGGACCTTCCATCTGCTCTGTGGAGCACCATGTCTGCCCCCCACCCAGTGTCATTCCATCCCTGATGCTCCCCTCTAGGAGCCCACGTCTGGGCTCCCAGGGTTGTCTGTCTGCTGTGCACCTGAAGCTGCCAGGCTCTTGTGCTCCTTCTGCAACTCCCTGTGGACGCCTGCACCCTGCCTCTGTCCTGAGACCACAGCTGGGTTCCTGTCTTCATGGTTCCCAGCCCTGGTGGCTGCCACTGTCTCACTGTGAGGCTTGCATTGAAACTGCTGCCAGCTCTGGAGCTCTTCCTCATGCAGGATGTGGAACTGGTCTGACTGGTCCTCCAGCAGCTGGTGGAAGTGGTTAGTCAGGACTCATCTGAATGTTCTCACAGTGGCTCACAGGGTCCCCAGGGACCCCTTCACGATGCCACTGATGCTGGCACTAAGCTGCCTAGATCGTGAGCTGCATGAGTGTTTTTTCTGTTTCTACAACATGTGCATGCATTGTGTGCAGAGGCAAGAAGCCAGCCTGGAATCAGCAGGAGCAGCAGTCACAGAGCTGCTCTGTCAGTGCTGGAAGTCCAACCTGGGTCCTTTAAAATTGCAGTGGGTGCTATTAACTTCTGAGCATTTTTCAGACCTCAGAAACTGCTTTTAATTGGAAGAAAACTGTGATTGCAGAACTTTCTAGAAGGTCTTAGGTTGTGCTGTCACAGAGCTAAGTAGAAAAGCACCAGCCTTCCTTACCCACAAAACAGTAAATGTGAGGCATGGGTAGGGGAGTAGGGATGAAATGGGGGTGGGGAGTTTGGGAGAGGGAGGAGGGGAGGGAGAAAGGGATGGTGTGATGGGAAGGGCAAATGAGTCTGTGATGGAGGAGAAATGAGACAGAGGAAGGGAAACATGGTGGGAAGTGAGGAAGAGTGGCTGGGTGTCCCAGGGATCCCAGAAGGGAGGGTGCAGAGCTAGACTGAGGGTGATGTGAAGGTAGAGAAGAATCTGGGGAAGAGGCTGGAGCAAAGATTTGGTGACCAAGGGAACTCCATGAGGTCCTCAAGGCTGAGGGTGTGGCCCCTAATAAATGATTCAAACTCTGGTCCCTCATTTCAGAGGCACCTGTTCAAGTCACCAACTTAATTCTTTCTTCTCCTTTCCTGAAGCTGTTGCCAAGATTCCCTGCAGGTGAGTGAGATGAAGACAGGACCAAGGGTGGAGCATGGAAGTTCTGAATAATGTTGTCCTCAGGACTGGGTTCACAGTTGTAATCTCCACAGGACCCAGTGTGAGAGGGGCCACCACAGTTCACAGGGATGAAGTTTCCAAGCCACAAGGCACAGGAGCAATCCCCAAAGAAACTTGAGGAAAAGTGGATTGGGTGGATACTTGGTCAGAGCACAGAAAGCCTGAATTCACAGCCAGGTTCCTGGAACTCTTGCATAATCTGCCCTGGGGCTATATCAGGGAGACTAAGGACTGCCCCACTTTCTTGCCAACAGCAGTAACAGCATTTGTGGAAAGAAAACATGGCCAAGGCAGCAGTCACCAAGAGCAAACATTCTCTGATTCTGAAGCTTTTAATTTTACTGAGCTGTGGATCCACCAGGCTGCTGGCTGGTGAGTTCCCAGGGCCTACATGGAGCAGGGTTGGTGCAAGGAACAGGGATGTGGCTTATGTCAAGAAGTTCCCAGGCCTGGGTATCAGAAGCTCCGGGCTTCCTTCAGCCTTCAGTCCAGCACCACAGTGACTGGGAACCCTGGCTCTCCCAGACCCAGGCTCCAGTGGATTGAAGAAGTTAAGGGAAAAGCTACAGCGTGGGGGCTGGGCAGGAATGAAGAACTCAGGCAGCAGAAGGGAGTACATGGAGAAGCCTCCAGCACCATCTGGTCTGTAGGAAGCCTAAACCCTGGCAACAGGATTGGTATTTTGAGAGCAGTGCAAAACTAGGAGGCAGTCTCAGACAGGTCCCTGGACCTAAGGCAGCCTGTGCTATAGACACGGCCATCCCAAGGGATTCCTGCCAAGCCCTCCACCATTCAGGGAGCTCTTTGTACTCGACCTTTCTTCCCACTTCCCATGGTATTTGTGCAGCAGATAACAGTAGAGACTTCCAGGGAAAAGGTAGCCACCACCACTCTCAGTCTTACTATTTTTCCTCCTCCCTTCTTTTGTTCTGTTTTATATTGTTTGGAGGCCTCACTCTATCACATGAGAATCTGAAACAAACCCTCTCTCCTTTGGTACCAAGAGCTGGGATTACAGTGTGTGAGTGACAGCAGGCTCAGCCTCAATGCCCACATGGCTCATGAGTCATCAGCCTGCTTGGCCCCCTTCCCTGCCCATCTATCCTTGCCCACTTGTCCTATCCACAGAATAATGTCCTTTAGACCCTCGTCCACCATGAGGCATATCTGTGCTGATGCCTGAGTAGATCTCAGCTAATGTGGAGGTGGAAAGTCTTGTCCTCTGTGGAAGAGCCTGACAATGGTACTGGGTGGGAACCTATGGAAGCTTCTGCCCTTGGTCCTAGTCCCAAGAAATATATCTCCTAGGTAAATGGCATCAGATAATGGAGTCAGTAGGCAGGAGAGGGTTCTTGTTTGTGTAAATGGAAGACACTAAATCTTCACTGTCATTAGGCAAGCTTTGCTGTATATCCCCGCATCATCTACTCAATTCTGCATTTGCTTTGACAGAGGCAGAAGACAACAAGCTGATGAAAGTATAGCGATTTGTCCTCTAACCCAGATTAGAATTTTTTTGCATGGACCAGTATTGGTGCCCATCCCCCCAGAGTGTCTTCAAGAGGTCTCTGAAAGCTGCTTCTTTCCCAGGCAGCAGTGGGTTCTCTACTGCCTGTGTCTTCTGGGTCATCTAGAAATGGCAGGAGGAAACCCTGGGTTTAAGGCCTCTTCACTTCTCCATTGCTACCCAGTGGATTCCTAGGCTCCCATGGAACACAGAAAACTCTCCTTGATGCCACAGATGCTTGCTGAGGGAAAGGAGGCAGCTGACTTGAGAACTGACCTTAGTCACTTTATCAAGATAAGATTTACTGCCTTCTAGGGAGCAGGAGATGTTCTGTCAGAAAAATGTACTTGTCTCTCTCCCTCCTACAGCGATCTTAACACACAAGTGATTTCTTATGTTCCTGCAGCAATGTCACATTTCTGGTATATCTTGCCTGACTATGACCTGTTCACCTAATACTGAAATGAGAAAGAGTTCAGATCATGATGCCTTTCCTGATAGCCTACAACCAGAAACTGCTCTCTCTCAGAGTCCAATACCATGGCAGGGGCCATTTTGTAATGGAGAGCATTTTCTCTGCAGCAGGAGGGTCATGGTGTCTTCTGCCCAAGAAAGGTCATTCTCCAGTTAGGAACTGCCATGAACTCCAGACAAGGGACATTTTCTTGCACTGGCACCTCAGGCTGACAGATTACCTGGCTCATGGGTCCCTTGAGGCAGGTGTACCCTTCCTTTTCAAAGATGCTTTCTCTCTGGCTGCTTTCAACCATTAAGCACACAATGTAGCAGGTGTAACACAGATTTTCTGGCCTATACACACTCCAGTACTTATATGATGATGGTATTTGTTACTTTCTACTGCAGTGATAAGACACATGACCATGGTAATATACAAAAAGAAGAGCTTCAGAAGACTTATAGTTCACAAGGACAATTTCATCTCACAGCAGGGGAGCATGGCAGCAGGCAGACATGGTGGCTCCAGTAGCAAGTTGAGGCTCTACCTATTTTTAGTTGCATTTGGTTTGGAGGCAAAGTCTCACTGTTCAGTTCTGGTTGATCTAGAAATATGTAGACCAGCCTGCCTCAAACCCATAAAAAACCACGTGACTCCATCTCTCAAATGCTGGAATTAGAGTCATGTGAGATAATGCCCATCTGGGAGACAACATCTTAAACCTCAAGCAAGGTCCAGAAATGAGTAAATGGGAATGTCTGTCACATATGTCACTAGAACAACACACCACCAGTTCATACTGGTGACTTTTTTCAGCAAGGCCACACCTCCTAAACCTAAACAAACATGTAGAAACGTCCAGCTTCTACAACTTCGGTCAAATGTCTTCCTCTATAGAGTAGAGGCTCATTCAAAATAACACACTACGTATTAACATTAGAGTGCAGGGAATCATACCCAAGTTACAGAGCAGTAATAAAGCAACTCAGAGAGAAAGAATTCACATACTGTGGGGATGAGTGCTCTCTGCTTATTGGGACCTGATCTGCCCTCCTAGGATGTCAGTTGGGATCTGTCTTTGAGGTGGTTCACTTTAAAAGGTTTATTTCATTTATACATATGAGTGTTTTGTATGTATGTATGTATGTATGTATGTATGTATGCATGTATGTATGCATGTATGCATGCATGTATGCATGTTCAGCACACATGTCCCTGGTACCCTTGGAGGCCAAAAGAGGACATCAGGTCTCCTGGAACTAAAGCTGTAGGCAGTGGTGAGCCACCATGTGTTGTTCCTGAGAATCACCCTGGATCCTCTGCAAGAGCAACAAGTACCCTAACTGATGCTTCACCTTTCTAACTCCAATGCTTCAGTTTCACACCATGAGCACAGGAGCCTGGGGTTGTCCTAGGACAGGAGCTGTAAGATTCTTTACCATCTGTTTTGTCTTTAATATTTTAAGTCCAGCCCCTAATGTGTAGACTAACCATCCATCTATATTTAGTCTCTTGGTTTCTGTTAGCCAAAGTCCACTAAAGCAGTCAGGCATCTGGTGTTGTACCCTTTACACATCAGAGGACCACTGTCCTTGATGTTACTGTCTCCTGACCACTGCACATGATGGGATTTTCTGTACCACACTGCTAGGATTTCAGGTTAGAGATGCAGATACTTACTACCCCACCCAGCCTTCAACAATCAGCATCCTCCCTGAGTTTCTCACCATGCTAACGTCCTTCTCTCTGGTCATTGTTTTTGTTTTTTGTTTTTGTTTTTGTTTGTTGAGACAAGGTTTCTCTGTGTAGCCCTGGCTGTCCTGGAACTCACTTTCTAGACCAGGCTGGCTTCGAACTAAGAAATCTTCCTTCCCCTGCCTCCCAAGTGCTGGGATTAAAGGCATGTGCCACCACTGTTCAGCACTCTGGTCATTCTACATATGCTTCTGAACAAGGGTCTTGAGCATCCCACAGTGTAGCATGGACTCTTCACATTTCCCTGGAAATGTTTCCTTTTACATTCATCTGAGACCATGAATATCTCTGAGATTTTTTTTTATCACCACTCTTTGAATACCAGATTTAACCATCTTAGATTTTCTCTGCTATCGGTACTGTTCTTGTAGTGAGGACCATCCTCTGACCAGTTCCAGAAAACCATCCTTGGAATGCTACATTAGGTCCAGGAGAGCTGACATTGCGTTGTTCTAGCTCCCTTCTGTTGCTGTGATAAGACACTCTTCTCAAAAGGAACTTAAGGGAGAAACTGATTTATTAGATGTCTCCTTCAAAGTTGTAGTCTGCCATGGAGGGAAGTCAGGACAGGATCTCAGAGGCAGGCTCACTTGCAATTCCACAGAGCTTTACCTATGGCCAAGGAACTTACTTCCTGGCTGGAATGGTGGAACAAGGAACAGAAAAGGATAGTAGCTGCAGCCTGGATCACGAGCTCATAAATAGCTAGATTTCCTATCCATCCAGAGACCACTTGACCAGAGAATGATAATGTCCACATTAATATAGGCATTCTTATATCATTCACCATCAAAAACAGTCTCATTAGATGAGATTAATAGACCCATTTCTTAGGAGACTCTAGGCTGGATCACACTGACAGTTAAAACTTGTTATAGATGTTCAATCGATGATGTGGAAGTACAGATCAGAAAAACTGTCTCCATGCAACTTCAGTAACACCCCTGCCCTGCTCCCCTGTGACCCAGCATCCTCACACACCATCCTGTCTCCTCACAATCTATGTGGGAAGCTTCTGGAGACTCTCCAGAGTGAATATATGTGGAAAATACAGCCTTAAATTTCTCACCTTGACTGACAGTAGCCAGGGCTAACAAGATTATATAATAACAGACAGGTGGATCGTCCAGATGAAGAGCAGGAGAGAATGAGCAAGACTTAGCACAGTGAAGATTGGTCAGGGATTCCTTCCAGTCCCCAACCTGTCAAGTCACTTTTCCAGAAGATCCCAAGGTAGAGAACATCTCTGAGTCCCTTGGTCCCTTCCACTAACCGCACTGAATGTTTCTTCCACAGAGGCTGCTACTCTCTGCTGCAGTTTCAGTGTTAGCAACTCAGTGTCTGGACTGCCAAGCTATGAAGTCGAAAGCCAAGTGAAGACAGAACATTACTTTCTGAGCAGAAATAATAAATGTCATGCCACTGGTGTTCTTCTGAACAGACTCAATGCCACAGAGATCTGTGAGAAACAGTTTTACAGTCTAAAAGGACAAGTTGATCACTTGCAAGATATGCTGTACCAAATACAGGGGAAGAATAAGACAATTACAGGTAAGTTTCAAATGGCTTCATAGAGCTGGGAGTGTAGCTCAGTGGAAGAGTTCTTGCCTAGCATGCATGAGGCTCTAGGTTCCATCCCCACTGCTACAAAATTAGTAAAAGAACATATCAGATGCCCCATGAAGGAAAGAACAGGATTTGTAACAGGTTAGAGACATTCATTGTTTGTGTGAACAAACAAAATGGACCAGTATTAGTCCCACCTAAGAGGTCCATTATCAGGGGCAAAATGTGGAGGATAAAGCCAGATAAGGATGGGAAAAGGGGAGGTAGGCAGATAGGATTAAACACCAGAGACTGATCTCTTTCCAGTGTGCACAGAGCCCCAGACTCTGCAGTGCATCAAGTGTGGCTGGTGTGCAGAAGATGGATGTGTCAGGGGATCCTGGAAGGTACGCCTCAATGGAAGCATCATATTCCATGGTGACACTAAGAAAAGGCTTCACATCTATTCTGGAGACAACTGGACAAAAGAGATATTGGATAATATCAGAAATATGAATGACTTCTTAAACCAGGCCTCACACTGCGAACTCAAGAACAAGTTTAAGGAGTATATGTTGCAGTGTAAAGAAAACCTGGTGCCTACAGGTAACTGGGAAGAGGGGGGTAAAGCTTTCTGCAGATGTGGAGAGTCTGTCTGTCTGTCTATCTGCTCTCTCTCGATCTCCCTCACTTTCTCTGTGTGTGTCTGTCTGTGTTGTGTATATGTCTCTGTTGTGTGTGTGTCTCTCTGTGTGTATTCCTGTGTGCATGAGCATTTGTGTCCATGTATCTATCTGTGCGTGTGTGTGTAAATGTGTATGTGATGTATTCCCCATGAGTCTTTGTGTTAATGAATTCTTTCCATCTCTGATTTCCCTCCTCATCCTCTCCTGTCTCACTCACTGTGTTCACACTGGTCACTGTCCTCTTGTCTCTCCACTCTCACAGACTGAGCATCCTACTTCCTGCCTTCTCCTCAGTCTAGAAGGCTGTTGCCCTCTTCTCAACCAATCTCTCTTCTTCCCTTCACCCTCTCACGGGTCAGCTCCTCTTCTGCCAACAGGAGAGATGAGGCCCCATCATTACCCTGCTCCCTTACTTACATGAGTCTGTTGAGGTCAGGGACATGGTTTTTCCCTTCCAAGTGAGGACCCACACAAATACCTGTTGCACAACAAAGTGGTTGCAACCCTGTGTGTTATAGAATTTCCTGAGGACAGCGAAGCTGATGTAAGATTTGTCCAGATTTGAGTCCTATTCAGAGACTCAACTTTTTTTTCATTTTAGCCTTACCAATCATTACTGCATATGTGGACAAATCTGCAACCCAGGAGTGTATGTCCAATCCCTCTATTCTGCTGATAATGCTCAGCTGCTTCCTCCTGTATGTTTTCTGAGGAGAATCATTGACAACGACAGGTACTGAGCACAATGTTGGACATGGAGGAAGGGACAGAGGGGTGAGGACTGAGGAAGCAGGAGTGAGTGAGTTCCAGGAATCCTGTTCTGGTCCCTCAGTTGCAGAGTCTTACTGAGACAGGAGGCAGGAGACCCAGAGTTCAGGTCACCTGCTAGCAAAGGCTTGTGCATGCTCATCCTGGACAGGAGAGGAATTGTTCACAGAGTAGGGGAAAACCAAGGGCACACAGCAGGTGCATGGTCAGAACAGGTTCCTACTTAGGAGCATCTCATGCTGTAGATGTGGAAACTGTGGGGACACACACATGTGTGTGTTCTTAATGTGTAGAGGGAAGAAGATTCCATCTCACAGAACTAGAAAATAAACATAGACATTGTGAGATGGCCCAATGGCATGACTACTAATATAATCATGGACAACTTTTTCTCTGCATGATTTGCTCATAACATGGAATTACTTGATCTAGAGATTTGGATAAAAACATTGTTATGTATCCGTACCCAGAACAAAAAAACAGAATGTCCAGATCTCTCTAGTAGGAGTGTGAAGCTTTATTCCTGTGTATATAACTCACAAGTATCTACATCAAAGTGAGACAGACTAGGGGGAGCCTGTACAGGGTGGCATTCTCTATACCACCAACAATATATATATTATACATATATGCTATTCTATATGGCTGTATATAAAAGACACAAAACAACTTCTGAGCATAAGGTGATAGTTTTTAATATTATTAGTATTATAGAATACTTTGTGTGATATGCACTAAGTAGTCCAGCCATGGCCACATGCACACTGGAGCAGCAGAGAACTTGGAACTGACTCCATCCCACAGGCTGGCTACCCCTGCAGTGGCAATCTGGCAGTGAAAGCTGGAAGGTCCTGGGCAGCTGTCACTCCTGAGTCATACCCTCTGATACAGGTTCTGGGTCAGTGCTCAGAGAAACTTCTCTGTACACATTCAAGAAGCTGGGGGGAAGAGAATGAACTAAAGATAGTTGCCTCTGACTTCCACGTGGGCACAAGTGCACTAGTGCTCACACATCCTAAGAATGTGGAGATTAAAGAGTGTGAAGTTCACTGTTGAAACACTTGTTTTTTGAAGCAGGGTCTCACTGTAGACCAGGCTGGCCTGGAACTCACAGAAAAACACCGACATTCCCTCCTTACCTTGCCAGCACTAGGTTTAAAGGTGTGTGCCACCATGGCTGACTGCTCATTGGATTTTAAGCTCTAACAGTGTGCCACTAAAGTATTAGAGCTTCAAAATTGCCTATTTCACACAGATTAATTTGCAGTTTTTAGCAGCATCACAGAGATGGGCATTATATGTCTGAGGCATCATTAAAGGAAAGCTGCAACAACTAAGCAGAGGAATCAGAAATTGAGGACTGTTTGTTTAGTAGAGGTCAGTGGTGATGACAGCAGGTCCCCAGACCTTAGCACAACTCACTCCATGATGGAAGTGAATGAAAACAATGACCTCATCCACCTAGGTCCAGAGTTCTGAGAATGTCTCTAATTGTAATAGCTTCACTTTTTGGCTTTTCTAGTTCTGCTTCTGGCTAACTCTTCCTGTTAACTGAGGTATGTCTACAGTGAACATGGTTTTTGCATTTAAAAGCTCTCCCTGGGAAAGGCTCCATTCTACACTGGGATTCCTAACATTTTGAATAATCAGGACCAGCTAATGAAGAGTTTCTATTGGCTTAAACACCTGTGGTGGGGATTTACATACTGGACAAAGCACAGAGGGGAACTGCAGTCAGGATATAAAGTAAAGTAATTGATTAATTCTTTTAAATATCTGAGCAGTCTTCTCTGCTGAATTCTCTTAGAGCAGTAATGTGCATGCTCCAATTTCCTTACTAGAAGGTTCTTACAGCAGGTCCCAGATGTCTAGTTGCTGACTTAATGTCTTTAAAGGGATCTCTTTCTACTCAGATGTTTGTAAATTGTCTTCATGTGATTGGTTTACAGGTGTTCAGGTTGCTGTGAACGGGTGCTTTCAATATTATACCATTTTTACTAGAAAATTTCAGAATACTTTCAGAGTATTCTCTTGTGATTATATTTCTTTACAAGGGTTTTGGGATTCTATTTCATTTGTGATTACATGTTTGTAGTATTCTTTTTGTTCTTTTTCTGTATAATGATCTGTGAAATTCAGTAAACGTTTGAAAGGTCTTTGTTTCCATTGAATTTCTTTACTGTTTCTGTTCCATATTAAATTCCTACTGAGACATACTCAACCTTTCTTGCTTTACATTGGGTATGCATATCATTATTTATTCATATCCCTTTTGTTTTATTTCATATATGTTGATTAGAAATGTGTTGTTGGATGGGCTTGCTGGCTCATGCCCTTTATCCCAGCATTCTGGAAGCAGAGACAGGCAGATGTACCAGTTAGAGGATCCTCTCTGATCTACAAAGAGAGTCCCAGCACAGGCAGGGCTATACATAGATATCTAGTCTTGAAAAACCAAAAGAGAAAGAAAGGAAGAAGAAATGTGCTGGTTTTGGTCAAAGCGCAGAGAACGTGTCTGCAGAATACAAATGGCACATCTATGTCATATGCCCTGCCCTGAAGGAGCCATCATGAAGAAGAAACAGCTGATCCAGTCTTTACAGTAGTAAGTTTTGCTTCACTAGCTTAAAGATTTCTTGTTATTTTATGCTTTCATCTTCAGTGTTTATTGTTATGAACAGTTGATGGTTGCACATACATATGGGCACCATGTCATGCAATGCTGAAAGAAGCCAGAGAGACAACTGAGACCCTAGAACTGGAGTTACACATAATTATGAGCTAAAATGTGAGTGCTAAGAATTGAACTCAGGTACTCATGAATAGCATTCAGTGATCTTAACTACTGCAACATCTCTTCATCACTAAAATATCATTTTTACAAAGACAGAAAGTTGTGGGGTGGTGAGAGTGGATCTGAAAAGAGTGAGGGGAATGTGGGGGCTGTGATCATGATCAACACCCACATGTCCAGGAATGACGAGCTCAGTGAACACAAAGACTGTGTTTACAAATGCCTTGTTTGAATTAGCAACCCACAGCCAGACAGTGAGAGACCTTGGACCACTCAGCCCTAAATGCTATATATCCAACAAATCCCTTCTCTCTGAGTATAAGTTAAGTAGTGTTTCCAGCCCCAAATTCAAAAGACTCCCACATCTATTCCTCTCCACATCAACAAATTCAGGTTATCACAGATATAGACCCACTTCAAGTCTAGAATTTCTTTTATTTTTATGTGTGTTGGTGTTTTCGCTCCATATATATCTGTGCATCATGTATAAGTCTGGTGTCTGAAGAGGCCAAAAGATGGCATCAGATCTGAACCTAGAGTTGACAGTTATAGGTCACCATGTAGGTTCTGAAAATAGATTCCTGCTGCTACGAAAGGGGTGCCAGAGCCTAGGATAGATCTTCAAGATGTTAAATTTTCATTTGTTCTTGGGAACTCTCATTCAGGCTGAACCAGACAGAGCACACCTGGGTGTAACTCAGAGAGGTGTTCTGTTAAACTCAGAGCTTCAGGACATAGAGTAGAGGAAATCTGTACCATGAGGGACAGGTTAGCAGAAGATGAACAGATCTGGGCCTAAAGAAATCCTGCTGGACTCAATGAAAAACAGACAATGAGAGAGGAGAGAGCAGACTCAGACTGTGGCACAAGCTTCTGTGTAGACAGCAGCACACCAGGAGAGTGGGCCCTGGGCCCTGAGGGAACATCAGTAGAGAGAGAGAGAGAGAGAGAGAGAGAGAGAGAGAGAGAGAGAGAGAGAGATGCCTTGGACAACACTGAGGCTTGAGTAGATTCTCCCTGAAATATCATTGTTCCTTTCACTCTCATCACTATTGACTGACTCAGCCTAGTCACTGTAACACAAACTAATATTATAGGCTTTTATGACTATTTAACACCACTGTGGGTGTTTTTATTATATTTATTTTTCTTATAAAAAGATAAAAATGTTTGAAGTAAATGATGAAAACTATTTCCTCATTGAGTTTTTGATGTCTTTGTAAAAAGATTTCTTTTAACAAAAACTAACAGGAAGCACTGTCCAGGTTGTCTGCCATCTGTATCTTCAAGATAATCATAGATCAGCACATACATTCATTTTTCATTTTAATATTACATGACATGTTATCCTATAAATGTATCCAAATATGCCATCTCTCCTGTATTTATGAAGATACACTCTTTCCTGTTAACTACTCTACAAATAGTAAAGATGTTTCAATGATTATTATAATAAAGATAACAGTGTGGATTTACATAAAGTTTTTGAAAGGTTCATTACTCATATACAAACAGATTCTGAAAAGTCTTATGATTTATATTATTATTTCACCTAATTAAAACATTAACTAAATACTTTTCAAAAAGAGTTACTTTTTGAATGGCAAATATTTTATTCTACATTGAAAGAGGGTGTAGACTCATGGTGGGTGTACAACAGCAAAGACACCATCTCCTGATCCATCCTAAAGAACCCACTGCACTCTGAGAAGTTGGTAAGAACCTTTTCCCAACTCTGGAGTCCCAGACCTGGTTTTGGGGGCTCAGTGAGACTGCTACCCAACAACACCAAAACCCCTGCCCTCCCAAATACTACTCCTTTTCTGTTCCTTCTGTGGGTCAACATGTAGAATCCCTTAAAGAGGAAACACAAAAATCCCTTAAAGAAACACAAGAGAACATGGGTCAACAGGTAGTAGCTCTTAAATAGAAATGCAAAAATCCCTTAAAGAATTACAGTAACACACAAACAAGCAAGTGAAGGAACTGAACAAAACCATCCTGGACCTACAAATGGAAGTAGAGACAATAATGAAATCACAAGAGGAGATAACTCTGGAGATAGAAAACCTTGGAAAGAAATTAAGAGTCATAGACACAGGCATCAGTAACAGAATACAAGAAATAGTAGGATATAATCAAACTCAGGGCCAAAATCACCCATATAAGAAAACAAAGAACCATACAAAGAATCAACACAACCAGGAGCTGGTTCTTTGAAAAACAATCAAAAAGAGAGATAAACCCTTAGGAAGAGTACAGTGGGTACAGAGGTACTACCTAAATTAATAAAATGGAAAGGGAGACATAACAACAGAAACTGTGGAAATTCAAAAAATCATCAGATCCCCCCTCAAACACTTATACTCAACAAAATTGGAAAATCCAGATGGAATGGATTATTTTCTAGACACATCCCAAGTGCCAATGTTAAAACAGGGTCAGATAAACCATCTAAATAGTTCCATACATCCCTAGGAAGTAGGAGCAGTCATTAAGAGCCTTCCAACCAAAAAAAGGCCAGGACAGGATGGGTTTAGTTAAGAATTCAACCAGATCTTCAAAGAAGACCTAATACCAATGCTCTTTAAAGTATTCCACAAAATAGAAACACACGAGACACAACCCAATTCATTTTATGAAGTCAAACTAACACTTATACCTAAACAAAACAAAGAACAAACATGGAAAGAGAACTTCAGAACAATTTCCCTTATGAACATTGATGGAAAAATACTCAATAATATTCTTGACAATGGAATCCAAGAATACATCAAAACTATAATTCACCACGATCAAGTATGTTTCATCCTAGGGATGCAGGGATGGTTCAATATACAGAAATCCACCAATGCAATCCACTACATAAACAAACTCAAAGAAAAAATACCACATGATCATTTCATTAGATGCTGAAAAGAATTTGGCAAAATTCAGCACCCCTTCATTTTAAACGTTTTGAAGAGATCAGGAATACAAGGCCCATACCTAAACAAATTGAAAGCAATATATTGCAAACCAGTAGCCAACATCAAGTAAAAGGAGAAAATCTTGAAGCAATCCCACTAAAATCAGGGCCCAGACAAGGCTTCCCACTATCTCCCTATCTATTCAATAAAATATTTGAAGTTCTAGCTACAGCAATTAGAAAACAAAAGGAGGTCAAAGGTACACAAATTGTAAAGGAAGAAGTCAAAACATCACTATTTGCAGATGATATGATCAAACTTAAGTGACCCCAAAAATTCCACCAGAGAACTTCTAAAGCTGTTAAAAAAAATTCAGCCAAGTACCTGGATATAAAATTAACTCAAACAAATCAGTAGTATTCTTCTCCTCAAAGGATAAACAAGCTGAAAAAGAAATTAGGGGAACAGCACCCTTCACAAATACTATTACATACCTTGGTATGACTATAACCAAGCAAGTGAAAGATCTGTATGACGAGAACTTCAAGCATCTAAAAAATCTCAGAAAACTCTAAGAAACTCTTCTACAGAGCACTAGTTGTAAAAACTGTATGGTATTGGTATAGAGACAGACAGGAAGATCACTGGAATAGAATTGAAGACCCATGCCTATGGTCACTTGATATTTGACAAAGGAGTTAAAAACATCCAGTGGAAAAAAGACAGCATTTTTAACAAATGGTGCTTGATCAGTGGGAGGGGCATCTTCTTGGAGCCAAGTGGTGGGAGGATGGTTTAGGGGTTTTCTGGGAGGGGGGAAACTAGGAAAGGGCATAACATTTGAAAAGTAAATGAAGAATATATTCAATAAAAACATCAAAAAATAAGGGAAATTATGAATTCAGCATAAGGGTCAGAGTATCTAAAAGTTTCTATTTTTGCAGTTTTGCTCTTTCCTTTAAGAATTGAGAAGAGAGGCCCTTGGTCCTGCATAGGCTCGATACCCCAGTGTATGGGAATGCCAGGACAGGGAAGCAGGAGTGGGAGTGGGGGACTGATGAGCAGGGGGAGGGGGGATGGAATAGGGTGTTTTGGAGGGGAAATGAGGAAAGGGGATAACATTTGAAATGTAAATAAAGAAAATATCTAATAAAAAAAAGAAATGGTGCACAAGCATGAGGTAAGACAAAGCCTCCCCTGATTTTCACCCCATTATTCTCACTCACCTTCACCTGCAGGGTCCTCACTCTCCTAGGTTGTGGCAGATTTCAGGTCTCCACTGATGTAGAACTTGTTACTCTAGGTGGTGGCCCTAAGCAGGGAGGGCAGAGAATAAAATGAGATTGAAGTCTCAGACGATAGCCCTCTTTATTCAAAGCCTCAGACCCTTGCGTTAAGCAAGGTCACATGAGCAAAGTTCCCAGGACTGTATACAGCCACAAGGAAGCCATGCTTGGAAACACTTCTTAGCCACTCTACTGAGCAGCAATGTGTAATCTGGAGCAACCCCACCCCTGTTTACACCTGGGAGGGGCATGGAAGCTCATTCCATGAACAGTCCCAGTTTTAAGAGGAAAACAGGTTCCAAGGCTTGTCTCAAATACTCTCCTAACTCTCCTCACAGAGAGTCATTCATGGAATGTAGTCTGACTGTGCTCATCTCTTCTACACCACACACACACACCACAACACAACACACACCACAACACACACTAACAAATCTGATGGTGTTGATATTCAACTAAACATAGTGTGAAATATTAAAACTGACAGTCTCCATGCCTCCTCCATCATCCATCAGGATATAAAGGGACATTGACATCAGTGACTCCATCTTTCCTTGTTCCTTTTCCTTGTTTCTCACTCTTTCCTTCTGACCCTATGGTGTCAAGCTGTGCCCTGCTGTAGGTTAATTATGTAAAATGGTGGCTTTCAGACTGGATCTTGCCTGAAGTAGCTACATTTTACAGACAACAAGTTGATACCTGGGCATCTCCTCTACAAATAGGCATTCATTCTTTCCAGCACCATCTGTAGACAAAAAAAGTTGAATAATTTATTTCTAACATTTAGAAGACAGCACTTATAAACATATCAGAATTAATCAGACACATGAGTATAGGGTCTTGATCAAGCATGCATCACTCTCACCTAGACACATAAAGAGAAGTACATGGAGCTCTATATGGTGATGCCTATCACCAACCTTCCAACAGACTCCCATGTCTGTACCTCTTGACCAACAAGCAGGAACTTCTGATGGTCCTTCAGTGACTGCTATTAACACATGCTTCAATTCCTAACTCTGTTGTCTATTCATCCTGATATGTTCATCACCACCCTTCCTCAGCTCGAAGATTCTGTACTTTATCTTTTGCCATACCATTCAATTCTGAGCCTGACCATGCCATTAGCTGCCACCTTCTTAATATCTTATCTGGTCAACTGCATCTGAACCAACTCTCTACCTCTGCCTTTGTGATACTTCTATGCTGTAGACTCCTTAAACCTCCTATGGCCATTCCATAATCTATCTATCTATCTATCTATCTATCTATCTATCTATCTATCTATTTATCTATCTATCTATATCACATGCACATATAAAGTCATACCACATTCATACCCATATGCACACAACATACATGCACACAAACACATCACATGCATGCACACATATATACATCACATACATTCACATATACATATACTGTGTGTTATGTAATACAAGATCTGAGCTTTAACATTAGTAATTAATATTGGAATAAAAGAAACCATATTTGCCAGTAGCCACTTATCAAAACAACTGGAAGCCTTGGCATATTGAATCTAATAAAATTCAGTATGTTTTGGATTCATTGGTATTCCATAAGTACTAATATTGTAGAAAGTCACAAACATATCCACCTACATTTCTGACATAGCATGTTCATGACAAAAATCCCTAATCACTTCTTCATAGATCTAGAAAGAGCAATTCTCAAATTCATCTGGAGTAACAAAAAACCCAGGATAGCAAAAACTATTCTCCACACAAAAAAATCTTCTGGGCGAACAACCATCCCTGACCTCCAGCTCTACTACAGAGCAATAGTGATAAAAAGTGTTTGGTACTGGTATGCAGACAGGCAGGAAGATCAATGGAATATAATTGAAGACCCAGAAAAGAACTCACATACATACCGTCCCTTGATATTTGACAAGGGAGCTAAAGACGTCCAGTGGGGAAAAAAAAAAAGACAGCATTTTTTACAAATGGTGCTGAATCAACTGGAGGTCTACATGCAGAAAAATGCAAAAAATCACCCCATTCTCAATTCTTTGTACAAGTGGATCAAGGATCATTTCAAGTCCAAGTGGATCAAGGATCTACACATAAAACCAAACACACTGAAGCATATAGAGGAAAAAGTGGGTACAAATCTTGAACACATGGGGGCAGGGAAAAAGGTCCTGAACAGAACATCAATGACTTATGCTCTAAGAACAAGAATCAACAAATGGGACCTCATAAAATTGCAAAGCTTCTGTAAGGCAAAGGACATGGTCAATAGGACAAAATGGCAACCAATATATTGGGAAAAGATCTTTACTAATCCTATGTCCAATAGAGGGCTATTATCCAATGTATAAAAAGAACTCAAGAAGTTAATCCCTAGAGAGTCAAATAATCCTATTAAAAATGGGGTACAGAACTAAACAAGGAATTAGTAACTGACTACAAAGCACCTAAAGAAATGTTCATCATCCTTAGTTATCAGGGAAATGCAAATCAAAACTGAGATTCCACTTTACACCTGTCAGAATGGCTAAGATGAAAAACTCAGGGGACAACAGATGCTGGAGAGGATGTGGGGTTGTTAAAGGAACACTTCTCCATTTGGTGGTGTGATTGCAAGCTTGTAAAACCACTCTGGAAATCAGTTTGGTGATTCCTCAGAAAATTAGACATAGTACGACCTACGGACCCAGCTATACCACTCCTGGGCATATACCCAGAAGATGCTCCTACATGTAATCGGGAAACAAGCTCCACTATATTCATAGCTGCCTTATTTATAATAGCCAGAAGCTGTAAACAACACAGATGTCCCTCAATAGAGGAATGGATACAGAAACTGTGGTATATATACACAATGGAGTACTAGTCAGCTATTTAAAACAATGAACTCATGAAATTCTTAGGTAAATGTATGGAAGTAAAAGTATCATTCTGAGCGAGGTAACCCAATCACAAAAGAATGCATATGGTATACACTCACAAAAGCTCAAAATAAGCATGTTACAATTCACCCAGCACAGGAAGTTCAAGAAGAAGGAGGACTTAAATGAGGGTGCTTTGGTTCCTCTGAGAAAGGGAACAGAATGCTCACAGGAGCAATAATGGAGAGGATGTGTGGAGCAGAGACTGAAGTAAGGGCCAACTAGAGACTACCCTACCTACGGATTCATCCCATAAACAGTCATAAAACCCCCGACACTACAACAAGAAGCATATACCAAAAGGAGCATGCCATGGATGTCTCTGGAGGGGCCCTGCCAGAGCCTTACAAATACAGAGGCAGAAGCTAGCAACCAACTATTGGACTGGGCGTGGGGTCCCCAATGGAGGAACTTAATATTTACAACTCCCTAGAAAGGACGAGCCCTGAGATCTGCTTGCAGATCTTTGTCTCAGTGTTTCCAAGTGTTTCCTTTCTCTCTTCATTGGGGGATGGCCCTCTCTGGTTTGGGAGATTTCTATTTTGTTTTGAGGTTGTCTGTGCTCTTCTTTAAATGCAAAGACACCTGACTTAGGGGTGTGGGGAGGAAATCGCGACCAAGGTAAGGCAGCACACCCAACCCTATGTTGAGAAATAGGTACCTTTTTCAGCCTTCCAGCTTCTTCTTCTTCTGGGATGAAACGTGACATTTCAAGCGGCTGAGAAGACTCTGCTGTGCTGTGCTGAGTCCTTATCCATGCTGACCTCCATAGCCCCTTGAAGCCTGTGGACTGGGAACTGAAACCCAGACACCTCCCTGGCGCTGACCCCTGCGGGGGAAGCCGGTTGAGCACAGTGGACTCTGGGCTCCAACTGTTCAACTGTCGCGGGTCTCGTGCTTGGAGAGGAGCCCTGGGGAGGCCACGCAGCGTTCCCGAGATGTGACCCGAGCTGACCGCGCATGCACGGTCTCGGGACCCCTCGCCCGGCCACCCGGCCCTGCCACCACTGTTGCTGCACACACTGCTTCTGCTGTTTGCCTCCTCGGGATGCGCAGGTAGGAGAGTTGCTCCCGTGGGGCACAGGGCTACCTGGCAGGAGTCTGAAAGGGTTCACTCCTGGCTCCAGCTTGCCAGATCCGAGCTGGGGTGGGGGTACAGGGTTAGCATTCCTGAGTGGCCCAAAGCTTGTCCATGGAGACTGGTGATCCTGAAGGCGAGGAGAGGGGCTAGCACTAAAACCTCCTCAGCTCCAAGAACAGAGTTTGGAAAAGCCAAATCAGCCCCAAAGGGGTAAACCACATCCTTTCTCCTGGCAATCCTGACAGGTACATATATGTGATTCTGAGAAATAACAAACCATAAAATACTAAGATAAAAGCACTGAAGGGATTTTTCTCTGTTGATTTAAAGTTTAAACCGTAACCGCTGGAATTCAGAAAGCCAAGCTGAGTCACAAAATAAGGGAATAAAAAGGTTCTTTTTCTTTCTTTTCTTTTTCTTTCTTTTTTTTTTTTTTGCCATTTACAAACATACTCTCAGCAAGATATCTCAAGATTTTAATTAAATACAACAGCCACAAGACTTCCGAAAATATCATTTGTAATTTTATAAAATTGATCAGGCACCTGCCTGTGTCCTTCAGCCTGGAAAGAACAAGTGAATGGGGAAAGAAAGTTAGTGAGACTGCAATCAGAGAAAATACCACAGAGCTCATTACGTTCTCAGAGGCAAGAAGCATGTACCCTGGCCTTGGAGCGGCTTCTGAGCAGTAGAGTCTACACGGAAAAAAAAAAAGATTATTTTCTAATTCCTAAATTTATGCAAAGGTATGATTATATTATAATAATCCAAGATAAGTCAAATGTGAAGAGGCTTATTCAAATATCCCTGATGTGAATTTGGTTTTTTGTTTTTAAAGGACAGTTGAAGTTTATTATAAAATGTTTAGACATAGATTTAAGTACAGTAATCAAGGGGGATGAGACACACACACACATACACACACACACACACACCCCAGAGGGTTGTTGATCTATGAGACCCAGCATGTAGCATGGGACTGACTTCCACAGACACTCTCACAAATACTAGGAAAGCCAGTTAGAGGCAAGGAGCAGATGGTTAGACTTCTCTTCTTCATTTATTCCATAGCCAAACCCTAAAGCTGTTGCCACTCGCCCACATAAGAAAATCGCACATACCCCTCCTAGTCTGTATCCTGAGCATGCTCATTTGTTCTTCTAGCAGGCTGGAAATCATGTGTGCACATCATGATGGCTGCCTCCTTGTGACACATGCTGCTAATGCTGTTTCCTACACTCTTAGGAAGTTCCTATGAAGCTGAGGTTCCCCTCCAGAATCTTTGCACCAGAGGCCCTCCTGAAGAAGACCCTTCAACCTCCCTTCCATTCTCCCCTTATGAAAACAAACCTTGGAATTTCCTGGATTCAGGAGAATACCTGAATGGCTATGGCTCTAACCATGTTTGGGCTGACTATTTCCTCAACCACAAAGCTGGTGGCACAATGGACCAGACAGGTATTCCTAACAATCAAGTTTCTGGGAATCCATGTCCCGTGTGCAAGTATCTCAAATTGCATGTTGACTTTAGGGATGTGAAGCTCTTGGAACAGTTTGTTTGTGCCCATAGGAAAATCATCTTCCATGCCCCATACCCTGGAGTCTATGAAGCAGCACAAGAAGCTGACCCAGGCCATCCAGAAAGCCAGTGAGTGTGGTCTTCTCAGTTACTACATTCCCCAGATTGAGCCCTGAACCGATGCCTATCTTCCTGTACATGGTGCTGTCAGTATGACTCCACCAGCCTCCACATTGTTGTCAGGTGAACCTTGATACCCATGGTACAGCTGGCAACAGCCACTGGAGAGAGGACTCAGGAGTTGAGACTGCAATCCTGACTGCTTCCCAGAGAGGCTTATAAGTGGCAAAGATCACAGAAGCTCACAGCAACCATAAAAGCTTATACACAGGTGCAGGGAATCTTGCCAGGCAGCTGGGTGGTTGGTTCAGGTTCAAGCTTATTCTTGCTAACTATAGGAAGCCATTCTAACTGACCTTAGTTATGATTGTTCCTAAAGGAGGGCAAGGATCAGAACACCAGAACATATTACTTAATAGGGTGTGCAGTTAATGGTTAGCCGAGCTCAAGAAAGGTCCTCTGTAATAATGTAAGATGGCCGGCTACAGGTCTGAAATGAAATGGCTATGGTAATATCAGAATGGCAGCTGCCACCTAGGTCTTAACAAGCAGAACACTTTTTTTTATGTTAAGCTTTAACATCATCTAGGACCCATCAGTTGGGACACATGTTGATGTACAGAGTGTAGGTATGAGGACTTTAAAGCAGAGGACCCAGAAATCATTTTAACCAGAGTCCCAAGGACAGCAAAACATCCTACAGGCTTTGATTTCTAAAAGCCTAATATTATTCTCCATAGCCCACCTAGGCCAGAGGCTTGGAGTCCCTCCCAACCCTGTCAGGACAGGTCCTGCTCTGACCTCATGAGGAGGGATTGTGATGCAGTCCAGCCAGCACATGTTAAGCTGTGGCCACACCTGGATTTCTTTGAGTGCGTTGAGAGGAGTTGTTGGAGTGGTGCTTTCTGCGATTTGGTTGTATTTTGTTACCTGTGTGTGGATTTTATATTTGATTTGTTTGTGTGTGAGCATGAGAATGTGTGGCTAGATCAGTGTGTGTTTGGGAGGAGTGTTACTTGCTTGTGTGTGATTGTGTGTGTGTGTGTGTGTGTGTAGAATGTGTGTGTTGTGTTTTAAGTTTACTTGTGTGTGAGTACCTATTTGTGTGTGTTTGTGTAGGGATAGCAGTGGGTGGGTTTGAGTGCACCTGTGTGTTTGTGTTAGTGTGTGTGAGAGTGTATGTGAGAGTGTGTTTGAGAGTGAGAGAGTGTGCGTGTGCACGAGTGTGCTTAGGTGCACTTGTGGCAGGTGTGAGAACACCTGTGTAAGGGATAGTGTTGAGGCCATCAGTCAGCTTGGCCATTGTTCCGAAGGTAAGATATTTACCTTAATTTTGTAAAGATTATTTATTTATTTATTTATTTATTTATTTATTTATTTATTTATTTATTTACCTTACCTCCCAGTCATAGTCCCCCTCACTCCTCTCCTCCTAGTTCCATCTCACATGCCCCTTCTGCTATAATTCCCTCCCCTTCTCAGAGAAAGGAAGGCTGACCCTTGGGTACCACCCTGCCCTAGGACATCAAGTCCTAGTAGGACTAAGCATCTCCTCTCCCACTGAGGCCAGGAAAGGGGCAGCCCAGCTAGGGGAAAGAGATCCAAAGGCAGGCAACAGTGTATGAGACAGCTGCATTCATTAGAGGACACCCCTGAAGATGAGCTGCATATACACTACAAATGTGTAGGGGCCGAGGTCCAGCCCCTGCATGCTCTTTGGTTGGTGCTTCATTCTCTGACCACGGGGTCAGGTTAGTTGGCTCTCTAGGTCTTCTTGTGTGTCCTTGATCCCTCTGGCTTGCTTCATTCTATCCCCACCCTTCCACAAGACTCCAACTGCCTAGTGTTGGAGTCTGGGACTCTGCATATGTTTCCATCAGTTGCAGGACGAAGCCTCACAGAAGACAGTTACCTTGGGTTCTATCCTTTTAGTCTGGGTCTCAAGTTGGGCTTGTCATTGGTCGGCCTTTCAAATACTCTTCATCTTTATCCATGAACATCTTGAAGGAAGGACAAATTTTAGGTTGAAGATTTTGTAGGTTGTTTAGTGTCCCTCTCCCCATACTGGAAATCCTGTTAGGCTACAGAAGATGGCCACTTCAGTCTCTCCAACCCCAGATGCTAGGAATATCAGCTAGCTTCACTCTTATAGATTCCCTAGAGCCTCCCACAACATCATCCCTGTGAAGTCTCCAACTCATCCCAGAGATGCATCCACCACAGTGAGAGCTCTTCTGCTACCTCTCCCTGCTCTCTCCAAACTTATCCCTATCCATGCTAGCCTTTCAAGCCCTCTCCCCACCAGGTACCTCCTTCCATCCAACTCAAAGTGATTTCCACTTTTGAGTGAGATTCAATCATTCTCTCTTAGGTCTTCCTTGTTACTTAGCTTCTATGGGTCTGTTGATTATAGCATGGTTATCCTGTACTTTAGGGCTAAAATCCACTTATAAGTGAGTACATACCATATTTGCCTTTCTGGGTCTGGATTAATGCACTCATGAGGATAGTTTCAAGTTTAGTCCATTGTCCCGGGATTTTATGCCTTCTTTATTTTTAATAGCTGAGTAGTATTCCATTGTGTAAACAAACCAAATTTTCTTAATGCCTTCAGTTGAGGAACATCTGGGTTGTTTCATGTTTCTGCCTGTTATGAATAAGGCTGCTATGAATAGTGCTGAGGATGTTCCTTGTGGGATAGTGGAACATCTTTGGGTAAATGCCTGGGAGTGGTAGAGCAGGTTCTCGAGTTAGAGCTAATCCAGATATTCTAAGAAACTGCCAAATTGATTTCCAGAGTAGCTGTACAAGTTTGTACTCCTAGCAGCAACAGAGAAGTGTTACCCTTTCTTCACACCCTCAACAGCATGTGATATCACTTGAGTTTTAGGACTTAGCCATTTTGAAGGTTGTAACAGGGACTCTCAGAGTCATTTTGATTTGTATTTCCCTGAGGACTAAGTATATTGAACATTTCTTAAAGTGGTTCTCAGCCATTTGAACTTCCTCTGTTATGAATTTTCTGTTTAGAGCTATAACCATTTTTTGATTACTGGTTTTATTTTATTGATAATAATTTTTTTATTATTTGGTTGTTTGGGTTTTTGGAGGTAAGCTCCTTCTTGAGTTCTTTCTATATTTTGGATATTAGCCCTCGATCAGCTGTAGGATAGTGAAGAGCCTTTCTCAATCTGGAGGCTGTCATTTAGTCCTAATGATAGTGTCCTTTGCCTTACAGAAGCTTTCAGTTTCTTGAGGTCCAATTTATTGTTGATCTTAGTCCCTGAGCCACTGGTGTTCAGTTCAGGAAATTGTCTCCTGGGCCAAGGAGTTCAAGGTTATCCCTCCCCGCCCCCTTTCTGTTCTATTAGCATTAGTATGTCCTGGTTTATGTTGGGATCTTTGATCCACGTCATAATCTGAAATTACAATTACTCGGTTGAAAGTTTCTATACAGGGTTTCTAATGACCCAAATTCGGCACTTGTGTTTTGCTATTTAAGTACGGAAATGTCTCCCCAACCTATGGATATTGGAGGGGTTTTGTTTTGTTTTTTGTCGATTTTCGTTGCTGAGACAGGTTTTTTTTGTGTATCCCTGACTGCCCTGGAGCTTGCTCTGTAGACCAGGCCAGCCTCAATCTGAGAGATCCACCTGCCTCTGCCCCCTGAATGCTGGGATTAAAGGTAAGTACCACTACCACCTTGGGGGTTATTTGTTTTAACCTTTTATGCTTTGGATTTAATTTTCTGGTTTCTTTGCTAGGCTGGTTTTTGGCTTTCAGGGTTTGTTGAGGTTTTTGTTTGAAATTCTCTTTTGTTTTTATGACATTTACATTTTGGGGAATTTTGTGACAGTTTTGGCGGTCTCATATTCTTCTAGGATTTCATATTTATTGCATTTTTGGTTGTTTCTGTTTTGGCTTTGTTTGGGGTTTTAAGTTTTTAGATTTTTTGTGGTTTTAAAAATTGATAATATTTTTTGAGAATTTCAGACCGCCATAGAGTGTGTTTGGATCCAAGTCACTCCCTGCCCTTCTTCAACTCCTCCCAGTTCCTTCACCCCAGCCACTCCCACAACCCACACATTCATTTCTTTTTTAATAGCCTGCTGTCATATGTTCATGTGTGTGAGGACTTCAACTGGAGTATGGTTGACATTCCAGGAGCCACATCCTTAAGGATAATGCCTCTCTCTTTCCTAGATGTCATCAACTGTCAATGTTCCCACTATGGGTTAGTCATGGTTGAGTGCATGATTTTGTGCAGATCTCAGGCTGGCAGCCACTCTGTTGTAAATTCATGGGTGCAGTGGTCTTGTTGTATAAAGAACATATTTTGTTCTGGCTCTTCCCAACCTGTGGTTCTTACAAAGTCTCTGTTCCCTTTTTTCCATGATAGTCTCTGAGCCAGTGAGGGAGGAAGGGATGTAAGGAGGTAGGGTGGGAGGAAAGAAAGAGGGAGTGAGGCAGGCAGTGAGGGAGGGAGGTAAGGTATAATGTAGCCATCCCAATTTTTGTCTGAGCTGTTTGTTAACCCTTAGTCTCCAGTCTTTGACCAGTTGTGAGTTTTGTGTTATTGCACAAGGAAATTTCTCTGAGACTTGACAGTTACACTATCAAATGTTATACTAATAAATGTAATTTCTCTAAGATAAGAGAGGTGTACTAATAAATCTGTCGAATAAGGATGTGCCTGTTTGCGAACATGCCATGTTTGTTCTCTTGAGTCTAGGTTAGCTCACTGTAATGTCCTCTAGTTCCATGCATTTACTTGGAATCTTCATGATGTCAGTTTTCTTTCTAGCTGAATAACATTCCACTGAGTGAAGGTACCACATTTCACTAGCCATTCTTTAGATGAATGGACATCTAGGCTGTTTACTAACCATGGATGTACATGTGTCTGTGCAGTAAGAAAAGCAATCCCTTGAGTATATCCCAGGAGTGGGACAGCTGAGTCACGTGGCACATCTAGTTCTAGTTTTCTGAGGAATACCCACACGTTTGTTTACAGTGGCCACACCAGCTTATATCCTCCCATGGACAGCATAGAAGAGGATTTCTATCCCCCACATCCACCCATACCAGCAATGGGCCCTTGGCCATCTCATTAGAATTAGATAAAATATCAAACTACAATTAGTTTTCAACACTGTGATGGCTAAGGATTGGAAATATATATATACATATCAAACATTTGTATGAATCCCGAGATATTCGTTTCCACATCCCTATCCCAATCATTCCCAATTATTCATTAAGTTGTTTTCTCAGTGTTTTTATATTTCTTCGCATATTCTAGAAATTTTGGTGAGTTTGTTATATTTTGTTTTTATCTCTAGTGTTTTAACTTTTATATAGTTTTGCTTGTTTGGAGTTCCTTTTTCTCTTTTCATTTAATTTTATATTGCTTAGATTCTCAAATTATTGATTTTTTAAATTTCTTTGATCATTTATACATTTCCTCATAACTTTTTCTTTTTACACAATTAGTAATATTCCTTCTTAGTGTTGGTGAGCTGAGCATCCACTCCTATAGACTTTGCCTTGGGCTTTTTATTTTGGATTTCCTTGGCTTTTCCTTTGACTTTACTTTTTTGTGTATCTACTCTTGTTATTTTTGTTGGGTTTTAGTTTTCTGTTTTGCTTAGTTTCTCATTATTTAGATTTCATCATAGCTTTCTTTCTTCCCTTTCTCTTTTTTCTACCTCTTAGGTAGCATTTATACCTTGTTGCCCCAAATGAGTTTTGGGAGTAAAGAGGATTCAGAGAACCTCAGATCTGAGTCCAGCTTTTCTAACACAGAGAGTTTTCACTCTCAGTACATCCTTGGAAAGACCATTAGCCACGGAGGCAGCTCCAATGTGAAGTTGGCCCATCACCGCCTCACAGGCACCCCCGTGGCTGTGAAAATGATACCCAAGCAAGAGAACTGGTGCCATCCTGTCACATCAGAGGTGGAGAGCATGATGACTTTAAATCACCCCAACATTATCTCTCTGTTCCAAGTCATCAAGACAGAGAAGAGAGTATACCTGATCATGGAGTTGTGTGAGGGCAAGTCACTTTACCACCACATCCTAGAGGCTGGCCACCTGCAGGAGGATGAAGCCAGGGCAATCTTCAGACAAATTTTACATGCTATGAACTATTGCCATGACCAAGGTATAGTTCATAGAGATCTCAAGCCGGACAACATCATGATAGATAGCAATGGAAAAATAAAAGTAATTGACTTTGGGCTGAGTGCCCAAGTGAAGCCAGGACAGCGGCTGAGCTATCACTGTGGGACTTTCCCCTTTGCTGCGCCTGAGCTCCTCCTTGGCAGACTATATGACGGCCACAAGCTCGATGTATGGACCCTGGGTATCGTTTTGTATCTTATGATCACCGGAAGGGTACCATTTGATGCTTCCAACTTACTACATTTTCGAAGACAGGTTGTGTCAGGCAAGTATCCTGTCCCCTCTCGCCTATCAAGAGAACTCCAGGACCTGGTTAGACTTTTACTTACCGCAGACCCCAAACAGAGGCCAACCATTGGTGAAGTTCTGAAGCATCCCTGGGTCAGAGAAGATTCCCAGGTGTTCACGCATCCTCGTGAGGAGCTGCCCACCCTCGGCCCAGATGTGGCCATTATAAAAGCCATGGGTCACCTTGGCTTCAGAGAAGAAGATATAAAAGACTCTCTATTTCGTAAAAAATACAACCAGGACATGGCCTGTTATAGTTTCCTGAAACAACAGGCTGTGAAACAACATGAATGTGACAGCCTGACCCGTTCTAAGCCCATGAATCCACTGAGGACACCTTTACCTTCCCCTGATGATCCTGCCACTTTCAACCTTGAACAAAGATGTAGAGAAATGCAACGAGCATTACACTGGTCATCTTACACGAGTGAAGGTCATTTCACTCCTAGAGAGAGGAGAGCAAGAAGTGTTAGTTGGCCTGGTGTCCTTCCCTGCAGGACACTCCAGACAACACCCACAATGGGCCAAGCCCACATAAGTTCTAGGAGTGCGCCCTGCATTTCCTCCATGCACTTTGGAGCCAAGAATAGCCAGAGCAAGGAAAGCACAGCAGACCACCCCACCACCTCAGCAAAGGATATGCCGGAACCCAGCAGGGGCCCACCCAGAGGGTTTAAGTGGTGGGCCAGGAAGATGGGAAGAAACCTCCTGAGTTTGTGCTGTTGTATTCCAACACAAAACAGATCTCGTCTGAGGCAGAAAAAAATCTCCCCACAAAAATGAAACACGGGGAAGGCATCCTAAGAAAACCATCAGGCTGGACCCAGGTATATTTGTTTACTTGAATGTCTCTATTTTACTCATGTCTGTGTCAACTGGCAGATTATACTTTTGTGTATGTATATGGTAGGATAAATGGGGAATCTAGGTGTAGACACTGGGATTATGGTTAAATTGAACCTACCAACAGATCTAGCATGCCATCAGGCATCTATAATGAGTATCTGGCACATTGCACAAGAAGGAGACAACAGGAAGGTACTGACCATGCTAGGAAGAGGAAGTGGGAGAAGGAAGAGGAGGAGATTCTGAGGGTGGGGAGGGTTGGATGGGGTGGGAGCTAGGAGATGGGGGGGAGGAAGGTTCAGAGGAGGAGGCAGCTTGGGGAGCAGTGTGGAGCAGGGTAACCACAGCTGGAGAGATGCCCTGTGCAGCTGAGTTTCTCAGTCCCTCACACATGTGTTGTTGCATTTTAGAAGATCACCAGAGGATGCCCGATGCTACCATCCTACAGCCACAGTGTTGGAGAGGACACAAGTGTAGACATGGACCTCAGGAGGAGCCTAGTGGAAAGCCATCATGTTCTGGGTCTGTTAGCTTCAATCAGTGCCCTGAGTCCAGCCAGGAGGAAGGAAGCAAATGAAGATATCCCAGGTGGTCCAAGGCCATCACAACATCATCACTATTCAGAGCAGAGGCTGAAAGCCTGTCCAACGCTAGCAGCGACAGGAGCCCCTCTGTCTACCCAGGTTCACATCAGACACCTCCACTAGGTGCATGGCCCTGCCTCACTCTTAGTAGAGGATATAAGGCTTCTTGATATGTTTGTTATAACTCTGAGAATTAAATTGATATTTGTGAAAGACGAACTCAGAGATTTCCCTGTATCTTCTTTTAGGAAAATTGGGCCTGTGGTGTTCAAAAGCCCCAGGAAAATTAAATTCAGGCACTAATCTGCCAAATCATTAAAAGTGTCTTTGAAGGGACCAAGATTTCAGGTACCTGAAGGAGGAAGTGTAGAAGCTAAGTGTGGACTTTCTTCTGGACCCAGCAAGCATTCTCAGAAGTACCATGGAGAGCATTAGGTACCATCAGCTTGACCCATTTCTATAGAGGCAAGCATGGTAACCCTGGGAATTCCACATGCAGATGTGGCATGGGTTGGATCCCAGGGTTGTGAGGAGCCACAGGTCCATCCTGACCCACAGGACAATAATTGTATGAGACAAGGTGTTCACTTTTCCTCTTTAGATGCACGATCCACCTTATTCCCTTATGCCTGATTGCAGGCAAGTGTCCCTTAGTGAACAAATCAGTTCTGGGGCAGAAGGAAGATGTTTGTTGAAAGAGAGAAGAGATGTTTTCTGTGAGAGGACAATCTCTACTGACACAGACCAGATGTGCTCTGCCACAGGGACATCACCTAACAAGGCCAACTCTGAACCCTATCATACCGGATAGACTCCCAGTGCCTAGAGAACCTCATCTCACTGGCCCTGAAGCCATTCATATGTTCACCTGTCACTCTGATGGCTCTCAGATTCCTGAGTTGTCCTCACACCATGCTTCCACTTGTCACATTATTAAGCCCTTGCCCTTGGCTTCTTTATGTTACCAATCTATTCAGGAAACAATCTTCTCTAAAGTGCACTCTACCTCATACAGACTCTGCTTCAGAAGCTCTCAGGGAACATAAGTGTCACATGTATTTGTCTGTGTCTGCATGTCTGATCCTGTGTCAGCTCAGAATTAGTCATCTGAAGCTGATGGGTTGACTCTGGGGGACTCAGGAGAAGTGTACACTAAATTGTAGGGAAAGATGGGAAATTCATGTCCTCTCCTAATCCAACTGAAATGCCTGAGGGAGAAGCAACTGTAAAATATTAGAGCACCAGATGAAGGTAACCACAGGAAAACACCCCCTTGCATGAACACTAAAAGACAATGAAGCAAGCAGAGTTCCCCCTGGGAGACAGACACAGCAGTGGTCTCCATGCAGAAACTGAGTACTAAGTTCCAGCAGCACGAGCCATGACTGAAGGGCGTTCACTGAAATATGGAGATTCTGAGGGGACAAGGCCCATTCTCTCCCCATGATCCTCCTTGTTACCAAGAGGGGTAACCCTAGAGCGTTGCTAGACAGCACAACCCACATACACATGTAAAGCTCTGTAAAAGTTTTCAAGTGACAGATCCTGGGAAGAAACAGATCATGTACAGGGATGACAAGCCTTCATCTAATGACCCAACAGGAAGGAGAAATCAGCTCTCTGTTTCCCTGCACTCCTGTCTGTCTGTCTGTCCATCTGCCCATCTGTCTGTCTGTCTGTCTATCTGAGGTAGTTGGTATTTTGACACAGAGCAAACAAGCACACAGTCCTGGTGTTACAGCACCCTCTCCATAAAGAACAATAAGTTCAAGCATGATTTTTACCCATGTATGAAAAATATTTTTAATTTAATTTTGTTTTGTTCTATTTTGTTTCTAGACATGTTTTTTCTATCCAGCTAGGGCTGTCCTGGAGCTTGTTCTCAGACCAGGTTGTCCTTAAACTCAGAGATTTGCCAGCCTATCCTTCCCTGGTGCTAGGAATTAAGGCTGTTTCCACCACTGCCTGGCAAAAGTACTCTTTACATTTTTATCTGTTTCGTGTATCAAATCATGGCCTAACAACTTCATGAGCCAGTCACGTGAATAGCTACATTGATGCAATTTTCTTTTTTAAAAAATGTAAATGTACTTTTTTTATGCTAAAACCGATGTGTCCATCTGCAGACCCTGAGTTGTGAGCTGCCAGACATGGGTCCTGGGCATAGAACTTGGGTCCCCTGTAAGCCAGTTAAATACTTGTCACTGATGAGTCAGCCCTCCAGCAAAGAAGCTCAGAATTTTTTTTTCAAAACAAGGTCTTGCATTCTCTGTGGGATCTGATATGAACCTGAATGTCTGATCTTCCTGCTCCTTTCTGCAAGTGCTCAGAGTACATGTGTGCCACATACCTGTTTCTGTGGGGTGTTTCCTTGTGGGGAACCCACAGCTTCATGTGTGTTGGTCTGGTATTGTCTCCATCAATATAGCAGGTTCTGGATAGATTTCTCTGGAATAAGGAAAAAAACCCTACAGAATTATCCAATATCAGGGAACACAACCCTTTCCTGTTTGAGGGGAAAATGGAGGTTTTGGTTTTGTTAATTTTTAAATTTAATTGTATTTATTTTATTATTTTTAATTAATTAAGTTTTCTGGATAGGGTTTGTGTGGCATTGGCAGTTCTGGAATTGCTCTGTAGACTAGACTGGCCTTGAACTCAGAGACCCTAGAGGATGCTGTTTTATTAGCAGAAAGACTCACTGACTGAGGTTGAGGCACCTGCTCAGTTAGAGTTCTTGCTTACTGTGCAGAAAATGCTGGGTTCAATCTGATCCCTAGCAAAATGCAAACCACACTTCACCATGAATGCCTGTGATCCCAGCCCTCCACAAAATTCAAGAGGTCTTATAAATTCTAGGCCAGCCTGGGATATATGACATCTTGTCTCACAAAATAAATACAATAAATAAAGAAAGGGGTGTGGGTTACATAGCCCATGATGGTGTCTGTTGGATAAATGGTGAATTTGAACAAACACCTTTTCCTTCCCAAACTGGTTCAAACTGGTCGGGGTTTCATTTGTTTATTATCATTTACTTTAAAGATAGACTATTTGGGGGGGGGGGATGGAAGGTTTTATGTCATATTACTTGAAGTACATTTCTTCTATCAAAAAGGGTAAAGGAAGAGGAGAGGGAGGAGGGAGAGGGAGGCTGGGATGTAGCAACTTAGAAGCAGAGCTGTTCCTAGCATGCCCGAAGTCCTGGGTCACCCCTAGCATGAAAAAAAAATGGTGACAGAAACCTGCCCATACCTATGCTCAACAGGCCCAGCCTAGCAGGAAGAATGGGGGTCTTCCTGGTCGACTGATTCTTTTTCTCCTTTCTCCCTGGCAGCAGGAAGATTCACTCACACAGGCCCCAGCCCTCTGCACCTATGTGAAAGGCTTAGCATGATGATGTCTGCTGCTTTTGTGGAATGCATTTCATCTTATGCTGTTGGATGTCCCCTAGCAAGTGGCAAGTCTCCATGTCAGGAAAGAACTCTAGCTCTTAGGTCCAGGAGCTCCAGAGGCAAGCACAGCACTCTAGTTTGCAGCTGTCTTCAACTGTGTCTCTAATCTGAGCCTCCCCCACTTCCCCTGCAGGGCAGGGGATGTCCATAAATGTGCTCTGAGGAGTCTCCCACTTGTAAAATGAGGGTGCATGGGGGAGACCTTGGATACCTGTCCATCTGTAGTTCTAAGACCTGGCTGGTTTAAAAGTCAGGCTTTAATTATAATTTTACAAATATCAGGGGTAGGAGCTATGCTGTCTGGCTTATGACTTTTGTTAAGCCATTAGAAAGGTAAAGGCAGGAGAATCTCTGTGAGTTCCAGGCCAGCCAGCCATGAGACTTGGTCAAAAAGATGAAATTGGGGTGGGTCTGGAAAGGACAGTGGCCTGACTTCCCAGGCAAGTGTCCTGGGTCAGAAGCAAACCTGCCCTGTGGCAATGCATTCTTGCCTGTCTGATCTGGTTTGGTTCCTGCCTGCTGGTCCAGAGACTGATGTAAGTTTGGTCTTTTCTTCCATAAGGGTCCCAGTGGTCTACATTAATAAAGCTGTAAAAAACAAACAAACAAACCAAAAACACAAGAACAAATCTAGTCCATCTGAATCTCTTCCCACCTTAAACATTCTCTGACAGGCTAGACTTCCTGTTGCCTATCCTGGATGATGAAACCCCTGATGACTATTGCTTTTCCAAGACCTCAGTTCTGGGTTCCATTGAATTGAATTCTCCTGGCCCCTCCACCCCAGCATCCCTGCATTTTTCTCTAGCACAAAGCATGAGAGGACCTCTAGGACCCCGCAGATGACTGGGGCTCTGCCACAGAGGGGTTGGGAGGCACTGGCCCTGCAGTGTTCTGACCCCTAGGGCCTGCAGCTAAGTCACTGTGTCCATTTGATGTGAACACTTTTTCCCTGATCGTGGACCAGGCACAATGAATCAGAGTCTGTGAACTCTGACTCCAACCGAAACCCTCTGGAAGAGGACAACCTTGCATTGGCAAGCAATGATGTCCTTTTGAAACCACACCCTGCTCCCCTGGGGCTGTAGAGTAACAGGAACACTGATGAGGAGACCCAAAACAGATGGTTCTGAGTTGTCTTTGGACCTATTACCAAAAGTGCCTCCCGTGTTTCCATCAAAGAAGGCCTGGGAGCTGCTGCTCACTGGTTCTAGGGATCCCAGCAGGCAGCAAGTAGGTGAGAGAGGGTTCTAAGGGACAGGTCAGTGGTTGGCACCAGTTCTCTCACCCTTCCAGAGGCAGAAACAGAAAACAGAAGGGCCAAGTGTCAGCAGAGTCCACAACCCCTGCCTGCCTTAGTAACATTTTCTCTGAAACTGATTTTTGCTGGTGTCTGTGTACATATGAATGCATATAACATATGTATTCATGTGTATGTGTGTATATAGGTGATACACACACACTCACTCGCACATGATTTGTTTTTGAGAGAGTATCTCACCACTGAACTCTGCCTGGCCTTTAACTCACCAGGGGTCCTCCTGTCTGCCTCCACCTCCCAAGAGCTGGGATGGAGGGCAAGGGCCACCACAGCAGCTGAGAAGTTGCTTTCATTTTGAAACTCCAGCCTTATAAGCAAGAGGTCCTACATTTCATCCTCCATCAACCAAGGAAAAACTCCAGAAATGGTGGTTTGTGCTGTAATCCTGGTCACAGGAAGATTTGCAGATTTTGAAAGCTGGTTAGTCTAGTCAAATCCAGGAACTCCTAATTTCAGAGGAGACTCTGCTTCAAAAAACAAGATGCACTTCAAGACCTGTGAATAACCAAAGCTGACCTCTGTTCTCAAAATACAAGAGTATTGGGGTGGCAGTATTGATAGAAAGGAAGGAAGGAAGGAAGGAAGGAAGGAAGGAAGGAAGGAAAGAAAGAAAGAAAGAAAAAGCAAAAGAAAGAAAAGAAAGAAAGAAAGAAAGAAAGAAAGAAAGAAAGAAAGAAAGAAAGAAAGAAAGAAAAAAAGAAAGAAAGTAAAATAAAGAAATAAAAGCAGAGCTGGCTGACTGGACAGTCAACAACTCTGAGAGAGAGAAGTGGGGGTGGGGAAATGGATAGTTACAGCCAGAGAGGGGCTGAAGGAGCCCTGGTGGGCAGCAGGAAGCTGGATGCAGCAGAGGTGTTGGGGTTCACATGTGGAGGTGTCTCCACAGAAGCAAGCACACTGCAGCCAGGGTGACTTCCTCTCTTTCTTTGGCTTCTGTCCAGGTTTGCTGCTGGGGTTCTCTCAGGACTAAGGCTGATGGCTGTGCTCCTGAGGAATCTGCAAACCAAGGACTCAGAAGCCTGGAGCTTCTGATTCTCTGTAGGTCTCCACACCATGCCCGCCTGGTTCCATCCCTTGCCCTGCCACCCAGTGCTCCCTCCAGTCACTCACCCTGTCCCCCCTGGTAACCATGGAACAACTTCCTGTCACAGCTCTTCCTGCTCTTTCCCCTTCCTGATCTTCCTGCGCTTCTCATCTTCTCATCACGTGCTAGGGCGCACATGCCATGCGCAGCTGCGTTCCTTCCTGACTCCACCCTGCAAAGCACTGAGACTAGATACAAGAGCAGGGCTACACCTCAGTCTGCAGGGCACAGGCCCCAGTCTGCAGGGGCTGCGGTTTTCACTACAGCAAGGAAAAGGCATTCCCCTGAACTCCTAGGCCTTTCCAAGTTTTAAAACCTTTCTGAGGTCTGGGCCATCAGCAGAATGTGACCAAGGCTTTCCCTCCCTTTCAGTCAGTTAAAATCACACCTTTGGGCGCCAGGGTCTAGAGAAGGAGCTATGGAGCTGGCTGCTGCTGCCAAGGTCTTTTCCTGCCACTTGGTCTTGCTGTGCCTGCTGTCTTTCTGTCTGTCTGTGTTCGGGGAGACAAGGTGAGTTCCAGAGATCAGATGGGGGCAGCGGGGTGATGTTGGGAGGGGGGAACACGGTTTTTCTATGTTAAAAACTACCTTGTGAATTCCTGAAGCCTGGGGTGGGGGTGGGGTAGGGATGGCAATGGCAGGAGGGGTGAAGGTGGGGGTGTGGGAGCACAGCTGTTTCTATTTTGAGCAAGCCAGTGACTTCCTGGGACACAGTGTAGGAGGACAGCACCCCCTCAGCCTGGAGACTAGAAGAAGCCAGACTTTTCTCTTCTCTTCTCTTCTCTTCTCTTCTCTTCCTTCCTTCCTTCCTTTTTTTTGTTTTTTTTTTGTTATTTTCCAAAGATTAAAATATATTTTTTAGTTTAAAAGATTATGATGATCATGGCCTTCATTTGCCACTTATTAGACACTAAGGAATTCACATCTCATTGGTCCACTTAATTTTTACTATAATCTTCAAAATTGTATACTATTTGAAGGAGTAAAGGATGATGATGAAGTAGGGGGAATATATAAGGGGTTAGGTGAGAATATAGGTGAGTTAGGTGAGTGTGGCTAGGCGGCGTGGGGGAAGGTGTCCGGGCGGGCCCTTGCCCGGGCACCTCTGCCCCTAAGGGACCACACACACAGACATGGTATAGAATAGAGTTTATTCAGAATAGGGGATGGGAGTTAGTGGTAGAGAGGGAGAGAGGGAGAGAGAGAGGAGAGAGAAAGAGAGAGAGAGAGAGTGTGGAGGCGGCCATGACCACGTGGAGAGGGGGGAAGAGCCCCAGGGGCAGAGAGGTAAGTCTGTGGGAGAGCGGTGAGCAAAGAGAGAGAGGAGGAGCAAGTAGCCCTTCTTATAGTGGGCCAGATCTCTGGGGCGGGGCATACCTGGCTATTGCCAGGTAGGTGTGGGGTGGAGCTTACACAAAACCCCAACAGTCCCCAATGTTTGGTTTATTAATAAAAGAAAAAGAAAAAAGAAAAAAGAAAAGAAGTGACGGCGCATACGGCGAAGCAGGAATAGGGTCGTTGTTGTGATCTGGCTGCTTCATGCTGACAATGGGGCGGCGTGTCTCTGGGGAACCTAGAGAAAGGGGTATGGGGGGTGATTGTCCAGTCCCAGGAGGACTGGCTGCTTCTTTGCTGTCCAGGGTTTGTAGAGCCATTTGAAGATAAGTCAGGAGAACAGGTCCAGTAGAAGCTGTCTGCGTCTGGAGAAGCTGAGAGGAGATTGGAGCATCTGAAGGTTGCTTCTCTGGAACTGTCCTGGATATGGCAAGGGCCTGGACTTGACAAGATGTTGGAACACATTAGTATAGTTAGGGAGTAAGACTAAGTACATTTGGGAGAAAGGAAAATTTTTCTTAAGGTGTACAATTGAAACCCAGAGGAATCCCACCCTTCGGAAAGGTAGTAAAGTGGGAACTTGGGCAGATGTACTTATCTGGATGGAGCCTACTTGGTCCATGAGCAGTAGATTTGGGTAGGTTTCCTGTAGCTAACAAGTTTATTAAAGAGATAACAATATGAGTTAACCACATGAACAGTCTTTAAGATGAGCCTTTGTGGATCAGAAGGAATAGAATTGAAGGTTGGGACAGTGGCAGAGCAATAAGAGGAAATATGAAGTGTTTAATGGAAACAGAGTTTAGGTAAGGAGATAACTGTCTAGCTGTCAATGTAGTCAGAAGTCTGAGGAATAAACAATAACTTAGCAATCATATTATTAAAGAATGACAGATTCCAGTAGCCAGCAGTTCTTTGTGGTCTTTGGTCTCTATGGTGACTTTGGCTGTCAGTGTGGCTTTCAAGCACAGAAGATGCACGGCTTTTCTCTGTGGAATGGATACCCATGACATGAGAAATGGCTTACCTTTGTTTAGCTAAGTCATTTGACTCAAGGTATCCGGTTTTGTCCACTGCACTTTCAGGCAGCATCCTGTGGCGGTGTCCGTCTTTCTTCTGAGACATCCTGTGGCGGTGTCCATCTTTCTTCTGAGACCTCTTGGGAGAAGCTGTCAGGCCTTTGGGAATTCTGTCTGTCTTAAATCTAATAACAAACTTCTGACAAGATTGAGCGCAAGATAGGAGAGCAATAGTTAAAGAGAGACTAGGAATGGAAATCTTAAGTAGCTTTGACAGGTTGTATAGGTAGAGGAAAGTATATTGTCTTGGTTGGTAAAGATGCTAGGATCACAGAAAGAAAGCTGGCAGCAATGGATAAAATTGTGATGTCTAGGCAGATTTAGGCTTGTTAACATCAACTTGAGCACACAGCCTATAGGAGCAAATGAGCTAAGGGTGTGGGAACACAGATGGGGAGCAGGTAGGGCAAAGAGAAGGCTTAGACCAAAGATAGATAAAAGCTTAAATGTATAGGATTTGGTCCCATTTACCGGATTGCTTATAGTATGTATTAAGATCTCTTAAAACCATTAGATCTAGGGTGCCATTAGGTGGCCATTTTGAATTATTATCTAGTTTATATGGAGTCCAGACCTTATTGTAGAGGTTTATTAGTTCAGAGACTTGAGATTTTCCAGGAGGCAGCTAAGATGGCTTCCTGGGGGTACCGGCGAAGACGCTATTACCCATCAGGTGTGGGGGGGGGCATTGTTATACCACTACCGGCGTCCCGGATAGTGTTTAACAAAGAAACGGCAGCTAAGCCAGAGAGTCCGGACCGTCGTGCGGAAACCTGGGAGCTGAGGCAAAAAGCCGGAAGAAGATAATCCACCTGGGGCCCCAGGATTTTCAGAACAGCTGGAAGCCAATGAGGGAGAGTCAGGATTACTTCTGGAACGGAAAAACACCTGGGGTTATGAGCGTCGTAAAATGAGTGTTAGCCAAGCGGCACCTAGCTCTAGAAGGAAACTGGCCAGGTCTCTTCTGAACTTAAGAAACCGCCCAGCCAACTGAAAGACCTTACCTTATTGGGCCGATGGTGTTTGCTAAGGAAGTGCAATCCGATATCCGGGAACGTGGAAGTCAGTGTGGACAGCTTGGCTGTGGGACCCGGTCCCCCAACCTTGCTTCACCTGCCTGTGCGTGGCTGTAAGACCAGTCATGGACTGCTGTGGGAGACCACGCAGTGTAGAAGAGGGAAGACAGGGTGATAGGGAGAAGCTGTAGAACTGTAAAAGAATCGGGTACTAGAATTGATGGGCACGTGGGCTGTGGCTAGGCTTTTGCAGGTAAAGGCCCTAGAAATCTGCACTGTAGCCAGCAGAGTGGGACAGTATGGTGGTGGGGGGTGGGGCGCAGCCACTGGAAAGGGTGTAGGCTTGCTGCGGCGAGGAGGCAGCATCGCTCGGCAGGGATGGAGTGTAGCCGATTCTGAGAGCCTGGAGACCGCGCCATGTGTAACAGTTGCGTTACCAGAACCTGGTTTGGCTCTGATGGTAGACTGTCAGCGAGAAAACTGTAGCAGGGAAAGTTAGTACGGGCTTGCTGCAGCGGTCTCTGAGAGCCAAGGAGGCATCAGTGATCGCGCATGCGCGGGGCGGAACTTCCTGTCAGCAGCGGAAGTAGGAAGTTAGCACAGTGGCTGGAAATAGTTTGTTTCGTATCCTAGCAACGACGCGGGAGGGGCGGAACTGTTGTAGAAGCTGCAGAGGTGGCTTCGGCAGCAGTTCTGGAGCGGGAGGGGGCTCTGGCATGGGCTGCATGGGCCACAGGGCTCGCGGCGGGGACCGCCCCTAGCCGGCGAACGGCCTCCGCGGGGCTCGAGGCGGGGGACGGCCCCCAGCCGGCGAACGGCCGCCACGGGGCCGGCGAACTGCCGCCGCCAGGCCCACTTCTACCGCGGCTCCGGGACGGCTGGGAAGGCCAGGCGGTTCTGGCAGCCAGCGCCATGAGCCCCAGGGACCAACAAGCCAGCGCGCGGGAAAACAAGGAAACCAGAAAGGGAGGGAACGGGAGGGAACAGAACACCAGAGTCTTGCGGGCAAACGCGGGAAGTGCCAGACTTACCCATTGATGGAAGAGGCTTAATATCCCAGGTGTTTCTCGTATCCGAGTCAACGCACCAATGAAGGAGTAAAAACGATTCGGTGCAGGAGTCAGTGAACACGGACATGGTATAGAATAGAGTTTATTCAGAATAGGGGATGGGAGTTAGTGGTAGAGAGGGAGAGAGGGAGAGAGAGAGGAGAGAGAAAGAGAGAGAGAGAGAGTGTGGAGGCAGCCATGACCACGTGGAGAGGGGGGAAGAGCCCCAGGGGCAGAGAGGTAAGTCTGTGGGAGAGCGGTGAGCAAAGAGAGAGAGGAGGAGCAAGTAGCCCTTCTTATAGTGGGCCAGATCTCTGGGGCGGGGCATACCTGGCTATTGCCAGGTAGGTGTGGGGTGGAGCTTACACAAAACCCCAACACTATTATTTTTTTAAAAAAATTATTTAATCTTAATTTACAGTCCAGATTTCAGCCTCTCCTGGTCCACATTCTGACTGTTCCAGATCCCACACCTTCTCCAGTCCTGCCCCCGCCACCAGGAAACTGTCCCCAGGCCATATTCCTCAACCACCAGGCCTCCCCACTCCCTGAGGCCACCAATTTCTTCAGGGTTAGGTACATCTTCTCTGACTGACTCCAGACCTGGCAGTCCTCTGCTGCATGTGTGTTGGGAGCCTCATATCAGCTGGTGCATGCTTGATGGTTGTGGTTGCATCAGCTGGTTGGTGGCCAAGTGTCTGAGGGATCTCAGGGGTCCAGGTTAGTTGAGACTGCTGGTCTTCTTACAGGGTCTGCCTCCTCTTCAGCTTCTTCCAGCTTTTCCTTAATTTAACCACAGGGGTCAGAAACTTTTATTGGGTGTAAATATCTGCAACTGTCTCTTTCAGCTACTTTTTGGGTCTTTTAGGTGGCAGTCATGATAGGCCCCTTTTTGTGTGAACCCCATAGCTTTAGTAATAGTGTCAGGCCTTGGAGCCTCCCCTTGAGCTGGATCCAAATTGGGCCTGTCACTGGACCTCCTTTTCCTAAGGCTCCTCTCCATTTGTGTCCCTGCAGTTCCTTCAGACAGGAACAATGATGGTTGTTCTGTGTCTGGAAGTTTTTAGATTTAGTGTTTTCTTTGCCCAGTGTATCCATTTCTCCTGTGGTATTGTCCACTCCTGAGATTCTCTCTGCCATGGCTTCTATTCTGTTGGTGAAGTTTGCCTCCATACTTCCTGCACAAATTCCTGGATTTGTCATTTCCAGAATTCCTTCAGTTTCTGTTTTCTGTATTGGTTCTATTTCCATCGTTAGGTCTAGAATAGTTTTATTGTTTCTCTTCAACTATTTTTCTTTTCTTGAATTTCTTTAAATGATTTAATAATATCCTCTTTAAAACTTCTATCATCTTCATACAGTTATTTTAAGGTCTCTTTTTTGTGCTTCAACAGTGCTAGAATATTCAGGTCCTGGTGTGGTGCAACAGCTGGGCTCTGATGGAGACATTTTGCGCTGGTTGTTAGTAATTGTGTTTTTGCTCTGGTTATCTAGGCATCTGGGTTTGAGATAATTATAGGTCTAAGTGCTGATGTCTGGAGCTTTCTTTTTATCAGTGGGCAATTTGTTCCTTGGTTTCTGTTTCCTGTCTGGATTTTTGTAGATTATATTAGTTGTGTATTGTCTGTTTCCCTTGCCTGCTCAGCTGGTGTGTTCATGGGGAATGATTACTGGTATTGGAACTGGGATACTGGAATGATCTGGAGAAAGGAAGGTTGGAAGAGAAGATCTTTGTGATCCCTTGGGGTTGGGGTCAGAGAGGAAAGGGAGGTCCCAGATGATTTCTACCCACAGATCTGTGGAGGAGACTATGGGATTGGATCCCAGGATCAAAGGTGAAATGGAGGTCCACCTTTACCCTGCTTCTGGCCCTGGCAAAGTGATTTTTACAGTAGCAGGGTCCCAGGGCACTGCTGGAGTTGGGGTTGGAAATAAGCAACTAAAAAGGTGATGGAGGCAGCAGGGGAAGACCTGTGTGATCACCTGGAGAAGGGAGCTGGGGGTTGGGAGACGGAGAGATGTCATGGGTGCTCTACTGAAAGAGCTGGTGCTGAGACTGGAGCATTGGATATGGGGGAACAAACAGGGAAGAGAAGATCTGCAGGTAGCATACCTGGGTTTTGTCAGATGTGGCCTCTCAATGGTGTTTTCACAAAGAGGCTCTGTCTAAAGGTAGGATCTTGGTTAGTCATCTGGAAGAAATTCTCATCATTCAAAATTGATGAACTTCACTTTGGTAAAACAAGCGCCTTTTCTCTTTCTTGCTTCCATTTTCTCATTAATTTCCTCTAAAGATCAGGGTCCCTTTGGTGGGTTGTGGTTGTTTTTCTACATTAGAAGCAGTTTTGATCACCTGAAGATGGTGTTGAGTTGTGAGTCTTTCCTGTGCTAGTGAGCTCTGCCTTTCATCTGTAGAAGTCTTCACTGTAGATGTCCTCACTGTAGATGTCTTCACTGTACATGTCCTCACTGTAGATGTCCTCCCTGTAGATGTCCTCACTGTAGATGTCTCCTGCAGATGTCATCACTGTAGATGTCCTCACTGTACATATCCTCACTGTGGATGTCCTCACTGTAGATGCCTCCTGTAGATGTCCTCACTGTAGAAGTCTGTAGATGTCCTCACTGTAGATGTCCTCACTATATGACTCCTGTAGAAGTCCTCACTGTAGATGTCTCCTGCAGATGTCATCACTGTAGATGTCCTCACTGTACATGTCCTCACTGTACATGTCCTCACGGTAGATGTCTCCTATAGATGTCCTCACTGTAGAAGTCTTCTGTAGATGTCCTCACTGTAGATGACTCCTGTAGTTGTCGTCACTGTAGATTTCATCACTGTAGATGTCCTCGCTGTAGATGTCCTCACTGTACATGTCCTCACTGTAGATGTCCTCACTGTAGATGTCCTCACTGTAGATGTCTCCTGTAGTTGTCCTCACTGTAGATGTCTCCTGTAGATGTCATAACTGTAGATGTCCTCACTGTAGATGTCTCCTGTAGATGTCCTCACTGTAGATGTCTCTTGTAAATGTCTTCACTGTAGATGTCTCCTGTAGATGTCCTCACTGTAGATGTCTCCTGTAGATCTCCTCACTGTACATGTCTCCTGTAGATCTCCTCACTGGAGTTTGTTAGGCCATGTCTTAGTTAGGATTTTCTGCTGTGAACAGACACCATGACCATGGCATGTCTTATAAAGGACAACATGTACTTGGGGCTGGCTTACAGGTTTATAGGTTTAGTCCATTATCATGAAGATGAGAGCATGGTGTCATCTAAGTTGGCATGGTAGAGGCAGAGCTAAGAATTCTACATCTTCATCTGAAGGCTGCTAGTGGAAGACTCACATACAGGCATCTAGGACTAGGGTATCAAAACCCATACCCACAGTGCCATACCCATTCCAACACAGCCACACCCCCTGATATTGCCACTTTCTTGGCCCAAGCACTTACAAACTATGACATTTCACTCTCTGACCCCCATAGGCTTGTTCAAACTTATGAGTCAATGGGGGCCACACTTAATCAGCATTATGCAAAATATATTTAGTCCAACTTCCAGAGACCCCAGAGTCTATAGCAGACTCAACAATGATAAAAGTCCAAAATTCAAGGTCTGTTCTGAGATATATGCCACCATTTAACTATAATTCCCAAAGCAAGAAAGGAAACCAACTAGGTAAACTACAAATTCTCCACCTCCATGTCTGATGTCAAAGCTGTCTTCATATCTCCAATTCCTTATTCACCTTTGTTGACTGCAACAAACTTATTTCTCCTGGGTTAGTTTCACTCCCTGTTCGCAGCTTCCCTCAGCAGAATGCCTAAAGCTCAGGCATCTCAAACATCTTGGGTTCTCCAAAGCAACTTGATGTTATAGCTTCTTGTTTTAATGTCTTGTACCCACACATTATCTTCTGGGCTCATCCAAGGGGCTGGAATCACTTCTCCAGCTCTGCCCTCGGTAGCATTTAAGCTCAGGTTGATCTACTCTGTTGCTGCTGCTGTGTCTGCTGAGCATCCCATGGTACTGGTATCTCCAATACACTGGGGCCTTCTGCCGAAACTAGGCTTCACCAGTAGCCTCTTATAGGCTTTCTTCATGGTGCCAAGCTCCAACTCCTTTGCATGACCCATTCAGTCCTGGGCCATCAGCTGCAACTGTGGCTGCACCTTCACCAGTGGCCTTCCATGGTCTCTCACAGTCCCAAACCTTAGCTGCTCTACATGACCTCTTCATGCCTTCAAAACCAGTACTACCTGAGTGATTCTTATACATTACCAAGTACAGCTTCAGCATGTGGTACAACCTTGGCTATCTCTGGAACACAGCTGGTTTTTGCTCTCATAATATGCTTCCCACAACATTTCACCTCAGTGATGCTGGTCTCTTCTTAATAACCACCAATTTCTTAGCTCCAGCTAACCAGCATCAATTTTCTCAGCAGTCTCTTTTATGCTGGACTCCAAAGCCAGAGCCACATGGCTGAAGCTGGCATGTTCTGCTGCTTTTTGGCGCTGCAGCATGGTTGCCCCTTATTCTGTTACCAGCTTTCTGTTTTCCAACTACCTCTCTGCCTTAGCTTGGCTCTCCTGGATCTTGTGCTGTAGATTGACCCTGAACTCAGAGATCTGCCTGCCTGTCTCCTGAGATTAAAGGTGTGTGTAAGCCTGAATCTAAAATTTAGCTGTGTAGGCTCTTGCACCTAAGTCCTATTTCCTTAATCTGCTATCTCCTATATCACAGAATTTGGCTCCATTTCATGTCTTGGTGCCCCTTTAATACTTGAACCATGTATTTTATGTTTTTCCTTTCTAAACTTGCTACACTTACTCAAAATGCTTTTCATGTGATTGAACTATAGAACAAAGTCTATGATGGGCTATTTTGAGACTTCCTTGATAAATCTCTATCTTAGCCTTAGGTAGAATCTTCAGCTAAGGGCAAGAAGCCACATTCTGCACCCAAATACCACAAAACAACCTCTGCACTACAAACTGAAATTCTTCTCCTCTGAAACCTCTTGGGCCAGGTATGCACAGTTCAAATTACTCTCAGCAACAACAGCTTCCATACTGCTACTAGGATGGCCCATTTAGCTCCATTTAACGCATTCCTCTACGTTCCAAATCCAAAGTCCTCAAATCCATGTTCTTCTAAACAAAAGCATGATCAGGACTATCACAGCAATACCGCACTCCCAGTGCCAACTTCTGTTTTTGTTAGGATTTTACTGCTGTACACAGACCCCATGACAATGGCAGTCTTAAAAAGGTAAACATTTAATTGGTGCTGGCTCACAGGTTCAGAGCTTCAGTCCATTATCACCAAGGTGGGAGCTTGGTTGCATCTTGGCAGGCATGATACAGGAACAGCTAAGAGTTCTACATCTTCATCTGAAGGCTGCTAGTGAAGACTCATTTCCAGACAGTTAGGCCTGGGGTATTAAAGCCCACACCCACAGTTGCACACGTACTCCAACATGGCCACCCCTCCTAATATTGCCACTTCAATTCTATGGCCTGGACAGACATGTTAATAATGTTCCTTTAGGTGGGTGCTAGACCACAGGGTCCTAGAGGTCGAAGATGAGGTTGGGATACCAGGTGCCTGTGGGGGCCACCCTATGCACCTGCTGAAGGATGTCACCCACAGGGGCATTATAGATCATCCCAGTTAGGACGTAAGGCTGGTGAGGGGTGTTAGAGAAGGAGCAGCTATTGGTTAAAGGCAAGGCTATTAGAACAACAAACTTTGCAATTTGAGTTTCAGAGGACTGTTTTTGTCCTTGACCACCTACCATATGGTTATGAAGTCCTCTGGGTCTGAAGGAGGGTATTTGAGGCAAGCTTGGGTGTGGTGGGGCAGATGGCAATTCTGTTTGTCTTAAGTGAAGTGGGTGTAGTTAGCACAACTACATACGATTATTACTGGGAGGGGTGGGGGTGTTAAAGACTCTGTTTCTGTTGTCTATTTACAAGTACCCAGTCACCTGTAGGTAATTATGAGGAGTAGGAAGAGGAGCAGCCTCAGAGCTGTCTCTCAGGTGTGGCTAGTGTTCCTTCTAGGTATAAGCTAAGGCACTGAGGGAATCAAATAAATGTCTATCAGTCATTTAAGCTAATATGTCTGATTTTACTTGGGAATCATGGGAAGGAGTCTCCCATACATGATCTCAAAGGGGGTCAGTCCCAAGATATAGGGGCATGTTCCTGACCATTTTGAGGGTGAAGGGGAGGAGAGCCTCCCAGTCCCTGCAAGTCTCCATGATTAATTTGATAAGGTTCTCTTTCAGAGTTCTATTCATCCTATGCAACTGTTCTTTTTGGGGGCCTATAAGCACAATGCAATTTCCAGTCTTCCACAAATGGTCTTGGCCATTCCCTGTGTAACTTGAGAAGCAAATGATACAGTAAATATTAAAAGTATTCTATGCTCCCAAGCAGGTACACAGGCATACATTTTGCCACGTGCATACATATTGCCACCTACCCAAGTGTTCTGGATACAAGAATGTAAAACACACACACACACACACACACACACACACACACACATGAACATACACACACTAGATTATTTTTAATATGTCTAGATAACTCAATGGCTGGGTCACTCCTAAACTTCCACATTGCTAACACACTTCCCTCACACTATAACTATATTGAGGAATAATACACTATATTCCTCAGTTAGTCCTTACTAAATCTGTATTTTGCCTTTGCTGCCCTGATTCCATCTCAACAGCCCCTCCCATGGGGCTGAGTTCCCTTTGCACCTACATTTTGGCCATCTCACCCTCCTGCTCCTTCAAGGCATGGTCTGTCCTATTCCCCTCTCATGTCTAAAGAGGTCCTCCATTTTCCTCATACCCAGGCGACTGGTCTGGTGAGTGTGTCTGAGCAGGTTCTGAGCAAGGTGACAGGATTAATTTACAGTCCCGGTTGGTCATCCACCAGTCTCTGATTTGTAGTCATTGGTATCTGAGTTTCATGTGCTTTTTGTATTCTTGAGCATGCTCAGGCTTCTCTTGTAGCGAGGGAGGCCCAGGATCTGGCACCAGAGGGTCAGGTCTGGTGTGGGACTAAACATGGCCTTTCTGCCTCATCTGCCCTCTGATTGCCCTTGGCTTCGGCTGTTACTGCCCTCTGGTGGCCAGGCCAGAGAATAATTTCTAACTTTGGGGGCAGCCAGTGGGCTTGTAATAAGCCTAGTTTCTTGCTTGTTTTTAATAGTCATTCCCTCAGGCATAAGCAGCTGCTGTCCTGATACATGGCCCCGTGGATATGTGCCGGGGCAAAGGCATATCTGCTATTAGTATAAATATTGGCATTCTGGTCCCTGCTCAGGTTGAGGGCCTTGGTCAGGGCAATTAGCTCTGCTGTTTGGGCTGAAGTTCCAGTTTGTTGGACGGAAGCCCAAGCAGGTCCAGAATCAGGCAAACTGCTTCCCCAACATAGCTCTGTCTTGTACAAAGCTGCTACCATCTGTGTCCCAAGGACCTCAGTGTCTAGGACTGGATGATTGGAAAAGTCCTTTCTGAGTCCGTGTACTTGGCCCAGGATCCCTAAGCAGTTGTGGAGAGGCCTTTTTAGATCTGTGTCCAGGAGTAAGGAGCTTGGCCTTGTTGGAGCAGGTGTGGCCTGGTTGGAGGAAGTGTGTCACTATGAAGGTGGGCTTTGAGATCCTTCTCCTAGCTGCCTTAAGACAGTCTGCACCTGGCATCCTTTGGATAAAGATGTAGAGCTGTCAGCAACTCCTGCACCATGTCTGCCTGGACACTCCCATGCTTTCACCTTGATGGCAATGGACTGAACCTCTGAACCTGTAAGCCAGCCCCAATTAAATGCTCTCCTTCACAGAGTTGCCTTGGTCATGGTGTCTATAGACAGAAGCAAAACCCTGATACAGTTAGTGTCCTAAGGAAGACCCAGTAATAATTTGATTTGGGCTTGCTTACCATTTTAGAGGTTTAGCCTTTCCCCACATCAGGCTGGGGAGCATGGCAGCACACAGGCAGATATGTAGCTGAGAGTTCTACATTCCTACATAAAGACCAGGAGAAGATAGAAACTCTGGGTTGCAAACTGGTTTTTCAAATTTCAGGCTAGCTCCAGCAATCTACTTGCTCCTAATTGCCTACAATTACTCCAACAAAGCCACACTCCCAATTTCATTATACATCCCTGTTGACATGTATACTTCTATGAGCCTTTTTACACAAACCCCTTACTACGAGTTTTGGAGGTTCTAGATTTTGTATTTTATGCAGTATGGACAAGTTTCTGACCAGATTCCTGCCAGTTGTTCCTGTAAGAGATAGGCAAACTCCACAGAATTCTGGCACTTTGCTGATGACTAAAAGACCTGTGTCCAAAGCATGAGGAGAATGCTGAGTTTACACTGCCTGCTTCACAACTGTGAGACCTTCAGCTAATCCTTGGACCTCCTGTAAAAGGCTGGGCATGGTGCTGTGTTCTTTCTTGTCAGCACTAGCAAGGCAGAGGCAACTGGGTACAACTTTATTTCCAGGGAACTTTTGACACCTACAGGCCACCAAGGCACTGCATGCACATGGTACACAGCCACCCAGACAAATACTGATACACAGAAAATAAAAATAAATAAGATCTGAGTCACTGGTAAGCCTGTTGAGTCTACTTGATGAGTCCCAAGCATCTTAGAGACCTTGTCTAATCTGCATTACTGGGGCATTTTTTAAGATGTTATAAAAATGATTTCCTTACTAAAATCTGGAGATTAGTGTATAATACTTCCTTCTAAGACATTTGCAATCCTCCTCTTCTTCCTCCTCCTCCTCCTCATCATCATCCTCATCATCATTTTTATTGGTGCAAATATTTGAAGTCAGGAATACTTTCTTCAAGTCACCTTCGTTACTCGATGTTCCTCATCAATTTTCTTTACTTAAACTTCTAAGTGGCTTTTCTTACAGAACATTAATGCATATTTCATCCTGATCCACCTAAGTGGCAATTTGTGACTTTAGTTCACAGCCACAAAATTAGTCTTGGGTTTCAGAGGGCTCCCGGTCTTCCCCACCACATCTGCTGGTGGGGCCTACTCAGTGAGAAGGAATCCCAGCCACTCATGGAGAAACTCAAGCCTTAGAGTGTTAGCATAAGGCAAGTAAGGTAGGGGTGAGGTAGGGAGAAAACATGTGGCAGAGGCAGAGAAGGGAAGAAAGAGGAAGCTGGCTGAAGGGAACAGGAATGGGGTCCCAAACCTGCATCAGTGTACTTCACACCTGAAGTTTGGGGGAGGGAGAGAGGAAAAACAATTTTTAAACATTTCTTTTGCATTTTAAGTTTAATTATATACTATACTTTTAAAGGTTTCCTTTCATAAAATATTATTTACTTTTAGATTGCAGTGCTCACACAAACAAAGGACACTAAATGTGTATATGCTCCATTAGGGCTTGTCTGCTTCCTTGTGAATTCTGTATAATAGGATAGCTCTAGAGTACTGTGTACTCTTTAGCTATTAGTGAAAATATGCTAGGTAAAAGGACCTAAAGAATGGGAGAGAGATTGGGACTTCAAGCAGATCACAGACAGACAGAGGTCTCTCCTTGAGAATGGATTAGGTGTGTGGTTTAGCATGGGAGAACCTGAGATCTGATGCCAACAGTGTTGTGTGAAGGGGCCCAGTGGGAACAGGGATGAGCGTCGAGCTCACAGCTGGCAGCTCTCTTTCCATGCCAGGCTGCAGCATTACTCCAGGGTCTTTTCTGCATACCAGGTCCATGTTGAATGCTCTATGTGTCCTATTTCCCCTGTGTGTTCAGCTAGATTTTCATACCCGGGAACATAGATGCTGTCTGACATATTTTATACTACAGTACTTGATATTAGTCACTAAATGTACTTGTAAGCTAAATCTCCCTTGTGACATGTGTGCATCTGAAGAGTCATAAAAATCATCAAAGACAATGCACAGAACCCAAATCCACAGACTTTGATCAATGCACTGGAACAGCCTGCAGAAGCAAGATGCCAGGGACCTCCAGGAGGCTAAGTTCAAAGGAACACACACCTCAAGTTTGAAAACACGACTTTTGCCATGTCACAGAGACTCCACAGGAGTAGGAGTGGCAAACAGGCCATGGTTTGTCAGCACAGCCAAGGAGAAATTATTGGTGCCTCCTGGCTATTCAACATCAGTGAAAAGGACTTCTTCATCTTGGACGCAATGAATATGATCTGGAGACTGACTAATGTTGTGACAGGGGCTATCATGATTGAATGAAAGATGTGAAATTAATGAAACATCTGAATTTCTCCATAGCAGAAGGCATTGAGAAACTCAATGAAATCTTAGAGCGGCACAAGTAAAAGCCAAGTAGATATTACCTAGATTATCAGAAGGCAGTTAGTTATTCTAATTCGATAGACTGAGTGAAGTCTGGTAGTGTTCCTGTCTGGAAAGACAGTGATGATCACAGGGACTCCTCCTTCCCTCTCATTCCCTATAACCCAGTGGTCCAGGCTCTACATGGCCTGCTAATGAGCCCCAAGCCTGTGTGCATCACTGTACAATTCCAGCCTCCTCATCCTCAGGTAGAGCTGTCCTCCCACCAGCTCCACCATCACTCCTAAAGGATTTATTATCTTACTCTGACACCATTAAAAATCACTAATTTCCCAACATCCAGAAAGTGATATCCACAGTACATTTATCAAATTTTGTGATAGTTTGATAGACATCAACTTTTTATTGTAATGAAATAAGCTGTGTCAAGACATCATAAATACAACTCCCACTTCTCTCTCTACTCAGGACTTTGTAAAATAGTTCTTATATGTGAGTGCCTCATGGCTGCTGGTGGGGAGAAGGTGCTGATGGAGGTGTGTTTTCAAACTTTATCGAGAACTTTCCTATCGTACTTTAAGGGTCAACAACAAGGTCCCTGAATATTACTCAGCTTACATCACCCACCCAGTTTCCACCTAACAGGCAATTTTCTCATAAGGCAGTATTTATCCTGGTGGGACTCATTTTCACATTCTTTATTATCTGCGTTTTCCTATATGTCAAGAGGAAATGTTGTACCCAAAGACATAAGGAGAAGGCTGAGGTTTCATTTGGTCCTTGGTAGGGTTGTTCTTTGGAGGACTGGCAATAGGTGTCCCAGTGGGTACTAGGGATGGGAATTCTGCTTCCCATGTCAGCATGGCAAGTGCCAGTTACCCACTGAGCATCTTTCTAGCAATTAAAACTGACCTGTTGAGAGTCTGGCTTCAAGTTCAATCAGCTATCTTCTGCTCAGACCATGAGAATGGACTGGAGGAAACTTGTGAGCACCTCACTTGCACGCCCTCCCATCATGTCACATGCAGGGACACTGAGCTTCTCTCCATCCTCAGAATAATTGCAAAGGTATTTTGCCACAGCCAGTTAGGACTGCCCATTTACTTTCTCTGTCTCATTACCCTCCATGCTCCATGCAATAATGGCTGTCAACCCTAGATATGGGTCTGTCTCAGAGGAGGTTTGGGGACCTGGAGCTCTAAATCATCTTTGTTAGTCAGGGGTCATGACATGTCAGGGCACAAGCTAAGAAGTGACTTTCAGACTTCTCTGGTGGGATCAAGAGCTAATCATTTTCAGAACCCCAGTCAGGCTCTCACTTCAAACCCTTCCCAGACAGAAATCTTCAGCTACTCAGGGCCTGTTGCATCAACTGCCACTAGGCACAGAGGAACGATGGGCCAAAGGAGACAAGAGGAGAGGTTCCCAATCAGACCACCAAAATGTTGTCCCAGGAGGAAGAGCCCAAGGCATGCAGGTCAAAGTATTTACTGGACCAAACATCCACATTTCCTTGTCCAAGATGCAGGAAACACCTCACAGCATAGGGAAGAATGGATTGGGAAGTAAGGGAATGGTGATCTTTAGCAGTCATCAGGAGAGAGCAGCATCGCTGAGGTGAGATCATCTGGAAAGTGTTCCCTGAGTGTCAGTACAAAGAACCTGAGCTCTATACACGGTCAGGTTGGACCTCGTGTTGGTATCTGAACTAGTTAGTGTAACAGCCAGTCTGAAGGTGGTGGTTTTGAAGATGTGAAGGGGTGATGGAGAGCACCTGAGGCTTGGCACTGTGTGACAGGGTTGGAGTCCATGAAGAGAGCCCTGGACAGTGAGAGTGCCTCTAGAGCCGAAGACTCTAGCACTTTAGACATGCCAGTGCCATGGGGTGACCACCAAGTAGAGCATCAGGGGCAGTGGAGTGGAGCCAGTCAGAGCCTAGAGGACAAGCTGTCTACACTCTGTGGGCAAGCTGGAGAAGTAACTCCGGTGCTGATGGTGAGCCAGGTATTGGTCAGCTTTGGACCCTGCACCCAGGTTCATATTCAAGGCACCCTCTTGGGGACTCCTCAACTGGGTCTGATCTCAATCAAGGCTTTCTTGTGAAGCCAGACTCCTATAACCTGATTTCGAGCTAAGAGTTAGAAAAGGGAAGGACTGGAAAGTCGCATTTGAGCACCTGAGTCACAAATGGGGAAGGTACCTCCCAAGAATAACAGATTTGTAACACAACTACACACACTCACACACACCCCTGAAATAGAACTTAATGACAGACCAATGTAGCAACTGTGCAAATATTCATCTTGCGTCTTTTTTTGGGGGGGGGGGTTGCTAAGAGGAGTCCCGTGAGAAGGTACTTATAGGAGCTGGGGTGACTTCCCACAAGCTGTTTTACTGCATAGCCCACCTGAGGACATGCAATGATCTTGATAAGAAAATTAGAACAAATTTTAATATGTGCGAAAATGACCAGCAGGTTTTTAAAACAGAGTTAAACACAGTCCCATAAAACCTAGGTAGAATAACTGATCAGATGTCTTAGACAGTTTCTGCTAACCCAGGCCTCCAGCAAATAGACAAGAACAAAATGTCTTCAATAGTGGAATTTATTAGCTTGAAAATTCTTTGGAGCCTCATACTATGGGTCACATGCTAGAAATACCTGATGTGTTCTGAGAACTCTTCCTCCAGTGGATGTCAGCAAACAGAAGGGTAAAAATGCCAGGAACCTTCTAATTCAACATAACAGCCCTGAAACCACAGAGACATTGGTGGAAGCTCAGAGAACACTTTCTAAATCTGACAGTCGTGTTCCTAATGTTGCGGCACTAATGTGGAAAGGTAAAGTTAAGGCAATCATAGAGAATACAGCCAAGAATTAGTCTCAGTACTCATCTGAAGCTGATGGGTTGACTCTGGAGGACTCAGGAGAAGTGTACACTAACTTGTAGGGAAAGATGGGAAACTCATTTCCTCACCGAGTACAACTGAAATGCCTGAGGGAGAAGCAACTGTAAAATATTAGAGCACCAGATGAAGGTAACCACAGGAAAACACCCCCTTGCATGAACACTAAAAGACAATGAAGCAAGCAGAGTTCCCCCGTGGGAGACAGACACAGCAGTGGTCTCCATGCAGAAACTGAGTACTAAGTTCCAGGAGCATGAGCCATGACTGAAGGGCGTTCACTGAAATGTGGAGCTTCTGAGGGGACAAGGCCCATTCTTTTCCCATGTTCCTGCTCGTTACCAAGAGAACATCTCAACCAAAGGCCCAGAACTGTTGCTAGACAGCACAACCGATACACACATGTAAATCTCTGTGAAAGTTTTCAAGTGACAGATCCAGGGAAGGAACAGATCATATACAGGGATGACAAGCCTTCTTCTAATGACCCAACAGGAAAAAGGAAATCATCTCTCAATTTCCCTATACTCCTGTCTGTCTGTCTGTCTGTCTGTCTGTCTGTCTGTCTGTCTGTCCGTCCGTCCCTCTGTCTGTCCATCCGCCAGTCCATCTGTCCATCTGTCCGTCCGTCTGTCTGTCTGTCTGTCTGAGGTAGTTGGTATTTTTTCACAGAACAATCACACAGTCCTGTTGGTACAGTACCCTCTCTGGAAAGAACATTAAGTTCTAGAATGCTTTTTACTGGTGTATGAAAAAATTTTTATTTTATTTTATTTTATTTTATTTTGTTTTGTTTTGTTTTGTTTCTTTTTGTTTCTAGACATCGTTTTTCTATGCACCTCTGGCTTTCATGGAGCTCGTTCTGTAGACCAGGCTGTCCTTAAACTCAGAGATTTGCCAGCCTCTGCTTTCCTAGTGCTAGGAATTAAGGCTGGTCTCACCACTGCCTGGCAAAAATACTCTTTACACTTTTATCTATTTCATATATCAAATCATGGTCTAAAAACTTGACTCAGTCATGTGAATAGTTACATTGATGTAATTTTCTTTTTTAAAAAAATGTAAATGTACTTCTATTATGTTAAATGCCATGTGTACATCGTCAGATATCTGCAGAACTGGAGTTGTGAGCTGCCAGTCATGCGTCCTTTGGATAGAACTTGGGTCCCCTGTAAGCCAGTTAAATACTTGTCACTGCTGAGTCAGCCCTCAAGCACAGAAGCTCAGAATTTTTTTTTGTCAAAACAAGGTCTTGCATTCTCTGTGGGATCTGATATGAACCTGAATGTCTGATCTTCCTGCTCCTTTCACCAAGTGCTCAGAGTACATGTGTGCCACATACCTGTTTCTGTGGGGTGTTTCCTTGTGGGGAACCCAGAGCTTCATGTGTGTTGGTCTGGTATTGTCTCCATCAATATAGCAGGTTCTGGATAGATTTCTCTGGGATAAGGAAAAAAACCCTACAAAATTATCCAATATCTGGGAACACAACCCTTTCCTGTTTCAGGGGAAAACAGGGGTTATGGTTTTGTTAATTTTTAAATTTAATTGTATTTATTTTATTATTTTTAATTAGTTAAGTTTTCTGGATAGGGTTTGTGTGGCATTGGCAGTTCTGGAATTGCTCTGTAGACTAGACTGGCCTCAAACTCAGAGACCCTGGGGGTGGCTGTTTTATTAGCAGATGGACTCATTGACTGAGGCTGAGGCACCTGCTCAGTTAGAATTCTTGCTTACTGTGCAGAAAACACTTGACTCAATCTGATCCCGAGCACAGTGCAAACCACAATTCACCATGCACGCCTGTGATCCCAGACTTCCAAAAAATTCAAGAGGTATTTTAAGCTCTGGCAAGCCTGGGATACATGTGACCCTATCTCAAAAAATAAAGACACTGACTAAAGAAAGCTAGACGGCTTACATAGCCCATGATGGTGCCTGTTGGATAAATGGACAAATTTGAATAAACTTTTTAATTCCCAAACTGGTCCAAACTGATCAGGGTTTCATTCATTTATTACCATTCAGATTAAATAAAGCCTTTTTGGGGGGGATGGAGGGCTTTATGTCATATTTTCTTTGAAGTACTGTTTTTTCTTCTATCAAAAAGGTAAAGAAAGAGGAAAGGGAGGAGGGAGAAGGAGTCTGGGATGTAGCAACTTAGAAGCAGAGCTGTTCCTAGCATGCCCGAAGCACTACGTTCACTCCTAGCATGAAAAAAAAATGGTGACAGAAACCTGTCCATATCTATGCTCATCAGGCCCAGCCTAGCAGGAAGAATGGGGGTCTTCCTGGTCAACTGATTCTTTTTCTCCTTTCTCCCTGACAGCAGGAAGATTCACTCACACAGGCCCCAGCCCTCTGCACCTCTGTGAAAGATACAGCATGATGATGTCTGCTGCTCTTGTGGAAGCATTTCATCTCACCACCCTGTTGGATGTCCCCTAGCAAGTGGCAAGTCTCCATGTCAGGAGAGAACTCTAGCTCTTAGGTCCAGGAGCTCCAGAGGCAAGCACAGCACTCTAGTTTGCAGCTGTCTTCAACTGGGTCTCTAATCTGAGCCTACCCCACTACCCCTGTGGGGGAGGGGGATGTCCATAAATGTGCTCTGTAAAATGAGGGTGCATGGGGGAGACCTTTGATTCCTGTCCATCTGTAGTTCTAAGACCTGACTGGTTTAAAAGTCAGGCTTGTAAGTTTAATTTTACAAATATCAGGGGTAGGAGCTATGCTGTCTGGCTTATGACTTTCATGAAGGCACTAGGAAGGCAAAGGCAGGAGAATCTCTGTGAGTTCTAGGCCAGCCAGCCATGAGACTTATTCAAAAAGATGAAATTGGACTGTGGGCATGGGGCTGGAAAGGACAGTGGTCTGACTTCCCAGGCAAGTGTCCTGTGTCAGAAGCAAACCTGCCCTGTAGAGATGTGATGCTTGCCTGCCTGATCTGGTTTGGTTTCTGTCCTCCTGGCCACAGAGTCTCTGTAAGTTTAGTGTTTTCTTTAATCAGGGTCCCAGGATCCTATATTAATAAAGATTTTTTTAAAACAAAAAAGAAACTAATAAGTCTAGTCCATCTGAATCTCCTCCCACCTTAAATAATCCCTTTCAGCCCTCCAGCAATGCTGCCAGGTAGATTTCCTGTTGCCTCTCCTGAATGATGAAACCCCTGAGGGCTATTGCATTGGACTTTTCTAAACACCTCAGTCCTGGGTTCCAGTGAGTTGAATTCTCCTGCGCCCCCGCCCCCCTGCTTTTTTCCCACTAACACAAAGCTTGAGAGGAGCTCTAAGACCCTGTGGATGCCTAGGGCTCTGCCACAGAGGGTTTGGGAGGCACCAGCCCTGCAGTGTTCTGTCCCCTAGGGCCTGCAGCTGAGTCACTGTGTCCATTTGATGTGACCCCTTTTCCCTGACCAGAGGCCAGGAGGAATGAATAGGAGTCTGTGAACTCTAGCTCCTACCCAAACATTCTGGAAGAGGACAACCTCATATTGGAAGCACTGATGTCCTTTTGAACCCACACTCTACTCCCCTGGGGCTGTAGAGTAACAGGCACACTGATGAGGAGACCCGGAGAAGATGGTTCTGAGTTGTCTTGTCTTTGGACCAGTTACCAAAAGTGCATGCATGGTTCCAGCAATGATTGGAGGACTGATGCTCATGAGACAATGGAGTAAGGTCTGCTGCCTCGCCAGGGTCTGACCTGCATCCAGGTGTGTGCATGGTATATTTTTGGGCACTTGGGCTCCCAGAAACTGGGAATAACTTTCTCCCTTGCTCAACACTGCACCAGGTCCCCCAAACTCTTTCCCAGTCTTGTCATGGGCAGTCACCTCCCCCAGGGTTGTGACCCTATAATAAATAAGTCTTTCCTTGATCGTCCCCTGTAGCAAGCGCCCTCAGGGACCTTGGCAGCAGCTGAAAGCTGCCAAAAATTGGGTGTGGCCAAGGCTAGCAGAGAGGGAATGGGCCAGAGCTTTCTGGGGTTCCTTGGGGCCAGGGCCAGGGTGAGAGAGGGTTCAAAGGGACAGGTCCGGGCAGAGATTGGGGGTTGGCACCAGTTCACTCACCCTTCGAGATGCAGAGCACTCTTGTCTGCAATCTTGTCTGACCAAGCTAGCTGGAGAGTGTCTCTCCAGGTGTGTACAGCAGGAAGCAACCTTGGCTGTTGGGCCCCCAGAGCCTTTGATCCTGTACAATGCCCACACTGATGCCAAATCCTTGTCCCTCTTATCCTTCAACAGCTTCTGTGCTCCTTCATCCAAATCTCAGCAGTCAGCGTCCTGGCACCTCACCCCGCCATGCCTAGCCTTTGGGATCCTTTCTAGTCCTCCTCTTCCTCTTGGTTCTGATCCTGACTCCAGTCCCTGATATGCCTGGGGCTTTGGGAGCATGGAGAGCTGGGACTGCGAGTCCCTGGACAGCACCAACAGTGGCTTGGGGCCAGAGGAAGGTGAGCACTGAGCCAGTTACCAATTGTACTCGGGGTGGGGTGGGGTGGGCTGGGGTAACGATGCGAGCTGAACCTGGTCAAAGCCACCTTTACTTCCCACCCCAGCCCGGAAAAAAACCAGATTACCCCAGTGTAGAAGGCAAGAGTATGGGGCAGAAACTGCGGCACAGAGTGGGAAGAAAAACTGCTTGCTGAGCAAATCTGCACCTCCCCCGCCTGTCCAGCTCCTGTGGAAGGCGCTCTAACACCCTGTGTTCCCTGTGTTCTCTCTTCCAGACTCCTCATCCCTGGATGGGGTGTCCCTGCCCCTTGATGTAATTTTTTTTGCCTTGGTCCAAATGAGAGAGGGGTAGCAGTAGGGAAGAAAGAGAAGACTATGTGTTAAACCCTTGTCAGCCAGTAACAATATGCAGATATTAATATGTGGAAAAAATAAGTCCTTCCTAGTGAGCCAAGGTGATATTTACTGTGGTCAATCTCTGTAATTGTCCAATTTTTGTTGTTATAGCCCAATATTCAAGTCTGGATAATATGTGAACCATTGGGGTCTATTTATCTGACTGTTTCAGAAATTTAGGGTCATGGTGTCATCCTAGCTTGGTTCCTATGAGCCTCTGATGTCATCATAATGGCAGAAGCACATACCAGAGCAGTCACTTATCAGGAAGCCAAAGAAGTGGTGGTGATTGGCAATGTTCTTTTATAACAGCTGTTGGATAGAGAGAGCTTGGGCCTATGAAATCTAGTCCCTTCTGTAGGTAATGACCCCACGATCCCTCATCATTGCTGTAGTCCCAAAGCTCTCACCACATCAAAGCCACCACCATGGAGAACAGTCTCTCAGCCTGTGAGCCCCTGGGAGACACCCAGACATGGCAGTGCCTCTGACAGAGGCCTAAGAACACCCGTCACCAGCCTAGGTGAATATACATGACTGGGCAATAAGCAGGTGATATTTCAGAGCATCATTGAGCAGCACAGGTCTCATATTATAGGCAAAACAGACGCAACTGGCCTTGGATTTGAGCTGTGTTTCCGTACCCAGTGAACATCTGTGTAGCTTTCTAGAATCTATAAAAAGAAACCCAAGCCCCAGCCTAGCTGTTTTGATATTGAGTGAAGTTCTACATAACTTAGTTCAAAATCATGGCTCCTGTCTGACACATGAGAATTTTTTCCGGGTATATAGCTTTCTGAATAGACACAGTCACTCCCTGAAGGAGGTTTCTGTCCAGCAATAGCAATGGTGAAATCGCTCAGTGGCTGGGAAAGAGAAAGGAAGCAATTGCAGCTGAAGTTGGGGTACCCAGGGCTTACCTAGGGGGTTCCCACAAGACGGGCCTTAGACAAAGCTTGAGAGAGCTACTGACCACAGAGCCGAGGTCATTGAGTATCACCTGGTCACCGCCATCACACGGTCCTCCTATTCATTGTCTCAAAATGACAGCATCTGCCCTAAGGTCAGGAAGCTCCAGCAGTATGTTTAAGAATCCCTGTTCATTTCTCAGATGAAAACAGATGCTAACCGTTAAAACACAATGTCTTGTGTTTAACACATAATGTTAAAAAGGATAAGAACACAGGGAGCAATGCTGGAGATATTCCCAACTCAGGAGTTATGAGTGCTGGCTGATTTTGCAGATCACCTGTCTGGGTGCTAAGTGCAACACCAATAGGGCAGCTCACAAGGTCCTGTAACTTTAGTTCTGGGGAACCCCATGCCCTGTACTGGGCTCTGAGGGTACACGTGTGGTGCACACTCATACATAGGCAAACCTTCATAAAATAGCAATAACTCTAAACACACTAGCATTTAGGAAACTGAGACTGGAGAATCACGTTGATTTTAAGACAAACCTGAGTTAGAGACTGAGATCCTGTCTCAAAAAAAAAAAAAAAAAAAAAAAAAAAAAAAAGAATAAAAAGAAGAAAGAAAGAAAGAAGAAAACCTAAAACAAAATGAAAGATGAGGTGAACGAAAGGAAAGACAATCACACACAATATTTGCCATCTGCTTAAAGCCCTACAAAGCTTCACATGGGACAGGAATGTCCTTTCCTCCTTTCTGTTCTCTCCCCCTTTCTCCTTCCTTCTCTCATTTTTTCTCTCATTCCTCTTGTTCTGCCTTTCTCCATTCCTCTCTCCTTCCTTCCTTCCCCTTCTTCCATCTCCCCTCCTGACCCTCCCCATCCCCATCCCTTTTCTACAATTCCCTCTACTCCCCTTTCCTTCCCCCTCCCCTGCCCTCTCCTCATCCTCCTCTCCTCCCCATCCTCCTTCCTCTATCCCCCTTTCCTCCCCTTCTCCTTTCTCCCCCTCTCTTTTCTCCCCCTCCCCTCTCTCCCATCCTTCTCCCCTCTACTCCCTTCTCTCCCAACCCTCTCCCCTTGGCCCCTCCCCTCCCCTCTGCCTTCCCTCCCTGTCCCCCTCCCTCCTGTCACAGCAGTGCACTCAGAGCTCTTCAGAAGCCATGTCCCTGGCTCAGAAGCTGGTTTTAAGATGACCTCAACCTCCCTGCTGTCTTCTGTGTTCTTGCTTCTACTCAACTCCAGTGTCCTTCCAGTACATATGTAATTTTCTTTGCCTTCTCAGGGTCTCTCTTTTTCTGCAAGTCCCTTGTAATGTTTCCTGGACTGACAGGGAATAGAGGCACACAGAATGTAGAACAGGCCAGGAATGATCTTCTCATGTTTGCCAACCTTTCTGTTCTGTGCCCATCTACCTGTAGGGCAGATGGGTGGCAGAGAACAGGAAATGGTGGCTATTTCAGAGTGTTCAGGTGACATAGGTGATGCTACTCAGCCACTAAATGTGGACACCATAGAGAAGCTGAGGTCAGAGAGAGATCATTCTCTGTGTGTCTAGGCTACTTGTTTTCAAAGGCAGTCTGCTATCACCCTGCATCCTTCACAATCGTCATCTGCATCCTGGCTTTGTTGAACTTTTCTTGCCCTGAAGTTCATCCAGAGCACAGAGGCTTTACTTAGGAGGAACAACACATGGGAATCCTGCATGGTAGTTAGCTGAGTGGAACCTGGAAAGAGGTTTGGTTGGCAGATTATGGAACCTGCTTCCTTCCAGCTAGGAGACCTGAAGCCAGGTGTGAGCTCTGAGCCTCTGGTTGACAGCCTTGCTGGCACTAGAGCAGAGGCGTGGTCTGGCGCGTTCTCGGAGAGTTACCCGGGCAAAGACCATTGGATGAGCAGTCGATTTTAATATTTCCCGTTTCAGGCTAGTCTTTCTCATGGAACTTCACCCATGCCTTTATTCTCTTGTTCACCTTTCTAATAATGTCTGTAATTAATCCCGGTTCCTCTTCAGTCTGGCTATTTCTGAAATTCTTTTCTGCCCAGAGTCCCATATCCCCGTCTGGTTTGTTTCAAGGACTAAGAAGATTACAGCAGTCTTCAAGCAGCTGCGCAGGGAGTCTGCCTGGAGCTGAGGGTCTGTCCATTCACAGCTGAAACTCAGGACTTTTTGTTTCCCACTGCAACACAGAACACAGGACACTTTACAGGGAGTATATAAGACTGAGTTCAAAAGCTCTGGGTCTAGGGTGTGAAGCAACAGGGCAGTGCTTGTCTAATAGGCACCAGGCTCAGGATTGGATCTGCAACACCAGAACTCTTTTAAGTTGCTCTGTAGCTCTTATCTGTAAAATCCATATTATCTATTATAATGCATATAATTCTCTCCTTTGCCCTTGGGTGTGTTGAGGGCAGAATTATGGGTACTAGCTGTTCTGCATAATATTAATATTGTCCAAATGATTATGGTGACACCAAGTAGGGACACCAGAACAAGGACACCTAAGAACACACTGGATTCTCCATGATTCTCCATGAACTTAGGACACTCCCCACAGATCTGGGTGGGTGCACACTGATGTAGACAGGCAGAGAGAGAGAGAGAGAGAGAGAGAGAGAGAGAGAGAGAGAGAGAGAGAGAGAATGTACTAGCCACTGAGAAAGCATTTGCTGTGTTCATTAGCTCTACAGCTTTGTCTCTGCTACCTGAATATTTTCTTTTGCCTTTGGCTGGGATTTTAGTAAAAAAAAAAAAAAAACCCAAAACAAAAAAGAACAACAACAACAACAACAACAACAACATCAAAACCCTTGAATTTCTCTTTCTGTTGTTCTAGGTTTTTTTTTCTGTGTTAGCATGGATATCACACTGAAAAATGCTAAAATCCCACCACTCCTATATAAATGGCATGTATTACTGTGGTTCTTGCAGCCCTGACCAATTTCTCCAGGTACTGGTGTCAGAGAAGGACATCTCTGTGCACATGAGCCTTGGTGGCACTGCTGTTTAGAGTCATGTGACTTGGCCTCTCTCACATCTTGGAAGAAGCCAAGTTCAAATTGAATTTTGTGATTGTGCACAGGTCTCTTTATTTCTTGGTGAGACTCTGAACTCCCTTAACTCAGTCTTCATTTGTGGGAGTTAGTGAGTTTCTTCCTTATGTTTGAAGAAAAGTTTTATTAGGGAACCATAGTTCATAAAGAGTGCTTGTTTTGTTGTTTTATATATAATACTGGGTATACTCACCCATTCTGTGTATCTCTCTGTGTGTGAATGTGTGAGAGTGAGTTTGTGTGAGTGTTTTTAATAGTGTGTGAATGTGTGTAAGCATGTGTGTATGTATGTGTGAGAATATGAGTATGTAATAGTGTGAGAGTGTGTGTTTGTGTAATGTATGAATGTGTGTGAGAAAGTGTGTATATGTGTGTGGATGTTGTAATAGTGTGTGAATGTGTTTGTGTGTGCGTGTGTATAAGAGAGAGACAGAGAGATAGAGACAGACAGAGACAAGGGAGAATGAAACAAGCTATTATGTGTATGTTCATTGATATGCTCACCATATGTGTAGACGTTGGAGGACGTTTGTGTCAGACCTTAGCTACTTCCTTGTGTGAAACTAGGTTTGTGGCTCAATACTGTATATGCCAGGCTACCTGGCCCACAACTCCCAGGCATTTTGCTGTCTGTCTTGCTTTTCCTACTTCCTAGGTGTATGTGCTCTACGACTGCAGGTGTTTAAGTGCTTATCGTTCACAAGCATTCACATTCAGGCCCTCCCACGTTGCAGGGCACGTGTTCTAACCACTTGTCTATTTCCAAGACTCCTCCCAGGTTTTGGATGAGAATCAGACACCTTGGACATTATGAGAAATGCATCTGTCATTCTAATGTTTGTAAATAAGCTGCCTTATTACATTTCATGAGCAGTGTTGGGGTTCAGGAAACAGCCCACAAGCCACTCATCCACCACGGTCATGCAGGGATAGTTTATTGGACACATACCCTGGTACTGGTCACTCAAGGATGCAGGTCAGACTCGGGAGTTGAGACTGCAACCCTGACTGCTTCCCAGAAAATGCTTATAAAAGCAACCATAAAAGCTCATACACACATGCAGGGAATCTTGCCAGGCAGCTGGGTGGTTGGTTCAGGTTCAAGCTTATTCTTGCTAACTATAGGAAGCAATTCTAACTGACCTTAGTTATGGTTGTCCCTAAAGAAGGGCAAGGGTCAGAACACCAGAACATAGAACTTATTGGGATGTGCAGTTAATGGTTAGCCAGGCGCAAGAAAGGTCCTCTGTAATAATGTAAGATGGCTGGGTGCAGGTCTAAAATGAAATGGCTATGGTAATGTCAGAATGGCTGGTGCCACCTAGGTCATTTTTAATTTTTTATTTATATATTTTTATTTCTTAATGTCTACTATTTATTTGAAAAAAAAATGAACCTTTGCATTCTGTTACAGATTGTCTATTTTCTTTTTTTAATAATTTTTATTTTCAATATTCTTTGTTTACATTCAATATAATTTTCCCTTTCCCAGGGATAAGTACCCTAAGCCCTCTTCCCTCCACACATTCCCCTATCAACCCCCTCCTACTTCTCTGTCCTGGTATTCCCCTACAATGCTGGAACAAGCATTTTCAGGACCAGGGACCTCTCTTTCCTCCTTCTTGAGAGTCATTTGATATGTGAATTGTATCTTAGGTATTCAGAGATTCTGAGCTAATATCCACTTATCAGTGACAATATTCCATGTGTGTTCTTTTGTGAATAGGTTTTAATTGCTGAGTAGTATTCTATTGTGTAAATATACCACATTTTCTGTATCCATTCCTCCATTGAGGGACTTCTGGGTTCTTTCCAGGTTCTGGCTATTATAAATAGGGCTGTTATGAACATAGTGGAGCATGTGTCCTTATTACATGCAGGGGAATCTTCTGGGTATATGCCCAGAAGTGATATTGCAGGGTCATCTGGAAGTGTTATGCCTAGTTTTCTGAGGAACAGCCATACTGATTCCCAGAGTGGTTGTACCAACTTGCATTCCCACCAGCAGTGGAGGAGTGTTCCTCTTTCTCCACATCCTCACCAACACCTGTCTCCTGAGTTTTTAATCTTAGCCATTCTGAAGGGTATAAGGTGAAATTTCAGGGTTGTTTTGATTTGCATTTCCCTAGTGACTAAAGATGCTGAACATTTTTTAAGGTGCTTCTCAGCCATTTGAAGTTCTTCAGGTGAAAATTCTTTGTTTAGCTCTGTACCCCATTTTTAATAGGGTTATTTGGCTCTCTGGAGTCTAACTTTGTGAGTTCTTTGTATATATTTGATATTTGTCCTCTGTCAGATACAGGGTTGGTAAAACTTCTCAAATTCATCTGGAATAACAAAAAACCCAGGATAGCTAAAACTATTCTCAACAGTAAATGAACTTCTGGGGGAATCAGTATCCCAGATCTCAGGCAGTACTACAGAGCAATAATGTTAAAAACTGCATGGTATTGGTACAGTGACAGACAGGTAGATCAATGGAATAGGACTGAAGACCCAGAAATGAACCCACACACCTATGGTCACTTGATCTTTGACAAAGGAGCTGAACCCATCCAGTGGAAAAAAAGATAGCCTTTTCAACAAATGGTACTGGCTCAACTGGAGGTCAGCTTGCAGAAGAATAAAAATGATCCATTCTAATCTCCTTGTACTAAGCTCAACTCCAAGTGGATCAAGGATCTCCTCATAAAACGAGACACACTGAAACTAATAGAAAAGAAACTGGGGAAGACCCTTGAGGACATGGGCAGAGGGGAAAAGTTCCTGAATAGAACAGCAATGGCTTATTCTCTAAGATCAAGAATGGACAAATGGGACATCATAAAATTACAAAGTTTTTGTAAGGCAAAGGACACTGTCAAGTGGACAAAACAGTAACCAAAAAAATGGGAAAGGATCTTTGCCACCTAGATCTTAACAAGTAGAACATTGTTTTTTTTTTTGTTGTTGTTGTTGTTAAGCTGTAACATCATCTGGGACACATTAGTTTGAATGCATGGTGACACCCAGAGTGTAGGCATGAGGACTTTAAAGCAGAAGGTGCAGCAATCATTATAACCAGAGTCCTAAGGACAGCAAAACATCCTACCTGCTTTGATTTCTAAAAGCCTAATGTCAGTCTCCATAGCCCACCTAGGCCATTGCCTTGGAGTCCCTCCCAGCCCTGTCAGGACAGGTCCTGCTCTGACCTCATGAGGAGGGAGTATGCTGCCATCCAGCTAGCATATGGATTTTGCTTTTGATTTGTTTGTGTGTGAGCTTATGTATTCGTGACTAGATCAATGTGTGTTTGGGAGGAGTGTTACTTGAGTGTGTGTGTGTGTGTGTGTTTGTATGTATATAGAATGTGTGTGTTGTGTTTTAAGTTTACTTGTGTGTGAGTACCTATTTGTGTGTTTGTGTAGGGATACCTGTGGGTGCGTTTGAGTGCACCTGTGTGTTTGTGTTGGTGTGTGTGAGAGTGTGTGTGAAAGTGTTGTGTGTGAGAGAGAGTGTGCATGTGCACGAGTGTGTTTTAGGTGCATGTGTGGAAGGTATGAGAACACCTGTGTAAGGGATAGTGTTGAGGCGTTTAGTTAGCTTGGCCATTGTTTCTAAGCTAAGATACCTACCTTATTTTTTTGTAAAGATTATTTATGTATTTATTTATTCACCTTATGACCCGTCCAGCAGGTCCAAATATTCCAGAGACCCGAAGAGATGCTACCTGAGGGTCATAAGGGTAGGGGAGAAAGAAGGAAGACAGGCAAAGGGGGGTTCAATTGTTGAGGCTTCGTTTAATGTTTTGGGGTACACAGGTTTTAAGCTCTCAAAGGAAGAGCTCTTCTCAAGGCAAGAAAAAAGGAGGGAGGGGCAATCTTATCAGTTTCAGTGGGAAGAGATAAGCGTCCTCAGGTGGAGACATCTGATGTTTGCATAGTCTGGAGCACCCTGCAGTTATCTCAGGACGTCCTTCCACCAGCAATCATGGGAGAGGCTCTTCTTTTTTTACTCAGGACCTTTGCCCTGTCAGCCCTCCGGGCCAAAGTGAGGATCTCTAATGGCTTCCCACATTTCCTCCCTTTCCTTATATTAAAAGTGGAAAGGTCTGGGCAGAAATACTGGGCAAGGGGGCCAGACCGAAAATGTGTAGCCGTCTCTTGTCTTAGGATCGACCTCTCTTATCCCTCAGCCTTACCCGTCGTAGGGTTACCTTGTCATCCTCAAGGCCCCATGTCTTAGGTTGGTCAGGGGATGGAGGAAGTTGCCCGTCCTTAAGACGGCTACCTTGGGTCAGCTCCCCCTTCAGACAAGCCCAGGGATGAATAAGTGGGAGCCAAACAGAGTCTCACAAAAGGAGTTTATTGAAATTGAGCGATCTGTGTCAGGTGCTGCGGTTGTTTCTGGGAGCTGTCTTGTCCCCCGGGTCCAGCATTTCTCCTGTGTCTAGCCGATGATACTGTACGGAGACATAATTCTTGGGTAGGGTAGAATCTATTCGTGATTTAATGAAGCGGGTTAATCATTGAAAAGCCCAGGGACCAAAGGAGATTAACAGTAATAACCCTAAGAAAGGTCCTAGAATAGAAGGTAGTAGGGTGGAAAACCACAGGGACGTGGAGAACCAATTTTTATACCAAGACTCCTGTTGTTCTCGTTCGCTTATGCTTTTCTCTAGACTCTCTTTTACTCTCCTCAGACTGTTATCTACCAGTCCTGTCTTGTCTACATAAACACAGCATTCTTCCCTTAAGGCTGCGCAAAATCCTCCCTGCAGCAAGAAGAGCAAATCAAGACCTCTCCTAAACTGTAATACTACTTCTGATAAGGAGGCAACAGTAGTCTTTTAAATTGGCTAAACCATCTCTGAGTTCACCCAGGTCCTTATCAATGGCAGCACTAAGTAAATGATATTGTTGTAGATTCTGTTGAGAGGTAACAAGTGAGGCGATGCCTGTTCCTGTTCCGGCTGCCCTTAATCCTAGAATAACAGCAAGGGTGATAACCGTAATAGGTTCTCTCTTCCCACTATGGGGCATCTCAATGTTATCATCCCAGAAGTTTAAAAGGTCTCTTGGTTCATGAACGCTGGAAGTATTTGTACTAGCACGCAATAATCGTGATGCTGTATGAATTCAGGTATTATAATACAGGTAGTCAATCCTGAGGAACACGCCAAATAGGTATAATTTGGGGCTAGCAAATACGCATAATGATTGTCAATAGTTACGGTATGGTTGCATATCTCTAACAATTGTTGAGGGGGGAGCATATGTTTTCCCAGAACACAGCTTCCTACCCTGGATACCTCTGTGAGGGTGAATCCTAAGAAATTTTCATTTAAACCCTCAGAATCATTGGTATATGTAAAATTTCCAAAAAGAGCAACACCCTCGTAGAATGGAGGAGAGGCCAAAAAACATATCCAGCATTCTACATATTTAGATGAATTAGCTTCCTGTTCCTTAAGAAGCAAAGCAGAGGCAGATGCACTAAGGGTGGAAAGAATTACTGAGATGACTGCACGGAGCCCCGGGGGGATGCTGGGTTGGAACAAAGTAGTCAAGGAAGAATTTTGTGAAGCCCGTGTGGCTGATGGATTCCTAGGCTCTGGGGCTTCTCTGAGTGATGAGGGGGCAAAATTAAGTAATTGATGATTAAGTCCAATGGAGGCTTGATATATATAGGGTGATGTCTTTTCCAACTGCATTTTAAAGGAAAGACATGGGTGTCTGCCTGCTCTATAGGTACATAGGCCCCACTCAGCTCCTCATGAAGCTTCTCAGGCAAATTTCTCTCCCTGGCCTGTAGAGGTTATTTGTAAAGGTATTACACCAGGACCTGAATGAGGTCCCAAGAAGAAGAGGGATTCCAATAGATATCAGCTGTGGTCTCACAGCCCCAAGAGGCACAAAAGTATTTGTCATGGCAACCACATTTCTGTCCTAAGGATTGTTCTCGGTGGCCTCCAGGGCAAACATAATTGTTCCTGCACCAAACTTAGGGCAGCCTGAACCTTTTCATTAGGCATGGACCACTGATCGATCCAGACTGGGTCGTTTGATTTCCAAGATATTTTATCACCCTGTAGTGCAGGGGGATCAGCAGTCTTTATGAAAAAGGTCCGCATCCAAGCCTTTCCTATCTGTATTAGGGGTGGGAGCCAGGGGTTCTGTTATTCCTTGTTCACATTTGCCCAATCCTTTTCCAGGGAGGAACCCCATTTTTAACACTTGATTTGTAATAATTTCATTAGGACTGCACATCATCATTTCCATTTGGGACAGAATATCTCTCCCCCAAAGGTTAACAGGGAGTCCAGGTACTACAAATGGCCTAACTGTTCTTGTATTCTTTTCCTTATCCCTCTAACCTAGAAGCCTTGAACTTTGTAATGTATCTTGTGACTGTCCTATTCCCTTTAAATGTGTAGCCGTGGCCTCAAGAAGCCAAGCTGAAGGCTAGTGCTTGGAGGAAAGCACTGTTGTGTTGGCCCCAGTATCCAATAGGCCATGAAACTGTTTGCCTTCTAGCCATAGCGTCATCATGGGCCTCTCCTCGGTCAGCTTCTGAATTCAGTAGATATCAGAAGAACCAGGGGAGGAAGAGCCACACCTTTCTCCTTTGTGGGGAAAATGTCCTATTAAAGGACGGAGCAATGCTTGTGCAATGTGTTGTCCAGCTCTGAGTGTTACTGGGCCCCTTGTGGCAGGGGCAAGAAACTTGATCTCTCCTGAACAGTCAGCATCTATTATAGAAGGGAGTATAATAAGGCCTTAAAGGGAGCTTGAAGCTCGTCCAATTATCAAGAAAAACATACCAGAAGGTGGGGCCCCAAACTTTCTAGATTCTATAATAACAGTCCCTTCCTCGGGGGTTATAACCCGGGTGATAGATGAACATAGGTCTAATCCTGCACTTCCTGGTGTTGCCCTAGATAAGGCATTGGCACTGGTGTCTGCTCCTGTATTTGGGGGTATGCTGTGGCCTAAGAGTAAGGGCCCCAATGTTGGGCCCTCAGCCCGTTTCCCAGGAACGCTGTAAGGGCTTGACCATGGGCGTCGGTCCTAGAATGGCATTTGTTAGTCCAGTGTCTGCCTCTTTTACAGAGGGGACAGATTCCCGGAGGGGCAGGTTTTATGGTTCCTTAGCCAAGGGCAGGATCTGGTGTCTGCCTAGGAGCCCTGCATTCTCTTGCAAAATGAGCAGGCTGTCCACATTGAAAGCATGTCTTGCTCCTGGGGTGATTGGGGTCTCCTGTCTTTTGAAAGACAGCCCCAATAGCCAAACTAATGGATTTAGATACCTGCTGTGTAAAGGGGTCCACCTCATTACAGAGCTTAATTATTCCTGAGATATCAAGGTCTTTAGTTTTGCCCTGTAGCGCTACTCTGCATGCAGGGTTGGTGTTCTCAAGGGTGAGCTGTCTAACAAGAAGCCCTTCATTTTCATTTTGACCTAGGATCCTTTCTGCCGCTTCCTGCAATCTCCCCACAAATTAAGCATAGGGCCCTTGGGCTCCCTGAATTATTTTGGTTAAGGGGGTAGTGACTGCCCCTGCGGCAGGGACCACTCTCCAAGCAGACAAGGTGGCTTGCACTGTCTGAGCAAGGATACCAGGGGATAGCCCCCGTTGCTTTTCCTCGGAAGTGAATGCACCCCTTCCACACAGCTTATCTGTTGTCCAGGAGGCAGTTTTACTCAAGGTTTTTTTCTATTTCTAGCAGCAAGGTTCTCTGCTCTGTCAATGAATTCTGATTTCCAAGTTAAGTATGGTCCTCTGCTGAGGATGGATTGCACCACTTTAATCCATTCACTAGGTATAAGATATCCATACCCCGAGAGCCCTTCTAAAATGGACATGGTAAAGGGTGCATTCATGCCGTAATTGTTTTACACCTGAATGTAATTCCTTAATGCTCTTAAATTTAAGTTTTTTGTACATGGGGCACAAGGTCTCATAGTCCCCTTGGTCAGATTCTTCTCCCTCAGAGTCCTCAGCAACCTTATCATAGTCTTGTCCTCCCTCAGTTTCTTGGTCCTCATCTCTGTCTCCCCCTTGATTAAGACTGGTGCTGTCTGGCTCGGGTTCATCTTTGGTTTGCCTATCACGGGCTTTATTCATGACTGGGAAGGTTAGTTTAGGCTAATGTTTCTTCCAGGGCGGTCTTCTGTTAGGGGAATCTTGTCCTCTTCTCATAGTTTCTTGTAAGTTCTGAATTTCTAAAGAAAGGTCTCCTAATTCTTGTTGCAAATGTAAGACCTGCCTGAGCCCAATAATTTGCGCCTGGAGCATAGCTTTTGTTTGAGTTAATCCTTCAACCACTGCGATTGGCAGAGGAGCAGGAGGGACCAACAGCATCTGAGGTAGGTATGGTGGCGGCCAAGCAAATCTGGGTCTTTGTGTGAAAAAGACTTGAGGTTCTCGGCTTGCATCACCATACCTTTCCTCTTTGTACCTGGCAGCTTCCTCCTCTAACTCAGCCTCGGAGGCTGGGTCTAATTTTGAGTCTGAGAAGCAGCACAGGCTGCCCTTGTCTGAAGTTTCATTTTGCCCTTTTGAAAACTCCTTAAGAGAAGGGTATATACTTCTAGGAATTTTGGGATCCTCTAGGGATTTCGTAACCTTGGGAGGATGGACCTCCCTGTCCTCAGGCATATCTATAATCACAGAGGGACATGGAGAGCACAGCTCACCCTTGCCACCTTCGCTTTTGCATGACGGCAGTCTTGAGGCTTGCAGAAAGTTGCCAGCAACAGCTAACAGACAGGCACTTTCTCCTCCATTCTCAGCATCTATTATTATGTCCCGTATAAGGCCCCAGTAACTAAAAAATGCATCAGACACTGGTTCACCTGTTTTCAAAATCCTATTAATCTCTTTACCAACCCTATTCCACGTTAGCGGGTGAATGTCAGGTCCACTTAAAACCAACCAAGGGCATTTTTTATCAATAAAACAAAAGAACATAATTAAATCTTTTTTCTTAACTCTTATTCCTCCCTCCCTCAGTGACTGCTTGATTTCTTCTATTAAAAAAAAAAAGCTTATTTTGATAGTTGTTTCCCCATGACATTCAGACGACAATTGTTCGGCCACTCACCTGCCCCTCCAGCGACTCACGAGCGATGAGGTCTGTGGGGTCCAACTTTCCCCAGGTTTTCTCCTCAGTTGTCCAGTAGTTGACCTTACTTCGGGTCACTAGGACCCATCCAGCAGGTCCAGTTATTCCAGTATCCTGAAGAGGTGCTACCTGAGGGTTAAAGTGGGGGGAAGAAGGAAGCCAGGCAAAGGGGGTTCAATTGTCGAGGCTAGTTTAATGTTCCGGGGTACACAGGTTTTAGGCTCTCAGAGGAAGAGCTCTTCTCAAGGCAAGAATAAAGGAAGGAGGGGCAATCTTAGCAGTTTCTGCAGGAAGAGATAAGGTTCCTCAGGTGGAGACATCTGATGCTTGCATAGTCTGGAGCACCCAACAGTTATCTCAGGACTTCCTTCCACCAGCAATCATGGGAGAGGCTCTTCTTTGTTTTACTCAGGACCTTTGCCCTGTCAGTCCTCCGGGCTGAAGTGGGGATCTCTAATGGCTTCCCAAAACCCTCCAACCCAATCATAGCCCCCCCTCACTCCTCTCCTCCTAGTTCCACCTTGTACAGAGCCATATTGGGGCAGTCATGCACATGGTTTGAGTTTGACATTAGTCAAGGACAATCCCTGGCTTTGGGCAGGAATCTGCCATTAGGACATAATAGGGAAGTAGGTTAAAGCAGGAATTTTTATCCTTGGGTGGAGTGCTAAGAATGTACTTGACTATGGTCAAGGTTAACTTCTCCCAGATAGCCAGGATCCTGCTCCACCTAGGGTGGAGTGCTTGAAGTAAAGGTTAAGTTCATTGTTCCTCCAGGAATTCCTGAATTAAGCAGGTGACCCACCCAGCTGCCAGAGCATTCAAGACAACAACCTCCAAGAGAAGCTAGACAACTTCCACCAGAACTCAGCCTGGAGTCTAGGGGGGAAGGGTTTGCCCAAACTGTTAAAAGGTCTGGTACCATTAAAGTTTCCGGTTTTGATCAATGAATATTGTCTTAGCCCTTTTTCTTTTTGTCCCTTCCCTATCCATCCCTCAGTTTCTGTTCCAGCAACACACTTCGTAATAGCTGCAGGCAGCTATGGAATCCAACACCACCTCACATGCCCCTCCTGCTATATTACCTCTCCTTCTCAGAGAAAGGTAGGCTGACTCTTGGGTACCATCCTGTGCCTGGACATCTAGTCCTAGTAGGACTAAGCCTCTCCTCTACCGCTGAGGCCAGGAAAGGCAGCCTAGCTAGGGGAAATAGATCCAAAGACAGGCAACAATGTATGAGACAGCTGCATTCATTAGGGTACACCCCTGAAGATGAGATGCATATCTTCCTTTTTTTTTCCCTACCTTTTAGGTAGCATTTATACTTTGTTGCCCCAAATGAGTTTGGGAGTGAAGAATCAGAAAACCTCAGACCTGAGTCCAACCTTTTTGGCACAGAGAGTTTCCACTCTCAGTATGTAATTGTAAAGACCATCGGCCATGAAAGCTGTTCCAATGTCAAGCTGGCGTACCACTGCCTCACAGGCACCCCGTTTGCTGTCAAAATGATTCATAAGAGAGAACGCTGGTTCCATCCTATCACATCAGAGGTGGAGATCATGATGACTTTGAATCACCCCAACATCATCTCTCTCTTCCAAGTAATTGAGACAGAGAAGAGAGTATACCTCATCATGGAGTTGTGTGAGCGTAAATCACTTTACCACCATATACGAGAGGCTGGCCACATGCAGGAGGATGACACCTGGGATATATTCAAACAAATGTTAAGTGCCATGAGCTATTGCCATGACCAAGGTATAGTTCATAGGGACTTGAAACCAGGCAAAATCATGATAGACATCAATGGACGAATAAAAATTATTGACCCAAGTGAAGCCAGAAGAGCAGCTGAGCTATCAGTGTGGGACTTTCCCATTTGCACCTGAGCTCCTCCTTGGCAAACCATACGATGGCCCCAAGATTGATGTTTGGACCCTGGGAGTTGTCCTGTATTTTATGAGCACTAGCAGAATTCCATTTGATGCTCCCAACTTTAATTAGAGCTGCAAAGACAGGTTGGGTCAGGGAAGTATCCTGTCCACTCTCCCCTATCAAGAGAACTCCAGGACTTGATTAGGCTTTTACTGACAGCAAACCCAAAAGTCTCTGAACTTATGAGGCATCCTTAGATCACAGAAGATCCCCAGGTGTTCACACATCCTTGTGAGGAACTGCCCCCACTCAGGCCAGACCTGGCCATTATAAAAGCGATGGGACACCTTGGATTCAGAGAACAAGACATAAAAGATTCTTTATTTCAGAAAAAATACAACCAGGCCATGGCCTGTTATTGTTTCCTGAAACAACAGGCTGTTCATGAATGTGACAGCCTGACCCGTTCTAAGACCATGAATCCACTGAGGACACCTTTACCTTCCCCTGATGATCCTGATACTTTTCAAAATTGAACTAAGTTGGAGAGAAAAACAACGAGCATTACTCTGGTCATCATCCACTAGTGAAATGTCTGTCCCTAGAGAGAGAAGAGCAAGAAGTGTCAGTTGGCCTGGTGTCCTTCCCTGCAGGACACTCCAGAGAACACCCACAATGTGCCAAGCCCACATAAGTTCTAGTAGTGTGCCCTGCATTTCCTCCATACACTTTGGAGCCAAGAATAGCCAGAGCAATGAAAGCACAGCAGACCACCCCACCACCTCAGCAAAGGATATGTCAGAACCCTGCAGGGGCTTACCCAGAGGGTTTACGTGGTGGGCCAGGAAGATGGGAAGAACCCTCCTGAGTCTGTATTTCTGTATTCCAATGCAATACAGATCTCGTCTGAGGCAGAAAAGACTTCCCACAAAAATGAAACACTGGGAAGGCCTGTTAAGAAAAACTTCAGGCCCAGCCCAGATATATTTGTGAACAAGAATGTATCTATTTTATTTGTGTCTGTGTCGGGATTGTTTTGTTTGTTTGTTTGTTTTGTTTTTATGTTTTTTTTTTTTTTGGTTTTTTTGCTTTTTTCAAGACAGGGTTTCCCTGTGTAGCCCTGGCTGTCCTGAAACTCACTTTGTAGACCAGACTCGCCTCGAATTCAGAAATCCTCCTGCCTCTGCCTCCCAACTGCTGGGATTAAACGTGTGCACAATCATTGCCCAGTGATCATGTCTCTGTCAACTGGAATATTATACTTCTGTCTATGTATATGATATGATGCATGGGGATTCTAGGTCTAGACACTGTGGGATGATGTTTAAACAGATCTAGCATGCCATAAGGCATCTATAATGAGTATCTGGCACATTGCACTAGAAGGAGACAACAGGAAGGTACTGACCATGCTAGGAAGAGGAAGTAGGTGAAGGAAGAGGAGGAGATTCTGAGGGAGGGGAGGATTGGATGGAGTGGGAACTAGGAGATGGGGGGAGGAAGGTTCAGAGGAGGTGGCAGCTTGGGGAGCAGTGTGGAGCAGGGTAACCACAGCTGGAGAGATGCCCTGTGCAGCTGAGTTTCTCAGTCCCTCACACATGTGTTGTTGCATTTTAGAAGATCACCAGAGGATGCCCGATGCTACCATCCTACAGCCACAGTGTTGGAGAGGACACAAGTGTAGACATGGACCTCAGGAGGAGCCTAGTGGAAAGTCATCATGTTCTGGGTCTGTTAGCTTCAATCAGTGCCCTGATTCCAGCCAGGAGGAAGGAAGCAAATGAAGATATCCCAGGTTGTCCGAGGCCATCGCAAAGTCATCACTATTCAGAGCAGGGGCTGAAAGCCTGTCCAAAGCTGGTAGTGACAGGAGCCCCTCTGTCTACCCAGGTTCACATCAGACACCTCCACCACGTGCATGTTCCTGCCTCACTCTTAGTAGAAGATATAAGGCTTCTTGATATGTTTGTCATAACTCTGAGAATTAAATCGATGTTTGTGTAAGACAAACTTGGAGATGTCCCTGCATCTTCTTTACATAGGAAAATTGGCCCTGCGATGTTCTGGTGTTCAAAAGCCCCAGGAAGACAAAGTTCAGGCCCCAATTCACCAAATCATTAAAAGTGCCTTTGAAGGGACCAAGATTTCAGGTACCTGAAGGGGGAAGTATAGAACCTAAGTATGGACTTTCTTCTGGACCCAGCAAGCATTCTCAGAAGTACCATGGAGAACATTAGGTACCATCAGCTTGACCCACTTCTACAGAGGCAAGCATGGTAACCCTGGGAATTCCACATGCAGATGAAGCATGGGTTGGTTCCCAGGGTTGTGAGGAGCCACAGGTCCATCCTGACCCACAGGGTAATAATTGCATGAGACAAGGTGTTCACTCTCACTGTTGTAACATTTTCCCCTTAGATCCACTGAACAGTGTGATTCCCTTATGTCTGATTGCAGGCAAGTGTCCTTTAGTGAACAAGTCAGATCTGGGTAGAAGGAGAATGTGTGTTGGGAGAGAGAAAAGATGTTTTCTGTGAGAGGACAATCTCTAGTGACACAGACCAGATGTGCTCTGCCTGTGACATCACCTAACAAGGCCAACTCTGAGCCCTATCATACCTGGTAGATTCCCAGTGCCTAGAGAACCTCATCTCACTGGCACTGAAGCCATTCCTGTGTCTACCTGTCACTGATGGCTCTCAGATTCCTGAGCTGTCCTTACACCATCTTTCCACTTGTCCCAGTATTAAGCACTTGGCTTCTTTATGTCACCAATCTCTTTAGGAAGCACCCTTCTCTAAACTGCACTCTTTACCTCATATAGATTCTGTCTCAGAAGCTCTCAGTGAGCAGATGTGTGGCACATGTGTTTGTCTGTGCCTTCGTGCCTGTTCATGTGTTATGTGTGCACATGTGTGATTATATATGTGTGTTTGTGCACGTATACATACAAACATATAGGCATGTGCATAGTGTGTGTGTGTATGTGTGTGTATGTGTGTGTGTGTGTGTGTGTGTGTATGATGTTTGCCAACATATATTACACTAGGAGTACCCTCTAGTCTGCCTCCAATCAGAATCCTCAGTCCTATCACTCTGGTCATTCTCCTGGCCTTCTAGGTTTTTCTCCTGCCTCTCCACATATATGATTCTGTCTCCCTTTTTCCCTCCCACTCCTCTCTCCTAATCAGGTCTCTACCTCTCCCTGCCTCTGGTGATTATTTGGTAAAATCATGGTATGCTTTGTGGATTTCCATGTCATCCTTTTCCAGGGGTCATGCTATTCTTTTCCTTATTGTTACATTTTAGTTTATGCGCTGCTGAAGCAAGTACCACATCCTGATTTTATGGAGGTATTTTCTGAATTGAACCTCCCTTCTCTCAAAAAACTGTAGCTTCTTTCTAGTCAGCCTAAAGCTATCCAGCACACCAAGCTTAGGGAATGAGTACCACTAAGTAAGAGTATTTGCTGTAGCTTTGGGTCACAACTTTGTCAGGTTGAAAACCCCATGCAGGCACCATTGCAAGCTCTTTCATGTACATCCATAACTTTATGACTAACTCTTAGTGATGTGCAATTTTCACTTTAGAATTGAAAGAAGGGTTTTGCTGAATTTTTCCAACCTAATTGCCCAGTAAAAGAAATCTCAAGTCAAACAGTATCACTACAAGCTGTAAGCTTATATTGGGAGGATCTCCCAGTAAACGACTCTATTCTCATCTACATCATCCCATATCACTTGGGGTTTCTCCAGGACAGGAGCTTCTCTTCCTTGTCTTTGACAATCCTCCATAGTTCCTCCCCCTTCCTCATTGATCCTTTTCTCCTCCCAGTAACTCTCAGGTCCTCCTCCTTCCTCCTACCCAATCATTGGCTCTAGCCTTTAATTGAAAAGTTAAGTGGGGAGAAGGTTCACAAGGCACATGTGTGCATGATTAACTACACCTCTGCATCCCCTCCCAGGAGTTTAATTAGCATCGAAATACAAGCCCTGGGCTCTCTACAAGTTAGTTGCTCTGGGAACCAATTGAACCAGAACACAAAAGTCAGAGGAAGCATTAAGTGCTTCCATTTGGATGAATGGAGTTATGATAGTAGAGCAGGCCTATCAGACTTCAGGAGGGACTAAAATGTACCCATTACTTTTATTCCAGGGAATGTTCTGTTTACAGAGTTGAGAGCATTCCCCTGGTATATATTTCTTGGCCTACACATAGTCCTTGACCTGTGACTGATTGTCAGTTGACCTGGCTAGGGCCCTTTAGTTGTAATCTGCAATGGTTTGCTTCTATATGTTCAGGGACTGAAGCATGGAAAGCAATGCCATCACAGCACGGGGGTGGGGTTACCATTGAAGAGGAGCCAATCCTTATATGTGGGATCATTATGGGTAACATTCAAAACCTCAAACTCACGAGACCTTCGGGGATGCTGTTTTATTACCAGAAAGATTCACTGACTGAGGTTGAGGCACCTGCTCAGTTAAAGCTCTAGGTTACTGTGCAGAAAACGCTGGTCTCAATCTGATCCCTAGCACAGTGCAAACCACGCTTCAACATGCACACCTGTAATCCCAGCCCTCCACAAAATTCATTTTCTAGGCTAGCCTGGGATACATGAGACCCTGTCTCAAAAAATAAAGACAATGATTAAAGGAAGGGGGGTGGCTCACATAGCCCATGATGATGCCTGTTGGATAAATGGACAAATTTGAATAAACCCTTTTTCCTTTTCTAACTGGTCCAAATTGGTCAGGGTTTCTTTTGTTTATTACCATTCAGGAAGGCTGAGATGTAGCCACTTAGAAGCACAGCTGTACCTAGCATGCTCAAAGCACTGGGTTCACCCTAGCATGAAAAAAATGGTGACAGAAACCTGTCCATACTCTATGCTCAACAGGCCCAGCCTAGCATGGAGAATGGGGGCCTTCCTGGTCAATTGATTTTTTTTCTCCTTTCTCCCTGGTAGCAGGAAGATTCACTCACACAGGCCCCAGCCCTCTCCACCTCTGTGAAAGGCATAGCATGAAGATGTCTCCTGATCTTGTGGAAGCTTTTCATCTTCCCACCCTGTTGGATGTCACCTAGCAAATGGCAAGTCTCCATGTCAGGAGAGAACTCTAGCTCTTAGGCCTGTGAGCTCCAGAAGCAAGCACAGTGTAAGACCCCCCCAAAAACTGAGGGTGTCCCAGTGCCCCACACCCCGGAAGGCGACACCCAAATCACTCATGAGAAATGGTCTCGATGCAATAACATGAGGATTTCTTTATTCCAGAATTCTGGGTTCCACAGCCGAACAAATCTCAGGGTTAGAGGACTGTGGATCACGGGTGCCAAATTGCAACAGCTTTTATAAGTTTACGACAAAGCCCGTGAATGACAAACCAATCATTTATTAGCATGGAGACCCCGAGAAATGCGAGTCAATCGATTTGTACCAATCCATAGTTTTTAGGCCCATCAGTTTAAATTATCGGAGCCAATGGACCAATTAGTTTCCTATTTTCTTGAATATCTATAGCTATGTGAACTCCTGCATAGGGGTAATGGCTTAAGTATACAGAAGCAAAATAAGCTTAGCCCATTTCCAGTTACCTTATGGGGCTATGATCACCTATTCAAGGCCTTTATGCTAGGTCTAAACAAAGTGCAGGCTCAGGAATGTGAACTTTTACCTAGTTTCTAACATAGTGAGATAGCATTTTAAACTTCTGACTTCTTGGGGTCATTGGAGTTAGGCTGTATTTTCTATCCTTTCAATAGCACTCTAGTTTGCAGCTGTCTTCAACTGTGTTTTTAATCTGAGCCTACCCCACTTCCCCTGTGATGGAGGGGGATGTCCATAAATGTGCTCTAAGGAGTGGGTCTCCCATCTGTAAAATGAGGGTGCATGGGGAAGACCTTGGATTTCTGTCCATCTGTAGTTCTAAGACCTGGCTTGTTATAAAGTCAGGCTTTTAATTTTAATTTTCAAAATATCAGGGGTAGGAGCTATGCTGTGCTGCTCATACCTTTAATGCAGGCACTAGGAATGCAAAGGCAAGAGAATCTATGTGAGTTCAAGGCCAGTCAGCCATGAGACTCAGTGAAAAAAAAAGTTGGTAGTGGGGGTGGGGCTGGAAAGGACAATGGCCTGACTTCCCTGACAAGTGTCCTGTGTCAGAAGCAAACCTGCTCTTAGCAATGAGTGCTTGCCTATCAGATCTGGTTTGATTCCTGCCTGCTGGTCCAAAGAGTCTCTGTAAGTTTAGTCTTTTCTTCTATCAGGGTCCCAGTGCATACATTAATGAAGCTTTTAAACAAACAAACAAACAAACAAACAAACAAACAAACAAACAAGTGTAGTCCATCTGAATCTCCTCCCACCTTAAATAATCCCTTACAGCCCTCCAGCATGGCTGCCAGGCTAGAGTTCCTGTTGCCTCTCCTGAATGATGAAACCCCTGATTGGCTATTGCATTTGGGCTTTTCCAAAGACCTAGGTCCTGGGTTCCACTGAATTGAATTCTCCTGCCTCTCCCACCCACTGCTTTTTTCCACTGAAACAAAACATGAGAGGAACTCAAGTCCCTGCGGATGCCTGGGACTCTGCCACAGAGGTTTTGGGAGGCACTGGTCTTGCAGTGTTCTGACCCCTAGGGCCTGCAGGTAAGTCACTGTGTCCATTTGATGTGAACCCTTCTTCCCTGACCATGGCCCAGGAGCAATGAATCAGAGTCTGTGAACTCTAACTCCTACAAAATCCCTCTGGAAGAGGACAACCTGTCATTGGCAAGCACTGATGTTCTTTGAAGCCACACCCTGCTCCCCTGGGACTGTAGAGTAACAGGAACACTGATGAAGAGACCCAGAGCAGATGGTTCTGTGTTGTCTTTGGACCAGTTACCAGAAGTGCATCGCTTGTTGCCAGCAAAGAAGGCCTGGGAGCTGCTGCTTGCTGGTTCTAGTGATCACGCCAGGCAGGGAGTAGGTGAGAGAGGGTTCTAAGGGACAGGTCAATGGTTGGCACCAGTTCTCTCACCCTTCAAGAGGTAGAGAGGTAGAGTGCTCTTATCTGCAATCTTGTCTGACCACACTAGCTGGAGAGTGTCCCTCCAGGTTTGATGAGCTGGGTTTGTAGAAAGATATTGTGTACATTTGGTTTTGTCATGGAATATCTTGGTTTCTCCATCTATTTTGATTGAGTGTTTTGCTGGGTATAGTAGTCTTGGCTGACATTTGTGTTCTCTTAGAATCTGCATGAGATCTGCCCAGGATCTTCTAGCTTTCATGGTCTCTGGTAAGAAGTGTGGTATAATTCTGATAGGTCTTCCTTTATATGTTACTTGCCCTTTTTCTGTTACTGCCTTTAATATTCTTTCTTTGTTTAATAATTTGGGGTTTTGATTATTATGTGACGGAAGGTATTTCTGTTCTGGTCCAGTCTATTTGGAGTTCTATAGGCTTCTTGTATATTCATGGGAATTTCTCTCTTTAGGTTAGGGAAGTTTTCTTGCATAATTTTGTTGAAGATATTGGCTGGCCCTTTAAGTTGTAAATCATAAGTCTCATCTATACCTATAATCCTTAGGTTTGGTCTTCTCATTGTGTCCTGGATTTCCTGGAGGTTTTGGGTCACAAGCTTCTTGCGTTTTTTCTTTTCTTTGACTGTTGAGGCAGTCCGTGGTTTCTCTGGTGTCTTCGGCATCTGAGATTCTTTCTTTTACATCTTGTATTCTGTTGTTGATATTTGATTCTATGGCCCCTGATTTCTTCCCAAAATTTTCTATCTCCAAAGTTGTCTCTCTTTGTGATTTCTTAGTTGTTTCTACTTCTGTTTTTAGATCCTGGATGGTTTTGCTTAGTTCTTTCACTTGTTTGTTTGTGTTTTCCTGTAATTCTTTAAGAGATTTTTGTGTTTCCTCTTTCATGACTTCTGCCTGTTGACTCAATTTCTCCTGCATTTCTTTAAGTGATTTTTGCATGTCCTCTTTATTTGCTTCTATCTGTTGAGCCATATTCTCCTGAATTTCTTCCAGTGATTTTTTTTTGTTTCCATTGTAAGGGCTTCTAACTTATTCATGTTCCCCTGTATTTCCTTAAGAGATTTATTTGTGTCCTTCTTGTGTTCCTCTAACAGCATCATGACCAGTGATTTTAAATCCAAATCTTGTTTTTCTGGCGTGTTCGGGTATCCAGGACTTCCTGTTGTTGAAGAATTGGATTCAGATGCTGCTATATTGCCCTGATTTCTGTTACTAACATTTCTACATTTGCCTTTTGCAATCTGGTTAACTCTGGTGTTAGATGGTCTTATTGTCACTGGCTGTTACTTGAACAACTTGAGAACCTGTAAGGCTATTTCCACACCGCTAGATGACAGGGTTTCCCCTGGTACAGATTGCTGATGTGCTGTCCTACTCTTGGGTGCAGTTGCAGCCCTGGTGTGTCATCCTTCAAGGAATGCTATACTATGGTTGTCTCTGTGAACTTGGTGCTGCTTGTTTGCTTGTCAGGGAGCAAAGATGGTGGCTGCTTCAGGGACCTTTTCCAAGGGTTGATCACTCTGCAGGCAAATGCCCCCTGACAGGGTTGGGACACAGAAGGCCCACAGAGCTGCCCAGGCCCTGGGTACAGGGAAAAGCCTGACAGGCTGAGACCCAAGGGATGTTAGCCTCGGGCTATGTCTGCATACCCTGTGTTGTCTGTTAGATATCTCTGATAATCAATGCTTATATTCAAAGTAAATAAGGCTTCCAGTCAACTATCTTAATGTAAACTCTAAAAACAAATGCAAGATAAATAAAAGATAAAAAGGTAAGACAAGAAAATCCAAAAGTAGGAAGCATGGATACACTAGAAAAGAAAACCAGAGAAGGAGAAACAATTCAGAGCAGACACTGGTCCTTTATCCTTGGAGTCCCTGCCCTCACTAAGACATCCATGGTCAAGGAAGGGTCAGCGGGACCCAAGTCAGCAAATGTGGTGCACCACATGGAGAAAATGAAGGGCAGAGTTCCATGAGCCCTCAACAAATGCAGAAACAGGAAATGATCAAAACTCAGCACACTCTGATGAAATCTGTCAGTGAAGTAAGTATGCGAAGCATGTCTCCCCCCCCCCCACACACACACTTACTTACATGACTTTATGTAACACAGCTCACAGCATAGTTAAAGCTGAAGAGCTGAGCCAGGAAGGCTCACGGCTTGGACTTGACACGGCATTAGTGTCCTAGCTAGAGTCATTGGCCCAGGAAAAAGAATTGAAATGCACCTAGACTGGAAATGAAGAGGTTAGGGAGTCCCTCCTTCTGTATGACATGACAGTAAAGTTAGAAAATGCTGAAGAGCCCTGCAAATCGAAACCAGGAGTAATATATCAAATACAGAGTTATAGAATTTAAAAACTCAGCAAGCAAAACATAATCACACTCTAGTGTATTTCCACACACTAATAACCTATGTTCAGAAAATTAAGGGAACTGTTTCGCTGTCAGTAACATCAAAAAGAATGAAATACTTCCAAATAAACTAAGCTGAGGGGCAGAAGGTCTGGGTTTGTAAAGCTGTCAACAAAGAAAAGACATTGCAGGGGAAACATCCTGCCTTCAGTGATTACAAGGAATATTGGTATAATTGTTTGATTGTCTTACTAATCAAAGTCACTGATTGATTGTATGTAATTGCTATTAAATTCCTAATAGTATTCTCCATGGTGGGGGGGGGGCACCCATGTTCATACTGAAATATGACAGCCTTCAAAGTGTCAACATCGTTCTTCAGCTTTAGATACTGACTGCGTATGAATGACTTGTTCATATGTAGATCTGTGCACCACTGTGTTAAGGATGTTTGTGAACTAACAGCTGGACCCACAAACCCAATGGCCTATAAGCAACTACCTGAAAACAGCTTTGAGCAGTCTAGGAGGAAGCTCAAAGGACAGAGAAAGTGAGAGAATGTTTCAGCAGTGTTTCCACAGGACAGACATGCACCCCTCAGCCAGGGAGATCAGCCTCAGCACCCTGGAGAGACAGATGGTCTGAGTTCCCTGCAGGAAGGTCCCAAGGCAGTGTGTGAGGAGAGTGCACTGCACAGTGGGTCTGTCAGACTCATCAGTGTCTCATCCTGTACAGTCAAGCACTGAGCATCTCAAGTTCTTTACCTGGAATAACCCACCAGTTAGATGGCACCAGTGACTCTTCACCCAAAGTTAATCACTGTCTTATATATTCACTCACCCGACACTCCAACACATATACACACAATTCAGACACACTCATACACACACTCATACACAACACACAACACACAACCACATCCACACACATACAAACACATGCACTTGAGAGCAGATTCACAAATTTGTCCTGAGGGCCTGATGTAACAGTGGTGGATAAATACATGGGCCTGATGGGCCAGCTGTGGACAATTTATTTCCTGTGCAAATGAAGTTACAAGTCATCAAAAAGGCACTTCTAAGGGAAAAGTAATCTCTTGGGAAATGTCTCCAGAGTTCAAGGACATTTAGGATTAAGAGCTGGGGAGAGCAGGGGTTCTCTGTGCGCGAATGATCACCACAGAGAGCTGAGGCTAGTGAAAGACCCTGTGTCCTAAAGCAAACTGCATGGAAACTGGATCCACACACAAGGTTAATCTCTGACCTGTAAGTGCATAGGTGTGCACGCATGCACACATAATCACACACACACACACACACACACACACACACACACACACACACTTTCACCCTCATACACACACCCTCTTACACACACATACTCACACCCACTTATTTTCTCATACACACACACCCTCATACTCACACACACACACACACACACACACTCACACATTCACATATACACCTTTAGGAACCTAGAGTATAGCTGCGAAAGCAGACTAAAAATGTGATTCAAACAAGTTTTGCCAGGAATCTGGACATTTCCTATGCAGAAGCCTGTTCTAGAGCATGAAGAAAAGGGTTCATTCATTTTTAACTACCGTACATGAGTGTTTTATCTGTGTGTGATGCCATTATATATGTGCAGTTCCCATGGAGGCCAGAAGCTTGCGTCTATTTTGCTGGAGCCACTGATACAGAAGGTTTTGAGACACCAGGCATGGTGGAAGGGACCCTTAATCCCAGCATCTAGAGGCAGAGGCAGGGATATCTGAGTTCTAGGCCAGCCTGGCCTACACAGCAAGTTCTAGAACAGTGAGGGATACACATAGAAACTATATCTCAAAAAAAAAAGTAAAGTAAGGAAAAAAGAAAAAAAGAAAAGAAAAGCAAAGCAAAGCAAAGCAAAGCAAAGAAAAGAAAAGAAAAGAAAAGAAAAGAAAAGAAAAGAAAAGAAAAGAAAAGAAAAGAAAAGAAAAGAAAAGAAAAGCAAACCTTGGGGATGGCAGCTGCCAGGTGAGCACTGGGAATCCAACCTGGCTCCTCCAAAAGAGCAGTTGGGCTCTTACCCTCTGAGCATCCCTTCAGTCCCCAGAAGATGCTTTAAATGGAAGAAGCTATTGGATTGAAGAACTTTCCACAGACTTTTAGATGCCAGTGTCACAGAGCTAAGGAGAAAAGAAAACTATCTCCACCAGAGAGTGAGCAAGAGAATGTGGGGGTGGAGGAAGAAGACAGTGCAGGCTCCACGGAGGCAGAGCCCAGGAGTAATGGGAGGAGGGAACGAATGACCCTCAGGGACAGGGGTTAGGGGTGCTGATGACTGGGACAGGTCACCCAGGGAACTGACCCAGGCTGTCCTCAGACCCTTCATAAGATGTGTTTCCTTGCTGTAGTGTGAAGAGGCTCCAGGGAAGTCATGAGAACTCATCTGGAGCAGCCGCCGCCCCTTCTGTCATCCTCAAGCACAGGCAACATCATGCTGCCGACATAGAGTGTCCAGGCCTTCCCACTCTGTGCCAATCTCTGTGATTCACCCATAACATGGAATTTCTTGATCTGGAGACTAGGATAAAATCATTTATGTATCCATACCAAGCACAAGAAACAGAAGAACTAGAAATCAGTAGTGGGAGTGTGAAGCTTAACTCCTGTGTATGTAACTCATCAGTGTCTATGTCAGACTGAGACAGAGTAGGAGGAGCCTGTACAGGGTGACATTCTCTACACCACCACCAACAAATAGATATATGTGCTATTCTATATGACTGTATATAAAAGTAACTACTTCATAGCATAAAGTGATAGTTAATAATATTACTCTTATAGATTAGTTTGTATGGTACTCACTGAGTAGTCCAGCCATGGCCACATGCACACTGGAGCAGCAGAGAACTTGGAACCCGCTGGGTCCCACAGGCTGGCTGCCCCTGCAGTGTCAATCTGGCAGTGAAAGTTGGAAGGTCCAGGCAACTGTCACTCCTCAGTCACACCCTCTGATGCAGGTTCTGGGTCAGTGCTGCTCTCCACAGTGCTCAGAGAAGCTTCTCTGTGTACATCCAGAAGCTGTGGGGGGAGGAGTGTGAAATCATGATTGCTGCCTTTGACCTTCACATGACACTTTTGCACAAGAGCACTAGTGCTCACACATGCTAAGAATGTGGAGATTGTAGAGTGTAAAGTTCACTGTTGAAACACTTTGCATTTTGAAGCAGGGTCTCACTGTTTAGACTAGGCTGGCCTGGAACTCACAGGAACCCACCTACCTTTACCTGGACAGCATTAGGTTTGAAGGTGTGTGCCACCATGCCTGTCTGCTCACTGGATTTTAAGCTCTAATGGTGTGATACTAAAGGATTAGAGCTTTAAAAAGTCTGTTTCACCGAGATTCCTTTGTAAAGTTTAGCAGCATCGAGTAGATAGGCACTATTAATGTTTCTGAAGCATCACTAAAGGAAACCTGTCACATCTAAGCCTAGGAATCAGATATGGAGAACTGTTTGTTTAGTGAGGGTCAGTGATGACCACTGCAGGTCCTCCAACCTTAGCACAACTGACTCCATGATGGTAGTGTTGTCCAGGCTGTAAAACTCAGCACACAGACAGCTCCAGCCAAAATGAAAACAAAGAACTAATGCATCAAAGTCCATAGTTCTGAGAGAGTCTCTAATTGTGACAACTTTGCTTTTGGCTTCTGCTTTGGGCTAAGTCTCCCTGTTATGTCAGCCTAGAGCATGGTTTTTGTGCTTAAAAGATCTCCCTGGGCAAGACTCCCGTAGTGACTATTCCTGGTTGTCAACTTGACTATATCAGGAATGAACTACAGTCTAGAATTGGAAGGCTCACCTATACTCCTAATTTGGAGGCTCAGAGATATAAGTTTCTGAACTGGATCTTGGCATGGAGAACTTGAAGCATAGTGACTAAGACAAGGAGATCTCTGAGTTCAAGATCATTTGGGATTAAAGGCATGGATGCACACACCTTTAATCTGGGCCACACCCTCTGCTGGAGTCCCACAGGCCAATAATCTGGGCCACACACACTGTTGGAGACCTAAAGCCTTTAATCTGGGCTACACCCTCTGCTGGAGATATATAAGGACATTGGAAGAAGGAAGATTCTCTCTTGCTCTTCCTTGCCTGCTTGCCTCGTGGGACTGAGAAACTGCTAGATCCTTGGACTTCCATCCACAGCTGCTGATGATCATTGTTGGGGAGTTGGACTATAGACTGTAAATCCTTGACAAATTCCCTAACTATATAAAGACTATCCATATGTTCTGTGACTCTAGAGAACCCAAACTAATACAGCTCCATTCTACACACTGGGATCCCAAACATTCAGAATCATTAGGGCCAGCTAATGAGGATTTTCCAATGGCTGAAACACCTTTTGTAGGAAGCTAGGTACTGGAGGAAACACGGAGGGAAACTGCAATCAGGATATAAAATAGTTATCAATTAATCTTTAAAAATATTTGAGCAGTCTGTCTGCTGAATTCCCCTACAACAGTAATGTCCATCCTCCAATTTCCTTACTAGAAGGTTCTTACCACAGGTTCTGGATGTCTAATTGCTGACTTAATTCTGTAAAGGGATCTCTTTCTATTCAGATGTTTGTAAACTTTCTTCATGTGATTGGTTTACAGATGTTTAGGTTTCTGTGAATGGGTGCTATGTATATTATATAGTTTGTACTTGAAATGTTCAGAATATTTTCAGAGTATTCTCTTGTAATTATATTACTTTACAGGGTTTGGGGAGCTTCTCTTTCATTTGTGATTACAGAGTTGTAGTCTTCTTTTTGTTCTTTAGTCAGACTGTATAATGATCTGTGAAAACCAGTAAACTTTTGAAAGGATTTTTTTTCATTGAATTACTTTATTGTTTCGATTACATATTAAAATCTTTCTGAGACATATCACACCCTCATTGCTTTATATTTTGTGTGCATATCATTATTTATCCATATCCCTTTCCTTTTTTATTTCATACATGTTGATTAGCAATGTGCTGTTGGATGGGCTTGGTGGCTCATGCTCTTAATCCCAGCATTCTGGAGGCAGAGACAGGCAGATCTCTAAGTTAGAGGAAGCTCTCTGGTCCACACAGAGTTTCAGCACAGGCAGGAGTATACAGAGACACCTTGTCTTGAAAAACCAAAACAAAAGAAAGCAAGTAGAAATGTCCTGTTTGTGTTGAAAGTGCAGAGAGTGTGTCTGCAGAATACAAATGGCACATCTATGTCATATCCCCTGCCCCGAGGCTCAGGAGCCATCCTGAAGAAGGAACCCCTGATCCAGTCTTTGCGGTAGTAAGATTTCCTTCATCAGCTTAAAGATTTATTGTTACTTTATATGCTTTCATCTTCAATGCTTTTTTATTTAGCAGAAGGTGAACAGATCTGGGCCTGAAGAAATGCTGCTAAACTCAATGGAAAACAGTCAATTAGAGGAGAGGAGAGGAGAGGAGCAGACTCAGGCTGTGTCACAAGGAGCTGTGTAGACAGCAGCATACCAGGAGAGTGGCCATGGGCCCTGAGGGAATATCAGGAGAGAGGGGGGAGGGGAGGGGAGGAAGAGGGAGAGAGAAGGGGGGGGAAGAGGGAGAGGGAGAGAGAAAGGGGAGAGGGAGAGGGAGAGAGAAGATATGACACAGAAGACACTGTGCCCTTGAGAAGTTTCTTCCTGAAATTCTCTTTGTGGTGTTCGTTTTCTAGAGAGGCGTGGAAATAATATATGAAAATTGGTGTTGTATATTTTAATTTCGTGAAAACTCTAACTATAGAAGATTAAATTTGACTAAAGTACTCCTAAAACACCATTTAAACCCATAAACCTCGCTGCATAGCAGTTTCTCCATGTAACCATACTGACTCTAAATAGGTCCAAGGTAAATTACCTTGCTCAGAATTTCATTCTCTCTTCAGTTCCCTTCCCTCTCAGTAGAGCTATTGGCTGACTCAGCAGAGTCATTTGTAACCCAATCTAATATTAGAGTCTTTCATGACTATTTCCCACCATTGTGGGTGTTTTAATTGTACCTAATATTCTTCTAAAGAGATAAACATTTTTGAATTAAATCATAAAAACTATTTCATCAATAATATCTAGATGTATATGTAAAATGATTACTTTTAGCAAAAGTAACAGGAAATATTGTCCAGGTAGTCTGTTAGCTGTATCTTCAAGATTTCCTATGATTAGTACATATAATCACTTTTCATTTTAATATTGCATGACACATCATCCTATAAATGCCATCAGTCCTGTGGTTATAAGGATAACATCTTTCCTGTTAGCTAGTCTACAAAAAGTAAAATTGTTTCAATGACCATATTGAGAAAACTAACTGTGGATGTCAATAAAGTTTTTGGGAGGTTCGTTAACCAGATACAAATAGACTCTGAAAACTGATATGATCTATGTTATCATTTCACCTCATTGCAACATTAGCTAAATACTTTGCGAAAAGAGTGAACTTTGGCAAAAGATGGTAAAAATGTTATCCCTAGGAGAGAGGAAACCACGAAATCAGCATAAGGATGAGAGCATCTAACAGTTTCTATTTGGACAGTTTCGCTCCTCCTTCCTTTAAGAAATGGTGCACAAGCGTGAGGTAAGGCAAAGCCTCCCCTGATTCTGGCTCCATTATTCTCACTCACCTGCTTCTGCAGGGTCCTCACTCTCCTAGGTTGTGGCAGATTTCAGGTCCCACTGAGGTGGAACTTGTTACTCTAGGTGGCAGCCTTAAGCAGGGGGAACAGAGCATAAAATGAGGCAGACTGAAGTCTCAGGCAATAGCCAACTTTATTCAAAGCATCAGACCCTTGAGTTAAGCAAGGTCACATGAGCAAAGTTCACAGGACTGAACACAGTCACAGGGATGCCATGCTTGGAAACACTTCTTAGCCACACAAGTAAGCAGCAAGGTGTAATCTGGAGCAAACCTACTGCTGTTTACACCTGGGAGAGGCATGGAAGATCATTCCATGAACAGACCCAGGTTTAGGAGGAACACGAGGTAGAAGGCTTGTCTTAGTTTCTTGGAATTTCCTCAAAAGCTCTCAGAACTCTCCTCACAACTTGATTCATGGATTGTGTCTGACACTACCTATCTCTTCTCCAAAAGTTTCTTTCTTTCTTTCTCTCTCTCTCTTTCTCTCTCTCTCTCCCTGACTGGAAAGCTAACAACTAACTGTGAGATAGAGGAAGTGGGGGTGGGGAGATGGATAGCTACAGCCAGAGAGGTGCTGAAAGGATCCCTGGTGGGCAGCAGGAAGCTGGAGGTGTTGGGGTGGGGGTGGGGCTCCACAAAAGCAAGCACACTGCAGGCAGGGTGACTGCCTCTCTTCTCTGCCTTAGGTCCAGGTTTGATCCTGGGGATCAGTCACTCAGGAATAAGACTCATGACTGTGCTCCTGAGGAATCTGCACACCATGCACTCAGAAGCCTGGAGCTCCTGATTCTCTGTAGGTCACCACACCCTGCCTGCCCAGTGCCCTCCCTGTCCTGCCACCCTGCCCTCCCTCGCATCACTCACCCCGCCCACCTGGCACCCAGCCAACACCTTCCTGGCACTCCTATTTCTGCTCTTTGCCTTTTCCTGATCTTCACTCGATTCTCATGTTCGTGAGCTTTTCATCTTCCCGGGCTTCATGAACATCACATGCTAAGGAGCACATGACATGTGCAGCTGCGTTCCTTCCTGACTCCACCCCGCAAAGCAGTGAGACTAGTTACAAGAGCAGGGCTACACCTCAGTCTGCAGGGTGCAGGGACCAGCCTGCAAGGGCTGCAGAGCTGCTCTGAAAACATGTGGAGAAAGAGGAACTAGATAATGGAACTTCCCTACATCAAGGAGTAGGAATTGCCCTGAACTCATAGCCAAGTTTCGAAAACTTTCTGTGGTCTGGGCCATCAGCAGGACATGACCAAGACACCCCAGCCAACCCGCCTTTCAAACAGTTAAAATCGCGCCTTTGGCCACCAGGGTCTAGAGAGGAATCTATGGAGCTGGCTGCTGCTGCCAAGGTCTTTTCCTGCCACTTGGAACTGCTGTGCATGCTGTCTGTCTGTCTGTCTGTCTGTTTGTCTGTCGGTGTTTAGGGAGACAAGGTGAGTTCCAGAGATCCGATGGGGACAGCAGGGTGATAGGAGTCTGGGGCTGTGGGAGGAGAAACACAATTTGTCTGTGTTAAATGCTACCTTGTGAATTTCCAAGGCCTGGGGTGGCATAGGGTTTGGGGTAGGGGTAAGCGTGGAGGCAGGATCTGGAAGCTCACCTGTATCTGTCTTGAGCTAACCAGTGACTTCCTGGGAAAGGAACCCAAGGAGAATCCTGGGACACTGTGGTAGGACAGGATCCCTCAGCCCAGAGACCCTTTCCAGAAGATTCTAGGTCCCAAGTTCCTTCTAGTCCTCACCCCACCCCTACCTCTCTTTACCAAAACTGGCTCTCTCTTTGGAAGTTCTCTGGCCCTTTTGCTTTTTAAATTTTTTTTTTTAATTTTTTTTTTTTTTTAATTTTTTGGTTTTTTCGAGACAGGGTTTCTCTGTGTATTCCTGGCTGTCCTGGAACTCACTCTGTAGACCTGGCTGGCCTCAAACTCAGAAATCCACCTGCCTCTGCCTCCCAAGTGCTGGGATTAAAGGCATGTGCCACCACACTCTTTTGCTTTTAAACTTCTCAGTGTGCTTTAACAGATTACAGCACAGGCAACCAGCAGCTGGTCCACACATTCCCATCCCTTTCCCCGAAGTCTGTGACTTTTTGTAAAAGAGTTCATTTGTTTTTTAAGGCCAGGATAGTCTTTAACTAGAAATTCTTACCAAGATACAAGAATTAAAGGCCTGTGGCACCACATCAAGTTTTACAACTCACTTGGTGTATGTTGACCTGCCACCCAGCTCACCTCCCTTCCCTGTCCTGCCTCACTATCCCCTCAGAAAAGGGCTTTAAGCCCTTCCTTCACTGGGTGACAACACAGTTAAATGGTGCTTAGTGGGCATGTGGAGGCTTCTGCCCCTGCCCCTGGGCCTGTCTAGACTCCTTCCCCTAGATGCAGACCCAGTAATGGTGTTCATTTAGATAGAAGTTTGTTTTTCTATAAAATTTGGGTCAGGAATAATTCCAGATTGGCAAGAATATCATGTGTGCCTCTGCACCAGATACTCAGTCGATGACTAGGAGTCTCTCTCACTCCCTCTCTCTCTCTCCCTCTCTCTTTTCTATCTTTATTTCTTAGTTTTTTAAAGATTAAAATAAATTTTAGTTTCAAAAGATTATGATGATGATCATGGCCTTCATTTGCCAAATACTTATTAGACACTAAAGAATTCACATTTCATTGCTCCATTTAATTTATATAATAATCTTCAAAATTGTATACTATCATTTTTTAAAAATTGTATTTATTATTTATTTACAGTCCCGATTTCATTCCCCTTCCGGTACACATTCTTACTGTTCCATATCCTACATCTTCCCCAATAGCCCCCCCCACACACACCTCCCTGTCCCTGTCTCCCCTTCCCCAGGAGAATGTTCCCAGGCCCTATGCCCTACCCTACCACACCTCCCCACTCCCTGGGGACACCAATCTCTTCATGGTTAGGTACATCTTCTCTAATTGGGTCCAGACCTGGCAGTCCTTGGCTAAATGTGTGTTGGGAACCTCATACCAGCTGGTGTACACTGCCTGGTGGTGATCCAGTGTCTCAGATCTCAGGGGTCCAGGTTAGTTGAGACTGCTGGTCTTCTTACAGGGTCTGCCTCCTCTTCAGCTTCTTCCAGATTTTCCTTAATTTAACCACAGGGGTCGGCACATTTTGTTGGATGTAAATATCTGCATCTGACTCTTTCAGCTACTTGATGGCTCTTTTAGAGGGGAGTCATGATAGGCCCTTTTTTGTGACCACTCCATAGCCTCAAGTAATAGTGTCAGGCCTTGGGGCCTCCCCTTGAGCTTGATTCCAATTTGCACCTGTCTCTGATCCTCCTTTTCCTAAGGCTCTTCTACATTTGCGTCCCTGCCGTTCCTTTAAACAGGAACAATTATGATTGTTCTGTGTCTGGAAGTTTTTAGATTTAGTGTTTTCTTTGCCCAGTGTATCCATTTCTCCTGTGGAATTGTCCACTCCTGAGAGTCTCTCTGCCATGGCTTCTATTCTGTTGGTGAAGTTTACCTCCGTACTTCCTGCCATTTCCAGAATTCCTTCAGTTTCTGTTTTCTGTATTGGTTCTATTTCCATCGTTATGTCTAGAATAGTTTTATTGTTTCTCTTCAACTACTTTTCTTTTCTTGAATTTCATTAAATGATTTATTTATATCCTCTTTCATGACTTCTGTCATCTTCATATAGTTACTTTAAGGTCTCTAAACACTGGCAAACACAATTCCCAAGCAAAACAAGTATATCACCCCATCCATGGGTCAGGAAACACGGGATAGGAGGGGAAGAATTGGATATGAGAGCAAGATGGGGTGGAATGATGGGAAATGCTGTTCTCCAGCCCTGAGCTCACCATTGCACTGCTGAACTCTCAACTGCCCTGAGAACTAGCTTCATCACTTGTCAATACACACACACACACACACACACACACACACACACACACACAGGTAAAAGCAGAGGCAGGAGAACCTTAAAGAAAGTCATCTAGAAGGAATGGAAAGAGAGGCTGATACAATGGTTGATATGGCTAATTTATATTTTCCACATAAATGAAAATATAAAAAAACAATTTATTTTGATGACTTTCCCATCAAATGATTGCATGACACAGGTCATGTACCTATGAAAATATGAGCTAGTCTTTGTAAATACTAATGGTCATCCCTGCCCTTGCTGTAGAACCTTGGTGAAGGCAGTTTTTGAGCGTATTGACGAATATGGAATTACCCAGAAGGGGCCTAATTCTATGATCTCTGTGAGATTCAGATCATTTACCACAAGTGCCAGTGTCCTCACACCAAAAGAAATGTCTTCCATGGTTGAAACTGGCTATAATCAAATGTTGTAATGCCTGACAAAGTCTGGAGTAATCTCTGTAGTGTGTAGGACAGGGTCACATACTTGCTGGTTGTATTATATGAGGCCAAATAGAATGCCCTTCACTTGAGAGCCTTAAGGGCCTGGAGGGTTTTGGCACTGATTAATAAGCTAGCTATTTCAAAAACTGACTGTGCAATGGTTCAAAGCATTACGTCCCCAGATGGCTGTCACCTATATATAACATGGAGGCCTAAAGAAAACATGGAAGAAGGAAGGTCTCTCTTTGCCTGCTTCTCTCTACTCTTGCTAGCATGTTCCTTTATTCACTGGGATTGTAATTTACTTCCTTGGAATTTTCACATAGATGGAAAACTAGCTGAGACACTCAGCCTCATAAACTGGACAATTTTTTGGTTCTTGAAATTTCAGTACATTCACACCAAGGTTGAACTAGCTAGATTATGGTATGTAAGGCATTCAAAAAAATCACGTGTATATGTGTATATATAAATGCATTTTATGTATATATACATGTATATACATGTATATGCAGTGTATACAGCTATGTGTATAAACACATATGTTTATGTGTTTGTAGTATGTATGTTTGTGGTGGCTATTCTTGGTTGTCAACTTGGTTCCACTTGGAATTAACTAAGATCCAAAACCGGGCCACACATGAAAGGGATTTTGAACTAATTTGTAGTGTAATGTCCAACTCTAAGCCATATATTTAATGTTGGAAAGCACATCTTTAATCTTAATCATATACACTTATTAGTTAATCCATTTTAACCTGTAATTGAGGCCTGGAGAGATGACATGTTGTTTTAGGAGCACTGGCTGCTCTCACAGAAGTCTGAGGATCATTAATTCTCAGCACCCACCTGCGGTTCGCCATCACCTACAACTATAGTGGCCAAAGATCCTCTGACCTTAGTCAGCCCTGAATTTTATACACAACTGAAATCATCCAGTGACATTGTTTGTATGTATGGGTTTGTGTTAGCTCAGGGCAGCATAAGTTCAAATTTATAACCTTTTGGCGATTTTATGAACTGAAAACAAAACTCACATACTCTCTCGTTTTATAAAAGCAATTTAAATTATAGTTTGTATAATCATGCATTCTATACCACAAACTCTTTTCTAAAGGAGGAAGACAAATACATCAAATTATAGTCTTGGCTAACAGGTTGACCTAAAGATCAAAGGGCACAGGATGTATTACATTAAAGGAAGAAAATGAAAACCCTCCAAAGACAACAGAGATAATTGTGCTTAAAATGTGTTTCACTGGGGGTTAGGGATGGGGAGGGGGGTCATTCACATCACCAAAGAGAAGTTAACACTAACAAGAGGGCAGACAGCATTAACTTCTCTGTGAGTTCTTGGCCACAAGTTTCCAAGCCAGTATGCATGAGGGGAGGGCACTGTGGTGACTCAGAGGCAACAATCACTAGTCATGTCATTTCACTGCTGCAAACTCCAGGCTGCTTTTATCATAAAGCTATCAGACACAGGGAGGAGAAGGGCTGAGAGCAGAGTGCACACACCTTGGAATACCAAATTCCTTTTTGGTGCTACAAGGCATTTGGATCAGGGACTCCCACAGTGGAAACCAGAGGCAGGTGAATTGGAGTGTCCTAGGAGAGACTTAGAAAAGTAATTGGGAACTCAGAATGTGGATTAGAGACTGGGTGTCCCATGTGCAAAGGTAGGTGTCAGGATCTGCTTGAACACACAGCCCAGATTTCTGTTCCATGGTATCCAGTGCAGTCAGCACCCTGCAACAGCTACTTGGGCTTTGCTGTCTCTTGGCAGTTCAAGTCACCCCAGGATCCTGCAGGTTCTGAAAAAAGAGCCATGGCCTGGGAGGGAGACCCCAAACTCAGTCATTACACACAGGCTCTGCTGTTCCACTCAGTTGTTCTACTGCTCTGCCTGTGTGGATGCCTGGTGGGGTGTAGAGGTGATCGGACTCAGGAGCCTAGCACAGGGACCAGCAATGAGGGCCCTGAGCCCTGGTTGGCCAGACTGTCTAAAATTAGTGCCCAGGTTCCCATGGGTAGTTCTCTACAGCACGATACTCGGAAACTATTTTTGAGACAATGCCCCACCTTTTAATTCCCAGATCACAAATAGAAAAGGTGACAAGAAAAGTCACTGCTGTAGAATCAAAAGGACTTCAAGGAATCAGAGCAGGAGAGCAGTTCTGTCTGCAGTGATACATACTGAACTCAATGTGAACCATGGAGTAGCCAGTGGTCACTTGGTGTCAGTGGGTAAGGAAGGGTCAATGGTACCCAAGTCATAGCAATTGAAATGGTGATAGACTGGACAAATCTGCAAGCAACACCCAAGAGCAGAGCAGTTGAGCTTCTGTGGATGCAGCATCTTAACATGGACAGATGCCTCCACAGTGGCAGGCCTTGTAGCTTGACTGCAAATGAACTTGGGAAAACTTGATAGGGCCCAATTCAGACTGTTTCTAGTGATCTATTGTTCTATGGGAGAAGACTCAATCTCCTACATTAGTGTGATGAGGTGGCTGAAAGGATTGTGTGTCCCAGAACTAGACATGCCCTTGATTATCAGGGTGATTAAGCACTGAGACAGATAATGAGATTCTGAGTCCAATAAGATCCATGACATAAGAGGACTTCAAATGCTGAGGGTCAAAAAGTGTTCCTGAGGGAAGATTGTGCACAACTAGGTCCTAACTATGTGCTTATTAATATATCTTAAGAGAGTTGATTATGAGATCTGAGATATGTCTCAGTTGGAAAGAATATTCTACAACAATGGGTTGATCATCTAGAGGATGGAGGCTCAAAACCCACAATTCTCTAGTTGGCCCCCAACTCTCTGTCATTCCAGTTCTGATGTCTAAATCCTCTACACACTGCATGTACATGGCGCCCATACATTAATGTAGGCAAGATCAGAGAAAAATAAGTGAGTAAATAAATAGTTTGTAAACATTGTTAGGTTGATCTGGTTGGGTAAATGGGAAGGCGACAGGTACGCCATAGGGAAGGGGAAGGAGGAAACACAGAAGGTGGGAAGGAGGTAAAGGAGAATTGCAGGATAAAGTTGATACCATGGGGAAATAAGAAAAAGGAGGGAGGGAGGGAGGGAGAAATGACAGTGTGGATGCTGAAAAAGCCACAAGGAGTCACACTTTCAGCATATGAAAACAGGTATATGTTTATAATGGAGCTTTTCTCCTCTGAGTTTATAGCACTCTCCCCAATATGCTAAATACCAGCAGATGCAACCCGAAGTAAGAGATGAATTCTTTAAATTGTTGGTTGGGCTGACTAAGAGACTTCCAAAACATCCAGACTATTGTTGTTGCCAGTAAAAAATTGGAAGTTTGGTCTCTATTGCTGAAGACACCATACAGTTTGGACAGGGGTCATGAAGCCTTTTAGCTGGAACTGACCTGAAAACCTCCTCACTGAGGACTTTGATGGAACCAAAGGTACCATACAAGTTTCCAAGTAGTGAAGGAACCAACAGTCCCACCAGACAGCATAACTATGAGCCACAACAGTGACCAGCATGGCATGATACCCTTGAATGTGCATTAGAGGCACAAATACCTTGGTGGTAGCCAGTAGATGTCTCAATGAACTTGAGTCTTGCTCAACAAGAGGGAGCCAATGGCTGATTCTGGAAACCTAGCTAACTATTCTGTGCTAGTATAATCATGATTTTTGGAGGAGAATCTACAACCACTACTTTACTAAACCAGAATAATGTCTAGCATCAATCTATGAACTTTGTCCTTATATACAGGTATTGTAGTCTTTAACCCTCATCAGGAAACTTCTCTTTACAACAGAGAGCACTAGAGAAAACCACAACTAATCCTATGCAGAATTGTGCAGTCCAGTCCTGTTTTACTTAGGATATCCATTGCTGTGAAGGGACATCACAACCAGGGCAACTCTTATAAAGGAAACAATCCTCTAGGTTGTCTTACATTTTCAGAAGTTCAGTTTATTATCATCATGGTAGGAATCATGAAAGTCTCTAGGCTGATATGGTGCTGGAGAAGGAACTGGGTGGGAGTTCTTCATTTTGACCTAAGTTCAGCCAGAGAAGTCTTTCTCTTCTGCAGGCAGCCAGAAGAAAGGTCTCTGAAGAACTGTGTTGTGCTCACCCCCACAGTGTTACACTGCCCCCAACAAAGCCGCACTTCCTCCAATAATGCCACACTTCCTAACAGTGCAAATCCCTATGAGCCTACATATTCAGATCACCAATGAGTACATCTACAGACCTCTCCTACACCTAAGGCTCAGAACACATTGTAGACAAAAAAACAGAAAGAGTCTAAGAGCCTGTGGATCAGGGACTTTGCTGTGAATTACATCAGAAGCTATACAGGTGAAGACTCACAAACCAGATGGCTTAATATGAACTGAACCAGGAGCAATCCAGTGTCCACACCAAAGTGCTGAGGTGAAGGGAGCACCTTCACAAAGAACTACAGGCAAATGAGCAATGCTTTGAGGAGGAGAGGTGGCCCTGCACAGAAAATAACACACAAATTGATTGTCCAGAGTCAACTGGTCAGTCCTAGAAACGCACATATGAGTGACATTACATAGACTCAGCAGGTTCTGCTTGGAAATACATATGTCCATATAAATTTATATATACTAATATAATAGCAATGGACAGGAAAAGAGTCCATGAATTTGAAAGAGGTCAGAGAGGTGTCCATGGGAAGTTCCTGAGGGAGTAAAAGGAAGGGGAAAGTGTTCTAATTAAAAAAACAATGGCAAAAATTAATTAAAAATAATTATATTTCTATCTTTCCTGAAATTTGAGGAAATCTTTATTTATAGAGATTATATTGAAGAGTTTCACTGATCCCCTATGTGATATTGAAATGAAAACTGGACTATTGCTAGGGGAAGGAGTCAATGACCCAAAAGGTACTACAACCCCATCATAAGAATAATATCAATGAACTGGACCACTCAGAGCTCCCAGGGACAAATCCACCAACCTAAGAGTCATGGAGGGATCCAAGACTCCAGATACATATGTAGCAGAGGATGGCTTTATCTGACATCAAGGGAAAGGGAGGGAGGTTTGATGCCTAGAAGTAGGGGGATGCTAGAGGAGTGAAGTGTGAGGGGGTGAATGGGTGGAGAAGCACCCTCATAGAGGGAAAGGTGAGTGGGTGAGGGGGAATAGCATGGGATGAGGGGGTTGGTGGATGGCTAACCAGGAAGTGAAATATCATTTGAAAACTAAAAAGAAACACACACACACACACACACACACACACACACACAAACAGGGCCATTATCCAGCTGTACTTTTTTTTTTCCTTATTTTTTTAATTGGGTGTATTCTTTATTTACATTTCAAATGATTTCCCCTTTTCTGGATCCCCATTCCCTGCAAGTCCCATAAGCCCTCTTCCTTCCCTCTCTTCCTCCATCTACTCCTTCCCACTTCCATGTTCTGGTATTCCCCTATACTGTTGCATTGAGTCTTTCCAGAACCAGGGGCCCCTCCTCCGTTCTTTTTGGACATCATTTAATATGTGGATTATTTCCTGGGTATTCCAAGTTTTTAGGTTAATATCCATTCATCAATGAGTGCATACCATGATTGATTTTTTGACACTGGGTTACCTCACTTAGTATGATGTTCTCCAGCTCCATCCATTTGTCTATGAATTTCATGAATTCATTGTTTCTAAAGGCTGAATAGTACTCCATTGTGTAAATATACCACATTTTTTTCCCATTCCTCCACTGAGGGACACCTGGGTTCTTTCCACCTTCTGGCTACTACAAATAGGGCTGCTATGAACATAGTGGAGCATGTGTCCTAATTACATGCTGGGGAATCCTCTGGGTATATGTCCAGGAGTGGTATAGCAGGGTTGTCCAGAAGTGCCATGCCCAGTTTTCTGAGGAACCTCCAGACTGATTTCCAAAGTGGTCCATGGGAAGTTCCATCTTACAATCCCACCAGCAGTGGAGGAGTGTTCCTCTTTCTCCACATCCTCTCCAGCACCTCCTGTCTCCTGAGTTTTTGACCTTAGCCATTCTGACTGGGTATTTTTGATTTGCATTTCCCTAATGATTAATGCTGTTGAACATTTCTTAAGCTGTTTCTCAGCCCTCCGAAGTTCTTCATGTGAAAATTCTTTGTTTAGCTCGGTCCCCCATTTTTTAATGGGGTTATTTGGTTCTTTGGGTTCTACCTTCTTGAGTTCTTTGTATATATTAGATATTAGCCCTCTGTCAGATTTAGGGTTGATGAAGATCCTTTTCCAATCTGTTGGTTGACGTTTTGTCCTTTTGACAGTGTCCTTTGCCTTACAGAAACTTTGCAGTTTTATGAGATCCCATTTGTCAATTCTTGATCTTAGAGCATAAGCTATTGGTGTTCTGTTCAGCCCAGGGGAGGGAGCAGCCCATGTTCACAGTCAGTAAATGAATTTGAGTTGCAAGTCAGTCTGCTCAGAGTACACAGTGTTGAGGGAGGAAAGAAATACACTGTATCAGGAAGCCTTTTCATTTGATTAGTGAGTTAGATAACACAATTATATTCAACAACCACCTGAATGCTAAGTCTGCTCACACATACTAAGTGAGAATGTGTGCACACACAGACCACGAGGTAGCTGAAATCACCATTGAGAACCAGTACTTCCTCTGCTTCAGACTGGTTGTCCCTGGTGCACAGTGTCTAATCCACAACTCAGGAATTTTCTCAGAATTGAGCAGTAACAGGTGAATGGTATGAGAATTAGGGCTGGTAGGTTTTCCCTGTAGGACCTTCCATCTGCTCTGTGGAGCACCATGTCTGCCCCCCACCCAGTGTCATTCCATCCCTGATGCTCCCCTCTTCTAGGAGCCCACTTCTGGGCTCCCAGGGTTGTCTGTCTGCTGTGCACCCGAAGCTGCCAGGCTCTTGTGCTTCTTCTGCAACTCCCTGTGGTCGCCTGCCCCCTGCTTCTGTCCTGAGACCACAGCTGGGTTCCTGTCTTCATGGTTCCCAGCCCTGGTGGCTGCCACTGTCTCACTGTGAGGCTTGCATTGAAACTGCTGCCAGCTCTGCAGCTTTTCCTCATGCAGGATGTCGAACTGGTCTGTCTGGTCCTCCAGCAGCTGATGGAAGTGGTTAGCCAGGACCCATCTGAATGTTCCCACAGTGGCTCACAGGGTCCCCAGGGACCCCTTCACGATGCCACTGATGCTGGCACTAAGCTGCCTAGATCGTGAGCTGCATGAGTGTTTTTTTCTGTTTCTACAACATGTGCATGCAGTGTGTGCAGAGGCCAGAAGCCAGCCTGGAATCACCAGGAGCAGCAGTCACAGAGCTGCTCTGTCAGTGCTGGAAGTCCAACCTGGGTCCTTTAAAAAGGCAGTGGGTGCTCTTAACTTCTGAGCATTTTTCAGACCTCAGAAACTGCTTTTAATTGGAAGAAAACTGTGATTGCAGAACTTTCTAGAAGGTCTTAGGTTGTGCTGTCACAGAGCTAAGTAGAAAAGCACCAGCCTTCCTTCCCCACAAGACAGTAACTGTGTGAGGCATGGGTAGGGGGGTAGGGATGAAGTGGGGGTGGGGAGTTTGGGAGAGGGAGGAGGGGAGGGAGAAAGGAATGGTGTGATGGGAAGGGCAAATGAGTCTGTGATGGAGGAGAAATGAAACAGTGGAAGGGAAGCATGGTGGGAAGTGAGGAAGAGTGGCTGGGGGTCCCAGGGATCCGAGAAGGGAGGGTGCAGAGCTAGACTGAGGGTGATGTGAAGGTAGAGAAGAATCTGGGGAAGAGGCTGGAACAAAGATTTGGTGACCAAGGGAACTCCATGAAGTACTCAAGGCTGTGGGTGTGGCCCCAATAAATGATTCAAACACTGGTCCCTCATTTCAGAGGCACCTGTTCAAGTCACCAACTTAATTCTTTCTTCTCCTTTCCTGAAGCTGTTTCCAAGATTCCCTGCAGGTGAGTGAGATGAAGAAGGGACCGAGGGTGAAGCATGGGAGTTTTGAATGATGTTGTCCTCAGGACTGGGTTCACAGTTGTAATCTCCACAGGACCCAGTGTGAGAGGGGCCACAGTTCACAGGGATTGAGTTTCCAAGCCACAAGGCACAGAAGCAATCCCCAAAGAAACTTGAGGAAAAGTGGATTGGGTGGATGCTTGGTCAGAGCACAGAAAGCCTGAATTCACAGCCAGGTGCCTGGAACTCTTGCATAATCTGCCCTGGGGCTACATCAGGGAGACTCTAAGGACTTCCCCATTCTCTTGCCAACAGCAGTAACAGCATTTGTGGAAAGAAAACATGGCAAGGCAGCAGTCACCAAGAGCAAACATTCTCTGATTCTGAAGCTTTTAATTCTACTGAGCTGTGGATCCACCATGCTGCTGGCTGGTGAGTTCCCAGGGCCTACATGGAGCAGGGTTGGTGCAAGGAACAGGGATGTGGCTTATGTCAAGAAGTTCCCAGGCCTGGGTACCAGAAGCTCCAGGGCTTCCTTCAGCCTTCAGTCCAGCACCTCAGTGACTAGGAACCCTGGCTCTCCCAGACCCAGGCTTCAGTGGATTGAAGAAGTTAAGAGAAAAGCTACAGCGTGGGGGCGGGGCAGGAATGAAGAACTCAGGCAGCAGAAGGGAGTACATGGAGAAGCCTCCAGCACCATCTGGTCTGTAGGAAGCCTAAACCCTGGCAACAGGATTGGTATTTTGAGGGCAGTGCAAAACTAGGAGGCAGTCTCAGACAGGTCCCTGGACCTAAGGCAGCCTGTGCTATAGACACTGCCATCCCAAGGGATTCCTCCCAAGCCCTCCACCATTCAGGGAGCTCTTTGTACTTGACCTTTCTTCCCACTTCCCATGGTATTTGTGCAGCAGATAACAGTAGAGACTTCCAGGGAAAAAGCAGCCACCACCACTCTCAGTCTTACTATTTTTCCTCCTCCCTTCTTTTGTTCTGTTTTATAATGTTTGGAGGCCTCACTCTATCACCACATGAGAATCTGAAACAAACCCTCTCTCCTTTGGTACCAAGAGCTGGGATTACAGTGTGTGAGTGACAGCAGGCTCAGCCTCAATGCCCACATGGCTCATGAGTCATCAGCCTGCTTGGCTCCCTTCCCTGCCCATCTAGCCTTCCCCACTTGTCCATCCACAGAATAATGTCCTTTAGACCCTCGTCCACCATGAGGCATATCTGTGCTGATGCCTGAGTAGACCTCAGCTAATGTGGAGGTGGAAAGTCTTGTCCTCTGTGGAAGAGCCTGACAATGGTACTGGGTGGGAACCTATGGAAGCTTCTGCCCTTGGTCCTAGTCCCAAGAAATATATCTCCTAGGTAAATGGCATCAGATAATGGAGTCAGTAGGCAGGAGAGGGTTCTTTTTTGTGTAAATGGAAGACACTGAATCTTCACTGTCTTTAGGCAAGGTATGCTGTATATCCCCGCATCATCTACTCAATTCTGCATTTGCTTTGACAGAGGCAGAAGACAACAAGCTGATGAAAGTGTAGCGATTTGTCCTCTAACCCAGATTAGAGTTTTTTTGTATGGACCAGTATTGGTGCCCATCCCCCCAGAGTGTCTTCAAGAGGTCTGTGAAAGCTGCTTCTGTCCCAGGCAGCAGTGGGTTCTCTACTGCCTGTGTCTTCTGGGTCATCTAGAAATGGCAGGAGGAAGCCCTGGGTTTAAGGCCTCTTCACTTCTCCATTGCTACCCAGTGGATTCCTAGGCTCCCATGGAACACAGAAAACTCTCCTTGATGCCTCAGATTCTTGCTGAGGGAAAGGAGGCAGCTGACTTGAGAACTGACCTTAGTCACTTTATCAAGATAAGATTTACTGCCTTCTAGGGAGCAGGAGATGTTCTGTCAGAAAAATGTACTTGTCTCTCCCTCCTACAGCAATCTTAACACACAAGTGATTTCTTATGTTCCTGCAGCAATGTCACATTCTGGTATATCTTGCCTGACTATGACCTGTTCACCTAATACTGAAATGAGAAAGAGTTCAGATCATGATGCCTTTCCTGATAGCCTACAACCAGAAACTTCTCTCTCTCAGAGTCCAATACCATGGCAGGGGCCATTTTGTAATGGAGAGCATTTTCTCTGCAGCAGGAGGGTCATGGTGTCTTCTGCCCAAGAAAGGTCATTCTCCAGTTAGGAACTGCCATGAACTCCAGCCAAGGGACATTTTTCTCGCACTGGCACCTCAGGCTGACAGATTACCTGGCTCATGGGTCCCTTGCGGCATGTGTACCCTTCCTTTTCAAAGATGCTTTCTCTCTGGCTGCTTTCAACCATCAAGAACACAATGTAGCAGGTGTAACACAGATTTTCTGGCCTATAAACACTCCAGTACTTATATGATAATGGTATTAGTTACTTTCTACTGCAGTGATAAGACACATGACCATGGTAACATACAAAAGGAAGAGTTTGAGAAGACTTATAATTCACAAGGACAATATCATCTCACAGCAGGGGAGCATTGCAGCAGGCAGACATGGTGGCTCCAGTAGCAAGTTGAGGCTCTACCTATTTTTACTTGCGTTTGTTTTGGAGGCAAAGTCTCACTGTTCAGTTCTGGTTGATCTAGAACTATGTAGACCAGCCTGCCTCAAACCCATAAAAAACCACGTGACTCCACCTCTCAAGTGCTGGAATTAGAGCCATGTGAGATAATGCCCATCTGGGAGACAACATCTTAAACCTCAAGCAAGGTCCAGAAATGAGTAAATGGGAATGTCTGTCACGTATGTCACTAGAACAACACAATGCCAGTTCATACTGGTGACTTACTTTTTTCAGCAAGGCCACACCTCCTAAACCTAAACAAACATGTAGAAACGTCCAGCTTCTACAACTTCGGGCAAATGTATTCCTCTATAGAGTAGAGTTTCATTCAAAATAACACACCACACATTAATATTAGAGTGTAGGGGTTCATACCCAAGTTACAGAGCAGTAAATGAAGCAACTCAGAGAGAAAGAATTCACATACTGTGGGGATGAGTGCTCTCTGCTTATTGGGACCTGATCTGCCCGCCTAGGATGTCAGTTGGGATCTGTCTTTGAGGTGGTTCAGTTTAAAAGGTTTATTACATTTATACATATGAGCGTTTTGTATGTATGTATGTATGTATGTATGTATGTATGTATGTATGTATGTGTATATGTATGCATGTATGCATGTTCAGCACACATGTCCCTGGTACCCTTGGAGGCCAAAAGAGGACATCAGGTCTCCTGGAACTAAAGCTGTAGGCAGTGGAGAGCCACCATGTGTTGTTCCTGAGAATCACCCTGGATCCTCTGCAAGGGCAACAAGTGCCCTAACTGATGCTTCACCTTTCTAACTCCAATGCTTCAGTTTCACACCATGAGCACAGGAGCCTGGGGTTGTCCTAGGACAGGAGCTCTAAGATTCTTTACCATCTGTTTTGTCTTTAATATTTTAAATCCAGCCACTAATGTGTGGACTAACCATCCATCTATTTTTAGTCTCTTGTGTTCTGTTAGCCATAGTCCTCTTAATCAGTCAGGCATCTGTTGTTGTACCCTTTACACATCAGAGGACCACTGTCCTTGATGTTACTGTCTCCTGACCACTGCACATGATGGGATTTTCTGTACCACACTGCTGGGATTTCAGGTTAGAGATGCAAATACTTACTACCCCACCCAGCCTTCAACAATCAGCACCCTCCCTGAGTTTCTCACCATGCTAATGTCCTTCTCTCTGGTCATTCTGTTTTTGTTTTTGTTTGTTGAGACAAGGTTTCTCTGTGTAGCCCTGGCTGTCCTGTAACTCACTTTGTAGACCAGGCTGGCTTCGAACTAAGAAATCGTCCTGCCCCTGCCTCCCAAGTGCTGGGATTAAAGGCATGTGCCACCACTGTCCAGCACTCTGGTCTTTCTAAATATGCTTCTGAACAAGGGTCTCCAGCATCTCACAGTGCAGCATGGGCTCTTCACATTTCCCCAGAAATGTTTGCTTTTACATTCATCTGAGACCATGAATATCTCTGAGATTTTTTTTATCTCCACTCTTTAAATACCATATTTAACCATCTTAGATTTTCTCTGCTATTGGTGCTGTTCTTGTAGTGAGGACCATCCTCTGACCAGTTCCAGAAAATCATCCTTGGAATGCTACATTAGGTCCAGAAGAGCTGGCATTGTCTTGTTCTAGTTCCCTTCTGTTGCTATGATAAGACACTCTTCTCAAAAGGAACTTAAGGGAGAAACTGATTTATTAGATGCCTCCTCAAAGTTGTAGTCTGCCATGGAGGGAAGTCAGGACAGGATCTCAGAGGCAGGCTCACTTGCTATTCCACAGAGCTTTACCTATGGCCAAGGAACTTACTTCCTGGCTGGAAAGGTGGAACAGGGAACAGAAAAGGATAGTAGCTGCAGTCTGGATCACGAGCTCATGAATAGCTAGATTTCCTATCCATCCAGAGACCACTTGACCAGAGAATGATAATGTCCACATTAATATAGGCATTCTTATATCATTCACCATCAAAAACAGTCTCATTAGATGAGATTAATAGACCCATTTCTTAGGAGACTCTAGGCTGGATCACACTGACAGTTAAAACTTGTTATAGATGTTCAATCGATGATGGGGAAGTACAGATAAGAAAAACTGTCTCCATGCAACTTCAGTAACACCCCTGCCCTGCTCCCCTGTGACCCAGCATCCTCACACACCATCCTGTCTCCTCACAATCTATGTGGGCAGCTTCTGGAGACTCTCCAGAGTAAACATATGTGGAATAGACAGCCTTAAATTTCTCACCTTGACTGACAGTAGCCAGGGCTAACAAGATTATATAATAACAGACAGGTGGATCGTCCAGATGAAGAGCAGGAGAGAATGAGCAAGACTTAGCACAGTGAAGATTGGTCAGGGATTCCTTCTGGTCTCCAACCTGTCAAGTCACTTTTCCAGAAGATCCCAAGGTAGAGAACATCTCTGAGTCCCTTGATTCCTTCCACTAACCGCACTGAATGTTTCTTCCACAGAGACTGCTACTCTCTGCTGCAGTTTCAGTGTTAGCAACTCAGTGTCTGGACTGCCGAGCTATGAAGTCGAAGGCCAAGTGAAGACATAGCATTTCTTTCTGAGCAGAAATAATAAATGTCATGCCACTGGTGTTCTTCTGAACAGACTCAATGCCACAGAGATCTGTGAAAAACAGTTTCACAGTCTAAAAAGACAAGTTGATCACTTGCAAGATATGCTGTACCAAATACAGGGGAAGAATAAGGCAATTACAGGTAAGTTTCAAATGGCTTCATAGAGCTGGGACTGTAGCTCAGTGGAAGAGTTCTTGCCTAGCATGCATGAGGCTCTAGGTTCCATCCCCACTGCTACAAAATTAGTAAAAGAACATATCAGATGCCCCATGAAGGAAAGAACAGAATTTGTAACAGGTTGGGGACATTCATTGTTTGTGTGAACAAACAAAATGAACCAGTATTAGTCCCACCTAAGAGGTCCATTATCAGGGGCAAAATGTGGAGGATAAAGCCAGATAAGGATGGGAAAAGGGGAGGTAGGCAGATAGGATTAAACAACACCAGAGACTGATCTCTTTCCAATGTGCACAGAGCCCCAGACTCTGCAGTGCATCAAGTGTGGCTGGTGTGCAGAAGATGGATGTTTCAGGGGATCCTGGAAGGTACGCCTCAATGGAAGCATCATATTCCATGGTGACACTAAGAAAAGGCTTCACATCTATTCCGGAGACAACTGGACAAAAGAGATGTGGATGATATCAGAAATATGAATGACTTCGTAAACCAGACCTCACACGGTGAACTCAAGAACAAGTTTAAGGAGTCTATGTTGCAGTGTAAAGAAAACCTGGTGCCTACAGGTAACTGGGAAGAGGGGGGTAAATCTTTCTGCAGATGTGGAGAGTCTGTCCGTCGGTCTATCTGCTCTCTCTCGATCTCCCTCACTTTCTCTGTGTGTGTCTGTCTGTGTTGTGTATATGTCTCTGTTGTGTGTATGTCTGTGTGTATTCCTGTGTGCATGAGCATTTGTGTCCATGTATCTATCTGTGCGTGTGTGTGTACATGTGTATGTGATGTATTCCCCATGAGTCTTTGCGTTAATGAATTCTTTCCATCTCTGATTTCCCTCCTTATCCTCTCCTGTCTCACTCACTGTGTTCACACTGGTCACTGTCCTCGTGTCTCTCCACTCTCACAGACTGAGCATCCTACTCCCTGCCTTCTCCTCAGTCTAGAATGCTGTTGCCCTCTTCTCAACCAATCTCTCTTCTTCCCTTCACCCTCTCACGGGTCAGCTCCTCTTCTGCCAACAGGAGAGATAAGGCCCCATCATTACCCTGCTCCCTTTCTTACATGAGTCTGTTGAGGTCAGGGACATGGTTTTTCCCTTCCAAGTGAGGACCCACACAAATACCTGTTGCACAATAAAGTGGTTGCAACCCTGTGTGTTATAGAATTTCCGGAGGATAGCGAAGCTGAGGTAAGATTTGTCCATATTTGAGTCCTATTCAGAGACTCAACTTTTTTTTTTCATTTTAGCCTTACCAATCATTACTGCACATGTGGACAAATCTGCAACCTGGGAGTGTATGTCCAATCCCTCTATTCTGCTGATAATGCTCAGCTGCTTCCTCCTGTATGTTTTCTGAGGAGAATCATTGACAACGACAGGTACTGGGCACAATGTTGGACATGGAGGAAGGGACAGAGGGGTGAGGACTGAGGAAGCAGGAGTGAGTGAGTTCCAGGAGTCCTGTTCTGGTCCCTCAGTTGCAGAGTCTTACTGAGACAGGAGGCAGGAGACCCAGAGTTCGGGTCACCTGCTAGCAAAGGCTTGTGCATGCTCATCCTGGACCGGAGAGGAATTGTTCACAGAGTAGAGGAAAACCAAGGGCACACAGCAGGTGCATGGTCAGAACAGGTTCCTACTTAGGAGGATCCCATGCTGTAGATGTGGAAACTGTGGGGACACACACACACATGTGTGTTCTTAATGTGTAGAGGGAAGAAGATTCCATCTCACAGAACTAGAAAATAAACGTAGACATTGTGAGATGGCCCAATGGCATGACTACTAATATAATCATGGGCAACTTTTTCTCTGCATGATTTGCTCATAACATGGAATTACTTGATCTAGAGATTTGGATAAAAACATTGTTATGTATCCGTACCCAGAACAAAAAAAACAGAATGTCCAGATCTCTCTAGTAGGAGTGTGAAGCTTTATTCCTGTGTATATAACTCACAAGTGTCTAAATCAAAGTGAGACAGACTAGGGGGAGCCTGTACATGGTGGCATTCTCTATACCACCAACAATATACATATTATACATATATGCTATTCTATATGGCTGTATATAAAAGACACAAAACAACTTCTGAGCATAAGGTGATAGTTTTTAATATTATTAGTATTATAGAATACTTTGTGTGATATGCACTAAGTAGTCCAGCCATGGCCACATGCACACTGGAGCAGCAGAGAACTTGGAACTGACTCCATCCCACAGGCTGGCTACCCCTGCAGTGGCAATCTGGCAGTGAAAGCTGGAAGGTCCTGGGCAGCTGTCACTCCTGAGTCACACCCTCTGATACAGGTTCTGGGTCGGTGCTTCTCTCCACAGTGCTCAGAGAAACTTCTCTGTACACATTCAGAAGCTGGGGGGAAGAGAATGAACTAAAGATGGTTGCCTCTGACTTCCACGTGGGCACAAGTGCACTAGTGCTCACACATCCTAAGAATGTGGAGATTAAAGACTGTAAAGTTCACTGTTGAAACACTTTGTTTTTTGAAGCAGGGTCTCCCTGTAGACCAGGCTGGCCTGGAACTCACAGAAAAACACCGACATTCCCTCCTTACCTTGCCAGCACTAGGTTTAAAGGTGTGTGCCACCATGGCTGACTGCTCATTGGATTTTAAGTTCTAATAGTGTGCCACTAAAGTATTAGAGCTTCAAAATTGCCTATTTCACACAGATTAATTTGCAGTTTTTAGCAGCATCACAGAGATGGGCATTATATATCTGAGGCATCATTAAAGAAAAGCTGCAACAACTAAGCAGAGGAATCAGAAATTGAGGACTGTTTGTTTAGTAGAGGTCAGTGGTGATGACAGCAGGTCCCCAGACCTTAGCACAACTCACTCCATGATGGGAGTGAATGAAAACAATGACCTCATCCACCTAGGTCCACAGTTCTGAGAATGTCTCTAATTGTAATAGTTTCACTTTTTGGCTTTTCTAGTTCTGCTTCTGGCTAACTCTTCCTATTAACTGAGGTATGTCTACAGTGAACATGGTTTTTGCATTTAAAAGCTCTCCCTGGGAAAGGCTCCATTTTACACTGGGATTCCTAACATTTTGAATAATCAGGACCAGCTAATGAAGAGTTTCTATTGGCTTAAACACCTGTGGTGGGGATTTACATACTGGACAAAGCACAGAGGGGAACTGCAGTCAGGATATAAAGTAAAGTAATTGATTAATTCTTTTAAATATCTGAGCAGTTTTCTCTGCTGAATTCTCTTAGAGCAGTAATGTGCATGCTCCAATTTCCTTACTAGAAGGTTCTTACAGCAGGTCCCAGATGTCTAGTTGCTGACTTAATGTCTTTAAAGGGATCTCTTTCTACTCAGATGTTTGTAAATTGTCTTCATGTGATTGGTTTACAGGTGTTCAGGTTGCTGTGAACGGGTGTTTTCAATATTATACCATTTTTACTAGAAAATTTCAGAATACTTTCAGAGTATTCTCCTGTGATTATATTTCTTTACAAGGGTTTTGGGATTCTATTTCATTTGTGATTACATGTTTGTAGTATTCTTTTTGTTCTTTTTCTGTATAATGATCTGTGAAATTCAGTAAACGTTTGAAAGGTCTTTGTTTCCATTGAATTTCTTTACTGTTTCTGTTCCATATTAAATTCCTACTGAGACATACTCAACCTTTCTTGCTTTACATTGGGTATGCATATCATTATTTATTCATATCCCTTTTGTTTTATTTCATATATGTTGATTAGAAATGTGTTGTTGGATGGGCTTGCTGGCTCATGCCCTTTATCCCAGCATTCTGGAAGCAGAGACAGGCAGATGTACCAGTTAGAGGATCCTCTCTGATCTACAAAGAGAGTCCCAGCACAGGCAGGGCTATACATAGATATCTAGTCTTGAAAAACCAAAAGAGAAAGAAAGGAAGAAGAAATGTGCTGGTTTTGGTCAAAGCGCAGAGAACGTGTCTGCAGAATACAAATGGCACATCTATGTCATATGCCCTGCCCTGAAGGAGCCATCATGAAGAAGAAACAGCTGATCCAGTCTTTACAGTAGTAAGTTTTGCTTCACTAGCTTAAAGATTTCTTGTTATTTTATGCTTTCATCTTCAGTGTTTATTGTTATGAACAGTTGATGGTTGCACATACATATGGGCACCATGTCATGCAATGCTGAAAGAAGCCAGAGAGACAACTGAGACCCTAGAACTGGAGTTACACATAATTATGAGCTAAAATGTGAGTGCTAAGAATTGAACTCAGGTACTCATGAATAGCATTCAGTGATCTTAACTACTGCAACATCTCTTCATCACTAAAATATCATTTTTACAAAGACAGAAAGTTGGGGGGTGGTGAGAGTGGATCTGAAAAGAGTGAGGGGAATGTGGGGGCTGTGATCATGATCAACACCCACATGTCCAGGAATGACGAGCTCAGTGAACACAAAGACTGTGTTTACAAATGCCTTGTTTGAATTAGCAACCCACAGCCAGACAGTGAGAGACCTTGGACCACTCAGCCCTAAATGCTATATATCCAACAAATCCCTTCTCTCTGAGTATAAGTTAAGTAGTGTTTCCAGCCCCAAATTCAAAAGACTCCCACATCTATTCCTCTCCACATCAACAAATTCAGGTTATCACAGATATAGACCCACTTCAAGTCTAGAATTTCTTTTATTTTTATGTGTGTTGGTGTTTTCGCTCCATATATATCTGTGCATCATGTATAAGTCTGGTGTCTGAAGAGGCCAAAAGATGGCATCAGATCTGAACCTAGAGTTGACAGTTATAGGTCACCATGTAGGTTCTGAAAATAGATTCCTGCTGCTACGAAAGGGGTGCCAGAGCCTAGGATAGATCTTCAAGATGTTAAATTTTCATTTGTTCTTGGGAACTCTCATTCAGGCTGAACCAGACAGAGCACACCTGGGTGTAACTCAGAGAGGTGTTCTGTTAAACTCAGAGCTTCAGGACATAGAGTAGAGGAAATCTGTACCATGAGGGACAGGTTAGCAGAAGATGAACAGATCTGGGCCTAAAGAAATCCTGCTGGACTCAATGAAAAACAGACAATGAGAGAGGAGAGAGCAGACTCAGACTGTGGCACAAGCTTCTGTGTAGACAGCAGCACACCAGGAGAGTGGGCCCTGGGCCCTGAGGGAACATCAGTAGAGAGAGAGAGAGAGAGAGAGAGAGAGAGAGAGAGAGAGAGAGAGAGATGCCTTGGACAACACTGAGGCTTGAGTAGATTCTCCCTGAAATATCATTGTTCCTTTCACTCTCATCACTATTGACTGACTCAGCCTAGTCACTGTAACACAAACTAATATTATAGGCTTTTATGACTATTTAACACCACTGTGGGTGTTTTTATTATATTTATTTTTCTTATAAAAAGATAAAAATGTTTGAAGTAAATGATGAAAACTATTTCCTCATTGAGTTTTTGATGTCTTTGTAAAAAGATTTCTTTTAACAAAAACTAACAGGAAGCACTGTCCAGGTTGTCTGCCATCTGTATCTTCAAGATAATCATAGATCAGCACATACATTCATTTTTCATTTTAATATTACATGACATGTTATCCTATAAATGTATCCAAATATGCCATCTCTCCTGTATTTATGAAGATACACTCTTTCCTGTTAACTACTCTACAAATAGTAAAGATGTTTCAATGATTATTATAATAAAGATAACAGTGTGGATTTACATAAAGTTTTTGAAAGGTTCATTACTCATATACAAACAGATTCTGAAAAGTCTTATGATTTATATTATTATTTCACCTAATTAAAACATTAACTAAATACTTTTCAAAAAGAGTTACTTTTTGAATGGCAAATATTTTATTCTACATTGAAAGAGGGTGTAGACTCATGGTGGGTGTACAACAGCAAAGACACCATCTCCTGATCCATCCTAAAGAACCCACTGCACTCTGAGAAGTTGGTAAGAACCTTTTCCCAACTCTGGAGTCCCAGACCTGGTTTTGGGGGCTCAGTGAGACTGCTACCCAACAACACCAAAACCCCTGCCCTCCCAAATACTACTCCTTTTCTGTTCCTTCTGTGGGTCAACATGTAGAATCCCTTAAAGAGGAAACACAAAAATCCCTTAAAGAAACACAAGAGAACATGGGTCAACAGGTAGTAGCTCTTAAATAGAAATGCAAAAATCCCTTAAAGAATTACAGTAACACACAAACAAGCAAGTGAAGGAACTGAACAAAACCATCCTGGACCTACAAATGGAAGTAGAGACAATAATGAAATCACAAGAGGAGATAACTCTGGAGATAGAAAACCTTGGAAAGAAATTAAGAGTCATAGACACAGGCATCAGTAACAGAATACAAGAAATAGTAGGATATAATCAAACTCAGGGCCAAAATCACCCATATAAGAAAACAAAGAACCATACAAAGAATCAACACAACCAGGAGCTGGTTCTTTGAAAAACAATCAAAAAGAGAGATAAACCCTTAGGAAGAGTACAGTGGGTACAGAGGTACTACCTAAATTAATAAAATGGAAAGGGAGACATAACAACAGAAACTGTGGAAATTCAAAAAATCATCAGATCCCCCCTCAAACACTTATACTCAACAAAATTGGAAAATCCAGATGGAATGGATTATTTTCTAGACACATCCCAAGTGCCAATGTTAAAACAGGGTCAGATAAACCATCTAAATAGTTCCATATATCCCTAGGAAGTAGGAGCAGTCATTAAGAGCCTTCCAACCAAAAAAAGGCCAGGACAGGATGGGTTTAGTTAAGAATTCAACCAGATCTTCAAAGAAGACCTAATACCAATGCTCTTTAAAGTATTCCACAAAATAGAAACACACGAGACACAACCCAATTCATTTTATGAAGTCAAACTAACACTTATACCTAAACAAAACAAAGAACAAACATGGAAAGAGAACTTCAGAACAATTTCCCTTATGAACATTGATGGAAAAATACTCAATAATATTCTTGACAATGGAATCCAAGAATACATCAAAACTATAATTCACCACGATCAAGTATGTTTCATCCTAGGGATGCAGGGATGGTTCAATATACAGAAATCCACCAATGCAATCCACTACATAAACAAACTCAAAGAAAAAATACCACATGATCATTTCATTAGATGCTGAAAAGAATTTGGCAAAATTCAGCACCCCTTCATTTTAAACGTTTTGAAGAGATCAGGAATACAAGGCCCATACCTAAACAAATTGAAAGCAATATATTGCAAACCAGTAGCCAACATCAAGTAAAAGGAGAAAATCTTGAAGCAATCCCACTAAAATCAGGGCCCAGACAAGGCTTCCCACTATCTCCCTATCTATTCAATAAAATATTTGAAGTTCTAGCTACAGCAATTAGAAAACAAAAGGAGGTCAAAGGTACACAAATTGTAAAGGAAGAAGTCAAAACATCACTATTTGCAGATGATATGATCAAACTTAAGTGACCCCAAAAATTCCACCAGAGAACTTCTAAAGCTGTTAAAAAAAATTCAGCCAAGTACCTGGATATAAAATTAACTCAAACAAATCAGTAGTATTCTTCTCCTCAAAGGATAAACAAGCTGAAAAAGAAATTAGGGGAACAGCACCCTTCACAAATACTATTACATACCTTGGTATGACTATAACCAAGCAAGTGAAAGATCTGTATGACGAGAACTTCAAGCATCTAAAAAATCTCAGAAAACTCTAAGAAACTCTTCTACAGAGCACTAGTTGTAAAAACTGTATGGTATTGGTATAGAGACAGACAGGAAGATCACTGGAATAGAATTGAAGACCCATGCCTATGGTCACTTGATATTTGACAAAGGAGTTAAAAACATCCAGTGGAAAAAAGACAGCATTTTTAACAAATGGTGCTTGATCAGTGGGAGGGGCATCTTCTTGGAGCCAAGTGGTGGGAGGATGGTTTAGGGGTTTTCTGGGAGGGGGGAAACTAGGAAAGGGCATAACATTTGAAAAGTAAATGAAGAATATATTCAATAAAAACATCAAAAAATAAGGGAAATTATGAATTCAGCATAAGGGTCAGAGTATCTAAAAGTTTCTATTTTTGCAGTTTTGCTCTTTCCTTTAAGAATTGAGAAGAGAGGCCCTTGGTCCTGCATAGGCTCGATACCCCAGTGTATGGGAATGCCAGGACAGGGAAGCAGGAGTGGGAGTGGGGGACTGATGAGCAGGGGGAGGGGGGATGGAATAGGGTGTTTTGGAGGGGAAATGAGGAAAGGGGATAACATTTGAAATGTAAATAAAGAAAATATCTAATAAAAAAAAGAAATGGTGCACAAGCATGAGGTAAGACAAAGCCTCCCCTGATTTTCACCCCATTATTCTCACTCACCTTCACCTGCAGGGTCCTCACTCTCCTAGGTTGTGGCAGATTTCAGGTCTCCACTGATGTAGAACTTGTTACTCTAGGTGGTGGCCCTAAGCAGGGAGGGCAGAGAATAAAATGAGATTGAAGTCTCAGACGATAGCCCTCTTTATTCAAAGCCTCAGACCCTTGCGTTAAGCAAGGTCACATGAGCAAAGTTCCCAGGACTGTATACAGCCACAAGGAAGCCATGCTTGGAAACACTTCTTAGCCACTCTACTGAGCAGCAATGTGTAATCTGGAGCAACCCCACCCCTGTTTACACCTGGGAGGGGCATGGAAGCTCATTCCATGAACAGTCCCAGTTTTAAGAGGAAAACAGGTTCCAAGGCTTGTCTCAAATACTCTCCTAACTCTCCTCACAGAGAGTCATTCATGGAATGTAGTCTGACTGTGCTCATCTCTTCTACACCACACACACACACCACAACACAACACACACCACAACACACACTAACAAATCTGATGGTGTTGATATTCAACTAAACATAGTGTGAAATATTAAAACTGACAGTCTCCATGCCTCCTCCATCATCCATCAGGATATAAAGGGACATTGACATCAGTGACTCCATCTTTCCTTGTTCCTTTTCCTTGTTTCTCACTCTTTCCTTCTGACCCTATGGTGTCAAGCTGTGCCCTGCTGTAGGTTAATTATGTAAAATGGTGGCTTTCAGACTGGATCTTGCCTGAAGTAGCTACATTTTACAGACAACAAGTTGATACCTGGGCATCTCCTCTACAAATAGGCATTCATTCTTTCCAGCACCATCTGTAGACAAAAAAAGTTGAATAATTTATTTCTAACATTTAGAAGACAGCACTTATAAACATATCAGAATTAATCAGACACATGAGTATAGGGTCTTGATCAAGCATGCATCACTCTCACCTAGACACATAAAGAGAAGTACATGGAGCTCTATATGGTGATGCCTATCACCAACCTTCCAACAGACTCCCATGTCTGTACCTCTTGACCAACAAGCAGGAACTTCTGATGGTCCTTCAGTGACTGCTATTAACACATGCTTCAATTCCTAACTCTGTTGTCTATTCATCCTGATATGTTCATCACCACCCTTCCTCAGCTCGAAGATTCTGTACTTTATCTTTTGCCATACCATTCAATTCTGAGCCTGACCATGCCATTAGCTGCCACCTTCTTAATATCTTATCTGGTCAACTGCATCTGAACCAACTCTCTACCTCTGCCTTTGTGATACTTCTATGCTGTAGACTCCTTAAACCTCCTATGGCCATTCCATAATCTATCTATCTATCTATCTATCTATCTATCTATCTATCTATCTATCTATTTATCTATCTATCTATATCACATGCACATATAAAGTCATACCACATTCATACCCATATGCACACAACATACATGCACACAAACACATCACATGCATGCACACATATATACATCACATACATTCACATATACATATACTGTGTGTTATGTAATACAAGATCTGAGCTTTAACATTAGTAATTAATATTGGAATAAAAGAAACCATATTTGCCAGTAGCCACTTATCAAAACAACTGGAAGCCTTGGCATATTGAATCTAATAAAATTCAGTATGTTTTGGATTCATTGGTATTCCATAAGTACTAATATTGTAGAAAGTCACAAACATATCCACCTACATTTCTGACATAGCATGTTCATGACAAAAATCCCTAATCACTTCTTCATAGATCTAGAAAGAGCAATTCTCAAATTCATCTGGAGTAACAAAAAACCCAGGATAGCAAAAACTATTCTCCACACAAAAAAATCTTCTGGGCGAACAACCATCCCTGACCTCCAGCTCTACTACAGAGCAATAGTGATAAAAAGTGTTTGGTACTGGTATGCAGACAGGCAGGAAGATCAATGGAATATAATTGAAGACCCAGAAAAGAACTCACATACATACCGTCCCTTGATATTTGACAAGGGAGCTAAAGACGTCCAGTGGGGAAAAAAAAAAAGACAGCATTTTTTACAAATGGTGCTGAATCAACTGGAGGTCTACATGCAGAAAAATGCAAAAAATCACCCCATTCTCAATTCTTTGTACAAGTGGATCAAGGATCATTTCAAGTCCAAGTGGATCAAGGATCTACACATAAAACCAAACACACTGAAGCATATAGAGGAAAAAGTGGGTACAAATCTTGAACACATGGGGGCAGGGAAAAAGGTCCTGAACAGAACATCAATGACTTATGCTCTAAGAACAAGAATCAACAAATGGGACCTCATAAAATTGCAAAGCTTCTGTAAGGCAAAGGACATGGTCAATAGGACAAAATGGCAACCAATATATTGGGAAAAGATCTTTACTAATCCTATGTCCAATAGAGGGCTATTATCCAATGTATAAAAAGAACTCAAGAAGTTAATCCCTAGAGAGTCAAATAATCCTATTAAAAATGGGGTACAGAACTAAACAAGGAATTAGTAACTGACTACAAAGCACCTAAAGAAATGTTCATCATCCTTAGTTATCAGGGAAATGCAAATCAAAACTGAGATTCCACTTTACACCTGTCAGAATGGCTAAGATGAAAAACTCAGGGGACAACAGATGCTGGAGAGGATGTGGGGTTGTTAAAGGAACACTTCTCCATTTGGTGGTGTGATTGCAAGCTTGTAAAACCACTCTGGAAATCAGTTTGGTGATTCCTCAGAAAATTAGACATAGTACGACCTACGGACCCAGCTATACCACTCCTGGGCATATACCCAGAAGATGCTCCTACATGTAATCGGGAAACAAGCTCCACTATATTCATAGCTGCCTTATTTATAATAGCCAGAAGCTGTAAACAACACAGATGTCCCTCAATAGAGGAATGGATACAGAAACTGTGGTATATATACACAATGGAGTACTAGTCAGCTATTTAAAACAATGAACTCATGAAATTCTTAGGTAAATGTATGGAAGTAAAAGTATCATTCTGAGCGAGGTAACCCAATCACAAAAGAATGCATATGGTATACACTCACAAAAGCTCAAAATAAGCATGTTACAATTCACCCAGCACAGGAAGTTCAAGAAGAAGGAGGACTTAAATGAGGGTGCTTTGGTTCCTCTGAGAAAGGGAACAGAATGCTCACAGGAGCAATAATGGAGAGGATGTGTGGAGCAGAGACTGAAGTAAGGGCCAACTAGAGACTACCCTACCTACGGATTCATCCCATAAACAGTCATAAAACCCCCGACACTACAACAAGAAGCATATACCAAAAGGAGCATGCCATGGATGTCTCTGGAGGGGCCCTGCCAGAGCCTTACAAATACAGAGGCAGAAGCTAGCAACCAACTATTGGACTGGGCGTGGGGTCCCCAATGGAGGAACTTAATATTTACAACTCCCTAGAAAGGACGAGCCCTGAGATCTGCTTGCAGATCTTTGTCTCAGTGTTTCCAAGTGTTTCCTTTCTCTCTTCATTGGGGGATGGCCCTCTCTGGTTTGGGAGATTTCTATTTTGTTTTGAGGTTGTCTGTGCTCTTCTTTAAATGCAAAGACACCTGACTTAGGGGTGTGGGGAGGAAATCGCGACCAAGGTAAGGCAGCACACCCAACCCTATGTTGAGAAATAGGTACCTTTTTCAGCCTTCCAGCTTCTTCTTCTTCTGGGATGAAACGTGACATTTCAAGCGGCTGAGAAGACTCTGCTGTGCTGTGCTGAGTCCTTATCCATGCTGACCTCCATAGCCCCTTGAAGCCTGTGGACTGGGAACTGAAACCCAGACACCTCCCTGGCGCTGACCCCTGCGGGGGAAGCCGGTTGAGCACAGTGGACTCTGGGCTCCAACTGTTCAACTGTCGCGGGTCTCGTGCTTGGAGAGGAGCCCTGGGGAGGCCACGCAGCGTTCCCGAGATGTGACCCGAGCTGACCGCGCATGCACGGTCTCGGGACCCCTCGCCCGGCCACCCGGCCCTGCCACCACTGTTGCTGCACACACTGCTTCTGCTGTTTGCCTCCTCGGGATGCGCAGGTAGGAGAGTTGCTCCCGTGGGGCACAGGGCTACCTGGCAGGAGTCTGAAAGGGTTCACTCCTGGCTCCAGCTTGCCAGATCCGAGCTGGGGTGGGGGTACAGGGTTAGCATTCCTGAGTGGCCCAAAGCTTGTCCATGGAGACTGGTGATCCTGAAGGCGAGGAGAGGGGCTAGCACTAAAACCTCCTCAGCTCCAAGAACAGAGTTTGGAAAAGCCAAATCAGCCCCAAAGGGGTAAACCACATCCTTTCTCCTGGCAATCCTGACAGGTACATATATGTGATTCTGAGAAATAACAAACCATAAAATACTAAGATAAAAGCACTGAAGGGATTTTTCTCTGTTGATTTAAAGTTTAAACCGTAACCGCTGGAATTCAGAAAGCCAAGCTGAGTCACAAAATAAGGGAATAAAAAGGTTCTTTTTCTTTCTTTTCTTTTTCTTTCTTTTTTTTTTTTGCCATTTACAAACATACTCTCAGCAAGATATCTCAAGATTTTAATTAAATACAACAGCCACAAGACTTCCGAAAATATCATTTGTAATTTTATAAAATTGATCAGGCACCTGCCTGTGTCCTTCAGCCTGGAAAGAACAAGTGAATGGGGAAAGAAAGTTAGTGAGACTGCAATCAGAGAAAATACCACAGAGCTCATTACGTTCTCAGAGGCAAGAAGCATGTACCCTGGCCTTGGAGCGGCTTCTGAGCAGTAGAGTCTACACGGAAAAAAAAAAAGATTATTTTCTAATTCCTAAATTTATGCAAAGGTATGATTATATTATAATAATCCAAGATAAGTCAAATGTGAAGAGGCTTATTCAAATATCCCTGATGTGAATTTGGTTTTTTGTTTTTAAAGGACAGTTGAAGTTTATTATAAAATGTTTAGACATAGATTTAAGTACAGTAATCAAGGGGGATGAGACACACACACACATACACACACACACACACACCCCAGAGGGTTGTTGATCTATGAGACCCAGCATGTAGCATGGGACTGACTTCCACAGACACTCTCACAAATACTAGGAAAGCCAGTTAGAGGCAAGGAGCAGATGGTTAGACTTCTCTTCTTCATTTATTCCATAGCCAAACCCTAAAGCTGTTGCCACTCGCCCACATAAGAAAATCGCACATACCCCTCCTAGTCTGTATCCTGAGCATGCTCATTTGTTCTTCTAGCAGGCTGGAAATCATGTGTGCACATCATGATGGCTGCCTCCTTGTGACACATGCTGCTAATGCTGTTTCCTACACTCTTAGGAAGTTCCTATGAAGCTGAGGTTCCCCTCCAGAATCTTTGCACCAGAGGCCCTCCTGAAGAAGACCCTTCAACCTCCCTTCCATTCTCCCCTTATGAAAACAAACCTTGGTATTTCCTGGATTCAGGAGAATACCTGAATGGCTATGGCTCTAACCATGTTTGGGCTGACTATTTCCTCAACCACAAAGCTGGTGGCACAATGGACCAGACAGGTATTCCTAACAATCAAGTTTCTGGGAATCCATGTCCCGTGTGCAAGTATCTCAAATTGCATGTTGACTTTAGGGATGTGAAGCTCTTGGAACAGTTTGTTTGTGCCCATAGGAAAATCATCTTCCATGCCCCATACCCTGGAGTCTATGAAGCAGCACAAGAAGCTGACCCAGGCCATCCAGAAAGCCAGTGAGTGTGGTCTTCTCAGTTACTACATTCCCCAGATTGAGCCCTGAACCGATGCCTATCTTCCTGTACATGGTGCTGTCAGTATGACTCCACCAGCCTCCACATTGTTGTCAGGTGAACCTTGATACCCATGGTACAGCTGGCAACAGCCACTGGAGAGAGGACTCAGGAGTTGAGACTGCAATCCTGACTGCTTCCCAGAGAGGCTTATAAGTGGCAAAGATCACAGAAGCTCACAGCAACCATAAAAGCTTATACACAGGTGCAGGGAATCTTGCCAGGCAGCTGGGTGGTTGGTTCAGGTTCAAGCTTATTCTTGCTAACTATAGGAAGCCATTCTAACTGACCTTAGTTATGATTGTTCCTAAAGGAGGGCAAGGATCAGAACACCAGAACATATTACTTAATAGGGTGTGCAGTTAATGGTTAGCCGAGCTCAAGAAAGGTCCTCTGTAATAATGTAAGATGGCCGGCTACAGGTCTGAAATGAAATGGCTATGGTAATATCAGAATGGCAGCTGCCACCTAGGTCTTAACAAGCAGAACACTTTTTTTTATGTTAAGCTTTAACATCATCTAGGACCCATCAGTTGGGACACATGTTGATGTACAGAGTGTAGGTATGAGGACTTTAAAGCAGAGGACCCAGAAATCATTTTAACCAGAGTCCCAAGGACAGCAAAACATCCTACAGGCTTTGATTTCTAAAAGCCTAATATTATTCTCCATAGCCCACCTAGGCCAGAGGCTTGGAGTCCCTCCCAACCCTGTCAGGACAGGTCCTGCTCTGACCTCATGAGGAGGGATTGTGATGCAGTCCAGCCAGCACATGTTAAGCTGTGGCCACACCTGGATTTCTTTGAGTGCGTTGAGAGGAGTTGTTGGAGTGGTGCTTTCTGCGATTTGGTTGTATTTTGTTACCTGTGTGTGGATTTTATATTTGATTTGTTTGTGTGTGAGCATGAGAATGTGTGGCTAGATCAGTGTGTGTTTGGGAGGAGTGTTACTTGCTTGTGTGTGATTGTGTGTGTGTGTGTGTGTGTGTAGAATGTGTGTGTTGTGTTTTAAGTTTACTTGTGTGTGAGTACCTATTTGTGTGTGTTTGTGTAGGGATAGCAGTGGGTGGGTTTGAGTGCACCTGTGTGTTTGTGTTAGTGTGTGTGAGAGTGTATGTGAGAGTGTGTTTGAGAGTGAGAGAGTGTGCGTGTGCACGAGTGTGCTTAGGTGCACTTGTGGCAGGTGTGAGAACACCTGTGTAAGGGATAGTGTTGAGGCCATCAGTCAGCTTGGCCATTGTTCCGAAGGTAAGATATTTACCTTAATTTTGTAAAGATTATTTATTTATTTATTTATTTATTTATTTATTTATTTACCTTACCTCCCAGTCATAGTCCCCCTCACTCCTCTCCTCCTAGTTCCATCTCACATGCCCCTTCTGCTATAATTCCCTCCCCTTCTCAGAGAAAGGAAGGCTGACCCTTGGGTACCACCCTGCCCTAGGACATCAAGTCCTAGTAGGACTAAGCATCTCCTCTCCCACTGAGGCCAGGAAAGGGGCAGCCCAGCTAGGGGAAAGAGATCCAAAGGCAGGCAACAGTGTATGAGACAGCTGCATTCATTAGAGGACACCCCTGAAGATGAGCTGCATATACACTACAAATGTGTAGGGGCCGAGGTCCAGCCCCTGCATGCTCTTTGGTTGGTGCTTCATTCTCTGACCACGGGGTCAGGTTAGTTGGCTCTCTAGGTCTTCTTGTGTGTCCTTGATCCCTCTGGCTTGCTTCATTCTATCCCCACCCTTCCACAAGACTCCAACTGCCTAGTGTTGGAGTCTGGGACTCTGCATATGTTTCCATCAGTTGCAGGACGAAGCCTCACAGAAGACAGTTACCTTGGGTTCTATCCTTTTAGTCTGGGTCTCAAGTTGGGCTTGTCATTGGTCGGCCTTTCAAATACTCTTCATCTTTATCCATGAACATCTTGAAGGAAGGACAAATTTTAGGTTGAAGATTTTGTAGGTTGTTTAGTGTCCCTCTCCCCATACTGGAAATCCTGTTAGGCTACAGAAGATGGCCACTTCAGTCTCTCCAACCCCAGATGCTAGGAATATCAGCTAGCTTCACTCTTATAGATTCCCTAGAGCCTCCCACAACATCATCCCTGTGAAGTCTCCAACTCATCCCAGAGATGCATCCACCACAGTGAGAGCTCTTCTGCTACCTCTCCCTGCTCTCTCCAAACTTATCCCTATCCATGCTAGCCTTTCAAGCCCTCTCCCCACCAGGTACCTCCTTCCATCCAACTCAAAGTGATTTCCACTTTTGAGTGAGATTCAATCATTCTCTCTTAGGTCTTCCTTGTTACTTAGCTTCTATGGGTCTGTTGATTATAGCATGGTTATCCTGTACTTTAGGGCTAAAATCCACTTATAAGTGAGTACATACCATATTTGCCTTTCTGGGTCTGGATTAATGCACTCATGAGGATAGTTTCAAGTTTAGTCCATTGTCCCGGGATTTTATGCCTTCTTTATTTTTAATAGCTGAGTAGTATTCCATTGTGTAAACAAACCAAATTTTCTTAATGCCTTCAGTTGAGGAACATCTGGGTTGTTTCATGTTTCTGCCTGTTATGAATAAGGCTGCTATGAATAGTGCTGAGGATGTTCCTTGTGGGATAGTGGAACATCTTTGGGTAAATGCCTGGGAGTGGTAGAGCAGGTTCTCGAGTTAGAGCTAATCCAGATATTCTAAGAAACTGCCAAATTGATTTCCAGAGTAGCTGTACAAGTTTGTACTCCTAGCAGCAACAGAGAAGTGTTACCCTTTCTTCACACCCTCAACAGCATGTGATATCACTTGAGTTTTAGGACTTAGCCATTTTGAAGGTTGTAACAGGGACTCTCAGAGTCATTTTGATTTGTATTTCCCTGAGGACTAAGTATATTGAACATTTCTTAAAGTGGTTCTCAGCCATTTGAACTTCCTCTGTTATGAATTTTCTGTTTAGAGCTATAACCATTTTTTGATTACTGGTTTTATTTTATTGATAATAATTTTTTTATTATTTGGTTGTTTGGGTTTTTGGAGGTAAGCTCCTTCTTGAGTTCTTTCTATATTTTGGATATTAGCCCTCGATCAGCTGTAGGATAGTGAAGAGCCTTTCTCAATCTGGAGGCTGTCATTTAGTCCTAATGATAGTGTCCTTTGCCTTACAGAAGCTTTCAGTTTCTTGAGGTCCAATTTATTGTTGATCTTAGTCCCTGAGCCACTGGTGTTCAGTTCAGGAAATTGTCTCCTGGGCCAAGGAGTTCAAGGTTATCCCTCCCCGCCCCCTTTCTGTTCTATTAGCATTAGTATGTCCTGGTTTATGTTGGGATCTTTGATCCACGTCATAATCTGAAATTACAATTACTCGGTTGAAAGTTTCTATACAGGGTTTCTAATGACCCAAATTCGGCACTTGTGTTTTGCTATTTAAGTACGGAAATGTCTCCCCAACCTATGGATATTGGAGGGGTTTTGTTTTGTTTTTTGTCGATTTTCGTTGCTGAGACAGGTTTTTTTTGTGTATCCCTGACTGCCCTGGAGCTTGCTCTGTAGACCAGGCCAGCCTCAATCTGAGAGATCCACCTGCCTCTGCCCCCTGAATGCTGGGATTAAAGGTAAGTACCACTACCACCTTGGGGGTTATTTGTTTTAACCTTTTATGCTTTGGATTTAATTTTCTGGTTTCTTTGCTAGGCTGGTTTTTGGCTTTCAGGGTTTGTTGAGGTTTTTGTTTGAAATTCTCTTTTGTTTTTATGACATTTACATTTTGGGGAATTTTGTGACAGTTTTGGCGGTCTCATATTCTTCTAGGATTTCATATTTATTGCATTTTTGGTTGTTTCTGTTTTGGCTTTGTTTGGGGTTTTAAGTTTTTAGATTTTTTGTGGTTTTAAAAATTGATAATATTTTTTGAGAATTTCAGACCGCCATAGAGTGTGTTTGGATCCAAGTCACTCCCTGCCCTTCTTCAACTCCTCCCAGTTCCTTCACCCCAGCCACTCCCACAACCCACACATTCATTTCTTTTTTAATAGCCTGCTGTCATATGTTCATGTGTGTGAGGACTTCAACTGGAGTATGGTTGACATTCCAGGAGCCACATCCTTAAGGATAATGCCTCTCTCTTTCCTAGATGTCATCAACTGTCAATGTTCCCACTATGGGTTAGTCATGGTTGAGTGCATGATTTTGTGCAGATCTCAGGCTGGCAGCCACTCTGTTGTAAATTCATGGGTGCAGTGGTCTTGTTGTATAAAGAACATATTTTGTTCTGGCTCTTCCCAACCTGTGGTTCTTACAAAGTCTCTGTTCCCTTTTTTCCATGATAGTCTCTGAGCCAGTGAGGGAGGAAGGGATGTAAGGAGGTAGGGTGGGAGGAAAGAAAGAGGGAGTGAGGCAGGCAGTGAGGGAGGGAGGTAAGGTATAATGTAGCCATCCCAATTTTTGTCTGAGCTGTTTGTTAACCCTTAGTCTCCAGTCTTTGACCAGTTGTGAGTTTTGTGTTATTGCACAAGGAAATTTCTCTGAGACTTGACAGTTACACTATCAAATGTTATACTAATAAATGTAATTTCTCTAAGATAAGAGAGGTGTACTAATAAATCTGTCGAATAAGGATGTGCCTGTTTGAGAACATGCCATGTTTGTTCTCTTGAGTCTAGGTTAGCTCACTGTAATGTCCTCTAGTTCCATGCATTTACTTGGAATCTTCATGATGTCAGTTTTCTTTCTAGCTGAATAACATTCCACTGAGTGAAGGTACCACATTTCACTAGCCATTCTTTAGATGAATGGACATCTAGGCTGTTTACTAACCATGGATGTACATGTGTCTGTGCAGTAAGAAAAGCAGTCCCTTGAGTATATCCCAGGAGTGGGACAGCTGGGTCACGTGGCACATCTAGTTCTAGTTTTCTGAGGAATACCCACACGTTTGTTTACAGTGGCCACACCAGCTTATATCCTCCCATGGACAGCATAGAAGAGGATTTCCATCCCCCACATCCACCCATACCAGCAATGGGCCCTTGGCCATCTCATTAGAATTAGATAAAATATCAAACTACAATTAGTTTTCAACACTGTGATGGCTAAGGATTGGAAATATATATATACATATCAAACATTTGTATGAATCCCGAGATATTCGTTTCCACATCCCTATCCCAATCATTCCCAATTATTCATTAAGTTGTTTTCTCAGTGTTTTTATATTTCTTCGCATATTCTAGAAATTTTGGTGAGTTTGTTATATTTTGTTTTTATCTCTAGTGTTTTAACTTTTATATAGTTTTGCTTGTTTGGAGTTCCTTTTTCTCTTTTCATTTAATTTTATATTGCTTAGATTCTCAAATTATTGATTTTTTAAATTTCTTTGATCATTTATACATTTCCTCATAACTTTTTCTTTTTACACAATTAGTAATATTCCTTCTTAGTGTTGGTGAGCTGAGCATCCACTCCTATAGACTTTGCCTTGGGCTTTTTATTTTGGATTTCCTTGGCTTTTCCTTTGACTTTACTTTTTTGTGTATCTACTCTTGTTATTTTTGTTGGGTTTTAGTTTTCTGTTTTGCTTAGTTTCTCATTATTTAGATTTCATCATAGCTTTCTTTCTTCCCTTTCTCTTTTTTCTACCTCTTAGGTAGCATTTATACCTTGTTGCCCCAAATGAGTTTTGGGAGTAAAGAGGATTCAGAGAACCTCAGATCTGAGTCCAGCTTTTCTAACACAGAGAGTTTTCACTCTCAGTACATCCTTGGAAAGACCATTAGCCACGGAGGCAGCTCCAATGTGAAGTTGGCCCATCACCGCCTCACAGGCACCCCCGTGGCTGTGAAAATGATACCCAAGCAAGAGAACTGGTGCCATCCTGTCACATCAGAGGTGGAGAGCATGATGACTTTAAATCACCCCAACATTATCTCTCTGTTCCAAGTCATCAAGACAGAGAAGAGAGTATACCTGATCATGGAGTTGTGTGAGGGCAAGTCACTTTACCACCACATCCTAGAGGCTGGCCACCTGCAGGAGGATGAAGCCAGGGCAATCTTCAGACAAATTTTACATGCTATGAACTATTGCCATGACCAAGGTATAGTTCATAGAGATCTCAAGCCGGACAACATCATGATAGATAGCAATGGAAAAATAAAAGTAATTGACTTTGGGCTGAGTGCCCAAGTGAAGCCAGGACAGCGGCTGAGCTATCACTGTGGGACTTTCCCCTTTGCTGCGCCTGAGCTCCTCCTTGGCAGACTATATGACGGCCACAAGCTCGATGTATGGACCCTGGGTATCGTTTTGTATCTTATGATCACCGGAAGGGTACCATTTGATGCTTCCAACTTACTACATTTTCGAAGACAGGTTGTGTCAGGCAAGTATCCTGTCCCCTCTCGCCTATCAAGAGAACTCCAGGACCTGGTTAGACTTTTACTTACCGCAGACCCCAAACAGAGGCCAACCATTGGTGAAGTTCTGAAGCATCCCTGGGTCAGAGAAGATTCCCAGGTGTTCACGCATCCTCGTGAGGAGCTGCCCACCCTCGGCCCAGATGTGGCCATTATAAAAGCCATGGGTCACCTTGGCTTCAGAGAAGAAGATATAAAAGACTCTCTATTTCGTAAAAAATACAACCAGGACATGGCCTGTTATAGTTTCCTGAAACAACAGGCTGTGAAACAACATGAATGTGACAGCCTGACCCGTTCTAAGCCCATGAATCCACTGAGGACACCTTTACCTTCCCCTGATGATCCTGCCACTTTCAACCTTGAACAAAGATGTAGAGAAATGCAACGAGCATTACACTGGTCATCTTACACGAGTGAAGGTCATTTCACTCCTAGAGAGAGGAGAGCAAGAAGTGTTAGTTGGCCTGGTGTCCTTCCCTGCAGGACACTCCAGACAACACCCACAATGGGCCAAGCCCACATAAGTTCTAGGAGTGCGCCCTGCATTTCCTCCATGCACTTTGGAGCCAAGAATAGCCAGAGCAAGGAAAGCACAGCAGACCACCCCACCACCTCAGCAAAGGATATGCCGGAACCCAGCAGGGGCCCACCCAGAGGGTTTAAGTGGTGGGCCAGGAAGATGGGAAGAAACCTCCTGAGTTTGTGCTGTTGTATTCCAACACAAAACAGATCTCGTCTGAGGCAGAAAAAAATCTCCCCACAAAAATGAAACACGGGGAAGGCATCCTAAGAAAACCATCAGGCTGGACCCAGGTATATTTGTTTACTTGAATGTCTCTATTTTACTCATGTCTGTGTCAACTGGCAGATTATACTTTTGTGTATGTATATGGTAGGATAAATGGGGAATCTAGGTGTAGACACTGGGATTATGGTTAAATTGAACCTACCAACAGATCTAGCATGCCATCAGGCATCTATAATGAGTATCTGGCACATTGCACAAGAAGGAGACAACAGGAAGGTACTGACCATGCTAGGAAGAGGAAGTGGGAGAAGGAAGAGGAGGAGATTCTGAGGGTGGGGAGGGTTGGATGGGGTGGGAGCTAGGAGATGGGGGGGAGGAAGGTTCAGAGGAGGAGGCAGCTTGGGGAGCAGTGTGGAGCAGGGTAACCACAGCTGGAGAGATGCCCTGTGCAGCTGAGTTTCTCAGTCCCTCACACATGTGTTGTTGCATTTTAGAAGATCACCAGAGGATGCCCGATGCTACCATCCTACAGCCACAGTGTTGGAGAGGACACAAGTGTAGACATGGACCTCAGGAGGAGCCTAGTGGAAAGCCATCATGTTCTGGGTCTGTTAGCTTCAATCAGTGCCCTGAGTCCAGCCAGGAGGAAGGAAGCAAATGAAGATATCCCAGGTGGTCCAAGGCCATCACAACATCATCACTATTCAGAGCAGAGGCTGAAAGCCTGTCCAACGCTAGCAGCGACAGGAGCCCCTCTGTCTACCCAGGTTCACATCAGACACCTCCACTAGGTGCATGGCCCTGCCTCACTCTTAGTAGAGGATATAAGGCTTCTTGATATGTTTGTTATAACTCTGAGAATTAAATTGATATTTGTGAAAGACGAACTCAGAGATTTCCCTGTATCTTCTTTTAGGAAAATTGGGCCTGTGGTGTTCAAAAGCCCCAGGAAAATTAAATTCAGGCACTAATCTGCCAAATCATTAAAAGTGTCTTTGAAGGGACCAAGATTTCAGGTACCTGAAGGAGGAAGTGTAGAAGCTAAGTGTGGACTTTCTTCTGGACCCAGCAAGCATTCTCAGAAGTACCATGGAGAGCATTAGGTACCATCAGCTTGACCCATTTCTATAGAGGCAAGCATGGTAACCCTGGGAATTCCACATGCAGATGTGGCATGGGTTGGATCCCAGGGTTGTGAGGAGCCACAGGTCCATCCTGACCCACAGGACAATAATTGTATGAGACAAGGTGTTCACTTTTCCTCTTTAGATGCACGATCCACCTTATTCCCTTATGCCTGATTGCAGGCAAGTGTCCCTTAGTGAACAAATCAGTTCTGGGGCAGAAGGAAGATGTTTGTTGAAAGAGAGAAGAGATGTTTTCTGTGAGAGGACAATCTCTACTGACACAGACCAGATGTGCTCTGCCACAGGGACATCACCTAACAAGGCCAACTCTGAACCCTATCATACCTGATAGACTCCCAGTGCCTAGAGAACCTCATCTCACTGGCCCTGAAGCCATTCATATGTTCACCTGTCACTCTGATGGCTCTCAGATTCCTGAGTTGTCCTCACACCATGCTTCCACTTGTCACATTATTAAGCCCTTGCCCTTGGCTTCTTTATGTTACCAATCTATTCAGGAAACAATCTTCTCTAAAGTGCACTCTACCTCATACAGACTCTGCTTCAGAAGCTCTCAGGGAACATAAGTGTCACATGTATTTGTCTGTGTCTGCATGTCTGATCCTGTGTCAGCTCAGAATTAGTCATCTGAAGCTGATGGGTTGACTCTGGGGGACTCAGGAGAAGTGTACACTAAATTGTAGGGAAAGATGGGAAATTCATGTCCTCTCCTAATCCAACTGAAATGCCTGAGGGAGAAGCAACTGTAAAATATTAGAGCACCAGATGAAGGTAACCACAGGAAAACACCCCCTTGCATGAACACTAAAAGACAATGAAGCAAGCAGAGTTCCCCCTGGGAGACAGACACAGCAGTGGTCTCCATGCAGAAACTGAGTACTAAGTTCCAGGAGCACGAGCCATGACTGAAGGGCGTTCACTGAAATATGGAGATTCTGAGGGGACAAGGCCCATTCTCTCCCCATGATCCTCCTTGTTACCAAGAGGGGTAACCCTAGAGCGTTGCTAGACAGCACAACCCACATACACATGTAAAGCTCTGTAAAAGTTTTCAAGTGACAGATCCTGGGAAGAAACAGATCATGTACAGGGATGACAAGCCTTCATCTAATGACCCAACAGGAAGGAGAAATCAGCTCTCTGTTTCCCTGCACTCCTGTCTGTCTGTCTGTCCATCTGCCCATCTGTCTGTCTGTCTGTCTATCTGAGGTAGTTGGTATTTTGACACAGAGCAAACAAGCACACAGTCCTGGTGTTACAGCACCCTCTCCATAAAGAACAATAAGTTCAAGCATGATTTTTACCCATGTATGAAAAATATTTTTAATTTAATTTTGTTTTGTTCTATTTTGTTTCTAGACATGTTTTTTCTATCCAGCTAGGGCTGTCCTGGAGCTTGTTCTCAGACCAGGTTGTCCTTAAACTCAGAGATTTGCCAGCCTATCCTTCCCTGGTGCTAGGAATTAAGGCTGTTTCCACCACTGCCTGGCAAAAGTACTCTTTACATTTTTATCTGTTTCGTGTATCAAATCATGGCCTAACAACTTCATGAGCCAGTCACGTGAATAGCTACATTGATGCAATTTTCTTTTTTAAAAAATGTAAATGTACTTTTTTTATGCTAAAACCGATGTGTCCATCTGCAGACCCTGAGTTGTGAGCTGCCAGACATGGGTCCTGGGCATAGAACTTGGGTCCCCTGTAAGCCAGTTAAATACTTGTCACTGATGAGTCAGCCCTCCAGCAAAGAAGCTCAGAATTTTTTTTTCAAAACAAGGTCTTGCATTCTCTGTGGGATCTGATATGAACCTGAATGTCTGATCTTCCTGCTCCTTTCTGCAAGTGCTCAGAGTACATGTGTGCCACATACCTGTTTCTGTGGGGTGTTTCCTTGTGGGGAACCCACAGCTTCATGTGTGTTGGTCTGGTATTGTCTCCATCAATATAGCAGGTTCTGGATAGATTTCTCTGGAATAAGGAAAAAAACCCTACAGAATTATCCAATATCAGGGAACACAACCCTTTCCTGTTTGAGGGGAAAATGGAGGTTTTGGTTTTGTTAATTTTTAAATTTAATTGTATTTATTTTATTATTTTTAATTAAGTTTTCTGGATAGGGTTTGTGTGGCATTGGCAGTTCTGGAATTGCTCTGTAGACTAGACTGGCCTTGAACTCAGAGACCCTAGAGGATGCTGTTTTATTAGCAGAAAGACTCACTGACTGAGGTTGAGGCACCTGCTCAGTTAGAGTTCTTGCTTACTGTGCAGAAAATGCTGGGTTCAATCTGATCCCTAGCAAAATGCAAACCACACTTCACCATGAATGCCTGTGATCCCAGCCCTCCACAAAATTCAAGAGGTCTTATAAATTCTAGGCCAGCCTGGGATATATGACATCTTGTCTCACAAAATAAATACAATAAATAAAGAAAGGGGTGTGGGTTACATAGCCCATGATGGTGTCTGTTGGATAAATGGTGAATTTGAACAAACACCTTTTCCTTCCCAAACTGGTTCAAACTGGTCGGGGTTTCATTTGTTTATTATCATTTACTTTAAAGATAGACTATTTGGGGGGGGGGATGGAAGGTTTTATGTCATATTACTTGAAGTACATTTCTTCTATCAAAAAGGGTAAAGGAAGAGGAGAGGGAGGAGGGAGAGGGAGGCTGGGATGTAGCAACTTAGAAGCAGAGCTGTTCCTAGCATGCCCGAAGTCCTGGGTCACCCCTAGCATGAAAAAAAAATGGTGACAGAAACCTGCCCATACCTATGCTCAACAGGCCCAGCCTAGCAGGAAGAATGGGGGTCTTCCTGGTCGACTGATTCTTTTTCTCCTTTCTCCCTGGCAGCAGGAAGATTCACTCACACAGGCCCCAGCCCTCTGCACCTATGTGAAAGGCTTAGCATGATGATGTCTGCTGCTTTTGTGGAATGCATTTCATCTTATGCTGTTGGATGTCCCCTAGCAAGTGGCAAGTCTCCATGTCAGGAAAGAACTCTAGCTCTTAGGTCCAGGAGCTCCAGAGGCAAGCACAGCACTCTAGTTTGCAGCTGTCTTCAACTGTGTCTCTAATCTGAGCCTCCCCCACTTCCCCTGCAGGGCAGGGGATGTCCATAAATGTGCTCTGAGGAGTCTCCCACTTGTAAAATGAGGGTGCATGGGGGAGACCTTGGATACCTGTCCATCTGTAGTTCTAAGACCTGGCTGGTTTAAAAGTCAGGCTTTAATTATAATTTTACAAATATCAGGGGTAGGAGCTATGCTGTCTGGCTTATGACTTTTGTTAAGCCATTAGAAAGGTAAAGGCAGGAGAATCTCTGTGAGTTCCAGGCCAGCCAGCCATGAGACTTGGTCAAAAAGATGAAATTGGGGTGGGTCTGGAAAGGACAGTGGCCTGACTTCCCAGGCAAGTGTCCTGGGTCAGAAGCAAACCTGCCCTGTGGCAATGCATTCTTGCCTGTCTGATCTGGTTTGGTTCCTGCCTGCTGGTCCAGAGACTGATGTAAGTTTGGTCTTTTCTTCCATAAGGGTCCCAGTGGTCTACATTAATAAAGCTGTAAAAAACAAACAAACAAACCAAAAACACAAGAACAAATCTAGTCCATCTGAATCTCTTCCCACCTTAAACATTCTCTGACAGGCTAGACTTCCTGTTGCCTATCCTGGATGATGAAACCCCTGATGACTATTGCTTTTCCAAGACCTCAGTTCTGGGTTCCATTGAATTGAATTCTCCTGGCCCCTCCACCCCAGCATCCCTGCATTTTTCTCTAGCACAAAGCATGAGAGGACCTCTAGGACCCCGCAGATGACTGGGGCTCTGCCACAGAGGGGTTGGGAGGCACTGGCCCTGCAGTGTTCTGACCCCTAGGGCCTGCAGCTAAGTCACTGTGTCCATTTGATGTGAACACTTTTTCCCTGATCGTGGACCAGGCACAATGAATCAGAGTCTGTGAACTCTGACTCCAACCGAAACCCTCTGGAAGAGGACAACCTTGCATTGGCAAGCAATGATGTCCTTTTGAAACCACACCCTGCTCCCCTGGGGCTGTAGAGTAACAGGAACACTGATGAGGAGACCCAAAACAGATGGTTCTGAGTTGTCTTTGGACCTATTACCAAAAGTGCCTCCCGTGTTTCCATCAAAGAAGGCCTGGGAGCTGCTGCTCACTGGTTCTAGGGATCCCAGCAGGCAGCAAGTAGGTGAGAGAGGGTTCTAAGGGACAGGTCAGTGGTTGGCACCAGTTCTCTCACCCTTCCAGAGGCAGAAACAGAAAACAGAAGGGCCAAGTGTCAGCAGAGTCCACAACCCCTGCCTGCCTTAGTAACATTTTCTCTGAAACTGATTTTTGCTGGTGTCTGTGTACATATGAATGCATATAACATATGTATTCATGTGTATGTGTGTATATAGGTGATACACACACACTCACTCGCACATGATTTGTTTTTGAGAGAGTATCTCACCACTGAACTCTGCCTGGCCTTTAACTCACCAGGGGTCCTCCTGTCTGCCTCCACCTCCCAAGAGCTGGGATGGAGGGCAAGGGCCACCACAGCAGCTGAGAAGTTGCTTTCATTTTGAAACTCCAGCCTTATAAGCAAGAGGTCCTACATTTCATCCTCCATCAACCAAGGAAAAACTCCAGAAATGGTGGTTTGTGCTGTAATCCTGGTCACAGGAAGATTTGCAGATTTTGAAAGCTGGTTAGTCTAGTCAAATCCAGGAACTCCTAATTTCAGAGGAGACTCTGCTTCAAAAAACAAGATGCACTTCAAGACCTGTGAATAACCAAAGCTGACCTCTGTTCTCAAAATACAAGAGTATTGGGGTGGCAGTATTGATAGAAAGGAAGGAAGGAAGGAAGGAAGGAAGGAAGGAAGGAAGGAAAGAAAGAAAGAAAGAAAAAGCAAAAGAAAGAAAAGAAAGAAAGAAAGAAAGAAAGAAAGAAAGAAAGAAAGAAAGAAAGAAAGAAAGAAAGAAAGAAAAAAAGAAAGAAAGTAAAATAAAGAAATAAAAGCAGAGCTGGCTGACTGGACAGTCAACAACTCTGAGAGAGAGAAGTGGGGGTGGGGAAATGGATAGTTACAGCCAGAGAGGGGCTGAAGGAGCCCTGGTGGGCAGCAGGAAGCTGGATGCAGCAGAGGTGTTGGGGTTCACATGTGGAGGTGTCTCCACAGAAGCAAGCACACTGCAGCCAGGGTGACTTCCTCTCTTTCTTTGGCTTCTGTCCAGGTTTGCTGCTGGGGTTCTCTCAGGACTAAGGCTGATGGCTGTGCTCCTGAGGAATCTGCAAACCAAGGACTCAGAAGCCTGGAGCTTCTGATTCTCTGTAGGTCTCCACACCATGCCCGCCTGGTTCCATCCCTTGCCCTGCCACCCAGTGCTCCCTCCAGTCACTCACCCTGTCCCCCCTGGTAACCATGGAACAACTTCCTGTCACAGCTCTTCCTGCTCTTTCCCCTTCCTGATCTTCCTGCGCTTCTCATCTTCTCATCACGTGCTAGGGCGCACATGCCATGCGCAGCTGCGTTCCTTCCTGACTCCACCCTGCAAAGCACTGAGACTAGATACAAGAGCAGGGCTACACCTCAGTCTGCAGGGCACAGGCCCCAGTCTGCAGGGGCTGCGGTTTTCACTACAGCAAGGAAAAGGCATTCCCCTGAACTCCTAGGCCTTTCCAAGTTTTAAAACCTTTCTGAGGTCTGGGCCATCAGCAGAATGTGACCAAGGCTTTCCCTCCCTTTCAGTCAGTTAAAATCACACCTTTGGGCGCCAGGGTCTAGAGAAGGAGCTATGGAGCTGGCTGCTGCTGCCAAGGTCTTTTCCTGCCACTTGGTCTTGCTGTGCCTGCTGTCTTTCTGTCTGTCTGTGTTCGGGGAGACAAGGTGAGTTCCAGAGATCAGATGGGGGCAGCGGGGTGATGTTGGGAGGGGGGAACACGGTTTTTCTATGTTAAAAACTACCTTGTGAATTCCTGAAGCCTGGGGTGGGGGTGGGGTAGGGATGGCAATGGCAGGAGGGGTGAAGGTGGGGGTGTGGGAGCACAGCTGTTTCTATTTTGAGCAAGCCAGTGACTTCCTGGGACACAGTGTAGGAGGACAGCACCCCCTCAGCCTGGAGACTAGAAGAAGCCAGACTTTTCTCTTCTCTTCTCTTCTCTTCTCTTCTCTTCTCTTCTCTTCTCTTCTCTTCCTTCCTTCCTTCCTTTTTTTTGTTTTTTTTTTGTTATTTTCCAAAGATTAAAATATATTTTTTAGTTTAAAAGATTATGATGATCATGGCCTTCATTTGCCACTTATTAGACACTAAGGAATTCACATCTCATTGGTCCACTTAATTTTTACTATAATCTTCAAAATTGTATACTATTTGAAGGAGTAAAGGATGATGATGAAGTAGGGGGAATATATAAGGGGTTAGGTGAGAATATAGGTGAGTTAGGTGAGTGTGGCTAGGCGGCGTGGGGGAAGGTGTCCGGGCGGGCCCTTGCCCGGGCACCTCTGCCCCTAAGGGACCACACACACAGACATGGTATAGAATAGAGTTTATTCAGAATAGGGGATGGGAGTTAGTGGTAGAGAGGGAGAGAGGGAGAGAGAGAGGAGAGAGAAAGAGAGAGAGAGAGAGTGTGGAGGCGGCCATGACCACGTGGAGAGGGGGGAAGAGCCCCAGGGGCAGAGAGGTAAGTCTGTGGGAGAGCGGTGAGCAAAGAGAGAGAGGAGGAGCAAGTAGCCCTTCTTATAGTGGGCCAGATCTCTGGGGCGGGGCATACCTGGCTATTGCCAGGTAGGTGTGGGGTGGAGCTTACACAAAACCCCAACAGTCCCCAATGTTTGGTTTATTAATAAAAGAAAAAGAAAAAAGAAAAAAGAAAAGAAGTGACGGCGCATACGGCGAAGCAGGAATAGGGTCGTTGTTGTGATCTGGCTGCTTCATGCTGACAATGGGGCGGCGTGTCTCTGGGGAACCTAGAGAAAGGGGTATGGGGGGTGATTGTCCAGTCCCAGGAGGACTGGCTGCTTCTTTGCTGTCCAGGGTTTGTAGAGCCATTTGAAGATAAGTCAGGAGAACAGGTCCAGTAGAAGCTGTCTGCGTCTGGAGAAGCTGAGAGGAGATTGGAGCATCTGAAGGTTGCTTCTCTGGAACTGTCCTGGATATGGCAAGGGCCTGGACTTGACAAGATGTTGGAACACATTAGTATAGTTAGGGAGTAAGACTAAGTACATTTGGGAGAAAGGAAAATTTTTCTTAAGGTGTACAATTGAAACCCAGAGGAATCCCACCCTTCGGAAAGGTAGTAAAGTGGGAACTTGGGCAGATGTACTTATCTGGATGGAGCCTACTTGGTCCATGAGCAGTAGATTTGGGTAGGTTTCCTGTAGCTAACAAGTTTATTAAAGAGATAACAATATGAGTTAACCACATGAACAGTCTTTAAGATGAGCCTTTGTGGATCAGAAGGAATAGAATTGAAGGTTGGGACAGTGGCAGAGCAATAAGAGGAAATATGAAGTGTTTAATGGAAACAGAGTTTAGGTAAGGAGATAACTGTCTAGCTGTCAATGTAGTCAGAAGTCTGAGGAATAAACAATAACTTAGCAATCATATTATTAAAGAATGACAGATTCCAGTAGCCAGCAGTTCTTTGTGGTCTTTGGTCTCTATGGTGACTTTGGCTGTCAGTGTGGCTTTCAAGCACAGAAGATGCACGGCTTTTCTCTGTGGAATGGATACCCATGACATGAGAAATGGCTTACCTTTGTTTAGCTAAGTCATTTGACTCAAGGTATCCGGTTTTGTCCACTGCACTTTCAGGCAGCATCCTGTGGCGGTGTCCGTCTTTCTTCTGAGACATCCTGTGGCGGTGTCCATCTTTCTTCTGAGACCTCTTGGGAGAAGCTGTCAGGCCTTTGGGAATTCTGTCTGTCTTAAATCTAATAACAAACTTCTGACAAGATTGAGCGCAAGATAGGAGAGCAATAGTTAAAGAGAGACTAGGAATGGAAATCTTAAGTAGCTTTGACAGGTTGTATAGGTAGAGGAAAGTATATTGTCTTGGTTGGTAAAGATGCTAGGATCACAGAAAGAAAGCTGGCAGCAATGGATAAAATTGTGATGTCTAGGCAGATTTAGGCTTGTTAACATCAACTTGAGCACACAGCCTATAGGAGCAAATGAGCTAAGGGTGTGGGAACACAGATGGGGAGCAGGTAGGGCAAAGAGAAGGCTTAGACCAAAGATAGATAAAAGCTTAAATGTATAGGATTTGGTCCCATTTACCGGATTGCTTATAGTATGTATTAAGATCTCTTAAAACCATTAGATCTAGGGTGCCATTAGGTGGCCATTTTGAATTATTATCTAGTTTATATGGAGTCCAGACCTTATTGTAGAGGTTTATTAGTTCAGAGACTTGAGATTTTCCAGGAGGCAGCTAAGATGGCTTCCTGGGGGTACCGGCGAAGACGCTATTACCCATCAGGTGTGGGGGGGGGCATTGTTATACCACTACCGGCGTCCCGGATAGTGTTTAACAAAGAAACGGCAGCTAAGCCAGAGAGTCCGGACCGTCGTGCGGAAACCTGGGAGCTGAGGCAAAAAGCCGGGAGAAGATAATCCACCTGGGGCCCCAGGATTTTCAGAACAGCTGGAAGCCAATGAGGGAGAGTCAGGATTACTTCTGGAACGGAAAAACACCTGGGGTTATGAGCGTCGTAAAACGAGTGTTAGCCAAGCGGCACCTAGCTCTAGAAGGAAACTGGCCAGGTCTCTTCTGAACTTAAGAAACCGCCCAGCCAACTGAAAGACCTTACCTTATTGGGCCGATGGTGTTTGCTAAGGAAGTGCAATCCGATATCCGGGAACGTGGAAGTCAGTGTGGACAGCTTGGCTGTGGGACCCGGTCCCCCAACCTTGCTTCACCTGCCTGTGCGTGGCTGTAAGACCAGTCATGGACTGCTGTGGGAGACCACGCAGTGTAGAAGAGGGAAGACAGGGTGATAGGGAGAAGCTGTAGAACTGTAAAAGAATCGGGTACTAGAATTGATGGGCACGTGGGCTGTGGCTAGGCTTTTGCAGGTAAAGGCCCTAGAAATCTGCACTGTAGCCAGCAGAGTGGGACAGTATGGTGGTGGGGGGTGGGGCGCAGCCACTGGAAAGGGTGTAGGCTTGCTGCGGCGAGGAGGCAGCATCGCTCGGCAGGGATGGAGTGTAGCCGATTCTGAGAGCCTGGAGACCGCACCATGTGTAACAGTTGCGTTACCAGAACCTGGTTTGGCTCTGATGGTAGACTGTCAGCGAGAAAACTGTAGCAGGGAAAGTTAGTACGGGCTTGCTGCAGCGGTCTCTGAGAGCCAAGGAGGCATCAGTGATCGCGCATGCGCGGGGCGGAACTTCCTGTCAGCAGCGGAAGTAGGAAGTTAGCACAGTGGCTGGAAATAGTTTGTTTCGTATCCTAGCAACGACGCGGGAGGGGCGGAACTGTTGTAGAAGCTGCAGAGGTGGCTTCGGCAGCAGTTCTGGAGCGGGAGGGGGCTCTGGCATGGGCTGCATGGGCCACAGGGCTCGCGGCGGGGACCGCCCCTAGCCGGCGAACGGCCTCCGCGGGGCTCGAGGCGGGGGACGGCCCCCAGCCGGCGAACGGCCGCCGCGGGGCCGGCGAACGGCCGCCGCCAGGCCCACTTCTACCGCGGCTCCGGGACGGCTGGGAAGGCCAGGCGGTTCTGGCAGCCAGCGCCATGAGCCCCAGGGACCAACAAGCCAGCGCGCGGGAAAACAAGGAAACCAGAAAGGGAGGGAACGGGAGGGAACAGAACACCAGAGTCTTGCGGGCAAACGCGGGAAGTGCCAGACTTACCCATTGATGGAAGAGGCTTAATATCCCAGGTGTTTCTCGTATCCGAGTCAACGCACCAATGAAGGAGTAAAAACGATTCGGTGCAGGAGTCAGTGAACACGGACATGGTATAGAATAGAGTTTATTCAGAATAGGGGATGGGAGTTAGTGGTAGAGAGGGAGAGAGGGAGAGAGAGAGGAGAGAGAAAGAGAGAGAGAGAGAGTGTGGAGGCAGCCATGACCACGTGGAGAGGGGGGAAGAGCCCCAGGGGCAGAGAGGTAAGTCTGTGGGAGAGCGGTGAGCAAAGAGAGAGAGGAGGAGCAAGTAGCCCTTCTTATAGTGGGCCAGATCTCTGGGGCGGGGCATACCTGGCTATTGCCAGGTAGGTGTGGGGTGGAGCTTACACAAAACCCCAACACTATTATTTTTTTAAAAAAATTATTTAATCTTAATTTACAGTCCAGATTTCAGCCTCTCCTGGTCCACATTCTGACTGTTCCAGATCCCACACCTTCTCCAGTCCTGCCCCCGCCACCAGGAAACTGTCCCCAGGCCATATTCCTCAACCACCAGGCCTCCCCACTCCCTGAGGCCACCAATTTCTTCAGGGTTAGGTACATCTTCTCTGACTGACTCCAGACCTGGCAGTCCTCTGCTGCATGTGTGTTGGGAGCCTCATATCAGCTGGTGCATGCTTGATGGTTGTGGTTGCATCAGCTGGTTGGTGGCCAAGTGTCTGAGGGATCTCAGGGGTCCAGGTTAGTTGAGACTGCTGGTCTTCTTACAGGGTCTGCCTCCTCTTCAGCTTCTTCCAGCTTTTCCTTAATTTAACCACAGGGGTCAGAAACTTTTATTGGGTGTAAATATCTGCAACTGTCTCTTTCAGCTACTTTTTGGGTCTTTTAGGTGGCAGTCATGATAGGCCCCTTTTTGTGTGAACCCCATAGCTTTAGTAATAGTGTCAGGCCTTGGAGCCTCCCCTTGAGCTGGATCCAAATTGGGCCTGTCACTGGACCTCCTTTTCCTAAGGCTCCTCTCCATTTGTGTCCCTGCAGTTCCTTCAGACAGGAACAATGATGGTTGTTCTGTGTCTGGAAGTTTTTAGATTTAGTGTTTTCTTTGCCCAGTGTATCCATTTCTCCTGTGGTATTGTCCACTCCTGAGATTCTCTCTGCCATGGCTTCTATTCTGTTGGTGAAGTTTGCCTCCATACTTCCTGCACAAATTCCTGGATTTGTCATTTCCAGAATTCCTTCAGTTTCTGTTTTCTGTATTGGTTCTATTTCCATCGTTAGGTCTAGAATAGTTTTATTGTTTCTCTTCAACTATTTTTCTTTTCTTGAATTTCTTTAAATGATTTAATAATATCCTCTTTAAAACTTCTATCATCTTCATACAGTTATTTTAAGGTCTCTTTTTTGTGCTTCAACAGTGCTAGAATATTCAGGTCCTGGTGTGGTGCAACAGCTGGGCTCTGATGGAGACATTTTGCGCTGGTTGTTAGTAATTGTGTTTTTGCTCTGGTTATCTAGGCATCTGGGTTTGAGATAATTATAGGTCTAAGTGCTGATGTCTGGAGCTTTCTTTTTATCAGTGGGCAATTTGTTCCTTGGTTTCTGTTTCCTGTCTGGATTTTTGTAGATTATATTAGTTGTGTATTGTCTGTTTCCCTTGCCTGCTCAGCTGGTGTGTTCATGGGGAATGATTACTGGTATTGGAACTGGGATACTGGAATGATCTGGAGAAAGGAAGGTTGGAAGAGAAGATCTTTGTGATCCCTTGGGGTTGGGGTCAGAGAGGAAAGGGAGGTCCCAGATGATTTCTACCCACAGATCTGTGGAGGAGACTATGGGATTGGATCCCAGGATCAAAGGTGAAATGGAGGTCCACCTTTACCCTGCTTCTGGCCCTGGCAAAGTGATTTTTACAGTAGCAGGGTCCCAGGGCACTGCTGGAGTTGGGGTTGGAAATAAGCAACTAAAAAGGTGATGGAGGCAGCAGGGGAAGACCTGTGTGATCACCTGGAGAAGGGAGCTGGGGGTTGGGAGACGGAGAGATGTCATGGGTGCTCTACTGAAAGAGCTGGTGCTGAGACTGGAGCATTGGATATGGGGGAACAAACAGGGAAGAGAAGATCTGCAGGTAGCATACCTGGGTTTTGTCAGATGTGGCCTCTCAATGGTGTTTTCACAAAGAGGCTCTGTCTAAAGGTAGGATCTTGGTTAGTCATCTGGAAGAAATTCTCATCATTCAAAATTGATGAACTTCACTTTGGTAAAACAAGCGCCTTTTCTCTTTCTTGCTTCCATTTTCTCATTAATTTCCTCTAAAGATCAGGGTCCCTTTGGTGGGTTGTGGTTGTTTTTCTACATTAGAAGCAGTTTTGATCACCTGAAGATGGTGTTGAGTTGTGAGTCTTTCCTGTGCTAGTGAGCTCTGCCTTTCATCTGTAGAAGTCTTCACTGTAGATGTCCTCACTGTAGATGTCTTCACTGTACATGTCCTCACTGTAGATGTCCTCCCTGTAGATGTCCTCACTGTAGATGTCTCCTGCAGATGTCATCACTGTAGATGTCCTCACTGTACATATCCTCACTGTGGATGTCCTCACTGTAGATGCCTCCTGTAGATGTCCTCACTGTAGAAGTCTGTAGATGTCCTCACTGTAGATGTCCTCACTATATGACTCCTGTAGAAGTCCTCACTGTAGATGTCTCCTGCAGATGTCATCACTGTAGATGTCCTCACTGTACATGTCCTCACTGTACATGTCCTCACGGTAGATGTCTCCTATAGATGTCCTCACTGTAGAAGTCTTCTGTAGATGTCCTCACTGTAGATGACTCCTGTAGTTGTCGTCACTGTAGATTTCATCACTGTAGATGTCCTCGCTGTAGATGTCCTCACTGTACATGTCCTCACTGTAGATGTCCTCACTGTAGATGTCCTCACTGTAGATGTCTCCTGTAGTTGTCCTCACTGTAGATGTCTCCTGTAGATGTCATAACTGTAGATGTCCTCACTGTAGATGTCTCCTGTAGATGTCCTCACTGTAGATGTCTCTTGTAAATGTCTTCACTGTAGATGTCTCCTGTAGATGTCCTCACTGTAGATGTCTCCTGTAGATCTCCTCACTGTACATGTCTCCTGTAGATCTCCTCACTGGAGTTTGTTAGGCCATGTCTTAGTTAGGATTTTCTGCTGTGAACAGACACCATGACCATGGCATGTCTTATAAAGGACAACATGTACTTGGGGCTGGCTTACAGGTTTATAGGTTTAGTCCATTATCATGAAGATGAGAGCATGGTGTCATCTAAGTTGGCATGGTAGAGGCAGAGCTAAGAATTCTACATCTTCATCTGAAGGCTGCTAGTGGAAGACTCACATACAGGCATCTAGGACTAGGGTATCAAAACCCATACCCACAGTGCCATACCCATTCCAACACAGCCACACCCCCTGATATTGCCACTTTCTTGGCCCAAGCACTTACAAACTATGACATTTCACTCTCTGACCCCCATAGGCTTGTTCAAACTTATGAGTCAATGGGGGCCACACTTAATCAGCATTATGCAAAATATATTTAGTCCAACTTCCAGAGACCCCAGAGTCTATAGCAGACTCAACAATGATAAAAGTCCAAAATTCAAGGTCTGTTCTGAGATATATGCCACCATTTAACTATAATTCCCAAAGCAAGAAAGGAAACCAACTAGGTAAACTACAAATTCTCCACCTCCATGTCTGATGTCAAAGCTGTCTTCATATCTCCAATTCCTTATTCACCTTTGTTGACTGCAACAAACTTATTTCTCCTGGGTTAGTTTCACTCCCTGTTCGCAGCTTCCCTCAGCAGAATGCCTAAAGCTCAGGCATCTCAAACATCTTGGGTTCTCCAAAGCAACTTGATGTTATAGCTTCTTGTTTTAATGTCTTGTACCCACACATTATCTTCTGGGCTCATCCAAGGGGCTGGAATCACTTCTCCAGCTCTGCCCTCGGTAGCATTTAAGCTCAGGTTGATCTACTCTGTTGCTGCTGCTGTGTCTGCTGAGCATCCCATGGTACTGGTATCTCCAATACACTGGGGCCTTCTGCCGAAACTAGGCTTCACCAGTAGCCTCTTATAGGCTTTCTTCATGGTGCCAAGCTCCAACTCCTTTGCATGACCCATTCAGTCCTGGGCCATCAGCTGCAACTGTGGCTGCACCTTCACCAGTGGCCTTCCATGGTCTCTCACAGTCCCAAACCTTAGCTGCTCTACATGACCTCTTCATGCCTTCAAAACCAGTACTACCTGAGTGATTCTTATACATTACCAAGTACAGCTTCAGCATGTGGTACAACCTTGGCTATCTCTGGAACACAGCTGGTTTTTGCTCTCATAATATGCTTCCCACAACATTTCACCTCAGTGATGCTGGTCTCTTCTTAATAACCACCAATTTCTTAGCTCCAGCTAACCAGCATCAATTTTCTCAGCAGTCTCTTTTATGCTGGACTCCAAAGCCAGAGCCACATGGCTGAAGCTGGCATGTTCTGCTGCTTTTTGGCGCTGCAGCATGGTTGCCCCTTATTCTGTTACCAGCTTTCTGTTTTCCAACTACCTCTCTGCCTTAGCTTGGCTCTCCTGGATCTTGTGCTGTAGATTGACCCTGAACTCAGAGATCTGCCTGCCTGTCTCCTGAGATTAAAGGTGTGTGTAAGCCTGAATCTAAAATTTAGCTGTGTAGGCTCTTGCACCTAAGTCCTATTTCCTTAATCTGCTATCTCCTATATCACAGAATTTGGCTCCATTTCATGTCTTGGTGCCCCTTTAATACTTGAACCATGTATTTTATGTTTTTCCTTTCTAAACTTGCTACACTTACTCAAAATGCTTTTCATGTGATTGAACTATAGAACAAAGTCTATGATGGGCTATTTTGAGACTTCCTTGATAAATCTCTATCTTAGCCTTAGGTAGAATCTTCAGCTAAGGGCAAGAAGCCACATTCTGCACCCAAATACCACAAAACAACCTCTGCACTACAAACTGAAATTCTTCTCCTCTGAAACCTCTTGGGCCAGGTATGCACAGTTCAAATTACTCTCAGCAACAACAGCTTCCATACTGCTACTAGGATGGCCCATTTAGCTCCATTTAACGCATTCCTCTACGTTCCAAATCCAAAGTCCTCAAATCCATGTTCTTCTAAACAAAAGCATGATCAGGACTATCACAGCAATACCGCACTCCCAGTGCCAACTTCTGTTTTTGTTAGGATTTTACTGCTGTACACAGACCCCATGACAATGGCAGTCTTAAAAAGGTAAACATTTAATTGGTGCTGGCTCACAGGTTCAGAGCTTCAGTCCATTATCACCAAGGTGGGAGCTTGGTTGCATCTTGGCAGGCATGATACAGGAACAGCTAAGAGTTCTACATCTTCATCTGAAGGCTGCTAGTGAAGACTCATTTCCAGACAGTTAGGCCTGGGGTATTAAAGCCCACACCCACAGTTGCACACGTACTCCAACATGGCCACCCCTCCTAATATTGCCACTTCAATTCTATGGCCTGGACAGACATGTTAATAATGTTCCTTTAGGTGGGTGCTAGACCACAGGGTCCTAGAGGTCGAAGATGAGGTTGGGATACCAGGTGCCTGTGGGGGCCACCCTATGCACCTGCTGAAGGATGTCACCCACAGGGGCATTATAGATCATCCCAGTTAGGACGTAAGGCTGGTGAGGGGTGTTAGAGAAGGAGCAGCTATTGGTTAAAGGCAAGGCTATTAGAACAACAAACTTTGCAATTTGAGTTTCAGAGGACTGTTTTTGTCCTTGACCACCTACCATATGGTTATGAAGTCCTCTGGGTCTGAAGGAGGGTATTTGAGGCAAGCTTGGGTGTGGTGGGGCAGATGGCAATTCTGTTTGTCTTAAGTGAAGTGGGTGTAGTTAGCACAACTACATACGATTATTACTGGGAGGGGTGGGGGTGTTAAAGACTCTGTTTCTGTTGTCTATTTACAAGTACCCAGTCACCTGTAGGTAATTATGAGGAGTAGGAAGAGGAGCAGCCTCAGAGCTGTCTCTCAGGTGTGGCTAGTGTTCCTTCTAGGTATAAGCTAAGGCACTGAGGGAATCAAATAAATGTCTATCAGTCATTTAAGCTAATATGTCTGATTTTACTTGGGAATCATGGGAAGGAGTCTCCCATACATGATCTCAAAGGGGGTCAGTCCCAAGATATAGGGGCATGTTCCTGACCATTTTGAGGGTGAAGGGGAGGAGAGCCTCCCAGTCCCTGCAAGTCTCCATGATTAATTTGATAAGGTTCTCTTTCAGAGTTCTATTCATCCTATGCAACTGTTCTTTTTGGGGGCCTATAAGCACAATGCAATTTCCAGTCTTCCACAAATGGTCTTGGCCATTCCCTGTGTAACTTGAGAAGCAAATGATACAGTAAATATTAAAAGTATTCTATGCTCCCAAGCAGGTACACAGGCATACATTTTGCCACGTGCATACATATTGCCACCTACCCAAGTGTTCTGGATACAAGAATGTAAAACACACACACACACACACACACACACACACACACATGAACATACACACACTAGATTATTTTTAATATGTCTAGATAACTCAATGGCTGGGTCACTCCTAAACTTCCACATTGCTAACACACTTCCCTCACACTATAACTATATTGAGGAATAATACACTATATTCCTCAGTTAGTCCTTACTAAATCTGGATTTTGCCTTTGCTGCCCTGATTCCATCTCAACAGCCCCTCCCATGGGGCTGAGTTCCCTTTGCACCTACATTTTGGCCATCTCACCCTCCTGCTCCTTCAAGGCATGGTCTGTCCTATTCCCCTCTCATGTCTAAAGAGGTCCTCCATTTTCCTCATACCCAGGCGACTGGTCTGGTGAGTGTGTCTGAGCAGGTTCTGAGCAAGGTGACAGGATTAATTTACAGTCCCGGTTGGTCATCCACCAGTCTCTGATTTGTAGTCATTGGTATCTGAGTTTCATGTGCTTTTTGTATTCTTGAGCATGCTCAGGCTTCTCTTGTAGCGAGGGAGGCCCAGGATCTGGCACCAGAGGGTCAGGTCTGGTGTGGGACTAAACATGGCCTTTCTGCCTCATCTGCCCTCTGATTGCCCTTGGCTTCGGCTGTTACTGCCCTCTGGTGGCCAGGCCAGAGAATAATTTCTAACTTTGGGGGCAGCCAGTGGGCTTGTAATAAGCCTAGTTTCTTGCTTGTTTTTAATAGTCATTCCCTCAGGCATAAGCAGCTGCTGTCCTGATACATGGCCCCGTGGATATGTGCCGGGGCAAAGGCATATCTGCTATTAGTATAAATATTGGCATTCTGGTCCCTGCTCAGGTTGAGGGCCTTGGTCAGGGCAATTAGCTCTGCTGTTTGGGCTGAAGTTCCAGTTTGTTGGACGGAAGCCCAAGCAGGTCCAGAATCAGGCAAACTGCTTCCCCAACATAGCTCTGTCTTGTACAAAGCTGCTACCATCTGTGTCCCAAGGACCTCAGTGTCTAGGACTGGATGATTGGAAAAGTCCTTTCTGAGTCCGTGTACTTGGCCCAGGATCCCTAAGCAGTTGTGGAGAGGCCTTTTTAGATCTGTGTCCAGGAGTAAGGAGCTTGGCCTTGTTGGAGCAGGTGTGGCCTGGTTGGAGGAAGTGTGTCACTATGAAGGTGGGCTTTGAGATCCTTCTCCTAGCTGCCTTAAGACAGTCTGCACCTGGCATCCTTTGGATAAAGATGTAGAGCTGTCAGCAACTCCTGCACCATGTCTGCCTGGACACTCCCATGCTTTCACCTTGATGGCAATGGACTGAACCTCTGAACCTGTAAGCCAGCCCCAATTAAATGCTCTCCTTCACAGAGTTGCCTTGGTCATGGTGTCTATAGACAGAAGCAAAACCCTGATACAGTTAGTGTCCTAAGGAAGACCCAGTAATAATTTGATTTGGGCTTGCTTACCATTTTAGAGGTTTAGCCTTTCCCCACATCAGGCTGGGGAGCATGGCAGCACACAGGCAGATATGTAGCTGAGAGTTCTACATTCCTACATAAAGACCAGGAGAAGATAGAAACTCTGGGTTGCAAACTGGTTTTTCAAATTTCAGGCTAGCTCCAGCAATCTACTTGCTCCTAATTGCCTACAATTACTCCAACAAAGCCACACTCCCAATTTCATTATACATCCCTGTTGACATGTATACTTCTATGAGCCTTTTTACACAAACCCCTTACTACGAGTTTTGGAGGTTCTAGATTTTGTATTTTATGCAGTATGGACAAGTTTCTGACCAGATTCCTGCCAGTTGTTCCTGTAAGAGATAGGCAAACTCCACAGAATTCTGGCACTTTGCTGATGACTAAAAGACCTGTGTCCAAAGCATGAGGAGAATGCTGAGTTTACACTGCCTGCTTCACAACTGTGAGACCTTCAGCTAATCCTTGGACCTCCTGTAAAAGGCTGGGCATGGTGCTGTGTTCTTTCTTGTCAGCACTAGCAAGGCAGAGGCAACTGGGTACAACTTTATTTCCAGGGAACTTTTGACACCTACAGGCCACCAAGGCACTGCATACACATGGTACACAGCCACCCAGACAAATACTGATACACAGAAAATAAAAATAAATAAGATCTGAGTCACTGGTAAGCCTGTTGAGTCTACTTGATGAGTCCCAAGCATCTTAGAGACCTTGTCTAATCTGCATTACTGGGGCATTTTTTAAGATGTTATAAAAATGATTTCCTTACTAAAATCTGGAGATTAGTGTATAATACTTCCTTCTAAGACATTTGCAATCCTCCTCTTCTTCCTCCTCCTCCTCCTCATCATCATCCTCATCATCATTTTTATTGGTGCAAATATTTGAAGTCAGGAATACTTTCTTCAAGTCACCTTCGTTACTCGATGTTCCTCATCAATTTTCTTTACTTAAACTTCTAAGTGGCTTTTCTTACAGAACATTAATGCATATTTCATCCTGATCCACCTAAGTGGCAATTTGTGACTTTAGTTCACAGCCACAAAATTAGTCTTGGGTTTCAGAGGGCTCCCGGTCTTCCCCACCACATCTGCTGGTGGGGCCTACTCAGTGAGAAGGAATCCCAGCCACTCATGGAGAAACTCAAGCCTTAGAGTGTTAGCATAAGGCAAGTAAGGTAGGGGTGAGGTAGGGAGAAAACATGTGGCAGAGGCAGAGAAGGGAAGAAAGAGGAAGCTGGCTGAAGGGAACAGGAATGGGGTCCCAAACCTGCATCAGTGTACTTCACACCTGAAGTTTGGGGGAGGGAGAGAGGAAAAACAATTTTTAAACATTTCTTTTGCATTTTAAGTTTAATTATATACTATACTTTTAAAGGTTTCCTTTCATAAAATATTATTTACTTTTAGATTGCAGTGCTCACACAAACAAAGGACACTAAATGTGTATATGCTCCATTAGGGCTTGTCTGCTTCCTTGTGAATTCTGTATAATAGGATAGCTCTAGAGTACTGTGTACTCTTTAGCTATTAGTGAAAATATGCTAGGTAAAAGGACCTAAAGAATGGGAGAGAGATTGGGACTTCAAGCAGATCACAGACAGACAGAGGTCTCTCCTTGAGAATGGATTAGGTGTGTGGTTTAGCATGGGAGAACCTGAGATCTGATGCCAACAGTGTTGTGTGAAGGGGCCCAGTGGGAACAGGGATGAGCGTCGAGCTCACAGCTGGCAGCTCTCTTTCCATGCCAGGCTGCAGCATTACTCCAGGGTCTTTTCTGCATACCAGGTCCATGTTGAATGCTCTATGTGTCCTATTTCCCCTGTGTGTTCAGCTAGATTTTCATACCCGGGAACATAGATGCTGTCTGACATATTTTATACTACAGTACTTGATATTAGTCACTAAATGTACTTGTAAGCTAAATCTCCCTTGTGACATGTGTGCATCTGAAGAGTCATAAAAATCATCAAAGACAATGCACAGAACCCAAATCCACAGACTTTGATCAATGCACTGGAACAGCCTGCAGAAGCAAGATGCCAGGGACCTCCAGGAGGCTAAGTTCAAAGGAACACACACCTCAAGTTTGAAAACACGACTTTTGCCATGTCACAGAGACTCCACAGGAGTAGGAGTGGCAAACAGGCCATGGTTTGTCAGCACAGCCAAGGAGAAATTATTGGTGCCTCCTGGCTATTCAACATCAGTGAAAAGGACTTTTTCATCTTGGACGCAATGAATATGATCTGGAGACTGACTAATGTTGTGACAGGGGCTATCATGATTGAATGAAAGATGTGAAATTAATGAAACATCTGAATTTCTCCATAGCAGAAGGCATTGAGAAACTCAATGAAATCTTAGAGCGGCACAAGTAAAAGCCAAGTAGATATTACCTAGATTATCAGAAGGCAGTTAGTTATTCTAATTCGATAGACTGAGTGAAGTCTGGTAGTGTTCCTGTCTGGAAAGACAGTGATGATCACAGGGACTCCTCCTTCCCTCTCATTCCCTATAACCCAGTGGTCCAGGCTCTACATGGCCTGCTAATGAGCCCCAAGCCTGTGTGCATCACTGTACAATTCCAGCCTCCTCATCCTCAGGTAGAGCTGTCCTCCCACCAGCTCCACCATCACTCCTAAAGGATTTATTATCTTACTCTGACACCATTAAAAATCACTAATTTCCCAACATCCAGAAAGTGATATCCACAGTACATTTATCAAATTTTGTGATAGTTTGATAGACATCAACTTTTTATTGTAATGAAATAAGCTGTGTCAAGACATCATAAATACAACTCCCACTTCTCTCTCTACTCAGGACTTTGTAAAATAGTTCTTATATGTGAGTGCCTCATGGCTGCTGGTGGGGAGAAGGTGCTGATGGAGGTGTGTTTTCAAACTTTATCGAGAACTTTCCTATCGTACTTTAAGGGTCAACAACAAGGTCCCTGAATATTACTCAGCTTACATCACCCACCCAGTTTCCACCTAACAGGCAATTTTCTCATAAGGCAGTATTTATCCTGGTGGGACTCATTTTCACATTCTTTATTATCTGCGTTTTCCTATATGTCAAGAGGAAATGTTGTACCCAAAGACATAAGGAGAAGGCTGAGGTTTCATTTGGTCCTTGGTAGGGTTGTTCTTTGGAGGACTGGCAATAGGTGTCCCAGTGGGTACTAGGGATGGGAATTCTGCTTCCCATGTCAGCATGGCAAGTGCCAGTTACCCACTGAGCATCTTTCTAGCAATTAAAACTGACCTGTTGAGAGTCTGGCTTCAAGTTCAATCAGCTATCTTCTGCTCAGACCATGAGAATGGACTGGAGGAAACTTGTGAGCACCTCACTTGCACGCCCTCCCATCATGTCACATGCAGGGACACTGAGCTTCTCTCCATCCTCAGAATAATTGCAAAGGTATTTTGCCACAGCCAGTTAGGACTGCCCATTTACTTTCTCTGTCTCATTACCCTCCATGCTCCATGCAATAATGGCTGTCAACCCTAGATATGGGTCTGTCTCAGAGGAGGTTTGGGGACCTGGAGCTCTAAATCATCTTTGTTAGTCAGGGGTCATGACATGTCAGGGCACAAGCTAAGAAGTGACTTTCAGACTTCTCTGGTGGGATCAAGAGCTAATCATTTTCAGAACCCCAGTCAGGCTCTCACTTCAAACCCTTCCCAGACAGAAATCTTCAGCTACTCAGGGCCTGTTGCATCAACTGCCACTAGGCACAGAGGAACGATGGGCCAAAGGAGACAAGAGGAGAGGTTCCCAATCAGACCACCAAAATGTTGTCCCAGGAGGAAGAGCCCAAGGCATGCAGGTCAAAGTATTTACTGGACCAAACATCCACATTTCCTTGTCCAAGATGCAGGAAACACCTCACAGCATAGGGAAGAATGGATTGGGAAGTAAGGGAATGGTGATCTTTAGCAGTCATCAGGAGAGAGCAGCATCGCTGAGGTGAGATCATCTGGAAAGTGTTCCCTGAGTGTCAGTACAAAGAACCTGAGCTCTATACACGGTCAGGTTGGACCTCGTGTTGGTATCTGAACTAGTTAGTGTAACAGCCAGTCTGAAGGTGGTGGTTTTGAAGATGTGAAGGGGTGATGGAGAGCACCTGAGGCTTGGCACTGTGTGACAGGGTTGGAGTCCATGAAGAGAGCCCTGGACAGTGAGAGTGCCTCTAGAGCCGAAGACTCTAGCACTTTAGACATGCCAGTGCCATGGGGTGACCACCAAGTAGAGCATCAGGGGCAGTGGAGTGGAGCCAGTCAGAGCCTAGAGGACAAGCTGTCTACACTCTGTGGGCAAGCTGGAGAAGTAACTCCGGTGCTGATGGTGAGCCAGGTATTGGTCAGCTTTGGACCCTGCACCCAGGTTCATATTCAAGGCACCCTCTTGGGGACTCCTCAACTGGGTCTGATCTCAATCAAGGCTTTCTTGTGAAGCCAGACTCCTATAACCTGATTTCGAGCTAAGAGTTAGAAAAGGGAAGGACTGGAAAGTCGCATTTGAGCACCTGAGTCACAAATGGGGAAGGTACCTCCCAAGAATAACAGATTTGTAACACAACTACACACACTCACACACACCCCTGAAATAGAACTTAATGACAGACCAATGTAGCAACTGTGCAAATATTCATCTTGCGTCTTTTTTTTGGGGGGGGGGGTTGCTAAGAGGAGTCCCGTGAGAAGGTACTTATAGGAGCTGGGGTGACTTCCCACAAGCTGTTTTACTGCATAGCCCACCTGAGGACATGCAATGATCTTGATAAGAAAATTAGAACAAATTTTAATATGTGCGAAAATGACCAGCAGGTTTTTAAAACAGAGTTAAACACAGTCCCATAAAACCTAGGTAGAATAACTGATCAGATGTCTTAGACAGTTTCTGCTAACCCAGGCCTCCAGCAAATAGACAAGAACAAAATGTCTTCAATAGTGGAATTTATTAGCTTGAAAATTCTTTGGAGCCTCATACTATGGGTCACATGCTAGAAATACCTGATGTGTTCTGAGAACTCTTCCTCCAGTGGATGTCAGCAAACAGAAGGGTAAAAATGCCAGGAACCTTCTAATTCAACGTAACAGCCCTGAAACCACAGAGACATTGGTGGAAGCTCAGAGAACACTTTCTAAATCTGACAGTCGTGTTCCTAATGTTGCGGCACTAATGTGGAAAGGTAAAGTTAAGGCAATCATAGAGAATACAGCCAAGAATTAGTCTCAGTACTCATCTGAAGCTGATGGGTTGACTCTGGAGGACTCAGGAGAAGTGTACACTAACTTGTAGGGAAAGATGGGAAACTCATTTCCTCACCGAGTACAACTGAAATGCCTGAGGGAGAAGCAACTGTAAAATATTAGAGCACCAGATGAAGGTAACCACAGGAAAACACCCCCTTGCATGAACACTAAAAGACAATGAAGCAAGCAGAGTTCCCCCGTGGGAGACAGACACAGCAGTGGTCTCCATGCAGAAACTGAGTACTAAGTTCCAGGAGCATGAGCCATGACTGAAGGGCGTTCACTGAAATGTGGAGCTTCTGAGGGGACAAGGCCCATTCTTTTCCCATGTTCCTGCTCGTTACCAAGAGAACATCTCAACCAAAGGCCCAGAACTGTTGCTAGACAGCACAACCGATACACACATGTAAATCTCTGTGAAAGTTTTCAAGTGACAGATCCAGGGAAGGAACAGATCATATACAGGGATGACAAGCCTTCTTCTAATGACCCAACAGGAAAAAGGAAATCATCTCTCAATTTCCCTATACTCCTGTCTGTCTGTCTGTCTGTCTGTCTGTCTGTCCGTCCGTCCCTCTGTCTGTCCATCCGCCAGTCCATCTGTCCATCTGTCCGTCCGTCTGTCTGTCTGTCTGTCTGTCTGTCTGTCTGTCTGTCTGTCTGTCTGAGGTAGTTGGTATTTTTTCACAGAACAATCACACAGTCCTGTTGGTACAGTACCCTCTCTGGAAAGAACATTAAGTTCTAGAATGCTTTTTACTGGTGTATGAAAAAATTTTTATTTTATTTTATTTTATTTTATTTTGTTTTGTTTTGTTTTGTTTCTTTTTGTTTCTAGACATCGTTTTTCTATGCACCTCTGGCTTTCATGGAGCTCGTTCTGTAGACCAGGCTGTCCTTAAACTCAGAGATTTGCCAGCCTCTGCTTTCCTAGTGCTAGGAATTAAGGCTGGTCTCACCACTGCCTGGCAAAAATACTCTTTACACTTTTATCTATTTCATATATCAAATCATGGTCTAAAAACTTGACTCAGTCATGTGAATAGTTACATTGATGTAATTTTCTTTTTTAAAAAAATGTAAATGTACTTCTATTATGTTAAATGCCATGTGTACATCGTCAGATATCTGCAGAACTGGAGTTGTGAGCTGCCAGTCATGCGTCCTTTGGATAGAACTTGGGTCCCCTGTAAGCCAGTTAAATACTTGTCACTGCTGAGTCAGCCCTCAAGCACAGAAGCTCAGAATTTTTTTTTGTCAAAACAAGGTCTTGCATTCTCTGTGGGATCTGATATGAACCTGAATGTCTGATCTTCCTGCTCCTTTCACCAAGTGCTCAGAGTACATGTGTGCCACATACCTGTTTCTGTGGGGTGTTTCCTTGTGGGGAACCCAGAGCTTCATGTGTGTTGGTCTGGTATTGTCTCCATCAATATAGCAGGTTCTGGATAGATTTCTCTGGGATAAGGAAAAAAACCCTACAAAATTATCCAATATCTGGGAACACAACCCTTTCCTGTTTCAGGGGAAAACAGGGGTTATGGTTTTGTTAATTTTTAAATTTAATTGTATTTATTTTATTATTTTTAATTAGTTAAGTTTTCTGGATAGGGTTTGTGTGGCATTGGCAGTTCTGGAATTGCTCTGTAGACTAGACTGGCCTCAAACTCAGAGACCCTGGGGGTGGCTGTTTTATTAGCAGATGGACTCATTGACTGAGGCTGAGGCACCTGCTCAGTTAGAATTCTTGCTTACTGTGCAGAAAACACTTGACTCAATCTGATCCCGAGCACAGTGCAAACCACAATTCACCATGCACGCCTGTGATCCCAGACTTCCAAAAAATTCAAGAGGTATTTTAAGCTCTGGCAAGCCTGGGATACATGTGACCCTATCTCAAAAAATAAAGACACTGACTAAAGAAAGCTAGACGGCTTACATAGCCCATGATGGTGCCTGTTGGATAAATGGACAAATTTGAATAAACTTTTTAATTCCCAAACTGGTCCAAACTGATCAGGGTTTCATTCATTTATTACCATTCAGATTAAATAAAGCCTTTTTGGGGGGGATGGAGGGCTTTATGTCATATTTTCTTTGAAGTACTGTTTTTTCTTCTATCAAAAAGGTAAAGAAAGAGGAAAGGGAGGAGGGAGAAGGAGTCTGGGATGTAGCAACTTAGAAGCAGAGCTGTTCCTAGCATGCCCGAAGCACTACGTTCACTCCTAGCATGAAAAAAAAATGGTGACAGAAACCTGTCCATATCTATGCTCATCAGGCCCAGCCTAGCAGGAAGAATGGGGGTCTTCCTGGTCAACTGATTCTTTTTCTCCTTTCTCCCTGACAGCAGGAAGATTCACTCACACAGGCCCCAGCCCTCTGCACCTCTGTGAAAGATACAGCATGATGATGTCTGCTGCTCTTGTGGAAGCATTTCATCTCACCACCCTGTTGGATGTCCCCTAGCAAGTGGCAAGTCTCCATGTCAGGAGAGAACTCTAGCTCTTAGGTCCAGGAGCTCCAGAGGCAAGCACAGCACTCTAGTTTGCAGCTGTCTTCAACTGGGTCTCTAATCTGAGCCTACCCCACTACCCCTGTGGGGGAGGGGGATGTCCATAAATGTGCTCTGTAAAATGAGGGTGCATGGGGGAGACCTTTGATTCCTGTCCATCTGTAGTTCTAAGACCTGACTGGTTTAAAAGTCAGGCTTGTAAGTTTAATTTTACAAATATCAGGGGTAGGAGCTATGCTGTCTGGCTTATGACTTTCATGAAGGCACTAGGAAGGCAAAGGCAGGAGAATCTCTGTGAGTTCTAGGCCAGCCAGCCATGAGACTTATTCAAAAAGATGAAATTGGACTGTGGGCATGGGGCTGGAAAGGACAGTGGTCTGACTTCCCAGGCAAGTGTCCTGTGTCAGAAGCAAACCTGCCCTGTAGAGATGTGATGCTTGCCTGCCTGATCTGGTTTGGTTTCTGTCCTCCTGGCCACAGAGTCTCTGTAAGTTTAGTGTTTTCTTTAATCAGGGTCCCAGGATCCTATATTAATAAAGATTTTTTTAAAACAAAAAAGAAACTAATAAGTCTAGTCCATCTGAATCTCCTCCCACCTTAAATAATCCCTTTCAGCCCTCCAGCAATGCTGCCAGGTAGATTTCCTGTTGCCTCTCCTGAATGATGAAACCCCTGAGGGCTATTGCATTGGACTTTTCTAAACACCTCAGTCCTGGGTTCCAGTGAGTTGAATTCTCCTGCGCCCCCGCCCCCCTGCTTTTTTCCCACTAACACAAAGCTTGAGAGGAGCTCTAAGACCCTGTGGATGCCTAGGGCTCTGCCACAGAGGGTTTGGGAGGCACCAGCCCTGCAGTGTTCTGTCCCCTAGGGCCTGCAGCTGAGTCACTGTGTCCATTTGATGTGACCCCTTTTCCCTGACCAGAGGCCAGGAGGAATGAATAGGAGTCTGTGAACTCTAGCTCCTACCCAAACATTCTGGAAGAGGACAACCTCATATTGGAAGCACTGATGTCCTTTTGAACCCACACTCTACTCCCCTGGGGCTGTAGAGTAACAGGCACACTGATGAGGAGACCCGGAGAAGATGGTTCTGAGTTGTCTTGTCTTTGGACCAGTTACCAAAAGTGCATGCATGGTTCCAGCAATGATTGGAGGACTGATGCTCATGAGACAATGGAGTAAGGTCTGCTGCCTCGCCAGGGTCCGACCTGCATCCAGGTGTGTGCATGGTATATTTTTGGGCACTTGGGCTCCCAGAAACTGGGAATAACTTTCTCCCTTGCTCAACACTGCACCAGGTCCCCCAAACTCTTTGTCCCAGTCTTGTCATGGGCAGTCACCTCCCCCAGGGTTGTGACCCTATAATAAATAAGTCTTTCCTTGATCGTCCCCTGTAGCAAGCGCCCTCAGGGACCTTGGCAGCAGCTGAAAGCTGCCAAAAATTGGGTGTGGCCAAGGCTAGCAGAGAGGGAATGGGCCAGAGCTTTCTGGGGTTCCTTGGGGCCAGGGCCAGGGTGAGAGAGGGTTCAAAGGGACAGGTCCGGGCAGAGATTGGGGGTTGGCACCAGTTCACTCACCCTTCGAGATGCAGAGCACTCTTGTCTGCAATCTTGTCTGACCAAGCTAGCTGGAGAGTGTCTCTCCAGGTGTGTACAGCAGGAAGCGACCTTGGCTGTTGGGCCCCCAGAGCCTTTGATCCTGTACAATGCCCACACTGATGCCAAATCCTTGTCCCTCTTATCCTTCAACAGCTTCTGTGCTCCTTCATCCAAATCTCAGCAGTCAGCGTCCTGGCGCCTCACCCCGCCATGCCTAGCCTTTGGGATCCTTTCTAGTCCTCCTCTTCCTCTTGGTTCTGATCCTGACTCCAGTCCCTGATATGCCTGGGGCTTTGGGAGCATGGAGAGCTGGGACTGCGAGTCCCTGGACAGCACCAACAGTGGCTTGGGGCCAGAGGAAGGTGAGCACTGAGCCAGTTACCAATTGTACTCGGGGTGGGGTGGGGTGGGCTGGGGTAACGATGCGAGCTGAACCTGGTCAAAGCCACCTTTACTTCCCACCCCAGCCCGGAAAAAAACCAGATTACCCCAGTGTAGAAGGCAAGAGTATGGGGCAGAAACTGCGGCACAGAGTGGGAAGAAAAACTGCTTGCTGAGCAAATCTGCACCTCCCCCGCCTGTCCAGCTCCTGTGGAAGGCGCTCTAACACCCTGTGTTCCCTGTGTTCTCTCTTCCAGACTCCTCATCCCTGGATGGGGTGTCCCTGCCCCTTGATGTAATTTTTTTTGCCTTGGTCCAAATGAGAGAGGGGTAGCAGTAGGGAAGAAAGAGAAGACTATGTGTTAAACCCTTGTCAGCCAGTAACAATATGCAGATATTAATATGTGGAAAAAATAAGTCCTTCCTAGTGAGCCAAGGTGATATTTACTGTGGTCAATCTCTGTAATTGTCCAATTTTTGTTGTTATAGCCCAATATTCAAGTCTGGATAATATGTGAACCATTGGGGTCTATTTATCTGACTGTTTCAGAAATTTAGGGTCATGGTGTCATCCTAGCTTGGTTCCTATGAGCCTCTGATGTCATCATAATGGCAGAAGCACATACCAGAGCAGTCACTTATCAGGAAGCCAAAGAAGTGGTGGTGATTGGCAATGTTCTTTTATAACAGCTGTTGGATAGAGAGAGCTTGGGCCTATGAAATCTAGTCCCTTCTGTAGGTAATGACCCCACGATCCCTCATCATTGCTGTAGTCCCAAAGCTCTCACCACATCAAAGCCACCACCATGGAGAACAGTCTCTCAGCCTGTGAGCCCCTGGGAGACACCCAGACATGGCAGTGCCTCTGACAGAGGCCTAAGAACACCCGTCACCAGCCTAGGTGAATATACATGACTGGGCAATAAGCAGGTGATATTTCAGAGCATCATTGAGCAGCACAGGTCTCATATTATAGGCAAAACAGACGCAACTGGCCTTGGATTTGAGCTGTGTTTCCGTACCCAGTGAACATCTGTGTAGCTTTCTAGAATCTATAAAAAGAAACCCAAGCCCCAGCCTAGCTGTTTTGATATTGAGTGAAGTTCTACATAACTTAGTTCAAAATCATGGCTCCTGTCTGACACATGAGAATTTTTTCCGGGTATATAGCTTTCTGAATAGACACAGTCACTCCCTGAAGGAGGTTTCTGTCCAGCAATAGCAATGGTGAAATCGCTCAGTGGCTGGGAAAGAGAAAGGAAGCAATTGCAGCTGAAGTTGGGGTACCCAGGGCTTACCTAGGGGGTTCCCACAAGACGGGCCTTAGACAAAGCTTGAGAGAGCTACTGACCACAGAGCCGAGGTCATTGAGTATCACCTGGTCACCGCCATCACACGGTCCTCCTATTCATTGTCTCAAAATGACAGCATCTGCCCTAAGGTCAGGAAGCTCCAGCAGTATGTTTAAGAATCCCTGTTCATTTCTCAGATGAAAACAGATGCTAACCGTTAAAACACAATGTCTTGTGTTTAACACATAATGTTAAAAAGGATAAGAACACAGGGAGCAATGCTGGAGATATTCCCAACTCAGGAGTTATGAGTGCTGGCTGATTTTGCAGATCACCTGTCTGGGTGCTAAGTGCAACACCAATAGGGCAGCTCACAAGGTCCTGTAACTTTAGTTCTGGGGAACCCCATGCCCTGTACTGGGCTCTGAGGGTACACGTGTGGTGCACACTCATACATAGGCAAACCTTCATAAAATAGCAATAACTCTAAACACACTAGCATTTAGGAAACTGAGACTGGAGAATCACGTTGATTTTAAGACAAACCTGAGTTAGAGACTGAGATCCTGTCTCAAAAAAAAAAAAAAAAAAAAAAAAAAAAAAAAAGAATAAAAAGAAGAAAGAAAGAAAGAAGAAAACCTAAAACAAAATGAAAGATGAGGTGAACGAAAGGAAAGACAATCACACACAATATTTGCCATCTGCTTAAAGCCCTACAAAGCTTCACATGGGACAGGAATGTCCTTTCCTCCTTTCTGTTCTCTCCCCCTTTCTCCTTCCTTCTCTCATTTTTTCTCTCATTCCTCTTGTTCTGCCTTTCTCCATTCCTCTCTCCTTCCTTCCTTCCCCTTCTTCCATCTCCCCTCCTGACCCTCCCCATCCCCATCCCTTTTCTACAATTCCCTCTACTCCCCTTTCCTTCCCCCTCCCCTGCCCTCTCCTCATCCTCCTCTCCTCCCCATCCTCCTTCCTCTATCCCCCTTTCCTCCCCTTCTCCTTTCTCCCCCTCTCTTTTCTCCCCCTCCCCTCTCTCCCATCCTTCTCCCCTCTACTCCCTTCTCTCCCAACCCTCTCCCCTTGGCCCCTCCCCTCCCCTCTGCCTTCCCTCCCTGTCCCCCTCCCTCCTGTCACAGCAGTGCACTCAGAGCTCTTCAGAAGCCATGTCCCTGGCTCAGAAGCTGGTTTTAAGATGACCTCAACCTCCCTGCTGTCTTCTGTGTTCTTGCTTCTACTCAACTCCAGTGTCCTTCCAGTACATATGTAATTTTCTTTGCCTTCTCAGGGTCTCTCTTTTTCTGCAAGTCCCTTGTAATGTTTCCTGGACTGACAGGGAATAGAGGCACACAGAATGTAGAACAGGCCAGGAATGATCTTCTCATGTTTGCCAACCTTTCTGTTCTGTGCCCATCTACCTGTAGGGCAGATGGGTGGCAGAGAACAGGAAATGGTGGCTATTTCAGAGTGTTCAGGTGACATAGGTGATGCTACTCAGCCACTAAATGTGGACACCATAGAGAAGCTGAGGTCAGAGAGAGATCATTCTCTGTGTGTCTAGGCTACTTGTTTTCAAAGGCAGTCTGCTATCACCCTGCATCCTTCACAATCGTCATCTGCATCCTGGCTTTGTTGAACTTTTCTTGCCCTGAAGTTCATCCAGAGCACAGAGGCTTTACTTAGGAGGAACAACACATGGGAATCCTGCATGGTAGTTAGCTGAGTGGAACCTGGAAAGAGGTTTGGTTGGCAGATTATGGAACCTGCTTCCTTCCAGCTAGGAGACCTGAAGCCAGGTGTGAGCTCTGAGCCTCTGGTTGACAGCCTTGCTGGCACTAGAGCAGAGGCGTGGTCTGGCGCGTTCTCGGAGAGTTACCCGGGCAAAGACCATTGGATGAGCAGTCGATTTTAATATTTCCCGTTTCAGGCTAGTCTTTCTCATGGAACTTCACCCATGCCTTTATTCTCTTGTTCACCTTTCTAATAATGTCTGTAATTAATCCCGGTTCCTCTTCAGTCTGGCTATTTCTGAAATTCTTTTCTGCCCAGAGTCCCATATCCCCGTCTGGTTTGTTTCAAGGACTAAGAAGATTACAGCAGTCTTCAAGCAGCTGCGCAGGGAGTCTGCCTGGAGCTGAGGGTCTGTCCATTCACAGCTGAAACTCAGGACTTTTTGTTTCCCACTGCAACACAGAACACAGGACACTTTACAGGGAGTATATAAGACTGAGTTCAAAAGCTCTGGGTCTAGGGTGTGAAGCAACAGGGCAGTGCTTGTCTAATAGGCACCAGGCTCAGGATTGGATCTGCAACACCAGAACTCTTTTAAGTTGCTCTGTAGCTCTTATCTGTAAAATCCATATTATCTATTATAATGCATATAATTCTCTCCTTTGCCCTTGGGTGTGTTGAGGGCAGAATTATGGGTACTAGCTGTTCTGCATAATATTAATATTGTCCAAATGATTATGGTGACACCAAGTAGGGACACCAGAACAAGGACACCTAAGAACACACTGGATTCTCCATGATTCTCCATGAACTTAGGACACTCCCCACAGATCTGGGTGGGTGCACACTGATGTAGACAGGCAGAGAGAGAGAGAGAGAGAGAGAGAGAGAGAGAGAGAGAGAGAGAGAGAGAGAGAATGTACTAGCCACTGAGAAAGCATTTGCTGTGTTCATTAGCTCTACAGCTTTGTCTCTGCTACCTGAATATTTTCTTTTGCCTTTGGCTGGGATTTTAGTAAAAAAAAAAAAAAAACCCAAAACAAAAAAGAACAACAACAACAACAACAACAACAACATCAAAACCCTTGAATTTCTCTTTCTGTTGTTCTAGGTTTTTTTTTCTGTGTTAGCATGGATATCACACTGAAAAATGCTAAAATCCCACCACTCCTATATAAATGGCATGTATTACTGTGGTTCTTGCAGCCCTGACCAATTTCTCCAGGTACTGGTGTCAGAGAAGGACATCTCTGTGCACATGAGCCTTGGTGGCACTGCTGTTTAGAGTCATGTGACTTGGCCTCTCTCACATCTTGGAAGAAGCCAAGTTCAAATTGAATTTTGTGATTGTGCACAGGTCTCTTTATTTCTTGGTGAGACTCTGAACTCCCTTAACTCAGTCTTCATTTGTGGGAGTTAGTGAGTTTCTTCCTTATGTTTGAAGAAAAGTTTTATTAGGGAACCATAGTTCATAAAGAGTGCTTGTTTTGTTGTTTTATATATAATACTGGGTATACTCACCCATTCTGTGTATCTCTCTGTGTGTGAATGTGTGAGAGTGAGTTTGTGTGAGTGTTTTTAATAGTGTGTGAATGTGTGTAAGCATGTGTGTATGTATGTGTGAGAATATGAGTATGTAATAGTGTGAGAGTGTGTGTTTGTGTAATGTATGAATGTGTGTGAGAAAGTGTGTATATGTGTGTGGATGTTGTAATAGTGTGTGAATGTGTTTGTGTGTGCGTGTGTATAAGAGAGAGACAGAGAGATAGAGACAGACAGAGACAAGGGAGAATGAAACAAGCTATTATGTGTATGTTCATTGATATGCTCACCATATGTGTAGACGTTGGAGGACGTTTGTGTCAGACCTTAGCTACTTCCTTGTGTGAAACTAGGTTTGTGGCTCAATACTGTATATGCCAGGCTACCTGGCCCACAACTCCCAGGCATTTTGCTGTCTGTCTTGCTTTTCCTACTTCCTAGGTGTATGTGCTCTACGACTGCAGGTGTTTAAGTGCTTATCGTTCACAAGCATTCACATTCAGGCCCTCCCACGTTGCAGGGCACGTGTTCTAACCACTTGTCTATTTCCAAGACTCCTCCCAGGTTTTGGATGAGAATCAGACACCTTGGACATTATGAGAAATGCATCTGTCATTCTAATGTTTGTAAATAAGCTGCCTTATTACATTTCATGAGCAGTGTTGGGGTTCAGGAAACAGCCCACAAGCCACTCATCCACCACGGTCATGCAGGGATAGTTTATTGGACACATACCCTGGTACTGGTCACTCAAGGATGCAGGTCAGACTCGGGAGTTGAGACTGCAACCCTGACTGCTTCCCAGAAAATGCTTATAAAAGCAACCATAAAAGCTCATACACACATGCAGGGAATCTTGCCAGGCAGCTGGGTGGTTGGTTCAGGTTCAAGCTTATTCTTGCTAACTATAGGAAGCAATTCTAACTGACCTTAGTTATGGTTGTCCCTAAAGAAGGGCAAGGGTCAGAACACCAGAACATAGAACTTATTGGGATGTGCAGTTAATGGTTAGCCAGGCGCAAGAAAGGTCCTCTGTAATAATGTAAGATGGCTGGGTGCAGGTTTAAAATGAAATGGCTATGGTAATGTCAGAATGGCTGGTGCCACCTAGGTCATTTTTAATTTTTTATTTATATATTTTTATTTCTTAATGTCTACTATTTATTTGAAAAAAAAATGAACCTTTGCATTCTGTTACAGATTGTCTATTTTCTTTTTTTAATAATTTTTATTTTCAATATTCTTTGTTTACATTCAATATAATTTTCCCTTTCCCAGGGATAAGTACCCTAAGCCCTCTTCCCTCCACACATTCCCCTATCAACCCCCTCCTACTTCTCTGTCCTGGTATTCCCCTACAATGCTGGAACAAGCATTTTCAGGACCAGGGACCTCTCTTTCCTCCTTCTTGAGAGTCATTTGATATGTGAATTGTATCTTAGGTATTCAGAGATTCTGAGCTAATATCCACTTATCAGTGACAATATTCCATGTGTGTTCTTTTGTGAATAGGTTTTAATTGCTGAGTAGTATTCTATTGTGTAAATATACCACATTTTCTGTATCCATTCCTCCATTGAGGGACTTCTGGGTTCTTTCCAGGTTCTGGCTATTATAAATAGGGCTGTTATGAACATAGTGGAGCATGTGTCCTTATTACATGCAGGGGAATCTTCTGGGTATATGCCCAGAAGTGATATTGCAGGGTCATCTGGAAGTGTTATGCCTAGTTTTCTGAGGAACAGCCATACTGATTCCCAGAGTGGTTGTACCAACTTGCATTCCCACCAGCAGTGGAGGAGTGTTCCTCTTTCTCCACATCCTCACCAACACCTGTCTCCTGAGTTTTTAATCTTAGCCATTCTGAAGGGTATAAGGTGAAATTTCAGGGTTGTTTTGATTTGCATTTCCCTAGTGACTAAAGATGCTGAACATTTTTTAAGGTGCTTCTCAGCCATTTGAAGTTCTTCAGGTGAAAATTCTTTGTTTAGCTCTGTACCCCATTTTTAATAGGGTTATTTGGCTCTCTGGAGTCTAACTTTGTGAGTTCTTTGTATATATTTGATATTTGTCCTCTGTCAGATACAGGGTTGGTAAAACTTCTCAAATTCATCTGGAATAACAAAAAACCCAGGATAGCTAAAACTATTCTCAACAGTAAATGAACTTCTGGGGGAATCAGTATCCCAGATCTCAGGCAGTACTACAGAGCAATAATGTTAAAAACTGCATGGTATTGGTACAGTGACAGACAGGTAGATCAATGGAATAGGACTGAAGACCCAGAAATGAACCCACACACCTATGGTCACTTGATCTTTGACAAAGGAGCTGAACCCATCCAGTGGAAAAAAAGATAGCCTTTTCAACAAATGGTACTGGCTCAACTGGAGGTCAGCTTGCAGAAGAATAAAAATGATCCATTCTAATCTCCTTGTACTAAGCTCAACTCCAAGTGGATCAAGGATCTCCTCATAAAACGAGACACACTGAAACTAATAGAAAAGAAACTGGGGAAGACCCTTGAGGACATGGGCAGAGGGGAAAAGTTCCTGAATAGAACAGCAATGGCTTATTCTCTAAGATCAAGAATGGACAAATGGGACATCATAAAATTACAAAGTTTTTGTAAGGCAAAGGACACTGTCAAGTGGACAAAACAGTAACCAAAAAAATGGGAAAGGATCTTTGCCACCTAGATCTTAACAAGTAGAACATTGTTTTTTTTTTTTTTGTTGTTGTTGTTAAGCTGTAACATCATCTGGGACACATTAGTTTGAATGCATGGTGACACCCAGAGTGTAGGCATGAGGACTTTAAAGCAGAAGGTGCAGCAATCATTATAACCAGAGTCCTAAGGACAGCAAAACATCCTACCTGCTTTGATTTCTAAAAGCCTAATGTCAGTCTCCATAGCCCACCTAGGCCATTGCCTTGGAGTCCCTCCCAGCCCTGTCAGGACAGGTCCTGCTCTGACCTCATGAGGAGGGAGTATGCTGCCATCCAGCTAGCATATGGATTTTGCTTTTGATTTGTTTGTGTGTGAGCTTATGTATTCGTGACTAGATCAATGTGTGTTTGGGAGGAGTGTTACTTGAGTGTGTGTGTGTGTGTGTGTTTGTATGTATATAGAATGTGTGTGTTGTGTTTTAAGTTTACTTGTGTGTGAGTACCTATTTGTGTGTTTGTGTAGGGATACCTGTGGGTGCGTTTGAGTGCACCTGTGTGTTTGTGTTGGTGTGTGTGAGAGTGTGTGTGAAAGTGTTGTGTGTGAGAGAGAGTGTGCATGTGCACGAGTGTGTTTTAGGTGCATGTGTGGAAGGTATGAGAACACCTGTGTAAGGGATAGTGTTGAGGCGTTTAGTTAGCTTGGCCATTGTTTCTAAGCTAAGATACCTACCTTATTTTTTTGTAAAGATTATTTATGTATTTATTTATTCACCTTATGACCCGTCCAGCAGGTCCAAATATTCCAGAGACCCGAAGAGATGCTACCTGAGGGTCATAAGGGTAGGGGAGAAAGAAGGAAGACAGGCAAAGGGGGGTTCAATTGTTGAGGCTTCGTTTAATGTTTTGGGGTACACAGGTTTTAAGCTCTCAAAGGAAGAGCTCTTCTCAAGGCAAGAAAAAAGGAGGGAGGGGCAATCTTATCAGTTTCAGTGGGAAGAGATAAGCGTCCTCAGGTGGAGACATCTGATGTTTGCATAGTCTGGAGCACCCTGCAGTTATCTCAGGACGTCCTTCCACCAGCAATCATGGGAGAGGCTCTTCTTTTTTTACTCAGGACCTTTGCCCTGTCAGCCCTCCGGGCCAAAGTGAGGATCTCTAATGGCTTCCCACATTTCCTCCCTTTCCTTATATTAAAAGTGGAAAGGTCTGGGCAGAAATACTGGGCAAGGGGGCCAGACCGAAAATGTGTAGCCGTCTCTTGTCTTAGGATCGACCTCTCTTATCCCTCAGCCTTACCCGTCGTAGGGTTACCTTGTCATCCTCAAGGCCCCATGTCTTAGGTTGGTCAGGGGATGGAGGAAGTTGCCCGTCCTTAAGACGGCTACCTTGGGTCAGCTCCCCCTTCAGACAAGCCCAGGGATGAATAAGTGGGAGCCAAACAGAGTCTCACAAAAGGAGTTTATTGAAATTGAGCGATCTGTGTCAGGTGCTGCGGTTGTTTCTGGGAGCTGTCTTGTCCCCCGGGTCCAGCATTTCTCCTGTGTCTAGCCGATGATACTGTACGGAGACATAATTCTTGGGTAGGGTAGAATCTATTCGTGATTTAATGAAGCGGGTTAATCATTGAAAAGCCCAGGGACCAAAGGAGATTAACAGTAATAACCCTAAGAAAGGTCCTAGAATAGAAGGTAGTAGGGTGGAAAACCACAGGGACGTGGAGAACCAATTTTTATACCAAGACTCCTGTTGTTCTCGTTCGCTTATGCTTTTCTCTAGACTCTCTTTTACTCTCCTCAGACTGTTATCTACCAGTCCTGTCTTGTCTACATAAACACAGCATTCTTCCCTTAAGGCTGCGCAAAATCCTCCCTGCAGCAAGAAGAGCAAATCAAGACCTCTCCTAAACTGTAATACTACTTCTGATAAGGAGGCAACAGTAGTCTTTTAAATTGGCTAAACCATCTCTGAGTTCACCCAGGTCCTTATCAATGGCAGCACTAAGTAAATGATATTGTTGTAGATTCTGTTGAGAGGTAACAAGTGAGGCGATGCCTGTTCCTGTTCCGGCTGCCCTTAATCCTAGAATAACAGCAAGGGTGATAACCGTAATAGGTTCTCTCTTCCCACTATGGGGCATCTCAATGTTATCATCCCAGAAGTTTAAAAGGTCTCTTGGTTCATGAACGCTGGAAGTATTTGTACTAGCACGCAATAATCGTGATGCTGTATGAATTCAGGTATTATAATACAGGTAGTCAATCCTGAGGAACACGCCAAATAGGTATAATTTGGGGCTAGCAAATACGCATAATGATTGTCAATAGTTACGGTATGGTTGCATATCTCTAACAATTGTTGAGGGGGGAGCATATGTTTTCCCAGAACACAGCTTCCTACCCTGGATACCTCTGTGAGGGTGAATCCTAAGAAATTTTCATTTAAACCCTCAGAATCATTGGTATATGTAAAATTTCCAAAAAGAGCAACACCCTCGTAGAATGGAGGAGAGGCCAAAAAACATATCCAGCATTCTACATATTTAGATGAATTAGCTTCCTGTTCCTTAAGAAGCAAAGCAGAGGCAGATGCACTAAGGGTGGAAAGAATTACTGAGATGACTGCACGGAGCCCCGGGGGGATGCTGGGTTGGAACAAAGTAGTCAAGGAAGAATTTTGTGAAGCCCGTGTGGCTGATGGATTCCTAGGCTCTGGGGCTTCTCTGAGTGATGAGGGGGCAAAATTAAGTAATTGATGATTAAGTCCAATGGAGGCTTGATATATATAGGGTAATGTCTTTTCCAACTGCATTTTAAAGGAAAGACATGGGTGTCTGCCTGCTCTATAGGTACATAGGCCCCACTCAGCTCCTCATGAAGCTTCTCAGGCAAATTTCTCTCCCTGGCCTGTAGAGGTTATTTGTAAAGGTATTACACCAGGACCTGAATGAGGTCCCAAGAAGAAGAGGGATTCCAATAGATATCAGCTGTGGTCTCACAGCCCCAAGAGGCACAAAAGTATTTGTCATGGCAACCACATTTCTGTCCTAAGGATTGTTCTCGGTGGCCTCCAGGGCAAACATAATTGTTCCTGCACCAAACTTAGGGCAGCCTGAACCTTTTCATTAGGCATGGACCACTGATCGATCCAGACTGGGTCGTTTGATTTCCAAGATATTTTATCACCCTGTAGTGCAGGGGGATCAGCAGTCTTTATGAAAAAGGTCCGCATCCAAGCCTTTCCTATCTGTATTAGGGGTGGGAGCCAGGGGTTCTGTTATTCCTTGTTCACATTTGCCCAATCCTTTTCCAGGGAGGAACCCCATTTTTAACACTTGATTTGTAATAATTTCATTAGGACTGCACATCATCATTTCCATTTGGGACAGAATATCTCTCCCCCAAAGGTTAACAGGGAGTCCAGGTACTACAAATGGCCTAACTGTTCTTGTATTCTTTTCCTTATCCCTCTAACCTAGAAGCCTTGAACTTTGTAATGTATCTTGTGACTGTCCTATTCCCTTTAAATGTGTAGCCGTGGCCTCAAGAAGCCAAGCTGAAGGCTAGTGCTTGGAGGAAAGCACTGTTGTGTTGGCCCCAGTATCCAATAGGCCATGAAACTGTTTGCCTTCTAGCCATAGCGTCATCATGGGCCTCTCCTCGGTCAGCTTCTGAATTCAGTAGATATCAGAAGAACCAGGGGAGGAAGAGCCACACCTTTCTCCTTTGTGGGGAAAATGTCCTATTAAAGGACGGAGCAATGCTTGTGCAATGTGTTGTCCAGCTCTGAGTGTTACTGGGCCCCTTGTGGCAGGGGCAAGAAACTTGATCTCTCCTGAACAGTCAGCATCTATTATAGAAGGGAGTATAATAAGGCCTTAAAGGGAGCTTGAAGCTCGTCCAATTATCAAGAAAAACATACCAGAAGGTGGGGCCCCAAACTTTCTAGATTCTATAATAACAGTCCCTTCCTCGGGGGTTATAACCCGGGTGATAGATGAACATAGGTCTAATCCTGCACTTCCTGGTGTTGCCCTAGATAAGGCATTGGCACTGGTGTCTGCTCCTGTATTTGGGGGTATGCTGTGGCCTAAGAGTAAGGGCCCCAATGTTGGGCCCTCAGCCCGTTTCCCAGGAACGCTGTAAGGGCTTGACCATGGGCGTCGGTCCTAGAATGGCATTTGTTAGTCCAGTGTCTGCCTCTTTTACAGAGGGGACAGATTCCCGGAGGGGCAGGTTTTATGGTTCCTTAGCCAAGGGCAGGATCTGGTGTCTGCCTAGGAGCCCTGCATTCTCTTGCAAAATGAGCAGGCTGTCCACATTGAAAGCATGTCTTGCTCCTGGGGTGATTGGGGTCTCCTGTCTTTTGAAAGACAGCCCCAATAGCCAAACTAATGGATTTAGATACCTGCTGTGTAAAGGGGTCCACCTCATTACAGAGCTTAATTATTCCTGAGATATCAAGGTCTTTAGTTTTGCCCTGTAGCGCTACTCTGCATGCAGGGTTGGTGTTCTCAAGGGTGAGCTGTCTAACAAGAAGCCCTTCATTTTCATTTTGACCTAGGATCCTTTCTGCCGCTTCCTGCAATCTCCCCACAAATTAAGCATAGGGCCCTTGGGCTCCCTGAATTATTTTGGTTAAGGGGGTAGTGACTGCCCCTGCGGCAGGGACCACTCTCCAAGCAGACAAGGTGGCTTGCACTGTCTGAGCAAGGATACCAGGGGATAGCCCCCGTTGCTTTTCCTCGGAAGTGAATGCACCCCTTCCACACAGCTTATCTGTTGTCCAGGAGGCAGTTTTACTCAAGGTTTTTTTCTATTTCTAGCAGCAAGGTTCTCTGCTCTGTCAATGAATTCTGATTTCCAAGTTAAGTATGGTCCTCTGCTGAGGATGGATTGCACCACTTTAATCCATTCACTAGGTATAAGATATCCATACCCCGAGAGCCCTTCTAAAATGGACATGGTAAAGGGTGCATTCATGCCGTAATTGTTTTACACCTGAATGTAATTCCTTAATGCTCTTAAATTTAAGTTTTTTGTACATGGGGCACAAGGTCTCATAGTCCCCTTGGTCAGATTCTTCTCCCTCAGAGTCCTCAGCAACCTTATCATAGTCTTGTCCTCCCTCAGTTTCTTGGTCCTCATCTCTGTCTCCCCCTTGATTAAGACTGGTGCTGTCTGGCTCGGGTTCATCTTTGGTTTGCCTATCACGGGCTTTATTCATGACTGGGAAGGTTAGTTTAGGCTAATGTTTCTTCCAGGGCGGTCTTCTGTTAGGGGAATCTTGTCCTCTTCTCATAGTTTCTTGTAAGTTCTGAATTTCTAAAGAAAGGTCTCCTAATTCTTGTTGCAAATGTAAGACCTGCCTGAGCCCAATAATTTGCGCCTGGAGCATAGCTTTTGTTTGAGTTAATCCTTCAACCACTGCGATTGGCAGAGGAGCAGGAGGGACCAACAGCATCTGAGGTAGGTATGGTGGCGGCCAAGCAAATCTGGGTCTTTGTGTGAAAAAGACTTGAGGTTCTCGGCTTGCATCACCATACCTTTCCTCTTTGTACCTGGCAGCTTCCTCCTCTAACTCAGCCTCGGAGGCTGGGTCTAATTTTGAGTCTGAGAAGCAGCACAGGCTGCCCTTGTCTGAAGTTTCATTTTGCCCTTTTGAAAACTCCTTAAGAGAAGGGTATATACTTCTAGGAATTTTGGGATCCTCTAGGGATTTCATAACCTTGGGAGGATGGACCTCCCTGTCCTCAGGCATATCTATAATCACAGAGGGACATGGAGAGCACAGCTCACCCTTGCCACCTTCGCTTTTGCATGACGGCAGTCTTGAGGCTTGCAGAAAGTTGCCAGCAACAGCTAACAGACAGGCACTTTCTCCTCCATTCTCAGCATCTATTATTATGTCCCGTATAAGGCCCCAGTAACTAAAAAATGCATCAGACACTGGTTCACCTGTTTTCAAAATCCTATTAATCTCTTTACCAACCCTATTCCACGTTAGCGGGTGAATGTCAGGTCCACTTAAAACCAACCAAGGGCATTTTTTATCAATAAAACAAAAGAACATAATTAAATCTTTTTTCTTAACTCTTATTCCTCCCTCCCTCAGTGACTGCTTGATTTCTTCTATTAAAAAAAAAAAGCTTATTTTGATAGTTGTTTCCCCATGACATTCAGACGACAATTGTTCGGCCACTCACCTGCCCCTCCAGCGACTCACGAGCGATGAGGTCTGTGGGGTCCAACTTTCCCCAGGTTTTCTCCTCAGTTGTCCAGTAGTTGACCTTACTTCGGGTCACTAGGACCCATCCAGCAGGTCCAGTTATTCCAGTATCCTGAAGAGGTGCTACCTGAGGGTTAAAGTGGGGGGAAGAAGGAAGCCAGGCAAAGGGGGTTCAATTGTCGAGGCTAGTTTAATGTTCCGGGGTACACAGGTTTTAGGCTCTCAGAGGAAGAGCTCTTCTCAAGGCAAGAATAAAGGAAGGAGGGGCAATCTTAGCAGTTTCTGCAGGAAGAGATAAGGTTCCTCAGGTGGAGACATCTGATGCTTGCATAGTCTGGAGCACCCAACAGTTATCTCAGGACTTCCTTCCACCAGCAATCATGGGAGAGGCTCTTCTTTGTTTTACTCAGGACCTTTGCCCTGTCAGTCCTCCGGGCTGAAGTGGGGATCTCTAATGGCTTCCCAAAACCCTCCAACCCAATCATAGCCCCCCCTCACTCCTCTCCTCCTAGTTCCACCTTGTACAGAGCCATATTGGGGCAGTCATGCACATGGTTTGAGTTTGACATTAGTCAAGGACAATCCCTGGCTTTGGGCAGGAATCTGCCATTAGGACATAATAGGGAAGTAGGTTAAAGCAGGAATTTTTATCCTTGGGTGGAGTGCTAAGAATGTACTTGACTATGGTCAAGGTTAACTTCTCCCAGATAGCCAGGATCCTGCTCCACCTAGGGTGGAGTGCTTGAAGTAAAGGTTAAGTTCATTGTTCCTCCAGGAATTCCTGAATTAAGCAGGTGACCCACCCAGCTGCCAGAGCATTCAAGACAACAACCTCCAAGAGAAGCTAGACAACTTCCACCAGAACTCAGCCTGGAGTCTAGGGGGGAAGGGTTTGCCCAAACTGTTAAAAGGTCTGGTACCATTAAAGTTTCCGGTTTTGATCAATGAATATTGTCTTAGCCCTTTTTCTTTTTGTCCCTTCCCTATCCATCCCTCAGTTTCTGTTCCAGCAACACACTTCGTAATAGCTGCAGGCAGCTATGGAATCCAACACCACCTCACATGCCCCTCCTGCTATATTACCTCTCCTTCTCAGAGAAAGGTAGGCTGACTCTTGGGTACCATCCTGTGCCTGGACATCTAGTCCTAGTAGGACTAAGCCTCTCCTCTACCGCTGAGGCCAGGAAAGGCAGCCTAGCTAGGGGAAATAGATCCAAAGACAGGCAACAATGTATGAGACAGCTGCATTCATTAGGGTACACCCCTGAAGATGAGATGCATATCTTCCTTTTTTTTCCCTACCTTTTAGGTAGCATTTATACTTTGTTGCCCCAAATGAGTTTGGGAGTGAAGAATCAGAAAACCTCAGACCTGAGTCCAACCTTTTTGGCACAGAGAGTTTCCACTCTCAGTATGTAATTGTAAAGACCATCGGCCATGAAAGCTGTTCCAATGTCAAGCTGGCGTACCACTGCCTCACAGGCACCCCGTTTGCTGTCAAAATGATTCATAAGAGAGAACGCTGGTTCCATCCTATCACATCAGAGGTGGAGATCATGATGACTTTGAATCACCCCAACATCATCTCTCTCTTCCAAGTAATTGAGACAGAGAAGAGAGTATACCTCATCATGGAGTTGTGTGAGCGTAAATCACTTTACCACCATATACGAGAGGCTGGCCACATGCAGGAGGATGACACCTGGGATATATTCAAACAAATGTTAAGTGCCATGAGCTATTGCCATGACCAAGGTATAGTTCATAGGGACTTGAAACCAGGCAAAATCATGATAGACATCAATGGACGAATAAAAATTATTGACCCAAGTGAAGCCAGAAGAGCAGCTGAGCTATCAGTGTGGGACTTTCCCATTTGCACCTGAGCTCCTCCTTGGCAAACCATACGATGGCCCCAAGATTGATGTTTGGACCCTGGGAGTTGTCCTGTATTTTATGAGCACTAGCAGAATTCCATTTGATGCTCCCAACTTTAATTAGAGCTGCAAAGACAGGTTGGGTCAGGGAAGTATCCTGTCCACTCTCCCCTATCAAGAGAACTCCAGGACTTGATTAGGCTTTTACTGACAGCAAACCCAAAAGTCTCTGAACTTATGAGGCATCCTTAGATCACAGAAGATCCCCAGGTGTTCACACATCCTTGTGAGGAACTGCCCCCACTCAGGCCAGACCTGGCCATTATAAAAGCGATGGGACACCTTGGATTCAGAGAACAAGACATAAAAGATTCTTTATTTCAGAAAAAATACAACCAGGCCATGGCCTGTTATTGTTTCCTGAAACAACAGGCTGTTCATGAATGTGACAGCCTGACCCGTTCTAAGACCATGAATCCACTGAGGACACCTTTACCTTCCCCTGATGATCCTGATACTTTTCAAAATTGAACTAAGTTGGAGAGAAAAACAACGAGCATTACTCTGGTCATCATCCACTAGTGAAATGTCTGTCCCTAGAGAGAGAAGAGCAAGAAGTGTCAGTTGGCCTGGTGTCCTTCCCTGCAGGACACTCCAGAGAACACCCACAATGTGCCAAGCCCACATAAGTTCTAGTAGTGTGCCCTGCATTTCCTCCATACACTTTGGAGCCAAGAATAGCCAGAGCAATGAAAGCACAGCAGACCACCCCACCACCTCAGCAAAGGATATGTCAGAACCCTGCAGGGGCTTACCCAGAGGGTTTACGTGGTGGGCCAGGAAGATGGGAAGAACCCTCCTGAGTCTGTATTTCTGTATTCCAATGCAATACAGATCTCGTCTGAGGCAGAAAAGACTTCCCACAAAAATGAAACACTGGGAAGGCCTGTTAAGAAAAACTTCAGGCCCAGCCCAGATATATTTGTGAACAAGAATGTATCTATTTTATTTGTGTCTGTGTCGGGATTGTTTTGTTTGTTTGTTTGTTTTGTTTTTATGTTTTTTTTTTTTTTGGTTTTTTTGCTTTTTTCAAGACAGGGTTTCCCTGTGTAGCCCTGGCTGTCCTGAAACTCACTTTGTAGACCAGACTCGCCTCGAATTCAGAAATCCTCCTGCCTCTGCCTCCCAACTGCTGGGATTAAACGTGTGCACAATCATTGCCCAGTGATCATGTCTCTGTCAACTGGAATATTATACTTCTGTCTATGTATATGATATGATGCATGGGGATTCTAGGTCTAGACACTGTGGGATGATGTTTAAACAGATCTAGCATGCCATAAGGCATCTATAATGAGTATCTGGCACATTGCACTAGAAGGAGACAACAGGAAGGTACTGACCATGCTAGGAAGAGGAAGTAGGTGAAGGAAGAGGAGGAGATTCTGAGGGAGGGGAGGATTGGATGGAGTGGGAACTAGGAGATGGGGGGAGGAAGGTTCAGAGGAGGTGGCAGCTTGGGGAGCAGTGTGGAGCAGGGTAACCACAGCTGGAGAGATGCCCTGTGCAGCTGAGTTTCTCAGTCCCTCACACATGTGTTGTTGCATTTTAGAAGATCACCAGAGGATGCCCGATGCTACCATCCTACAGCCACAGTGTTGGAGAGGACACAAGTGTAGACATGGACCTCAGGAGGAGCCTAGTGGAAAGTCATCATGTTCTGGGTCTGTTAGCTTCAATCAGTGCCCTGATTCCAGCCAGGAGGAAGGAAGCAAATGAAGATATCCCAGGTTGTCCGAGGCCATCGCAAAGTCATCACTATTCAGAGCAGGGGCTGAAAGCCTGTCCAAAGCTGGTAGTGACAGGAGCCCCTCTGTCTACCCAGGTTCACATCAGACACCTCCACCACGTGCATGTTCCTGCCTCACTCTTAGTAGAAGATATAAGGCTTCTTGATATGTTTGTCATAACTCTGAGAATTAAATCGATGTTTGTGTAAGACAAACTTGGAGATGTCCCTGCATCTTCTTTACATAGGAAAATTGGCCCTGCGATGTTCTGGTGTTCAAAAGCCCCAGGAAGACAAAGTTCAGGCCCCAATTCACCAAATCATTAAAAGTGCCTTTGAAGGGACCAAGATTTCAGGTACCTGAAGGGGGAAGTATAGAACCTAAGTATGGACTTTCTTCTGGACCCAGCAAGCATTCTCAGAAGTACCATGGAGAACATTAGGTACCATCAGCTTGACCCACTTCTACAGAGGCAAGCATGGTAACCCTGGGAATTCCACATGCAGATGAAGCATGGGTTGGTTCCCAGGGTTGTGAGGAGCCACAGGTCCATCCTGACCCACAGGGTAATAATTGCATGAGACAAGGTGTTCACTCTCACTGTTGTAACATTTTCCCCTTAGATCCACTGAACAGTGTGATTCCCTTATGTCTGATTGCAGGCAAGTGTCCTTTAGTGAACAAGTCAGATCTGGGTAGAAGGAGAATGTGTGTTGGGAGAGAGAAAAGATGTTTTCTGTGAGAGGACAATCTCTAGTGACACAGACCAGATGTGCTCTGCCTGTGACATCACCTAACAAGGCCAACTCTGAGCCCTATCATACCTGGTAGATTCCCAGTGCCTAGAGAACCTCATCTCACTGGCACTGAAGCCATTCCTGTGTCTACCTGTCACTGATGGCTCTCAGATTCCTGAGCTGTCCTTACACCATCTTTCCACTTGTCCCAGTATTAAGCACTTGGCTTCTTTATGTCACCAATCTCTTTAGGAAGCACCCTTCTCTAAACTGCACTCTTTACCTCATATAGATTCTGTCTCAGAAGCTCTCAGTGAGCAGATGTGTGGCACATGTGTTTGTCTGTGCCTTCGTGCCTGTTCATGTGTTATGTGTGCACATGTGTGATTATATATGTGTGTTTGTGCACGTATACATACAAACATATAGGCATGTGCATAGTGTGTGTGTGTATGTGTGTGTATGTGTGTGTGTGTGTGTGTGTGTGTGTGTATGATGTTTGCCAACATATATTACACTAGGAGTACCCTCTAGTCTGCCTCCAATCAGAATCCTCAGTCCTATCACTCTGGTCATTCTCCTGGCCTTCTAGGTTTTTCTCCTGCCTCTCCACATATATGATTCTGTCTCCCTTTTTCCCTCCCACTCCTCTCTCCTAATCAGGTCTCTACCTCTCCCTGCCTCTGGTGATTATTTGGTAAAATCATGGTATGCTTTGTGGATTTCCATGTCATCCTTTTCCAGGGGTCATGCTATTCTTTTCCTTATTGTTACATTTTAGTTTATGCGCTGCTGAAGCAAGTACCACATCCTGATTTTATGGAGGTATTTTCTGAATTGAACCTCCCTTCTCTCAAAAAACTGTAGCTTCTTTCTAGTCAGCCTAAAGCTATCCAGCACACCAAGCTTAGGGAATGAGTACCACTAAGTAAGAGTATTTGCTGTAGCTTTGGGTCACAACTTTGTCAGGTTGAAAACCCCATGCAGGCACCATTGCAAGCTCTTTCATGTACATCCATAACTTTATGACTAACTCTTAGTGATGTGCAATTTTCACTTTAGAATTGAAAGAAGGGTTTTGCTGAATTTTTCCAACCTAATTGCCCAGTAAAAGAAATCTCAAGTCAAACAGTATCACTACAAGCTGTAAGCTTATATTGGGAGGATCTCCCAGTAAACGACTCTATTCTCATCTACATCATCCCATATCACTTGGGGTTTCTCCAGGACAGGAGCTTCTCTTCCTTGTCTTTGACAATCCTCCATAGTTCCTCCCCCTTCCTCATTGATCCTTTTCTCCTCCCAGTAACTCTCAGGTCCTCCTCCTTCCTCCTACCCAATCATTGGCTCTAGCCTTTAATTGAAAAGTTAAGTGGGGAGAAGGTTCACAAGGCACATGTGTGCATGATTAACTACACCTCTGCATCCCCTCCCAGGAGTTTAATTAGCATCGAAATACAAGCCCTGGGCTCTCTACAAGTTAGTTGCTCTGGGAACCAATTGAACCAGAACACAAAAGTCAGAGGAAGCATTAAGTGCTTCCATTTGGATGAATGGAGTTATGATAGTAGAGCAGGCCTATCAGACTTCAGGAGGGACTAAAATGTACCCATTACTTTTATTCCAGGGAATGTTCTGTTTACAGAGTTGAGAGCATTCCCCTGGTATATATTTCTTGGCCTACACATAGTCCTTGACCTGTGACTGATTGTCAGTTGACCTGGCTAGGGCCCTTTAGTTGTAATCTGCAATGGTTTGCTTCTATATGTTCAGGGACTGAAGCATGGAAAGCAATGCCATCACAGCACGGGGGTGGGGTTACCATTGAAGAGGAGCCAATCCTTATATGTGGGATCATTATGGGTAACATTCAAAACCTCAAACTCACGAGACCTTCGGGGATGCTGTTTTATTACCAGAAAGATTCACTGACTGAGGTTGAGGCACCTGCTCAGTTAAAGCTCTAGGTTACTGTGCAGAAAACGCTGGTCTCAATCTGATCCCTAGCACAGTGCAAACCACGCTTCAACATGCACACCTGTAATCCCAGCCCTCCACAAAATTCATTTTCTAGGCTAGCCTGGGATACATGAGACCCTGTCTCAAAAAATAAAGACAATGATTAAAGGAAGGGGGGTGGCTCACATAGCCCATGATGATGCCTGTTGGATAAATGGACAAATTTGAATAAACCCTTTTTCCTTTTCTAACTGGTCCAAATTGGTCAGGGTTTCTTTTGTTTATTACCATTCAGGAAGGCTGAGATGTAGCCACTTAGAAGCACAGCTGTACCTAGCATGCTCAAAGCACTGGGTTCACCCTAGCATGAAAAAAATGGTGACAGAAACCTGTCCATACTCTATGCTCAACAGGCCCAGCCTAGCATGGAGAATGGGGGCCTTCCTGGTCAATTGATTTTTTTTCTCCTTTCTCCCTGGTAGCAGGAAGATTCACTCACACAGGCCCCAGCCCTCTCCACCTCTGTGAAAGGCATAGCATGAAGATGTCTCCTGATCTTGTGGAAGCTTTTCATCTTCCCACCCTGTTGGATGTCACCTAGCAAATGGCAAGTCTCCATGTCAGGAGAGAACTCTAGCTCTTAGGCCTGTGAGCTCCAGAAGCAAGCACAGTGTAAGACCCCCCCAAAAACTGAGGGTGTCCCAGTGCCCCACACCCCGGAAGGCGACACCCAAATCACTCATGAGAAATGGTCTCGATGCAATAACATGAGGATTTCTTTATTCCAGAATTCTGGGTTCCACAGCCGAACAAATCTCAGGGTTAGAGGACTGTGGATCACGGGTGCCAAATTGCAACAGCTTTTATAAGTTTACGACAAAGCCCGTGAATGACAAACCAATCATTTATTAGCATGGAGACCCCGAGAAATGCGAGTCAATCGATTTGTACCAATCCATAGTTTTTAGGCCCATCAGTTTAAATTATCGGAGCCAATGGACCAATTAGTTTCCTATTTTCTTGAATATCTATAGCTATGTGAACTCCTGCATAGGGGTAATGGCTTAAGTATACAGAAGCAAAATAAGCTTAGCCCATTTCCAGTTACCTTATGGGGCTATGATCACCTATTCAAGGCCTTTATGCTAGGTCTAAACAAAGTGCAGGCTCTGGAATGTGACCTTTTACCTAGTTTCTAACATAGTGAGATAGCATTTTAAACTTCTGACTTCTTGGGGTCATTGGAGTTAGGCTGTATTTTCTATCCTTTCAATAGCACTCTAGTTTGCAGCTGTCTTCAACTGTGTTTTTAATCTGAGCCTACCCCACTTCCCCTGTGATGGAGGGGGATGTCCATAAATGTGCTCTAAGGAGTGGGTCTCCCATCTGTAAAATGAGGGTGCATGGGGAAGACCTTGGATTTCTGTCCATCTGTAGTTCTAAGACCTGGCTTGTTATAAAGTCAGGCTTTTAATTTTAATTTTCAAAATATCAGGGGTAGGAGCTATGCTGTGCTGCTCATACCTTTAATGCAGGCACTAGGAATGCAAAGGCAAGAGAATCTATGTGAGTTCAAGGCCAGTCAGCCATGAGACTCAGTGAAAAAAAAAGTTGGTAGTGGGGGTGGGGCTGGAAAGGACAATGGCCTGACTTCCCTGACAAGTGTCCTGTGTCAGAAGCAAACCTGCTCTTAGCAATGAGTGCTTGCCTATCAGATCTGGTTTGATTCCTGCCTGCTGGTCCAAAGAGTCTCTGTAAGTTTAGTCTTTTCTTCTATCAGGGTCCCAGTGCATACATTAATGAAGCTTTTAAACAAACAAACAAACAAACAAACAAACAAACAAACAAACAAGTGTAGTCCATCTGAATCTCCTCCCACCTTAAATAATCCCTTACAGCCCTCCAGCATGGCTGCCAGGCTAGAGTTCCTGTTGCCTCTCCTGAATGATGAAACCCCTGATTGGCTATTGCATTTGGGCTTTTCCAAAGACCTAGGTCCTGGGTTCCACTGAATTGAATTCTCCTGCCTCTCCCACCCACTGCTTTTTTCCACTGAAACAAAACATGAGAGGAACTCAAGTCCCTGCGGATGCCTGGGACTCTGCCACAGAGGTTTTGGGAGGCACTGGTCTTGCAGTGTTCTGACCCCTAGGGCCTGCAGGTAAGTCACTGTGTCCATTTGATGTGAACCCTTCTTCCCTGACCATGGCCCAGGAGCAATGAATCAGAGTCTGTGAACTCTAACTCCTACAAAATCCCTCTGGAAGAGGACAACCTGTCATTGGCAAGCACTGATGTTCTTTGAAGCCACACCCTGCTCCCCTGGGACTGTAGAGTAACAGGAACACTGATGAAGAGACCCAGAGCAGATGGTTCTGTGTTGTCTTTGGACCAGTTACCAGAAGTGCATCGCTTGTTGCCAGCAAAGAAGGCCTGGGAGCTGCTGCTTGCTGGTTCTAGTGATCACGCCAGGCAGGGAGTAGGTGAGAGAGGGTTCTAAGGGACAGGTCAATGGTTGGCACCAGTTCTCTCACCCTTCAAGAGGTAGAGAGGTAGAGTGCTCTTATCTGCAATCTTGTCTGACCACACTAGCTGGAGAGTGTCCCTCCAGGTTTGATGAGCTGGGTTTGTAGAAAGATATTGTGTACATTTGGTTTTGTCATGGAATATCTTGGTTTCTCCATCTATTTTGATTGAGTGTTTTGCTGGGTATAGTAGTCTTGGCTGACATTTGTGTTCTCTTAGAATCTGCATGAGATCTGCCCAGGATCTTCTAGCTTTCATGGTCTCTGGTAAGAAGTGTGGTATAATTCTGATAGGTCTTCCTTTATATGTTACTTGCCCTTTTTCTGTTACTGCCTTTAATATTCTTTCTTTGTTTAATAATTTGGGGTTTTGATTATTATGTGACGGGAGGTATTTCTGTTCTGTTCCAGTCTATTTGGAGTTCTATAGGCTTCTTGTATATTCATGGGAATTTCTCTCTTTAGGTTAGGGAAGTTTTCTTGCATAATTTTGTTGAAGATATTGGCTGGCCCTTTAAGTTGTAAATCATAAGTCTCATCTATACCTATAATCCTTAGGTTTGGTCTTCTCATTGTGTCCTGGATTTCCTGGAGGTTTTGGGTCACAAGCTTCTTGCGTTTTTTCTTTTCTTTGACTGTTGAGGCAGTCCGTGGTTTCTCTGGTGTCTTCGGCATCTGAGATTCTTTCTTTTACATCTTGTATTCTGTTGTTGATATTTGATTCTATGGCCCCTGATTTCTTCCCAAAATTTTCTATCTCCAAAGTTGTCTCTCTTTGTGATTTCTTAGTTGTTTCTACTTCTGTTTTTAGATCCTGGATGGTTTTGCTTAGTTCCTTCACTTGTTTGTTTGTGTTTTCCTGTAATTCTTTAAGAGATTTTTGTGTTTCCTCTTTCATGACTTCTGCCTGTTGACTCAATTTCTCCTGCATTTCTTTAAGTGATTTTTGCATGTCCTCTTTATTTGCTTCTATCTGTTGAGCTATATTCTCCTGAATTTCTTCCAGTGATTTTTTTTTGTTTCCATTGTAAGGGCTTCTAACTTATTCATGTTCCCCTGTATTTCCTTAAGAGATTTATTTGTGTCCTTCTTGTGTTCCTCTAACAGCATCATGACCAGTGATTTTAAATCCAAATCTTGTTTTTCTGGCGTGTTCGGGTATCCAGGACTTCCTGTTGTTGAAGAATTGGATTCAGATGCTGCTATATTGCCCTGATTTCTGTTACTAACATTTCTACATTTGCCTTTTGCAATCTGGTTAACTCTGGTGTTAGATGGTCTTATTGTCACTGGCTGTTACTTGAACAACTTGAGAACCTGTAAGGCTATTTCCACACCGCTAGATGACAGGGTTTCCCCTGGTACAGATTGCTGATGTGCTGTCCTACTCTTGGGTGCAGTTGCAGCCCTGGTGTGTCATCCTTCAAGGAATGCTATACTATGGTTGTCTCTGTGAACTTGGTGCTGCTTGTTTGCTTGTCAGGGAGCAAAGATGGTGGCTGCTTCAGGGACCTTTTCCAAGGGTTGATCACTCTGCAGGCAAATGCCCCCTGACAGGGTTGGGACACAGAAGGCCCACAGAGCTGCCCAGGCCCTGGGTACAGGGAAAAGCCTGACAGGCTGAGACCCAAGGGATGTTAGCCTCGGGCTATGTCTGCATACCCTGTGTTGTCTGTTAGATATCTCTGATAATCAATGCTTATATTCAAAGTAAATAAGGCTTCCAGTCAACTATCTTAATGTAAACTCTAAAAACAAATGCAAGATAAATAAAAGATAAAAAGGTAAGACAAGAAAATCCAAAAGTAGGAAGCATGGATACACTAGAAAAGAAAACCAGAGAAGGAGAAACAATTCAGAGCAGACACTGGTCCTTTATCCTTGGAGTCCCTGCCCTCACTAAGACATCCATGGTCAAGGAAGGGTCAGCGGGACCCAAGTCAGCAAATGTGGTGCACCACATGGAGAAAATGAAGGGCAGAGTTCCATGAGCCCTCAACAAATGCAGAAACAGGAAATGATCAAAACTCAGCACACTCTGATGAAATCTGTCAGTGAAGTAAGTATGCGAAGCATGTCTCCCCCCCCCCACACACACACTTACTTACATGACTTTATGTAACACAGCTCACAGCATAGTTAAAGCTGAAGAGCTGAGCCAGGAAGGCTCACGGCTTGGACTTGACACGGCATTAGTGTCCTAGCTAGAGTCATTGGCCCAGGAAAAAGAATTGAAATGCACCTAGACTGGAAATGAAGAGGTTAGGGAGTCCCTCCTTCTGTATGACATGACAGTAAAGTTAGAAAATGCTGAAGAGCCCTGCAAATCGAAACCAGGAGTAATATATCAAATACAGAGTTATAGAATTTAAAAACTCAGCAAGCAAAACATAATCACACTCTAGTGTATTTCCACACACTAATAACCTATGTTCAGAAAATTAAGGGAACTGTTTCGCTGTCAGTAACATCAAAAAGAATGAAATACTTCCAAATAAACTAAGCTGAGGGGCAGAAGGTCTGGGTTTGTAAAGCTGTCAACAAAGAAAAGACATTGCAGGGGAAACATCCTGCCTTCAGTGATTACAAGGAATATTGGTATAATTGTTTGATTGTCTTACTAATCAAAGTCACTGATTGATTGTATGTAATTGCTATTAAATTCCTAATAGTATTCTCCATGGTGGGGGGGGGCACCCATGTTCATACTGAAATATGACAGCCTTCAAAGTGTCAACATCGTTCTTCAGCTTTAGATACTGACTGCGTATGAATGACTTGTTCATATGTAGATCTGTGCACCACTGTGTTAAGGATGTTTGTGAACTAACAGCTGGACCCACAAACCCAATGGCCTATAAGCAACTACCTGAAAACAGCTTTGAGCAGTCTAGGAGGAAGCTCAAAGGACAGAGAAAGTGAGAGAATGTTTCAGCAGTGTTTCCACAGGACAGACATGCACCCCTCAGCCAGGGAGATCAGCCTCAGCACCCTGGAGAGACAGATGGTCTGAGTTCCCTGCAGGAAGGTCCCAAGGCAGTGTGTGAGGAGAGTGCACTGCACAGTGGGTCTGTCAGACTCATCAGTGTCTCATCCTGTACAGTCAAGCACTGAGCATCTCAAGTTCTTTACCTGGAATAACCCACCAGTTAGATGGCACCAGTGACTCTTCACCCAAAGTTAATCACTGTCTTATATATTCACTCACCCGACACTCCAACACATATACACACAATTCAGACACACTCATACACACACTCATACACAACACACAACACACAACCACATCCACACACATACAAACACATGCACTTGAGAGCAGATTCACAAATTTGTCCTGAGGGCCTGATGTAACAGTGGTGGATAAATACATGGGCCTGATGGGCCAGCTGTGGACAATTTATTTCCTGTGCAAATGAAGTTACAAGTCATCAAAAAGGCACTTCTAAGGGAAAAGTAATCTCTTGGGAAATGTCTCCAGAGTTCAAGGACATTTAGGATTAAGAGCTGGGGAGAGCAGGGGTTCTCTGTGCGCGAATGATCACCACAGAGAGCTGAGGCTAGTGAAAGACCCTGTGTCCTAAAGCAAACTGCATGGAAACTGGATCCACACACAAGGTTAATCTCTGACCTGTAAGTGCATAGGTGTGCACGCATGCACACATAATCACACACACACACACACACACACACACACACACACACACACACACACTTTCACCCTCATACACACACCCTCTTACACACACATACTCACACCCACTTATTTTCTCATACACACACACCCTCATACTCACACACACACACACACACACACACTCACACATTCACATATACACCTTTAGGAACCTAGAGTATAGCTGCGAAAGCAGACTAAAAATGTGATTCAAACAAGTTTTGCCAGGAATCTGGACATTTCCTATGCAGAAGCCTGTTCTAGAGCATGAAGAAAAGGGTTCATTCATTTTTAACTACCGTACATGAGTGTTTTATCTGTGTGTGATGCCATTATATATGTGCAGTTCCCATGGAGGCCAGAAGCTTGCGTCTATTTTGCTGGAGCCACTGATACAGAAGGTTTTGAGACACCAGGCATGGTGGAAGGGACCCTTAATCCCAGCATCTAGAGGCAGAGGCAGGGATATCTGAGTTCTAGGCCAGCCTGGCCTACACAGCAAGTTCTAGAACAGTGAGGGATACACATAGAAACTATATCTCAAAAAAAAAAGTAAAGTAAGGAAAAAAGAAAAAAAGAAAAGAAAAGCAAAGCAAAGCAAAGCAAAGCAAAGAAAAGAAAAGAAAAGAAAAGAAAAGAAAAGAAAAGAAAAGAAAAGAAAAGAAAAGAAAAGAAAAGAAAAGCAAACCTTGGGGATGGCAGCTGCCAGGTGAGCACTGGGAATCCAACCTGGCTCCTCCAAAGGAGCAGTTGGGCTCTTACCCTCTGAGCATCCCTTCAGTCCCCAGAAGATGCTTTAAATGGAAGAAGCTATTGGATTGAAGAACTTTCCACAGACTTTTAGATGCCAGTGTCACAGAGCTAAGGAGAAAAGAAAACTATCTCCACCAGAGAGTGAGCAAGAGAATGTGGGGGTGGAGGAAGAAGACAGTGCAGGCTCCACGGAGGCAGAGCCCAGGAGTAATGGGAGGAGGGAACGAATGACCCTCAGGGACAGGGGTTAGGGGTGCTGATGACTGGGACAGGTCACCCAGGGAACTGACCCAGGCTGTCCTCAGACCCTTCATAAGATGTGTTTCCTTGCTGTAGTGTGAAGAGGCTCCAGGGAAGTCATGAGAACTCATCTGGAGCAGCCGCCGCCCCTTCTGTCATCCTCAAGCACAGGCAACATCATGCTGCCGACATAGAGTGTCCAGGCCTTCCCACTCTGTGCCAATCTCTGTGATTCACCCATAACATGGAATTTCTTGATCTGGAGACTAGGATAAAATCATTTATGTATCCATACCAAGCACAAGAAACAGAAGAACTAGAAATCAGTAGTGGGAGTGTGAAGCTTAACTCCTGTGTATGTAACTCATCAGTGTCTATGTCAGACTGAGACAGAGTAGGAGGAGCCTGTACAGGGTGACATTCTCTACACCACCACCAACAAATAGATATATGTGCTATTCTATATGACTGTATATAAAAGTAACTACTTCATAGCATAAAGTGATAGTTAATAATATTACTCTTATAGATTAGTTTGTATGGTACTCACTGAGTAGTCCAGCCATGGCCACATGCACACTGGAGCAGCAGAGAACTTGGAACCCGCTGGGTCCCACAGGCTGGCTGCCCCTGCAGTGTCAATCTGGCAGTGAAAGTTGGAAGGTCCAGGCAACTGTCACTCCTCAGTCACACCCTCTGATGCAGGTTCTGGGTCAGTGCTGCTCTCCACAGTGCTCAGAGAAGCTTCTCTGTGTACATCCAGAAGCTGTGGGGGGAGGAGTGTGAAATCATGATTGCTGCCTTTGACCTTCACATGACACTTTTGCACAAGAGCACTAGTGCTCACACATGCTAAGAATGTGGAGATTGTAGAGTGTAAAGTTCACTGTTGAAACACTTTGCATTTTGAAGCAGGGTCTCACTGTTTAGACTAGGCTGGCCTGGAACTCACAGGAACCCACCTACCTTTACCTGGACAGCATTAGGTTTGAAGGTGTGTGCCACCATGCCTGTCTGCTCACTGGATTTTAAGCTCTAATGGTGTGATACTAAAGGATTAGAGCTTTAAAAAGTCTGTTTCACCGAGATTCCTTTGTAAAGTTTAGCAGCATCGAGTAGATAGGCACTATTAATGTTTCTGAAGCATCACTAAAGGAAACCTGTCACATCTAAGCCTAGGAATCAGATATGGAGAACTGTTTGTTTAGTGAGGGTCAGTGATGACCACTGCAGGTCCTCCAACCTTAGCACAACTGACTCCATGATGGTAGTGTTGTCCAGGCTGTAAAACTCAGCACACAGACAGCTCCAGCCAAAATGAAAACAAAGAACTAATGCATCAAAGTCCATAGTTCTGAGAGAGTCTCTAATTGTGACAACTTTGCTTTTGGCTTCTGCTTTGGGCTAAGTCTCCCTGTTATGTCAGCCTAGAGCATGGTTTTTGTGCTTAAAAGATCTCCCTGGGCAAGACTCCCGTAGTGACTATTCCTGGTTGTCAACTTGACTATATCAGGAATGAACTACAGTCTAGAATTGGAAGGCTCACCTATACTCCTAATTTGGAGGCTCAGAGATATAAGTTTCTGAACTGGATCTTGGCATGGAGAACTTGAAGCATAGTGACTAAGACAAGGAGATCTCTGAGTTCAAGATCATTTGGGATTAAAGGCATGGATGCACACACCTTTAATCTGGGCCACACCCTCTGCTGGAGTCCCACAGGCCAATAATCTGGGCCACACACACTGTTGGAGACCTAAAGCCTTTAATCTGGGCTACACCCTCTGCTGGAGATATATAAGGACATTGGAAGAAGGAAGATTCTCTCTTGCTCTTCCTTGCCTGCTTGCCTCGTGGGACTGAGAAACTGCTAGATCCTTGGACTTCCATCCACAGCTGCTGATGATCATTGTTGGGGAGTTGGACTATAGACTGTAAATCCTTGACAAATTCCCTAACTATATAAAGACTATCCATATGTTCTGTGACTCTAGAGAACCCAAACTAATACAGCTCCATTCTACACACTGGGATCCCAAACATTCAGAATCATTAGGGCCAGCTAATGAGGATTTTCCAATGGCTGAAACACCTTTTGTAGGAAGCTAGGTACTGGAGGAAACACGGAGGGAAACTGCAATCAGGATATAAAATAGTTATCAATTAATCTTTAAAAATATTTGAGCAGTCTGTCTGCTGAATTCCCCTACAACAGTAATGTCCATCCTCCAATTTCCTTACTAGAAGGTTCTTACCACAGGTTCTGGATGTCTAATTGCTGACTTAATTCTGTAAAGGGATCTCTTTCTATTCAGATGTTTGTAAACTTTCTTCATGTGATTGGTTTACAGATGTTTAGGTTTCTGTGAATGGGTGCTATGTATATTATATAGTTTGTACTTGAAATGTTCAGAATATTTTCAGAGTATTCTCTTGTAATTATATTACTTTACAGGGTTTGGGGAGCTTCTCTTTCATTTGTGATTACAGAGTTGTAGTCTTCTTTTTGTTCTTTAGTCAGACTGTATAATGATCTGTGAAAACCAGTAAACTTTTGAAAGGATTTTTTTTCATTGAATTACTTTATTGTTTCGATTACATATTAAAATCTTTCTGAGACATATCACACCCTCATTGCTTTATATTTTGTGTGCATATCATTATTTATCCATATCCCTTTCCTTTTTTATTTCATACATGTTGATTAGCAATGTGCTGTTGGATGGGCTTGGTGGCTCATGCTCTTAATCCCAGCATTCTGGAGGCAGAGACAGGCAGATCTCTAAGTTAGAGGAAGCTCTCTGGTCCACACAGAGTTTCAGCACAGGCAGGAGTATACAGAGACACCTTGTCTTGAAAAACCAAAACAAAAGAAAGCAAGTAGAAATGTCCTGTTTGTGTTGAAAGTGCAGAGAGTGTGTCTGCAGAATACAAATGGCACATCTATGTCATATCCCCTGCCCCGAGGCTCAGGAGCCATCCTGAAGAAGGAACCCCTGATCCAGTCTTTGCGGTAGTAAGATTTCCTTCATCAGCTTAAAGATTTATTGTTACTTTATATGCTTTCATCTTCAATGCTTTTTTATTTAGCAGAAGGTGAACAGATCTGGGCCTGAAGAAATGCTGCTAAACTCAATGGAAAACAGTCAATTAGAGGAGAGGAGAGGAGAGGAGCAGACTCAGGCTGTGTCACAAGGAGCTGTGTAGACAGCAGCATACCAGGAGAGTGGCCATGGGCCCTGAGGGAATATCAGGAGAGAGGGGGGAGGGGAGGGGAGGAAGAGGGAGAGAGAAGGGGGGGGAAGAGGGAGAGGGAGAGAGAAAGGGGAGAGGGAGAGGGAGAGAGAAGATATGACACAGAAGACACTGTGCCCTTGAGAAGTTTCTTCCTGAAATTCTCTTTGTGGTGTTCGTTTTCTAGAGAGGCGTGGAAATAATATATGAAAATTGGTGTTGTATATTTTAATTTCGTGAAAACTCTAACTATAGAAGATTAAATTTGACTAAAGTACTCCTAAAACACCATTTAAACCCATAAACCTCGCTGCATAGCAGTTTCTCCATGTAACCATACTGACTCTAAATAGGTCCAAGGTAAATTACCTTGCTCAGAATTTCATTCTCTCTTCAGTTCCCTTCCCTCTCAGTAGAGCTATTGGCTGACTCAGCAGAGTCATTTGTAACCCAATCTAATATTAGAGTCTTTCATGACTATTTCCCACCATTGTGGGTGTTTTAATTGTACCTAATATTCTTCTAAAGAGATAAACATTTTTGAATTAAATCATAAAAACTATTTCATCAATAATATCTAGATGTATATGTAAAATGATTACTTTTAGCAAAAGTAACAGGAAATATTGTCCAGGTAGTCTGTTAGCTGTATCTTCAAGATTTCCTATGATTAGTACATATAATCACTTTTCATTTTAATATTGCATGACACATCATCCTATAAATGCCATCAGTCCTGTGGTTATAAGGATAACATCTTTCCTGTTAGCTAGTCTACAAAAAGTAAAATTGTTTCAATGACCATATTGAGAAAACTAACTGTGGATGTCAATAAAGTTTTTGGGAGGTTCGTTAACCAGATACAAATAGACTCTGAAAACTGATATGATCTATGTTATCATTTCACCTCATTGCAACATTAGCTAAATACTTTGCGAAAAGAGTGAACTTTGGCAAAAGATGGTAAAAATGTTATCCCTAGGAGAGAGGAAACCACGAAATCAGCATAAGGATGAGAGCATCTAACAGTTTCTATTTGGACAGTTTCGCTCCTCCTTCCTTTAAGAAATGGTGCACAAGCGTGAGGTAAGGCAAAGCCTCCCCTGATTCTGGCTCCATTATTCTCACTCACCTGCTTCTGCAGGGTCCTCACTCTCCTAGGTTGTGGCAGATTTCAGGTCCCACTGAGGTGGAACTTGTTACTCTAGGTGGCAGCCTTAAGCAGGGGGAACAGAGCATAAAATGAGGCAGACTGAAGTCTCAGGCAATAGCCAACTTTATTCAAAGCATCAGACCCTTGAGTTAAGCAAGGTCACATGAGCAAAGTTCACAGGACTGAACACAGTCACAGGGATGCCATGCTTGGAAACACTTCTTAGCCACACAAGTAAGCAGCAAGGTGTAATCTGGAGCAAACCTACTGCTGTTTACACCTGGGAGAGGCATGGAAGATCATTCCATGAACAGACCCAGGTTTAGGAGGAACACGAGGTAGAAGGCTTGTCTTAGTTTCTTGGAATTTCCTCAAAAGCTCTCAGAACTCTCCTCACAACTTGATTCATGGATTGTGTCTGACACTACCTATCTCTTCTCCAAAAGTTTCTTTCTTTCTTTCTCTCTCTCTCTTTCTCTCTCTCTCTCCCTGACTGGAAAGCTAACAACTAACTGTGAGATAGAGGAAGTGGGGGTGGGGAGATGGATAGCTACAGCCAGAGAGGTGCTGAAAGGATCCCTGGTGGGCAGCAGGAAGCTGGAGGTGTTGGGGTGGGGGTGGGGCTCCACAAAAGCAAGCACACTGCAGGCAGGGTGACTGCCTCTCTTCTCTGCCTTAGGTCCAGGTTTGATCCTGGGGATCAGTCACTCAGGAATAAGACTCATGACTGTGCTCCTGAGGAATCTGCACACCATGCACTCAGAAGCCTGGAGCTCCTGATTCTCTGTAGGTCACCACACCCTGCCTGCCCAGTGCCCTCCCTGTCCTGCCACCCTGCCCTCCCTCGCATCACTCACCCCGCCCACCTGGCACCCAGCCAACACCTTCCTGGCACTCCTATTTCTGCTCTTTGCCTTTTCCTGATCTTCACTCGATTCTCATGTTCGTGAGCTTTTCATCTTCCCGGGCTTCATGAACATCACATGCTAAGGAGCACATGACATGTGCAGCTGCGTTCCTTCCTGACTCCACCCCGCAAAGCAGTGAGACTAGTTACAAGAGCAGGGCTACACCTCAGTCTGCAGGGTGCAGGGACCAGCCTGCAAGGGCTGCAGAGCTGCTCTGAAAACATGTGGAGAAAGAGGAACTAGATAATGGAACTTCCCTACATCAAGGAGTAGGAATTGCCCTGAACTCATAGCCAAGTTTCGAAAACTTTCTGTGGTCTGGGCCATCAGCAGGACATGACCAAGACACCCCAGCCAACCCGCCTTTCAAACAGTTAAAATCGCGCCTTTGGCCACCAGGGTCTAGAGAGGAATCTATGGAGCTGGCTGCTGCTGCCAAGGTCTTTTCCTGCCACTTGGAACTGCTGTGCATGCTGTCTGTCTGTCTGTCTGTCTGTTTGTCTGTCGGTGTTTAGGGAGACAAGGTGAGTTCCAGAGATCCGATGGGGACAGCAGGGTGATAGGAGTCTGGGGCTGTGGGAGGAGAAACACAATTTGTCTGTGTTAAATGCTACCTTGTGAATTTCCAAGGCCTGGGGTGGCATAGGGTTTGGGGTAGGGGTAAGCGTGGAGGCAGGATCTGGAAGCTCACCTGTATCTGTCTTGAGCTAACCAGTGACTTCCTGGGAAAGGAACCCAAGGAGAATCCTGGGACACTGTGGTAGGACAGGATCCCTCAGCCCAGAGACCCTTTCCAGAAGATTCTAGGTCCCAAGTTCCTTCTAGTCCTCACCCCACCCCTACCTCTCTTTACCAAAACTGGCTCTCTCTTTGGAAGTTCTCTGGCCCTTTTGCTTTTTAAATTTTTTTTTTTAATTTTTTTTTTTTTTAATTTTTTGGTTTTTTCGAGACAGGGTTTCTCTGTGTATTCCTGGCTGTCCTGGAACTCACTCTGTAGACCTGGCTGGCCTCAAACTCAGAAATCCACCTGCCTCTGCCTCCCAAGTGCTGGGATTAAAGGCATGTGCCACCACACTCTTTTGCTTTTAAACTTCTCAGTGTGCTTTAACAGATTACAGCACAGGCAACCAGCAGCTGGTCCACACATTCCCATCCCTTTCCCCGAAGTCTGTGACTTTTTGTAAAAGAGTTCATTTGTTTTTTAAGGCCAGGATAGTCTTTAACTAGAAATTCTTACCAAGATACAAGAATTAAAGGCCTGTGGCACCACATCAAGTTTTACAACTCACTTGGTGTATGTTGACCTGCCACCCAGCTCACCTCCCTTCCCTGTCCTGCCTCACTATCCCCTCAGAAAAGGGCTTTAAGCCCTTCCTTCACTGGGTGACAACACAGTTAAATGGTGCTTAGTGGGCATGTGGAGGCTTCTGCCCCTGCCCCTGGGCCTGTCTAGACTCCTTCCCCTAGATGCAGACCCAGTAATGGTGTTCATTTAGATAGAAGTTTGTTTTTCTATAAAATTTGGGTCAGGAATAATTCCAGATTGGCAAGAATATCATGTGTGCCTCTGCACCAGATACTCAGTCGATGACTAGGAGTCTCTCTCACTCCCTCTCTCTCTCTCCCTCTCTCTTTTCTATCTTTATTTCTTAGTTTTTTAAAGATTAAAATAAATTTTAGTTTCAAAAGATTATGATGATGATCATGGCCTTCATTTGCCAAATACTTATTAGACACTAAAGAATTCACATTTCATTGCTCCATTTAATTTATATAATAATCTTCAAAATTGTATACTATCATTTTTTAAAAATTGTATTTATTATTTATTTACAGTCCCGATTTCATTCCCCTTCCGGTACACATTCTTACTGTTCCATATCCTACATCTTCCCCAATAGCCCCCCCCACACACACCTCCCTGTCCCTGTCTCCCCTTCCCCAGGAGAATGTTCCCAGGCCCTATGCCCTACCCTACCACACCTCCCCACTCCCTGGGGACACCAATCTCTTCATGGTTAGGTACATCTTCTCTAATTGGGTCCACACCTGGCAGTCCTTGGCTAAATGTGTGTTGGGAACCTCATACCAGCTGGTGTACACTGCCTGGTGGTGATCCAGTGTCTCAGATCTCAGGGGTCCAGGTTAGTTGAGACTGCTGGTCTTCTTACAGGGTCTGCCTCCTCTTCAGCTTCTTCCAGATTTTCCTTAATTTAACCACAGGGGTCGGCACATTTTGTTGGATGTAAATATCTGCATCTGACTCTTTCAGCTACTTGATGGCTCTTTTAGAGGGGAGTCATGATAGGCCCTTTTTTGTGACCACTCCATAGCCTCAAGTAATAGTGTCAGGCCTTGGGGCCTCCCCTTGAGCTTGATTCCAATTTGCACCTGTCTCTGATCCTCCTTTTCCTAAGGCTCTTCTACATTTGCGTCCCTGCCGTTCCTTTAAACAGGAACAATTATGATTGTTCTGTGTCTGGAAGTTTTTAGATTTAGTGTTTTCTTTGCCCAGTGTATCCATTTCTCCTGTGGAATTGTCCACTCCTGAGAGTCTCTCTGCCATGGCTTCTATTCTGTTGGTGAAGTTTACCTCCGTACTTCCTGCCATTTCCAGAATTCCTTCAGTTTCTGTTTTCTGTATTGGTTCTATTTCCATCGTTATGTCTAGAATAGTTTTATTGTTTCTCTTCAACTACTTTTCTTTTCTTGAATTTCATTAAATGATTTATTTATATCCTCTTTCATGACTTCTGTCATCTTCATATAGTTACTTTAAGGTCTCTAAACACTGGCAAACACAATTCCCAAGCAAAACAAGTATATCACCCCATCCATGGGTCAGGAAACACGGGATAGGAGGGGAAGAATTGGATATGAGAGCAAGATGGGGTGGAATGATGGGAAATGCTGTTCTCCAGCCCTGAGCTCACCATTGCACTGCTGAACTCTCAACTGCCCTGAGAACTAGCTTCATCACTTGTCAATACACACACACACACACACACACACACACACACACACACACACAGGTAAAAGCAGAGGCAGGAGAACCTTAAAGAAAGTCATCTAGAAGGAATGGAAAGAGAGGCTGATACAATGGTTGATATGGCTAATTTATATTTTCCACATAAATGAAAATATAAAAAAACAATTTATTTTGATGACTTTCCCATCAAATGATTGCATGACACAGGTCATGTACCTATGAAAATATGAGCTAGTCTTTGTAAATACTAATGGTCATCCCTGCCCTTGCTGTAGAACCTTGGTGAAGGCAGTTTTTGAGCGTATTGACGAATATGGAATTACCCAGAAGGGGCCTAATTCTATGATCTCTGTGAGATTCAGATCATTTACCACAAGTGCCAGTGTCCTCACACCAAAAGAAATGTCTTCCATGGTTGAAACTGGCTATAATCAAATGTTGTAATGCCTGACAAAGTCTGGAGTAATCTCTGTAGTGTGTAGGACAGGGTCACATACTTGCTGGTTGTATTATATGAGGCCAAATAGAATGCCCTTCACTTGAGAGCCTTAAGGGCCTGGAGGGTTTTGGCACTGATTAATAAGCTAGCTATTTCAAAAACTGACTGTGCAATGGTTCAAAGCATTACGTCCCCAGATGGCTGTCACCTATATATAACATGGAGGCCTAAAGAAAACATGGAAGAAGGAAGGTCTCTCTTTGCCTGCTTCTCTCTACTCTTGCTAGCATGTTCCTTTATTCACTGGGATTGTAATTTACTTCCTTGGAATTTTCACATAGATGGAAAACTAGCTGAGACACTCAGCCTCATAAACTGGACAATTTTTTGGTTCTTGAAATTTCAGTACATTCACACCAAGGTTGAACTAGCTAGATTATGGTATGTAAGGCATTCAAAAAAATCACGTGTATATGTGTATATATAAATGCATTTTATGTATATATACATGTATATACATGTATATGCAGTGTATACAGCTATGTGTATAAACACATATGTTTATGTGTTTGTAGTATGTATGTTTGTGGTGGCTATTCTTGGTTGTCAACTTGGTTCCACTTGGAATTAACTAAGATCCAAAACCGGGCCACACATGAAAGGGATTTTGAACTAATTTGTAGTGTAATGTCCAACTCTAAGCCATATATTTAATGTTGGAAAGCACATCTTTAATCTTAATCATATACACTTATTAGTTAATCCATTTTAACCTGTAATTGAGGCCTGGAGAGATGACATGTTGTTTTAGGAGCACTGGCTGCTCTCACAGAAGTCTGAGGATCATTAATTCTCAGCACCCACCTGCGGTTCGCCATCACCTACAACTATAGTGGCCAAAGATCCTCTGACCTTAGTCAGCCCTGAATTTTATACACAACTGAAATCATCCAGTGACATTGTTTGTATGTATGGGTTTGTGTTAGCTCAGGGCAGCATAAGTTCAAATTTATAACCTTTTGGCGATTTTATGAACTGAAAACAAAACTCACATACTCTCTCGTTTTATAAAAGCAATTTAAATTATAGTTTGTATAATCATGCATTCTATACCACAAACTCTTTTCTAAAGGAGGAAGACAAATACATCAAATTATAGTCTTGGCTAACAGGTTGACCTAAAGATCAAAGGGCACAGGATGTATTACATTAAAGGAAGAAAATGAAAACCCTCCAAAGACAACAGAGATAATTGTGCTTAAAATGTGTTTCACTGGGGGTTAGGGATGGGGAGGGGGGTCATTCACATCACCAAAGAGAAGTTAACACTAACAAGAGGGCAGACAGCATTAACTTCTCTGTGAGTTCTTGGCCACAAGTTTCCAAGCCAGTATGCATGAGGGGAGGGCACTGTGGTGACTCAGAGGCAACAATCACTAGTCATGTCATTTCACTGCTGCAAACTCCAGGCTGCTTTTATCATAAAGCTATCAGACACAGGGAGGAGAAGGGCTGAGAGCAGAGTGCACACACCTTGGAATACCAAATTCCTTTTTGGTGCTACAAGGCATTTGGATCAGGGACTCCCACAGTGGAAACCAGAGGCAGGTGAATTGGAGTGTCCTAGGAGAGACTTAGAAAAGTAATTGGGAACTCAGAATGTGGATTAGAGACTGGGTGTCCCATGTGCAAAGGTAGGTGTCAGGATCTGCTTGAACACACAGCCCAGATTTCTGTTCCATGGTATCCAGTGCAGTCAGCACCCTGCAACAGCTACTTGGGCTTTGCTGTCTCTTGGCAGTTCAAGTCACCCCAGGATCCTGCAGGTTCTGAAAAAAGAGCCATGGCCTGGGAGGGAGACCCCAAACTCAGTCATTACACACAGGCTCTGCTGTTCCACTCAGTTGTTCTACTGCTCTGCCTGTGTGGATGCCTGGTGGGGTGTAGAGGTGATCGGACTCAGGAGCCTAGCACAGGGACCAGCAATGAGGGCCCTGAGCCCTGGTTGGCCAGACTGTCTAAAATTAGTGCCCAGGTTCCCATGGGTAGTTCTCTACAGCACGATACTCGGAAACTATTTTTGAGACAATGCCCCACCTTTTAATTCCCAGATCACAAATAGAAAAGGTGACAAGAAAAGTCACTGCTGTAGAATCAAAAGGACTTCAAGGAATCAGAGCAGGAGAGCAGTTCTGTCTGCAGTGATACATACTGAACTCAATGTGAACCATGGAGTAGCCAGTGGTCACTTGGTGTCAGTGGGTAAGGAAGGGTCAATGGTACCCAAGTCATAGCAATTGAAATGGTGATAGACTGGACAAATCTGCAAGCAACACCCAAGAGCAGAGCAGTTGAGCTTCTGTGGATGCAGCATCTTAACATGGACAGATGCCTCCACAGTGGCAGGCCTTGTAGCTTGACTGCAAATGAACTTGGGAAAACTTGATAGGGCCCAATTCAGACTGTTTCTAGTGATCTATTGTTCTATGGGAGAAGACTCAATCTCCTACATTAGTGTGATGAGGTGGCTGAAAGGATTGTGTGTCCCAGAACTAGACATGCCCTTGATTATCAGGGTGATTAAGCACTGAGACAGATAATGAGATTCTGAGTCCAATAAGATCCATGACATAAGAGGACTTCAAATGCTGAGGGTCAAAAAGTGTTCCTGAGGGAAGATTGTGCACAACTAGGTCCTAACTATGTGCTTATTAATATATCTTAAGAGAGTTGATTATGAGATCTGAGATATGTCTCAGTTGGAAAGAATATTCTACAACAATGGGTTGATCATCTAGAGGATGGAGGCTCAAAACCCACAATTCTCTAGTTGGCCCCCAACTCTCTGTCATTCCAGTTCTGATGTCTAAATCCTCTACACACTGCATGTACATGGCGCCCATACATTAATGTAGGCAAGATCAGAGAAAAATAAGTGAGTAAATAAATAGTTTGTAAACATTGTTAGGTTGATCTGGTTGGGTAAATGGGAAGGCGACAGGTACGCCATAGGGAAGGGGAAGGAGGAAACACAGAAGGTGGGAAGGAGGTAAAGGAGAATTGCAGGATAAAGTTGATACCATGGGGAAATAAGAAAAAGGAGGGAGGGAGGGAGGGAGAAATGACAGTGTGGATGCTGAAAAAGCCACAAGGAGTCACACTTTCAGCATATGAAAACAGGTATATGTTTATAATGGAGCTTTTCTCCTCTGAGTTTATAGCACTCTCCCCAATATGCTAAATACCAGCAGATGCAACCCGAAGTAAGAGATGAATTCTTTAAATTGTTGGTTGGGCTGACTAAGAGACTTCCAAAACATCCAGACTATTGTTGTTGCCAGTAAAAAATTGGAAGTTTGGTCTCTATTGCTGAAGACACCATACAGTTTGGACAGGGGTCATGAAGCCTTTTAGCTGGAACTGACCTGAAAACCTCCTCACTGAGGACTTTGATGGAACCAAAGGTACCATACAAGTTTCCAAGTAGTGAAGGAACCAACAGTCCCACCAGACAGCATAACTATGAGCCACAACAGTGACCAGCATGGCATGATACCCTTGAATGTGCATTAGAGGCACAAATACCTTGGTGGTAGCCAGTAGATGTCTCAATGAACTTGAGTCTTGCTCAACAAGAGGGAGCCAATGGCTGATTCTGGAAACCTAGCTAACTATTCTGTGCTAGTATAATCATGATTTTTGGAGGAGAATCTACAACCACTACTTTACTAAACCAGAATAATGTCTAGCATCAATCTATGAACTTTGTCCTTATATACAGGTATTGTAGTCTTTAACCCTCATCAGGAAACTTCTCTTTACAACAGAGAGCACTAGAGAAAACCACAACTAATCCTATGCAGAATTGTGCAGTCCAGTCCTGTTTTACTTAGGATATCCATTGCTGTGAAGGGACATCACAACCAGGGCAACTCTTATAAAGGAAACAATCCTCTAGGTTGTCTTACATTTTCAGAAGTTCAGTTTATTATCATCATGGTAGGAATCATGAAAGTCTCTAGGCTGATATGGTGCTGGAGAAGGAACTGGGTGGGAGTTCTTCATTTTGACCTAAGTTCAGCCAGAGAAGTCTTTCTCTTCTGCAGGCAGCCAGAAGAAAGGTCTCTGAAGACCTGTGTTGTGCTCACCCCCACAGTGTTACACTGCCCCCAACAAAGCCGCACTTCCTCCAATAATGCCACACTTCCTAACAGTGCAAATCCCTATGAGCCTACATATTCAGATCACCAATGAGTACATCTACAGACCTCTCCTACACCTAAGGCTCAGAACACATTGTAGACAAAAAAACAGAAAGAGTCTAAGAGCCTGTGGATCAGGGACTTTGCTGTGAATTACATCAGAAGCTATACAGGTGAAGACTCACAAACCAGATGGCTTAATATGAACTGAACCAGGAGCAATCCAGTGTCCACACCAAAGTGCTGAGGTGAAGGGAGCACCTTCACAAAGAACTACAGGCAAATGAGCAATGCTTTGAGGAGGAGAGGTGGCCCTGCACAGAAAATAACACACAAATTGATTGTCCAGAGTCAACTGGTCAGTCCTAGAAACGCACATATGAGTGACATTACATAGACTCAGCAGGTTCTGCTTGGAAATACATATGTCCATATAAATTTATATATACTAATATAATAGCAATGGACAGGAAAAGAGTCCATGAATTTGAAAGAGGTCAGAGAGGGGTCCATGGGAAGTTCCTGAGGGAGTAAAAGGAAGGGGAAAGTGTTCTAATTAAAAAAACAATGGCAAAAATTAATTAAAAAATAATTATATTTCTATCTTTCCTGAAATTTGAGGAAATCTTTATTTATAGAGATTATATTGAAGAGTTTCACTGATCCCCTATGTGATATTGAAATGAAAACTGGACTATTGCTAGGGGAAGGAGTCAATGACCCAAAAGGTACTACAACCCCATCATAAGAATAATATCAATGAACTGGACCACTCAGAGCTCCCAGGGACAAATCCACCAACCTAAGAGTCATGGAGGGATCCAAGACTCCAGATACATATGTAGCAGAGGATGGCTTTATCTGACATCAAGGGAAAGGGAGGGAGGTTTGATGCCTAGAAGTAGGGGGATGCTAGAGGAGTGAAGTGTGAGGGGGTGAATGGGTGGAGAAGCACCCTCATAGAGGGAAAGGTGAGTGGGTGAGGGGGAATAGCATGGGATGAGGGGGTTGGTGGATGGCTAACCAGGAAGTGAAATATCATTTGAAAACTAAAAAGAAACACACACACACACACACACACACACACACACACACACACACACACAAACAGGGCCATTATCCAGCTGTACTTTTTTTTTTCCTTATTTTTTTAATTGGGTGTATTCTTTATTTACATTTCAAATGATTTCCCCTTTTCTGGATCCCCATTCCCTGCAAGTCCCATAAGCCCTCTTCCTTCCCTCTCTTCCTCCATCTACTCCTTCCCACTTCCATGTTCTGGTATTCCCCTATACTGTTGCATTGAGTCTTTCCAGAACCAGGGGCCCCTCCTCCGTTCTTTTTGGACATCATTTAATATGTGGATTATTTCCTGGGTATTCCAAGTTTTTAGGTTAATATCCATTCATCAATGAGTGCATACCATGATTGATTTTTTGACACTGGGTTACCTCACTTAGTATGATGTTCTCCAGCTCCATCCATTTGTCTATGAATTTCATGAATTCATTGTTTCTAAAGGCTGAATAGTACTCCATTGTGTAAATATACCACATTTTTTTCCCATTCCTCCACTGAGGGACACCTGGGTTCTTTCCACCTTCTGGCTACTACAAATAGGGCTGCTATGAACATAGTGGAGCATGTGTCCTAATTACATGCTGGGGAATCCTCTGGGTATATGTCCAGGAGTGGTATAGCAGGGTTGTCCAGAAGTGCCATGCCCAGTTTTCTGAGGAACCTCCAGACTGATTTCCAAAGTGGTCCATGGGAAGTTCCATCTTACAATCCCACCAGCAGTGGAGGAGTGTTCCTCTTTCTCCACATCCTCTCCAGCACCTCCTGTCTCCTGAGTTTTTGACCTTAGCCATTCTGACTGGGTATTTTTGATTTGCATTTCCCTAATGATTAATGCTGTTGAACATTTCTTAAGCTGTTTCTCAGCCCTCCGAAGTTCTTCATGTGAAAATTCTTTGTTTAGCTCGGTCCCCCATTTTTTAATGGGGTTATTTGGTTCTTTGGGTTCTACCTTCTTGAGTTCTTTGTATATATTAGATATTAGCCCTCTGTCAGATTTAGGGTTGATGAAGATCCTTTTCCAATCTGTTGGTTGACGTTTTGTCCTTTTGACAGTGTCCTTTGCCTTACAGAAACTTTGCAGTTTTATGAGATCCCATTTGTCAATTCTTGATCTTAGAGCATAAGCTATTGGTGTTCTGTTCAGGAAATTTTCCCCTGTACCCATGTCCTCAAGAGTCTTCCCCAGTTTTTTTTTTTTCTATTAGGTGCAGTGTATCAGGTTTTATGTGGAGGTCCTTGATCCACTTGGAGGTGAGCTTAGTACAAGGAGTCTTGGAAAGAACAGGAATTCAAGGCCCATACCTAAACATCATTAAAGCAATATACAGCAAACAGGTAGCCAACATCAAACTAAACGGAGAGAAACTTGAACCAATCCCACTAAAATCAGGGACTAGACAAGGCTGTCCTCTCTCTCTGTTTCTTTTCAATATAGTACTTGAAGTTCTAGCTAGAGCAATTAGACAACAGAAGGAGGTCAAGTGAATACAAATTGGAAAGGAAGAAGTCAAATTATCACTCTTTGCAGATGACATGATTGTCTACTTAAGTGACCCGAAAACCTCCACCAGAGAACTCCCACGGCTGATAAACAACCTCAACAAAGTGGCTGGTTATAAAATCAACTCAAGCACATCAGTTGCCTTCCTATACTCAAAGGATAAGCAGGCTGAGAAAGAATTTAGGGAAATGACACCCTTCACAATAGCCACAAACAAAATATTGTGGTGTGACTCTAACCAAACAAGTGAAAGACCTATATGAGAAGAACTTCATTCAGATCTCTGAAGAAGGAAATCGAAGAAGATCTCAGAAAATGGAAAAATCTTCCATGTTCATGGATTGGCAGGATGTTAAAATGGCCATCTTGCCAAAGGCAATCTACAGATTCAATGCAATCCCTATCAAAATCCCAACCCAGTTCTTCATAGAGCTAGAAAGAGCAATGCCCAAATTCATCTGGAATAACAAAAAACCTAAGATAGCTAAAACTATTCTCAATAGTAAAAGAACTTCAGTGGGATTCAATATCCCAGACCTCAAACTTTACTACAGAGCGATAGTGATAAAAAACTGCATGGTATTGGTACAATGTCAGGCAAGTGGATCAATGGAAAAGGATTGAAGACCCAGAAATGAACCCACACACCTATGATCCCTTAATCTTTGACAAAGGTGCTGAAAGCATCCAGTGGAAAAAAGATAGTCTTTTCAACAAATGGTGCTGGTTCAATTGGAGGTCAGCATGCAGAAGAATGCGAATTGATCCATTCTTATCTCCTTGTACTAAGCTCAACTCAAAATGGATCAAGGACCTCCACATAAAACCTGACACACTGAAACTAATAGAAAAGAAACTGGGGAAGACACTTGAGGACATGGGCATAGGGGAAAAGTTCCTGAATAGATCATCAGCTGTACTTTTAAATACATCCCAAAAGCAAGGAATGGTGAGTTCTGTGAGGACAGTGTTTCTCTCTCAGACTCTGACTATTTCAGTCTCTTATATGGGGGTGTGTGAATGAATTCAATTGGTCAATCCCACACAATAGGAAGAGGGATGAGGACCAATGAACCCCCAAGTCCATCTTGGAGTCTTGTGGTAAGATTAAGGTTCAGAAAGCCATGGATTTGGACATCTATGTTGGTCAGTCAAGCTCTGGTCCTGCCCACCTTGAAAGTTCCCAAACCAATGTGTGAGGAGATTGCACTGCACAGGGGCCTGTCAGACTCATCAGTGGGTGTCATTAGCTGCAGGTCATCCTGTGCAGGCAAACAGTGAGCACCTCGAGTTCTTTTCCTGGAATAACCCACCAGTTTGAGGTACTAGTTAATCTTCACACAAAGTTAAATCTCTGTCTTGTATATTCACTCATCTGACACACACATACACACACACACACACACAAACACACACACAAACACACCACACACACACACACACACACACACAACTGAGAGCATATTCACAAATTTGCTCACAAGGGCCTAATGTAACAGTGGTGGGTAAGTTCACTGGACTGTGGAAAGAGGATTTGGAAAGTCAATAAAGAAGAACTCCTAGGAGAACAGAAGCCTTTTGAGACATGTCTCCCCAGTGAGGTCTAGGACATGTGGGATTCAGATCTGGGTCTCTGGGCAGACATGATTACCAACACAGAGAGTTGATGCTAGTGAAAGACTCTGGGACCTAAAGCAAGGTTCATGGAACCTGTGGATCTACACAAAAGGTTAATCTCTGTCCTGTAAGCACACACACACACACACACACACACACACACACACACACACCTTTACAAATATATAGTGCATCTGCAAAACAGACTCAAAAAAAAAAAAAAGAGATCCACACATGATCTGCCAAGTATTTGAACATTTCCCATGCAGATGCCTGTTCTAGAACAGAAAGAAAAAGGTTTTTTCTTTTGGTTTGGTTTGGTTTTTCGAGACAGGGTTTCTCTGTGTAGCCCTGGCTGTCCTCAAATTCACTCTGTAGTCCAGGTTGGCCTTGTACTCAGAAATCTATCTGCCTCTGCCTCACAAGTGCTGGGATTAAAGGCATGCACTATCACCGCCCAGCTTCAGTACTTTTTAAAATCTCATTGTAGGAGTGTTTTATTCTTACCATTGTACTTATTCATTTAGTAAACATGGGGCCGGAAGCAGGTGCTCACCCAAATTAAACATCCCCAATTGTTATGTCTAGGGCTTCAATTTTGATGACAATACTTCAGTTCAGCGTTTATACAAAGTTCAGAGGAAACACAACACCAACCTTCATTGCACCTGGGTTCCAGTTCAGCACCAGCTCAGCCTTTGTGGCCAAGTGGGGAGAGCACAGGTCTTGGGAGCAAGGTTCCATTGCAAGCTCAACAGGCAAACCTCCATCTCACAGCTGTCCATCACCTTGGCTGGTCCCTCCCACATACAGTGAATCTTCCCTAGTTCTGCCAGTGGGTGAGTGGTGGGTGGGTGGCCCTAGGTCTCAAGCTGTTTTCTGTGATTGAGCCTCTAAGGGGGGGGGGGGTGTCTCTAACCCTAAACCTCCACCTGAGGCCTTAACAACACACAACTGGAACACAGCCCAGAGGAGGGAGCAGCCCATGTTCACAGTCAGTAAATGAATTTGAGTTGCAAGTCAGTCTGCTCAGAGTACACAGTGTTGAGGGAGAAAAGAAATACACTTTATCAGGAAGCCTTTTCATTTGATTAGTGAGTTAGATAACACAATTATATTCAACAATCACCTGAATGCTAAGTCTGCTCACACTTACTAAGTGAGAATGTGTGCACACACAGACCATGAGGTAGCTGAAATCACCACTGAAAACCAGTACTTCTTCCTCTGCTTCAGACTGGTTGTCCCTGGTGCACAGTGTCTAAACCACAACTCAGGAATTTTCTCAGAATTGAGCAATAACAGGTAAATGGTATGAGAATTAGGGCTGGTAGGTTTTCCCTGTAGGACCTTCCATCTGCTCTGTGGAGCACCATGTCTCTCCTCCCACCCAGTGTCATTCCATCCCTGATGCTTCCCTCTTCTATGAGTCCACGTCTGGGCTCCCAGGGTTGTCTGTCTGCTGTGCACCTGAAGCTGCCAGGCTCTTGTGCTTCTTCTGCAACTCCCTGTTGTCACCTGCACCCTTCCTCTGTCCTGAGACCACACCTGGGTTCCTGTCTTCAAGGTGCCCAGCCTTGCTGGCTGCCACTCTCTCACTGTGAGACTTGCATTGAAACTGCTGCCAGCTCTGCAGCTTTTCCTCATGCAGGATGTCGAACTGGTCTGACTGTTCCTCCAGCAGCTGGTGGAAGTGGTTAGCCAGGACTCATCTGAATGTTCCCACAGTGCCTCGCAGGCTCCCCAGGGACCCCTTCATGATGCCACTGATGCTGGCACTAAGCTGCCTAGATTATGAGCTGCATGAGTGTTTTTTTCTGTTTCTACAACATGTGCGTGCAATGTGTGCAGAGGCCAGAAGCCAGCCTGGAATCACCAGAAGCAGCAGTCACAGAGCTGCTCTGTCAGTGCTGGAAGTCCAACCTGGTTCCTTTAAAAATGCAGTGGGTGCTATTAACTTCTGAGCATTTTTCAGACCTCAGGAACTGTGATTGCAGAACTTTCTAGAAGGTCTTAGCTTGTGCTGTCACAGAGCTAAGTAGAAAAGCACCAGCCTTCCTTACCCACAAAACAGTAAATGTGAGGCATGGGTAGGGGAGTAGGGATGAAATGGGGGTGGGGAGTTTAGGAGAGGGAGGAGGGGAGGGAGAAAGGGATGGTGTGATGGGAAGGGCAAATAAGTCTGTGATGGAGGAGAAATGAGACAGAGGAAGGGAAACATGGTGGGAAGTGAGGAAGAGTGGCTGGGTGTCCCAGGGATCCCAGAAGGAAGGGTGCAGAGCTAGACTGAGGGTGATGTGAAGGTAGAGAAGAATCTGGGGAAGAGGCTGGAGCAAAGATTTGGTGACCAAGGGAACTCCATGAGGTCCTCAAGGCTGAGGGTGTGGCCCCTAATAAATGATTCAAACTCTGGTCCCTCATTTCAGAGGCACCTGTTCAAGTCACCAACTTAATTCTTTCTTCTCCTTTCCTGAAGCTGTTGCCAAGATTCCCTGCAGGTGAGTGAGATGAAGACAGGACCAAGGGTGGAGCATGGAAGTTCTGAATAATGTTGTCCTCAGGACTGGGTTCACAGTTGTAATCTCCACAGGACCCAGTGTGAGAGGGGCCACCACAGTTCACAGGGATGGAGTTTCCAAGCCACAAGGCACAGGAGCAATCCCCAAAGAAACTTGAGGAAAAGTGGATTGGGTGGATACTTGGTCAGAGCACAGAAAGCCTGAATTCACAGCCAGGTGCCTGGAACTCTTGCATAATCTGCCCTGGGGCTACATCAGGGAGACTCTAAGGACTTCCCCATTCTCTTGCCAACAGCAACAACAGCATTTGTGGAAAGAAAACATGGCAAGGCAGCAGTCACCAAGAGCAAACATTCTCTGATTCTGAAGCTTTTAATTCTACTGAGCTGTGGATCCACCATGCTGCTGGCTGGTGAGTTCCCAGCGCCTACATGGAGCAGGGTTGGTGCAAGGAACAGGGATTGGCTTATGTCAGGAAGTTCCCAGGCCTGGGGCACCAGAAGCTCCAGGGCTTCCTTCAGCCTTCAGTCCAGCACCTCAGTGACTGGGAACCGTGGCTCTCCCAGACCCAGGCTCCAGTGGATTGAAGAAGTTAAGAGAAAAGCTACAGCGTGGGTGCTGGGCAGGAATGAAGAACTCAGGCAGCAGAAGGGAGTACATGGAGAAGCCTCCAGCACCATCTGGTCTGTAGGAAGCCTAAACCCTGGCAACAGGATTGGTATTTTGAGAGCAGTGCAAAACTAGGAGGCAGTCTCAGACAGGTCCCTGGACCTAAGGCAGCCTGTGCTATAGACACGGCCATCCCAAGGGATTCCTCCCAAGCCCTCCACCATTCAGGGAGCTCTTTGTACTCGACCTTTCTTCCCACTTCCCATGGTATTTGTGCAGCAGATAACAGTAGAGACTTCCAGGGAAAAAGTAGCCACCACCACTCTCAGTCTTACTATTTTTCCTCCTCCCTTCTTTTGTTCTGTTTTATATTGTTTGGAGGCCTCACTCTATCACATGAGAATCTGAAACAAACCCTCTCTCCTTTGGTACCAAGAGCTGGGATTACAGTGTGTGAGTGACAGCAGGCTCAGCCTCAATGCCCACATGGCTCATGAGTCATCAGCCTGCTTGGCTCCCTTCTCTGCCCATTTAGCCTCCCCCACTTGTCCATCCACAGAATAATGTCCTTTAGACCCTCGTCCACCATGAGGCATATCTGTGCTGATGCCTGAGTAGACCTCAGCTAATGTGGAGGTGGAAAGTCTTGTCCTCTGTGGAAGAGCCTGACAATGGTACTTGGTGGGAACCTATGGAAGCTTCTGCCCTTGGTCCTAGTCCCAAGAAATATATATCCTAGGTAAATGGCATCAGATAATGGAGTCAGTAGGCAGGAGAGGGTTCTTTTTTCTGTAAATGGAAGACACTAAATCTTCACTGTCATTAGGCAAGCTTTGCTGTATATCCCCGCATCATCTACTCAATTCTGCATTTGCTTTGACAGAGGCAGAAGACAACAAGCTGATGAAAGTGTAGCGATTTGTCCTCTAACCCAGATTAGAATTTTTTTGTATGGACCAGTATTGGTGTCCATCCCCCCAGATTGTCTTCAAGAGGTCTGTGAAAGCTGCTTCTTTCCCAGGCAGCAGTGGGTTCTCTACTGCCTGTGTCTTCTGGGTCATCTAGAAATGGCAGGAGGAAGCCCTGGGTTTAAGGCCTCTTCACTTCTCCATTGCTACCCAGTGGATTCCTAGGCTGCCATGGAACACAGAAAACTCTCCTTGATGCCACAGATGCTTGCTGAGGGAAAGGAGGCAGCTGATTTGAGAACTGACCTTAGTCACTTTATCAAGATAAGATTTACTGCCTTCTAGGGAGCAGGAGATGTTCTGTCAGAAAAATGTACTTGTCTCTCCCTCCTACAGCGATCTTAACACACAAGTGATTTCTTATGTTCCTGCAGCAATGTCACATTTCTGGTATATCTTGCCTGACTATGACCTGTTCACCTAATACTGAAATGAGAAAGAGTTCAGATCATGATGCCTTTCCTGATAGCCTACAACCAGAAACTTCTCTCTCTCAGAGTCCAATACCATGGCAGGGGCCATTTTGTAATAGAGAGCATTTTCTCTGCAGCAGGAGGGTCATGGTGTCTTCTGCCCAAGAAAGGTCATTCTCCAGTTAGGAACTGCCATGAACTCCAGACAAGGGACATTTTTCTCGCACTCGCACCTCAGGCTGACAGATTACCTGGCTCATGGGTCCCTTGCGGCAGGTGTACCCTTCCTTTTCAAAGATGCTTTCTCTCTGGCTGCTTTCAACCATCAAGCACACAATGTAGCAGGTGTAACACAGATTTTCTGGCCTATAAACACTCCAGTACTTATATGATGATGGTCTTAGTTACTTTCTACTGCAGTGATAAGACACATGACCATGGTAATATACAAAAAGAAGAGCTTGAGAAGACTTATAGTTCACAAGGACAATTTCATCTCACAGCAGGGGAGCATGGCAGCAGGCAGACATGGTGGCTCCAGTAGCAAGTTGAGGCTCTACCTACTTTTAGTTGCGTTTGGTTTGGAGGCAAAGTCTCACTGTTCAGTTCTGGTTGATCTAGAACTATGTAGACCAGCCTGCCTCAAACCCATAAAAAAACACGTGATTCCACCTCTCAAATGCTGGAATTAGAGTCATGTGAGATAATGCCCAACTGGGAGACAACATCTTAAACCTCAAGCAAGGTCCAGAAATGAGTAAATGGGAATGTCTGTCACGTATGTCACTAGAACAACACACCGCCAGTTCATACTGGTGACTTACTTTTTTCAGCAAGGCCACACCTCCTAAACCTAAACAAACATGTAGAAACATCCAGCTTCTACAACTTCGGGCAAATGTCTTCCTCTATAGAGTAGAGGCTCATTCAAAATAACACACTACGTATTAACATTAGAGTGTAGGGAATCATACCGAAGTTACAGAGCAGTAATAAAGCAACTCAGAGAGAAAGAATTCACATACTGTGGGGATGAGTGCTCTCTGCTTTTTGGGACCTGATCTGCCCCCCTAGGATGTCAGTTGGGATCTGTCTTTGAGGTGGTTCACTTTAAAAGGTTTATTTCATTTATACATATGAGTGTTTTGTATGTATGTATGTATGTATGCATGTGTACATGCATGTATGCATGTACAGCACACATGTCCCTGGTACCCTTGGAGTCCAAAAGAGGACATCAGGTCTCCTGGACCTAAAGCTGTAGGCAGTGGTGAGCCACCATGTGTTGTTCCTGAGAATCACCTGGATCCTCTGCAAGAGCAACAAGTGCCCTAACTGATGCTTCACCTTTCTAACACCAATGCTTCAGTTTCACACCATGAGCACAGGAGCCTGGGGTTGTCCTAGGACAGGAGCTCTAAGATTCTTTACCATCTGTTTTGTCTTTAATATTTTAAATCCAGCCCCTAATGTGTAGACTAACCATCCATCTATATTTAGTCTCTTGGGTTCTGTTAGCCAAAGTCCACTAAAGCAGTCAGGCATCTGGTGTTGTACCCTTTACACATCAAAGGACCACTGTCCTTGATGTTACTGTCTCCTGACCACTGCACATGATGGGATTTTCTGTACCACACTGCTGGGATTTCAGGTTAGAGATGTAGATACTTACTACCCCACCCAGCCTTCAACAATCAGCACCCTCCCTGAGTTTCTCACCATGCTAATGTCCTTCTCTCTGGTCATTGTTTTTGTTTTTTGTTTTTGTTTTTGTTGGTTGAGACAAGGTTTCTCTGTGTAGCCCTGGCTGTCCTGGAACTCACGTTGTAGACCAGGCTGGCTTCGAACTAAGAAATCCTCCTGCCCCTGCCTCCCAAGTGCTGGGATTAAAGGCATGTGCCACCACTGTCCAGCACTCTGGTCATTCTAAATATGCTTCTGAACAAGGGTCTTGAGCATCCCACAGTGTAGCATGGGCTCTTCACATTTCCCTGGAAATGTTTGCTTTTACATTCATCTGAGAACATGAATATCTCTGCGATTTTTTTTATCACCACTCTTTGAATATCAGATTTAACCATCTTAGATTTTCTCTGCTATCGGTGCTGTTCTTGTAGTGAGGACCATCCTCTGACCAGTTCCAGAAAACCATCCTTGGAATGCTACATTAGGTCCAGGAGAGCTGGCATTGTGTGGTTCTAGTTTCCTTCTGTTGCTGTGATAAGACACTCTTCTCAAAAGGAACTTAAGGGAGAAACTGATTTATTAGATGTCTCCTTCAAAGTTCTAGTCTGCCATGGAGGGAAGTCAGGACAGGATCTCAGAGGCAGGCTCACGTGCTATTCCACAGAGCTTTACCTATGGCCAAGGAACTTACTTCCTGGCTGGAAAGGTGGAACAGGGAACAGAAAAGGATAGTAGCTCAGTCTGGATCACGAGCTCATAAATAGCTAGATTTCCTATCCATCCAGAGACCACTTGACCAGAGAATGATAATGTCCACATTAATATAGGCATTCTTATATCATTCACCATCAAAAACAGTCTCATTAGATGAGATTAATAGACCCATTTCTTAGGAGACTCTAGGCTGGATCACACTGACAGTTAAAACTTGTTATAGATGTTCAATCGATGTGGAAGTACAGATCAGAAAAACTGTCTCCATGCAACTTCAGTAACACCCCTGCCCTGCTCCCCTGTGACCCAGCATCCTCACACACCATCCTGTCTCCTCATAATCTATGTGGGCAGCTTCTGGAGACTCTCCAGAGTGAATATATGTGGAAAAGACAGCCTTAAATTTCTCACCTTGACTGACAGTAGCCAGGGCTAACAAGATTATATAATAACAGACAAGTGGATCGTCCAGATGAAGAGCAGGAGAGAATGAGCAAGACTTAGCACAGTGAAGATTGGTCAGGGATTCCTTCCAGTCCCCAACCTGTCAAGTCACTTTTCCAGAAGATCCCAAGGTAGAGAACATCTCTGAGTCCCTTGGTCCCTTCCACTAACCACACTGAATGTTTCTTCCACAGAGGCTGCTACTCTCTGCTGCAGTTTCAGTGTTAGCAACTCAGTGTCTGGACTGCTGAGCTATGAAGTCGAAGGCCAAGTGAAGACAGAGCATTTCTTTCTGAGCAGAAATAATAAATGTCATGCCACTGGTGTTCTTCTGAACAGACTCAATGCCACAGAGATCTGTGAAAAACAGTTTCACAGTCTAAAAGGACAAGTTGATCACTTGCAAGATATGCTGTACCAAATACAGGGGAAGAATAAGACAATCACAGGTAAGTTTCAAATAGCTTCATAGAGCTGGGAGTGTAGCTCAGTGGAAGAGTTCTTGCCTAGCATGCATGAGGCTCTAGGTTCCATCCCCACTGCTACAAAATTAGTAAAAGAACATATCAGATGCCCCATGAAGGAAAGAACAGGATTTGTAACAGGTTAGGGACATTAATTGTTTGTGTGAACAAACAAAATGAACCAGTATTAGTCCCACCTAAGAGGTCCATTATCAGGGGCAAAATGTGGAGGATAAAGCCAGATAAGGATGGGAAAAGGGGAGGTAGGCAGATAGGATTAAACAACACCAGAGACTGATCTCTTTCCAGTGTGCACAGAGCCCCAGACTCTGCAGTGCATCAAGTGTGGCTGGTGTGCAGAAGATGGATGTGTCAGGGGATCCTGGAAGGTACGCCTCAATGGAAGCATCATATTCCATGGTGACACTAAGAAAAGGCTTCACATCTATTCTGGAGACAACTGGACAAAAGAGATATTGGATAATATCAGAAATATGAATGACTTCTTAAACCAGGCCTCACACTGCGAACTCAAGAACAAGTTTAAGGAGTCTATGTTGCAGTGTAAAGAAAACCTGGTGCCTACAGGTAACTGGGAAGAGGGGGGTAATCTTTCTGCAGATGTGGAGAGTCTGTCCGTCTGTCTGTCTATCTGCTCTCTCTCGATCTCCCTCACTTTCTCTGTGTGTGTCTGTCTGTGTTGTGTATATGTCTCTGTTGTGTGTGTGTCTCTCTGTGTGTATTCCTGTGTGCATGAGCATTTGTGTCCATGTATCTATCTGTGCGTGTGTGTGTACATGGGTATGTGATGTATTCCCCATGAGTCTTTGTGTTAATGAATTCTTTCCATCTCTGATTTCCCTCCTCATCCTCTCCTGTCTCACTCACTGTGTTCACACTGGTCACTGTCCTCGTGTCTCTCCACTCTCACAGACTGAGCATCCTACTTCCTGCCTTCTCCTCAGTCTAGAATGCTGTTGCCCTCTTCTCAACCAATCTCTCTTCTTCCCTTCACCCTCTCACGGGTCAGCTCCTCTTCTGCCAACAGGAGAGATGAGGCCCCATCATTACCCTGCTCCCTTACTTACATGAGTCTGTTGAGGTCAGGGACATGGTTTTTCCCTTCCAAGTGAGGACCCACACAAATACCTGTTGCACAACAAAGTGGTTGCAACCCTGTGTGTTATAGAATTTCCTGAGGACAGCGAAGCTGATGTAAGATTTGTCCAGATTTGAGTCCTATTCAGAGACTCAACTTTTTTTTCATTTTAGCCTTACCAATCATTACTGCACATGTGGACAAATCTGCAACCTGGGAGTGTATGTCCAATCCCTCTATTCTGCTGATAATGCTCAGCTGCTTCCTCCTCTATGTTTTCTGAGGAGAATCATTGACAACGACAGGTACTGGGCACAATGTTGGACATGGAGGAAGGGACAGAGTGGTGAGGACTGAGGAAGCAGGAGTGAGTGAGTTCCAGGAGTCCTGTTCTGGTCCCTCAGTTGCAGAGTCTTACTGAGACAGGAGGCAGGAGACCCAGAGTTCGGGTCACCTGCTAGCAAAGGCTTGTGCATGCTTATCCTGGACAGGAGAGGAATTGTTCACAGAGTAGGGGAAAACCAAGGGTACACAGCAGGTGCATGGTCAGAACAGGTTCCTACTTAGGAGCATCTCATGCTGTAGATGTGGAAACTGTGGGGACACACACATGTGTGTGTTCTTAATGTGTAGAGGGAAGAAGATTCCATCTCACAGAACTAGAAAATAAACATAGACATTGTGAGATGGCCCAATGGCATGACTACTAATATAATCATGGACAACTTTTTCTCTGCATGACTTGCTCATAACATGGAATTACTTGATCTAGAGATTTGGATAAAAACATTGTTATGTATCCGTAACCAGAACAAAAAAACAGAATGTCCAGATCTCTCTAGTAGGAGTGTGAAGCTTTATTCCTGTGTATATAACTCACAAGTATCTACATCAAAGTGAGACAGACTAGGGGGAGCCTGTACAGGGTGTCATTCTCTATACCACCAACAATATATATATTATACATATATGCTATTCTATATGGCTGTATATAAAAGGCACAAAACAACTTCTGAGCATAAGGTGATAGTTTTTAATATTATTAGTATTATAGAATACTTTGTGTGATATGCACTAAGTAGTCCAGCCATGGCCACATGCACACTGGAGCAGCAGAGAACTTGGAACTGACTCCATCCCACAGGCTGGCTACCCCTGCAGTGGCAATCTGGCAGTGAAAGCTGGAAGGTCCTGGGCAGCTGTCACTCCTGAGTCATACCCTCTGATACAGGTTCTGGGTCAGTGCTCAGAGAAACTTCTCTGTACACATTCAAGAAGCTGGGGGGAAGAGAATGAACTAAAGATAGTTGCCTCTGACTTCCACGTGGGCACAAGTGCACTAGTGCTCACACATCCTAAGAATGTGGAGATTAAAGACTGTAAAGTTCACTGTTGAAACACTTTTGTTTTTTGAAGCAGGGTCTCACTGTAGACCAGGCTGGCCTCGAACTCACAGAAAAACACCGACATTCCCTCCTTACCTTGCCAGCACTAGGTTTAAAGGTGTGTGCCACCATGTCTGACTGCTCATTGGATTTTAAGCTCTAATAGTGTGCCACTGAAGTATTAGAGCTTCAAAATTGCCTATTTCACACAGATTAATTTGCAGTTTTCAGCAGCATCACAGAGATGGGCATTATATATCTGAGGCATCATTAAAGGAAAGCTGCAACAACTAAGCAGAGGAATCAGAAATTGAGGACTGTTTGTTTAGTAGAGGTCAGTGGTGATGACAGCAGGTCCCCAGACCTTAGCACAACTCACTCCATGATGGAAGTGAATGAAAACAATGACCTCATCCACCTAGGTCCACAGTTCTGAGAATGTCTCTAATTGTAATAGCTTCACTTTTTGGCTTTTCTAGTTCTGCTTCTGGCTAACTGTTCCTGTTAACTGAGGTATGTCTACAGTGAACATGGTTTTTGCATTTAAAAGCTCTCCCTGGGAAAGGCTTCATTCTACACTGGGATTCCTAACTTTTTGAATAATCAGGACCAGCTAATGAAGAGTTTCTATTGGCTTAAACACCTGTGGTGGGGATTTACATACTGGACAAAGCACAGAGGGGAACTGCAGTCAGGATATAAAGTAAAGTAACTGATTAATTTTTTTAAATATCTGAGCAGTCTTCTCTGCTGAATTCTCTTGGAGCAGTAATGTGCATGCTCCAATGTCCTTACTAGAAGGTTCTTACAGCAGGTCCCAGATGTCTAGTTGCTGACTTAATGTCTTTAAAGGGATCTCTTTCTTCTCAGATGTTTGTAAATTGTCTTCATGTGATTGGTTTACAGGTGTTCAGGTTGCTGTGAACGGGTGCTTTCAATATTATACCATTTTTACTAGAAAATTTCAGAATACTTTCAGAGTATTCTCTTGTGATTATATTTCTTTACAAGGGTTTTGGGATTCTATTTCATTTGTGATTACATGTTTGTAGCATTCTTTCTGTTCTTTTTCTGTATAATGATCTGTGAAATTCAGTAAACGTTTGAAAGGTCTTTGTTTCCATTGAATTTCTTTACTGTTTCTGTTCCATATTAAATTCCTACTGAGACATACTCAACCTTTCTTGCTTTCCATTGGGTATGCATATCATTATTTATTCATATCCCTTTTGTTTTATTTCATATATGTTGATTAGAAATGTGTTGTTGGATGGGCTTGCTGGCTCATGCTCTTAATCCCAGCATTCTAGAAGCAGAGACAGGCAGATGTACGAGTTAGAGGATCCTCTCTGATCTACAAAGAGAGTCCCAGCACAGGCAGGACTATACATAGATATCTATCTAGTCTTGAAAAACCAAAAGAGAAAGAAAAAAAAAAGAAATGTGCTGGTTTTGGTCAAAGCGCAGAGAACGTGTCTGCAGAATACAAATGGCACATCTATGTCATATGCCCTGCCCCGAAGGCACAGGAGCCATCATGAAGAAGAAACAGCTGATCCAGTCTTTACAGTAGTAAGTTTTGCTTCACTAGCTTAAAGATTTCTTGTTATTATATGCTTTCATCTTCAGTGTTTATTGTTATGATCAGTTGATGGTTGCACATACGTATGGGCACCATGTCATGAAATGCTGAAAGAAGCCAGAGAGACAACTGAGACCCTAGAACTGGAGTTACACATAATTATGAGCTAAAATGTGAGTGCTAAGAATTGAACTCAGGTACTCATGAATAGCATCCAGTGATCTTAACTACTGCAACATCTCTTCATCACTAAAATATCATTTTTACAAAGACAGAAAGTTGGGGGGTGGTGAGAGTGGATCTGAAAAGAGTGAGGGGAATGTGGGGGCTGTGAACATGATCAACACACACATGTCCAGGAATGATGAGCTCAGTGAACACAAAGACTGTGTTTACAAATGCCTTGTTTGAATTAGCAACCCACAGCCAGACAGTGAGAGACCTTGGACCACTCAGCCCTAAATGCTATATATCCAACAAATCCCTTCTCTCTGAGTATAAGTTAAGTAGTGTTTCCAGCCCCAAATTCAAAAGACTCCCACATCTATTCCTCTCCACATCAACAAATTCAGGTTATCACAGATATAGACCCACTTCAAGTCTAGAATTTCTTTTATTTTTATGTGTGTTGGTGTTTTTGCTCCATATATATCTGTGCATCATGTATAAGTCTGGTGTCTGAAGAGGCCAAAAGATGGCATCAGATCTGAACCTAGAGTTGACAGTTATAGGTCACCATGTAGGTTCTGAAAATAGATTCCTGCTGCTACGAAAGGGGTGCCAGAGCCTAGGAGAGATCTTCAAGATGTTAAATTTTCATCTGTTCCTTGGAACTCTCATTAAGGCTGAAACAGACAGAGCACACCTGGATGTAACTCAGAGAGGTGTTCTGTTAAACTCAGAGCTTCAGGACATAGAGTAGAGGAAATCTGTACCAAGAGGGACAGGTTAGCAGAAGATGAACAGATCTGGGCCTAAAGAAATCCTGCTGGACTCAATGAAAAACAGTCAATGAGAGAGGAGAGAGCAGACTCAGACTGTGGCACAAGTTTCTGTGTAGACAGCAGCATACCAGTAGAGTGGGCCCTGGGCCCTGAGGGAACATCAGTAGAGAGAGAGAGGTAGAGAGAGAGAGAGAGAGAAAGAGAGAGAGAGAGAGAGAGAGAGAGAGAGAGAGAGAGAGAGAGAGAGAGAGATGCCTTGGACAACACTGAGGCTTGAGTAGATTTTCCCTGCAATATCATTGTTCCTTTCCCTCTCATTATCACTATTGACTGACTCAGCCTAGTCACTGTAACACAAACTAATATTATAGGCTTTTATGACTATTTAACACCACTGTGGGTGTTTTTATTATACTTATCGTTCTTATAAAAAGATAAAAATGTTTGAAGTAAATGATGAAAACTATTTCCTCATTAAGTTTTTGATGTCTTTGTAAAAAGATTTCTTTTAACAAGAACTAACAGGAAGCACTGTCCAGGTTATCTGCCATCTGTATCTTCAAGAAAATTATAGATCAGCACATACATTTATTTTTATTTTAATATTACATGACATGTTATCCTATAAATGTATCCAAATATGCCATCTCTCCTGTATTTATGAAGATACACTCTTTCCTGTTAACTACTCTACAAAAAGTAAAGATGTTTCAATGATTATTATAATAAAGATAACAGTGTGGATTTACATAAAGTTTTTGAAAGGTTCATTACTCATATACAAACAGATTTTGAAAAGTCTTACGATTTATATTATTATTTCACCTAATTACAACATTAACTAAATACTTTTCAAAAAGAGTTACTTTTTGAATGGCAAATATTTTATCACCAGTAGAATTGAAAGAGGGTGTAGACTCATGGTGGGTGTACAACAGCAATGACACCATCTCCTGATCCATCCTAAAGAACCCACTGCACTCTGAGAAGTTTGTAAGAACCTTTTCCCAACTCTGGAGTCCCAGACCTGGTTTTGGGGGCCCAGTGAGACTGCTACCCAACAACACCAAAACCCCTGCCCTCCCAAATACTACTCCTTTTCTGTTCCTTCTGTGAGTCAACATGTAGAATCCCTTAAAGAGGAAACACAAAAATCCCTTAAAGAAACACAAGAGAACATGGGTCAACAGGTAGTAGCTCTTAAATAGAAATGCAAAAATCCCTTAAAGAATTACAGTAACACACAAACAAGCAAGTGAAGGAACTGAACAAAACCATCCCGGACCTACAAATGGAAGTAGAGACAATAATGAAATCACAAGAGGAGATAACTCTGGAGATAGAAAACCTTGGAAAGAAATTAGGAGTCATAGACACAGGCATCAGTAACAGAATACAAGAAATAGTAGGATATAATCAAACCCAGGGCCAAAATCAACCGTATAAGAACACAAAGAACTATACAAAGAATCAACACAACCAGGAGCTGGTTCTTTGAAAAACAATCAAAAAGAGAGATAAACCCTTAGGAAGAGTACAGTGGGTACAGAGGTACTACCTAAATTAATAAAATGGAAAGGGAGACATAACAACAGAAACTGTGGAAATTCAAAAAATCATCAGATCCCACCTCAAACACTTATACTCAACAAAATTGGAAAATCTAGATGGAATGGATTATTTTCTAGACACATCCCAAGTGCCAATGTTAAAACAGGGTCAGATAAACCATCTAAATAGTTCCATACATCCCTAGGAAGTAGGAGCAGTCATTAAGAGCCTTCCAACCAAAAAAGCCCAGGACAGGATGGGTTTAGTTAAGAATTCAACCAGATCTTCAAAGAAGACCTAATACCAATGCTCTTTAAAGTATTCCACAAAATAGAAACACACGAGACACAACCCAATTCATTTTATGAAGTCAAACTAACACTTATACCTAAACAAAACAAAGAACAAACATGGAAAGAGAACTTCAGAACAATTTCCCTTATGAACATTGATGGAAAAATACTCAATAATATTCTTGACAATGGAATCCAAGAATACATCAAAACTATAATTCACCACAATCAAGTATGTTTCATCCTAGGGATGCAGGGATGGTTCAATATACAGAAATCCACCAATGAAATCCACTACATAAACAAACTCAAAGAAAAAATACCACATGATCATTTCATTAGATGCTGAAAAGAATTTGGCAAAATTCAGCACCGCTTCATTTTAAAAGTTTTGAAGAGATCAGGAATACAAAGCCCATACCTAAACACATTGAAAGCAATATATTGCAAACCAGTAGCCAACATCAGCTAAAAGGAGAAAATCTTGAAGCAATCCCACTAAAATCGGGGCCCAGACAAGGCTACCCACTATCTCCCTATCTATTCAATAACATATTTGAAGTTCTAGCTACAGCAATTAGAAAACAAAAGGAGGTCAAAGGTACACAAATTGTAAAGGAAGAAGTCAAAACATCACTATTTGCAGATGATATGATCAAACTTAGGTGACCCCAAAAGTTCCACCAGAGAACTTCTAAAGCTGTTAAAAAAAAAAAACAAACAGCAAAGTACCTGGATATAAACTTAAAGAAATCAGTAGTATTCTTAAAGAAATCAGTAGTATTCTCCTCAAAGGATAAACAAGCTGAAAAAGAAATTAGGGGAACGGCACCCTTCACAAATACTATTACATACCTTGGTATGACTATAACCAAGCAAGTGAAAGATCTGTATGACGAGAACTTCAAGCATCTAAAAAATCTCAGAAAACTCTAAGAAACTCTTCTACAGAGCACTAGTTGTAAAAACTGTATGGTATTGGTATAGAGACAGACAGGAAGATCAATGGAATAGAATTGAAGACCCATGCCTATGGTCACTTGATATTTGACAAAGGAGTTAAAAACATCCAGTGGGAAAAAGACAGCATTTTTAACAAATGGTGCTTGATCAGTGGGAGGGGCATCTTCTTGGAGCCAAGTGGTGGGAGGATGGTTTAGGGGTTTTCTGGGAGGGGGGAAACTAGGAAAGGGCATAAAATTTGAATTGTAAATGAAGAGTATATTCAATAAAAACATCAAAAAATAAGGGAAATTATGAATTCAGCATAAGGGTCAGAGTATCTAAAAGTTTCTATTTTTGCAGTTTTGCTCTTTCCTTTAAGAATTGAGAAGAGAGGCCCTTAGTCCTGCATAGGCTCAATACCCCAGTGTATGTGAATGCCAGGACAGGGAATCAGGAGTGGGAGTGGGGGATTGATGAGCAGGGGGAGGGGAGATGGAATAGGGTGTTTTGGAGGGGAAATGAGGAAAGGGGATAACATTTGAAATGTAGATAAAGAAAATATCTAATAAAAAAAAAAAGAAATGGTGCACAAGCATGAGGTAAGACAAAGCCTCCCCTGATTTTCACCCCATCATTCTCACTCACCTTCACCTGCAGGGCCATCACTCTCCTAGGTTGTGGCAGATTTCAGGTCTCCACTGATGTAGAACTTGTTACTCTAGGTGGTGGCCCTAAGCAGGGAGGGCAGAGAATAAAATGAGATTGAAGTCTCAGGCAATAGCCCTCTTTATTCAAAGCCTCAGACCCTTGCGTTAAGCAAGGTCACATGAGCAAAGTTCCCATGACTGTATACAGCCACAAGGAAGCCATGCTTGGAAACACTTCTTAGCCACTCTACTGAGCAGCAATGTGTAATCTGGAGCAACCCCACCGCTGTTTATACCTGGGAGGGGCATGGAAGCTCATTCCATGAACAGTCCCAGTTTTAAGAGGAAAACAGGTTCCAAGGCTTGTCTCAAATACTCTCCTAACTCTCCTCACAGAGAGTCATTCATGGAATGTAGTCTGACTGTGCTCATCTCTTCTACATCAAACACACACACACACATACACACACACACACCACAACACACACACACACACCCCACAACACACACCACAACACACAACACACACTAACAAATCTTCTGATGGTGTTGATATTCTATGCCATCTCACTTCCAACTAAACATAGTGTGAAATATTAAAACTGACAGTCTCCATGCCTCCTCCATCACACATCAGGATATAAAGGGACATTGACATCAGTGACTCCATCTTTCCTTGTTCCTGTTGCCTTTCTCACTCTTTCCCTATGATCCTATGGTGTCAAGCTGTGCCCTGCTGTAGGTTAATTATGTAAAATGGTGGTTTTCAGACTGGATCTTGCCTGAAGTAGCTACATTTTACAGACAACAAGTTGATACCTGGGCATCTCCTCTACAAATAGGCATTCATTCTTTCCAGCACCATCCGTAGACAAAAAAAAAAGTTGAATAATTTATTTCTAACATTTAGAAGACAGCACTTATAAACATATCAGAATTAATCAGACACATGAGTAGAGGGTCTTGATCAAGCATGCATCACCCTCACCTAGACACATAAAGAGAAGCACATGGAGCTCTATATGGTGATGCCTATCACCAACCTTCCAACAGACTCCCATGTGTGTATTTCTTGACCAACAAGCAGGAACTTCTGATGGTCCTTCAGTGACTGCTATTAACACATGCTTCAATTCCTACCTCTGTTGTCTATTCATCATGATATGTTCATCACCACCCTTTCCCAGCTCGAAGATTCTGTACTTTATCCTTTGCCATACCATTCAACCCTGAGCCTGACCATGCCATTAGCTGCAGCCTTCTTAATATCTTATCTGGTCAACTGCATCTGAACCAACTCTCTACCTCTGCCTTTGTGATACTTCTATGCTGTAGACTCCTTAAACCCCCTATGGCCATTCCATAACCTATCTATCTATGTATCTGTCTATCTATCTATCTATCTATCTATCTATCTATCTATCTATCTATCTATATCACATGCACATATAAAGTCATACCACATTCATACCCATATCCACACAACATGCATGCACACAAACATATCACATGCATGCACACATATATACATCACATACATTCACATATATATATATATACTCTGTGATATGTAATACAAGATCTGAGCTTTAACATTAGTAATTAATATTGGAAGAAAAGAAACCATATTTGCCAGTAGTCAGTTATCAAAACAACTGGAAGCCTTGGCATATTGAATCTAATAAAATTCAGTATGTTTTGGATTCATTGGTATTCCATAAGTACTAATATTGTAGAAAGACACAAACATATCCACCTACATTTCTGACATAGCATGTTCATGGCAAAAATCCCTAATCACTTCTTCATAGATCTAGAAAGAGCAATTCTCAAATTCATCTGGAGTAACAAAAAACCCAGGATAGCAAAAACTATTCTCCACAACAAAAAAATCTTCTAGGGGAATCACCATCCCTGACCTCAAGCTCTACTACAGAGCAATAGTGATAAAAACTGTTTGGTACTGGTATGCAGACAGGCAGGAAGATCAATGGAATAGAATTGAAGACCCACAAAAGAACCCACATACATACTGTCCCTTGATATTTGACAAGGGAGCTAAAGATGTCCAGTGGGGAAAAAAACAGCATTTTTAACAAATGGTGCTGAATCAACTGGAGGTCTGTATGCAGAAAAATGCAAAAAATCACTCCATTCTCAATTCATTGTACAAATGGATCAAGGATCATTTCAGTCCAAGTGGATCAAGGATCTACACATAAAACCAAACACACTGAAGCTTATAGAGGAAAAAGTGGGTACAAATCTTGAACACATGGGGGCAGGGGAAAAGGTCCTGAACTTTTAAGGTCAATGACTTATGCTCTAAGAACAAGAATCAACAAATGGGACCTCATAAAATTGCAAAGCTTCTGTAAGGCAAAGGACATGGTCAATAGGACAAAATGGCAACCAATATATTGGGAAAAGATCTTTACTAACCCTATGTCCAATAGAGGGCTATTATCCAATGTATAAAAAGAACTCAAGAAGTTAATCCCCAGAAGTCAAATAATCCTATTAAAAATGGGGTACAGAACTAAACAAGGAATTTGCAACTGACTACAAAGCACCTAAAGAAATGTTCAGCATCCTTAGTTATCAGGGAAATGCAAATCAAAACTGAGATTCCACCTTACACCTGTCAGAATGGCTAAGATGAAAAACTCAGGGGACAACAGATGCTGGAGAGGATGTGGGGTTAAAGGAACACTTCTCCATTTGGTGGTGTGATTGCAAGCTTGTAAAACCACTCTGGAAATCAGTTTGGTGATTCCTCAGAAAATTAGACACAGTACTACCTACGGACCCAGCTATACCACTCCTGGGCATATACCCAGAAGATGGTCCTACATGAAATCAGGAAACATGCTCCACTATGTTCATAGCTGCCTTATTTATATACAGAAACTGTGGTATATATATACACAATGGAGTACTAGTCAGCTATTAAAAACAATGAATTCATGAAATTCTTAGGCAAATGTATGGAAGTAAAAGTATCATTCTGAGCGAGGTAACCCAATCACAAAAGAATGCATATGGTATACACTCACTAATAAGTGGATGTTAGCACAAAAGCTCAAAATAAGCACGTTACAATTCACCCAGCACAGGAAGCTCAAATGAGGGTGCTTTGTTTCCTCTGAGAAAGGGAACAGAATGCTCACAGGAGCAATAATGGAGAGGATGTGTGGAGCAGAGAATGAAGTAAGGGCCAACTAGAGACTGCCCTACCTAGGGATTCATCCCATAAACAGTCATAAAACCCCCGACACTACAACAAGAAGCATATACCAAAAGGAGCATGCCATGGATGTCTCTGGAGGGGCCCTGCCAGAGCCTTACAAACACAGACGCAGAAGCTAGCAACCAACTATTGGACTGGGTGTGGGGTCCCCAATGGAGGAGCTTAATATTTACAACTCCCTAGAAAGGACGAGCCCTGAGATCTGTTTGCAGATCTTTGTCTCAGTGTTTCCAAGTGTTTCCTTTCTCTCTTCATTGGGGGATGGCCCTCTCTGGTTTGGGAGATTTCTATTTTGTTTTGAGGTTGTCTCTGCTCTTCTTTAAATGCAAAGACACCTGACTTAGGGGTGTGGGGAAGAAATCTCGACCAAGGTAAGGCAGCACACCCAACCCTATGTTGAGAAATAGGTACCTTTTTCAGCCTTCCAGCTTCTTCTTCTTCCGGGATGAAACCTGACATTTCAAGCGGCTGATGAGACTCTGCTCTGCTGGGCTGTGTCCTTATCCACGCTGACCTCCATCGCCCCCTGAAGCCTGTGGACTGGGAACTGAAACCCAAACAGCCTCCCTGGCGCTGACCCCTGCGGGGGAAGCCGGTTGAGCACAGTGGACTCTGGGCTCCAACTGTCCAACTGTCGCGGGTCTCGCGCTGGGAGAGGAGCCCTGGCGAGGCCACGCCGTGTTCCCGAGATGTGACCCGAGCTGACAGCCCATGCATGGTCTCAGGACCCTTCGCCAGGCCACCAGGCCCTGCCACCACTGCTTCTGCACACACTGCTTCTGCTGTTTGCCTCCTCGGGATGCGCAGGTAGGAGAGTTGCTCCCATAGGGCACAGGGCTACCTGGCAGGAGTCTGAAAGGGTTCACTCCTGGCTCCAGCTTGCCAGATCCGAGCTGGGGTGTGGGTACAGGGTCAGCCCTCCTGAGTGGCCCAAAGCTTGTCCCTGGAGACTGGTGATTGTGAAGGCAAGGGGGGAGGGGCTAGCACTAAAACCTCTGCAGGTCCAAGATCAGAGTTTGGAAAAGCCAAATCATCCCCAAAGGGGTAAACCACATCCTTTCTCCTGGCAATCCTGACAGGTACATATATGTGATTCTGAGAAATAACAAAACATAAAATACTAAGACAAAAGCACTGAAGGGATTTTTCTCTGTTGATTTAAAGTTTAAACCGTAACCGCTGGAATTCTGAAAGCCAAGCTGAGTCACAAAATAAGGGAATAAAAAGGTTCTTTTTCTTTCTTTTCTTTTTCTTTCTTTCTTTTTTTTTTTGGCATTTAAAAACATACTCTCAGCAAGATATCTCAATATTTTAATTAAATACAACAGCCACAAGACTTCCCAAAATATCATTTGTAATTTTATAAAATTGATTCAGGCACCTGCCTGTGTCCTTTAGCCTGGAAAGAACAAGCGAATGGGGAAAGAAAGTTAGTGAGACTGCAAGCAGAGAAAATACCACAGAGCTCAGGACGTTCTCAGAGGCAAGAAGCATGTACGCTGGCCTTGGAGCGGCTTCTGAGCAGTAGAGTCTACACGGAAAAAAAAAAGTTTATTTTCTAATTCCTAAATTTATGCAAAGGTATGATTATATTATAATAATCCAAGATAAGTCAAATATGAAGAGGCTTATTCAAAAATCCCTGATGTAAATTTGGTTTTTTATTTTTAAAGGACAGTTGAAGTTTATTATAAAAGGTTTAGACAGAGATTTAAGTACAGTAATCAAGGGGGATGATACACACACACACACACACACACACACACACACACACATACACACACACAAACCACAGGGCTGTTGATCTATGAGTCCCAGCATGTAGCATGGGACTGACCTCCACAGATACTCTCACAAATACTAGGAAAGCCAGTTAGAAGCAAGGAGCAAATGGCTAGATTTCTCCTCTTCATTTATTCCATAGTCAAACCCTAAAGCTGTTGCCACTTGCCCACATAAGAAAATCGCACATACCCGCCATAGTCCGTATCCTGAGCATGCTCATTTGTTCTTCTAGCAGGCTGGAAATCATGTGTGCACATCATGATGGCTGCCTCCTTGTGGCACATGCTCCTAATGCTGTTTCCTACACTCTTAGGAAGTTCCTATGGAGCTGAGGTTCCCCTCCAGACTCTTTGCATTAGAGGCCCTCCTGAAGAAGACACTTCAACCTCCCTTCCATTCTCCCCTTATGAAAACAAACCTTGGAATTCCCTGGATTCAGGAGAATACCTGAATGGCTATGGCTCTCACCATGTTTGGGCTGACTATTTCCTCAACCACAAAGCTGGTGGCACAATGGACCAGACAGGTATTCCTAACAATCAAGTTTCTGGGAATCCATGTCCCGTGTGCAAGTATCTCAAATTGCATGTTGACTTTAGGGATGTGAAGCTTTTGGAACAGTTTGTTTGTGCCCATAGGAGAATCATCTTCCATGCCCCATACCCTGGAGTCTATGAAGCAGCACAAGAAGCTGACCCAGGCCATCCAGAAAGCCAGTGAGTGTGGTCTTCTCAGTTACTACATTCCCCAGATTGAGCCCTGAACCGATGCCTATCTTCCTGTACATGGTGCTGTCAGTATGACTCCACCAGCCTCCACATTGTTGTCAGGTGAACCTTGATACCCATGGTACAGCTGTCAACAGCCACTGGAGAGAGGACTCAGGAGTTGAGACTGCAATCCTAACTGCTTCCCAGAGAGGCTTATAAGTGGCAAAGACCACAGAAGCTCACAGAAACCATAAAAGCTTATACACAGGTGCAGTGAATCTTGCCAGGCATCTGGGTGGTTGGTTCAGGTTCAAGCTTATTCTTGCTTACTATAGGAAGCCATTCTAACTGACCTTAGTTATGATTGTTCCTAAAGGAGGGCAAGGGTCAGAACACCAGAACATATTACTTAATGGGGTGTGCAGTTAATGGTTAGCCGAGCTCAAGAAAGGTCCTCTGTAATAATGTAAGATGGCCGCTACAGGTCTAAAATGAAATGGCTATGGTAATGTCAGAATGGCAGCTGCCACCTAGGTCTTAACAAGCAGAACATTTTTTTTTATGTTAAGCTTTAAAATCATCTAGGACCCATCAGTTGGGACACATGTTGATGTACAGAGTGTAGGTATGAGGACTTTAAAGGAGAGGACCCAGAAATCATTTTAACCAGAGTCCTAAGGACAGCAAAACATCCTACAGGCTTTGATTTCTAAAAGCCTAATATTATTCTCCATAGCCCACCTAGGCCAGAGGCTTGGAGTCCCTCCCAGCCCTGTCAGGACAGGTCCTGCTCTGACCTCATGAGGAGGGATTGTGATGCAGTCCAGCCAGCACATGTTAAGCTGTGGCCACACCTGGATTTCTTTGAGTGCGTTGAGAGGAGTTGTTGGAGTGGTGCTTTTTGCGATTTGGTTGTATTTTGTTACCTGTGTGTGGATTTTATATTTGATTTGTTTGTGTGTGAGCATGAGAATGTGTGGCTAGATCAGTGTGTGTTTGGGAGGAGTGTTACTTGCGTGTGTGTGATTGTGTGTGTGTGTGTGTGTGTGTGTGTAGAATGTGTGTGTTGTGTTTTAAGTTTACTTGTGTGTGAGTACCTATTTGTGTGTGTTTGTGTAGGGATAGCAGTGGGTGGGTTTGAGTGTACCTGTGTGTTTGTGCTAGTGTGTGTGAGAGTGTATGCGAGAGTGTGTTTGAGAGTGAGAGAGTGTGCGTGTTCACGAGTGTGCTTAGGTGCACTTGTGGCAGGTGTGAGAACACCTGTGTAAGGGATAGTGTTGAGGCCATCAGTCAGCTTGGCCATTGTTCCGAAGGTAAGATATTTACCTTAATTTTGTAAAGATTATTTATTTATTTATTTATTTATTTACCTTACCTCCCAGTCATAGCCCCCCTCACTCCTCTCCTCCTAGTTCCATCTCACATGCCACTTCTGCTATAATTCCCTCCCCTTCTCAGAGAAAGGAAGGCTGACCCTTGGGTACCACCCTGCCCTAGGACATCAAGTCCTAGTAGGACTAAGCATCTCCTCTCCCACTGAGGCCAGGAAAGGGGCAGCCCAGCTAGGGGAAAGAGATCCAAAGGCAGGCAACAGTGTATGAGACATCTGCATTCATTAGAGGACACCCCTGAAGATGAGCTGCATATACACTACAAATGTGTAGGGGCCGAGGTCCAGCCCCTGCATGCTCTTTGGTTGGTGCTTCATTCTCTGACCACGGGATCAGGTTAGTTGGCTCTCTAGGTCTTCTTGTGCTGTCCTTGACCCCTCTGGCTTGCTTCATTCTATAGCCACCCTTCCACAAGACTCCAACTGCCTAGCGTTGGCATCTGAGACTCTGCATATGTTTCCATCAGTTGCAGGACGTAGCCTCACAGAAGACAGTTACCTTAGGTTCTATCCTTTTAGTCTGGGTCTCAAGTTGGGCGTGTCATTGGTTGGCCTTTCAAATACTCTTCATCTTTATCCATGAACATCTTGAAGGAAGGACAAATTTTAGGTTGAAGATTTTGTAGGTTGTTTAGTGTCCCTCTCCCCATACTGAAAATCCTGCCAGGCTGCAGAAGATGGCCACTTCAGTCTCTCCAACCCCAGATGCTAGGAATATCAGCTAGCTTCACTCTTATAGATTCCCTAGAGCCTCCCACAACATCATCCCTGTGAAGTCTCCAACTCATCCCAGAGATGCATCCACCACAGCGAGAGCTCTTCTGCTACCTCTCCCTGCTCTCCCCAAACTTATCTCTATCCATGATAGCCTTTCAAGCCCTCTCCCCACCAGGTACCTCCTTCCATCCAACTCGAAGTGATTTCCACTTTTGAGTGAGATTCAATCATTCTCTCTTGGGTCTTCCTTGTTACTTAGCTTCTATGGGTCTGTTGATTATAGCATGGTTAACCTGTACTTTAGGGCTAAAATCCACTTATAAGTGAGTACGTGCCATATTTGTCTTTCTGGGTCTGGATTAATGCACTCATGAGGATAGTTTCAAGTTTAGTCCATTGTCCTGTGATTTTATGCCTTCTTTATTTTTAATAGCTGAGTAGTATTCCATTGTGTAAACAAACCAAATTTTCTTAATGCCTTCAGTTGAGGGACATCTGGGTTGTTTCATGTTTCTGCCTGTTATGAATAAGGCTGCTATGAATAGTGCTGAGGATGTTCCTTATGGGATAGTGGAACATCTTTGGGTATATGCCTGGGAGTGGTAGAGCAGGTTCTCAAGTTAGAGCTAATCCAGATATTCTAAGAAACTGCCAAATTGATTTCCAGAGTAGCTGTATAAGTTTGTACTCCTAGCAGCAACAGAGAAGTGTTACCCTTTCTTCACATCCTCAACAGCATGTGATATCACTTGAGTTTTAGAACTTAGCCATTTTGAAGGTTGTAACAGGGACTCTCAGAGTCATTTTGATTTGTATTTCCCTGAGGATTAAGTATATTGAACATTTCTTAAAGTGGTTCTCAGCCATTTGAACTTCCTCTGTTGTGAATTTTCTGTTTAGAGCTATAACCATTTTTTGATTAAAGGTTTTATTTTATTGGTAATAATTTTTTATTATTTGGTTGTTTGGGTTTTTGGAGGTAAGCTCCTTCTTGAGTTCTTTCTATATTTTGGATATTAGCCCTCGATCAGCTGTAGGATAGTGAAGAGCCTTTCTCAATCTGGAGGCTGTTGTTTAGTCCTAATGATAGTGTCCTTTGCCTTACAGAAGCTTTCAGTTTCTTGAGGTCCAATTTATTGTTGATCTTAGACCCTGAGCCACTGGTGTTCAGTTCAGGAAATTGTCTCCTGGGTGGGCCAAGGAGTTCAAGGTTATCCCTCCCCGCCCCTTTTCTGTTCTATTAGCCTTAGTATGTCCTGGTTTATGTTGGAATCTTTGATCCACGTCATAATCTGAAATTACAATTACTCGGTTGAAAGTTTCTATACAAGGTTTCTAATGACCGAAATTCGGCACTTGTGTTTTGCTATTTAAGTACGGAAATGTCTCCCCAACCTATGGATATTGGAGGGGTTTTGTTTTGTTTTTTGTCAATTTTCTTTGCTGAGACAGGTTTTTTCTGTGTATCCCTGACTGCCCTGGAACTTGCTCTGTAGACCAGGCCAGCCTCAAACTCAGAGATCCACCTGCCTCTGCCCCCTGAATGCTGGGATTAAAGGTAAGTACCACTATCACCTTGGGGTTTATTTGTTTTAACATTTTATGCTTTGGACTTAATTTTCTGGTTTCTTTGCTAGGCTGGTTTTTGGCTTTCAGGGTTTGTTGAGGTTTTTGTTTGAAATTCTCTTTTGTTTTTATGACATTTACATTTTGGGGAATTTTGTGACAGTTTTGGCGGTCTCATATTCTTCTAGGATTTCATATTTATTGTATTTTTGGTTGTTTCTGTTTTGGCTTTGTTTGGGGTTTTAAGTTTTTTAGATTTTTTGTGGTTTTAAAAAATGATAATATTTTTTGAGAATTTCAGACCACCATAGAGTGTGCTTGGATCCAAGTCACTCCCTGCCCTTCTTCAACTCCTCCCAGTTCCTTTACACCAGCCACTCCCACAACCCACACATTCATTTCTTTTTTAATAGCCTGCTGTCATATGTTCATGTGTGTGAGGACTTCAACTGGAGTATGGTTGACATTCCAGGAACCACATCCTTAAGGATAATGCCTCTGTCTTTCCTAGATGTCATCAACTCTCAATGTTCCCACTATGGGTTAGTCATGGTTGAGTGCATGATTTTGTGCAGATCTCAGGCTGGCAGCCACTCTGTTGTAAATTCATGGGTGCAGTGGTCTTGTTGTATAAAGAACATATTTTGTTCTGGCTCTTCCCAACCTGTGGTTCTTACAATGTCTCTGTTCCCTTTTTTCCATGATAGTCTCTGAGCCAGTGAGGGAGGAAGGGATGTAGGGAGGTAGGGTGGAAGGAAAGAAAGAGGGAGTGAGGCAGGCAGTGAGGGAGGGAGGGAAGGTATAATGTAGCCATCCCAATTTTTGTCTGAGCGGTTTGTTAACCCTTAGTCTCCAGTCTTTGACCAGTTGTGAGTTTTGTGTTATTGCACAAGGAAATTTCTCTGAGACTTGACAGTTACACTATCAAATGATATACTAATAAATGTAATTTCTCTAAGATAAGAGAGGTGTACTAATAAATCTGTCGAATAAGGATGTGCCTGTTTGAGAACATGCCGTGTTTGTTCTCTTGAGTCTAGGTTAGCTCACTGTAATGTCCTCTAGTTCCATGCATTTACTTGGAATCTTCATGATGTCAGTTTTCTTTCTAGCTGAATAACATTCCACTGAGTGAAGGTACCACATTTCACTAGCCATTCTTTAGCTGAATGGACATCTAGGCTGTTTACTAACCATGGATGTACATGTGTCTGTGCAGTAAGAAAAGAAATCCCTTGAGTATATCCCAGGAGTGGGACAGCTGGGTTACGTGGCACATCTAGTTCTAGTTTTCTGAGGAATACCCACACGTTTGTTTACAGTGGCCACACCAGCTTATATCCTCCCATGGTCATCATAGAAGAGGATTTCCATCCCCACATCCACCCATACCAGCAATGGGCCCTTGGCCATCTCATTAGAATTAGATAAACTATCAAACTACAATTAGTTTTCAACACTGTGATGGCTAAGGATTGGAAATATATATATATATATATCAAACATTTGTATGAATCCCGAGATATCCGTTTCCACATCCCTATCCAATCATTCCCAATTATTCATTAAGTTGTTTTCTCAGTGTTTTTATATGTCTTCGCATATTCTAGAAATTTTGGTGAGTTTGTTATATTTTGTTTTTATCTCTAGTGTTTTAACTTTTATATAGTTTTGCTTGTTTGGAGTTCCTTTTTCTCTTTTCATTTAATTTTATATTGCTTAGATTTTCAAATTATTGATTTTTTAAGTTTCTTTGATCATTTATACATTTCCTCATAACTTTTTCTTTTTACACAATTAGTAATATTCCTTCTTAGTGTTGGTGAGCTGAGCATCCACTGCTATAGACTTTGCCTTGGGCTTTTTATTTTGGATTTCCTTGGCTTTTCCTTTGACTTTACTTTTCTGTGTATCTACTCTTGTTATTTTGGTTGGGTTTTAGTTTTCTGTTTTGCTTAGTTTTTCATTATTTAGTTTTCATCATAGCTTTCTTTCTTCCCTTTCTCTTTTTTCTACCTCTTAGGTAGCATTTATACCTTGTTGCCCCAAATGAGTTTTGGGAGTAAAGAGGATTCAGAGAACCTCAACTCTGAGTCCAGGTTTTCTAACACAGAGAGTTTTCACTCTCAGTACATCCTTGGAAAGACCATCAGCCACGGAGGCCGCTCCAATGTGAAGTTGGCCCATCACCGCCTCACAGGCACCCCCGTGGCTGTGAAAATGATACCCAAGCAAGAGAACTGGTGCCATCCTGTCACATCAGAGGTGGAGAGCATGATGACTTTAAATCACCCCAACATTATCTCTCTGTTCCAAGTCATCAAGACAGAGAAGAGAGTATACCTGATTATGGAGTTGTGTGAGGGCAAATCACTTTACCACCATATCCTAGAGGCTGGCCACCTGCAGGAGGATGAAGCCAGGGCAATCTTCACACAAATTTTACATGCTATGAACTATTGCCATGACCAAGGTATAGTTCATAGAGATCTCAAGCCGGACAACATCATGATAGATAGCAATGGAAAAATAAAAGTAATTGACTTTGGGCTGAGTGCCCAAGTGAAGCCAGGACAGCGGCTGAGCTATCACTGTGGGACTTTCCCCTTTGCTGCGCCTGAGCTCCTCCTTGGCAGACTATATGACGGCCACAAGCTCGATGTATGGACCCTGGGTATCGTTTTGTATCTTATGATCACCGGAAGGGTACCATTTGATGCTTCCAACTTACTACATTTTCGAAGACAGGTTGTGTCAGGAAAGTATCCTGTCCCCTCTCGCCTATCAAGAGAACTCCAGGACCTGGTTAGGATTTTACTTACAGCAGACCCCAAACAGAGGCCAACCATTGGTGAAGTTCTGAAGCATCCCTGGGTCAGAGAAGATTCCCAGGTGTTCACGCATCCTTGTGAGGAGCTGCCCACCCTCGGCCCAGATGTGGCCATTATAAAAGCCATGGGACACCTTGGCTTCAGAGAAGAAGATATAAAAGACTCTCTATTTCATAAAAAATACAACCAGGCCATGGCCTGTTATAGTTTCCTGAAACAGCAGTCTGTGAAACAACATGAATGTGACAGCCTGACCCATTCTAAGCCCATGAATCCACTGAGGACACCTTTACCTTCCCCTGATGATCCTGCCACTTTCAAACTTGAACAAAGTTGTAGAGAAAAGCAACGAGCATTACACTGGTCATCTTACACGAGTGAAGGTCATTTCACTCCTAGAGAGAGGAGAGCAAGAAGTGTTAGTTGGCCTGGTGTCCTTCCCTGCAAGACACTCCAGACAACACCCACAATGGGCCAAGCCCACATAAGTTCTAGGAGTGCGCCCTGCATTTCCTCCATGCACTTTGGAGCCAAGAATAGCCAGAGCAAGGAAAGCACAGCAGACCACCCCACCACCTCAGCAAAGGATATGCCAGAACCCAGCAGGGGCCCACCCAGAGGGTTTAAGTGGTGGGCCAGGAAGATGGGAAGAAACCTCCTGAGTTTGTGCTGCTGTATTCCAACACAAAACAGATCTCGTCTGAGGCAGAAGAAAATCTCCCCACAAAAATGAAACAAGGGGAAGGCAACCTAAGAAAAACATCAGGCAGGACCCAGGTATATTTGTTTACTTGAATGTCTCTATTTTACTCATGTCTGTGTCAACTGGCAGATTATACTTTTGTGTATGTATATGGTAGGATAAATGGGGAATCTAGGTGTAGACACTGGGATTATGGTTAAATTGAACCTACCAACAGATCTAGCATGCCATAAGGCATCTATAATGAGTATCTGGCACATTGCACAAGAAGGAGAAAACGGGAAGGTACTGACCATGCTAGGAAGAGGAAGTGGGAGAAGGAAGAGGAGGAGATTCTGAGGGTGGGGAGGGTTGGATAGGGTGGGAGCTAGGAGATGGGGGGGAGGAAGGTTCAGAGGAGGAGGCAGCTTGGGGAGCAGTGTGGAGCAGGGTAACCACAGCTCGAGAGATGCCCTGTGCAGCTGAGTTTCTCAGTCCCTCACACATGTGTTGTTGCATTTTAGAAGATCACCAGAGGATGCCCGATGCTACCATCCTACAGCCACAGTGTTGGAGAGGACACAAGTGTAGACATGGACCTCAGGAGGAGCCTAGTGGAAAGCCATCATGTTCTGGGTCTGTTAGCTTCAATCAGTGCCCTGAGTCCAGCCAGGAGGAAGGAAGCAAATGAAGATATCCCAGGTGGTCCAAAGCCATCGCAACATCATCACTATTCAGAGCAGGGGCTGAAAGCCTGTCCAAAGCTGGCAGCGACAGGAGCCCCTCTGTCTACCCAGGTTCATATCAGTCACCTCCACGAGGTGCATGTTCCTGCCTCACTCTTAGTAGAGGATATAAGGCTTCTTGATATGTTTGTTATAACTCTGAGTATTAAATCGATGTTTGTGAAAGACGAACTCAGAGATTTCCCTGCATCTTCTTTACATAGGAAAATTGGCCCTGTGGTGTTCAAAAGCCCCAGGAAAATTAAGTTCAGGCACTAATCTGCCAAATCATTAAAAGTGTCTTTGAAGGGACCAAGATTTCAGGTACCTGAAGGAGGAAGTGTAGAAGCTAAGTGTGGACTTTCTTCTGGACCCAGCAAGCATTCTCAGAAGTACCATGGAGAGCATTAGGTACCATCAACTTGACCCATTTCTACAGAGGCAAGCATGGTAACCCTGGGAATTCCACATGCAGATGTGGCATGGGTTGGATCCCAGGGTTGTGAGGAGCCACAGGTCCATCCTGACCCACAGGACAATAATTGTATGAGACAAGGTGTTCACTTTTCCTCTTTAGATGCACGATCCACCTTATTATCCACCTTATTCCCTTATGCCTGATTGCAGACAAGTGTCCTTTAGTGAATAAATCAGATCTGGGGCAGAAGGAAGATGTTTGTTGAAAGAGAGAAGAGATGTTTTCTGTGAGAGGACAATCTCTACTGACACAGACCAGATGTGCTCTGCCACAGGGACATCACCTAACAAGGCCAACTCTGAACCCTATCATACCTGATAGATTCCCAGTGCCTAGAGAACCTCATCTCACTGGCACTGAAGCCATTCATATGTTCACCTGTCACTCTGATGGCTCTCAGATTCCTGAGTTGTCCTCACACCATGCTTCCACTTGTCCCGCTATTAAGCCCTTGTCTTCTTTATGTCACCAATCTCTTCAGGAAACACTCTTCTCTAAAGTGCACTCTACCTCATACAGATTCTGCCTCAGAAGCTCTCAGGGAACATATATGTCACATGTATTTGTCTGTGTCTTCGTGTCTGTTCCTGTGTTGTGTGTGCACATGTGTGATTATATATTTGCTTTTGTGCATGTATGTGCATGCTAATGTGTGCATACTAGCATGTGTTCATGTGCATGTTTTTTTTGCATGTATGATGCTTGCCAAGATATATTACACTAGGAGTACCCTCTAGTCTGATTCCAATCAGAATCCTCAGTCCTATCACTATGATCAAGTCTCTATCACAATGTCAATTTGCTTCATTAGAACATTTCCCAGTTCTCCAGCAGGGTGCATCTCCAAACTTCTCCAAGTGCTTCCCACAAACACATAGCAAAGGTGTCTGGACCATGTGAGATCAGGGACACTCCAGCTTTATCTCCATGGCTCCACCTTAGATTTCTGCTGCAGTGACAAAATTACCAAGCTAATCATGTGATAAAGAAAAGTTTCCTTCTGGCTCACTGTTTCGGAGTTCACAGTGCATGGGTAGCTGTTTCCATGTGTTAGGCCTATGGTGAGGCAGAGCATCACAGCAGGAAGTACCTGGTAAAACAATCTGTTTGCCTCACAGTAGCCAGAGCAGGAAAAGAAAGAATTGTTTTTGTAAAAGTGTCCTTTCTTGCCATTAAGCCCAGTAGTCATAAATGAGCTAAGTCACTTCTGAGGTGAGGGATCTCAACCTCCAATCCCCTGTGCTAAAAAAAATAGCCCACCTCTGCTAACTGCTGCTTAGAGAATGGGAAGTTCTCAGACCCCTCATCCTAATTGGTAAGACTCTCATTTCAATACTACCAAGGCTGTGGTGTGAGGGTCGTGAGTTTGAGACCAATATGAGCAGCACAGTGTGATGCCATGTTAACAAGAAAAGAACATAGTTCAAATTCATAATAACTGGCATGCAAAGTCCTCATGCCAGCAGGGCTGAATGCCAGCAGCCACCATGGGCACAGTCCCAGCAACATCACTACCATAGCCCACAGGGAAAATGTTGTGGTTTTGCTTAGGGCAGTGGGTGCTCCCACTAATACAATATTCTTATCACCTGCTGCACACCACACATGGAAACAATAGAATGCCTGACTCATATCTGTTCTTAAGGATACCTGTTTACTGATGGGGAGAGACACAAAGAGTTGGGCAAACAGCAGATGTTGCTGAAAGGTGAAACATCAGGCAAGATGCAGACCGAACCAGGTAATGAACAGAATTTGAATGTATCCCACCAAAAAATCCAGAGTAATCGTCTACCCACCCATGCCCCCTGCAAGGTCATATCAGGCTGCAACTGACCCCAACTTGGGACTTCAATTTCTGGCTTGAATGGGATCATAGAGGGGAATCCTAGAGCAGGGTCAGGTTGGACCTGGGGTTAGGACGGTATGTGGAGCTGGCAGATGCCTGGCTTAGGATGTCACTAGAGACCTCAGTCCAATGGTTGGCTGTAAGTATTTGCATCTGTCTCAGTCCATATCTAACTAAGCCTCTCAGAGGACAGCCATGCTAACCTTGTGTCTGCAAGTACAAAATGGAATCAGTAATGATGTTAACGTTTGGTGCCTGTCCATGGGATGGATCCCAAGCTGGATCTGACACTGCTTGGCCATTCCTTCAATCTCTCCTCCACTATTGCCCCTGCATTTCTTTAAGACAGACACAATTCAGGGTCAAAAAACTTTGAAGGAGGGTTGGTGTCCCCATCCCTCTATTGGGGGCCCTGTCTAACTACTAGAGGTGGTCTCTTCAGGTTCCATCTCCCCACTCTTGGGCATTTTGGCTAAGGTCATCCCTATTGAGTCCTGGGTGCCTCTCACATTCCAGGACTCTGGGTCTTTCTTTTGGTTTCCTGCCACCTCACTCCACCCTCCACAGCTGCATATTTGCATTCATTCTCCTGGCCTTTTGGGTTTTTCTGCTGTCTCTGCCCATTTATGATCCTGTCTCCCTTTTCTCTTCCCACTCCCCTCTCCTAATCAGGTCTCTATTTCTCCCTGCCTCCGGTGACTATTTGGTAAAAATATGGTATGCTTTGTGCATTTGCATGTCATCTTTTTCTAGGGGCCATGGTATTCTTCTCCTTATTATTACATTTTAGTTTATGTTCTGCCGAAACAAGTACCACATCCTGATTTTATGGAGGCATTTTCTGAATTGAGGTTCCCTCCTCTCAAATGACTGTAGCTTCTCTGTAGTCAGCCTAAAGCTAGCAAACACACCAAGCTTAGGGCATGAGTACCTCACCTGAGTTGGATAGAGCAAACTGAGCTCACCTGTAGTTAGGTTACTATAGCAATCTCTTTCCACTTCACTTGCTCATGATCATTTTAGCTTGCCAGCATCCTTGAAATCCAGCCATCTTTCCCATGAGATTCTGAGAAACAATTTAAGAGACGACTTCCTTGAGACAAAGTTTAAAGACAATGCTTGCCTGTGAGAGACTGTTCCCCAGGGATACTGTTTGCCCCCTCATACGCCCTCCCTACATGCCGCTTGCTTTGCTTTATATTGGGATGTGTAAAACAATAAAATTTGACAGCTTGATCAGAATACTGTCTGTCTCTTGTGTCTCTTGTCCCTCATTTTCCCCTAGGTGGTCCAGGGAACCCTGTTGACTGTCCTTTGGGATGGGACAGTCTGAGGAATGCCCCTCACCCTTTCAAGTTTCTGAGTTAACTCTTTCAGGAGGAACCATGTTTCTCTGACAAGACAAATGGAAAATAAATTCCCAGTTCCTGAACATGAGTTAGTGTGGGTCCTTAACCCCCAAGTTGTTTCTATTCCCTATCTCATAGCTGCCTTTCCTTATTGGGTGAATTTTATGAGGAATGGGATTAAATTTGTTTTGTTTCTGATATTGTGGGTTGGAGAATTTTCGTACTAGGCCAAACCCATCCTTCAGTGATTTTGGGGGGCAGTTGTCCTGAATAAATTTGACCTCTACTGGAATTGCCCACCAAATAACCATACTCATGCAGTCTCATGATCTACAATAGTAATGGTGAGCCCCTCCACATTTTATTCTCTGCTTTTTATTACTATTTTTATTCCCTGGCATACATAAAAATAATGTTCCCTTAGGTGGACACTAGCCCAGGTAACTGCCACAAGATCCTAGATGTCGAAGGTGAGGTGGGGAGGCCAGGTACCTGTTGAGCTACTCCATGCACCTGCTGAAGGATGTCACCCATAGGGGCATTATAGGAAATCCAAGTTAGGTCATAAGGCTGGAGACGGATGGTAGAGGACGAGCAGCTATTGGTTAAAAGCAAGGCTACTAGAAGAATAAGATTTGCAATTTGAGTTTCAAGACATTGTCTTTGTCCTTGACAACCTGCCATCTGGGTAAAATGTTCTCAGAGTCTGAAGGAGGAGGGTCTCTCTTAGGCAATTTTGGGTGTGGTGAGTTCAGGTGATGATTCTGTCTGCCTTAAGGGCAATGGGTGTAGTCAGCCCAACTAGGTAAAGTCTTTTCCAAAGGGGTAAAAGACTCTGTTTCTGTTGTCTATTCAGGAGTACCCTGTTGCCTGTAGGTAATTATGAGGAGTAGGTGGAGGCGCAGCCTCAGAGCTGGCTCAAAGGTGTGGACAGATAATCTTTCTGAGTATAAGCTAAGGCACTGAGAGAATCAAAATATATGTCTAGCAGTCACTTCAGCCATTACATCTGATTTTAGCTTGAGAATCATGGGAGGGCTAGCCAATCCAGATGCAGGTTGGCTAACCATCTATCTGCTTTTAAGATCTTTGGGTTCTGTTGGCCATGCCCCACTTATGCAGTCAGGCCCCAGGCTGTTCCTTCCTCCCTTCCTCCTCAGTGGACCACTGTCCTTGATATGACTGCTCCTGACAGTCAGTATGATGGGATTTTTCTGTTCCATATCTGCTGGGACCCAGGAATACAGTCTCCTAACTCCACCCCCAGCCTTGAGCCATCAGCATCAATCCTGAGCTTCCATCAATGCTGGTGTCCTTCTCAGTGGTCATTCTCATTGTCCTTCTCAATATGGCAGCTCCCTCATCCCATAGAGCAACACGGACTCTGCACATTTCCTGGAACTCTTTGCTGTTCCATTCTCTTGGGTACATGAGCATCTCTGACATGTTTGATCACAAGTCTTCAACTTCTATACTTTGTCATCTTAGGTTTTCTCTGTCTTGTACTGAGGTCAATCCTCTGACCAGTTCCAGGAAGACATTCCCAGAAGGCTGCATTAGGTCCAAGGGATTTGGCATTGTGTTGTTCTAGATTCATTCTGTTGCTGTGATAAAACACTCTCGTCAAAACCCACTTAAAGGGAAATGTTGTCTTGCTCAGTGTTCTGTTGCTGTAAAGATATACTACTGACTATTGCATCTCTGATAAAAGAGAGCATTTAATTGAGGCATGCTTCGGTTCTAGAGCTTTAGGTCATTATCCTCATGGTTGGGATCATTGTGGTACATAGGCATTTATGGTAACTGACAATTCCACATCCAGATCCAAAGGAACAGGCTCTGGGTTAGAAATGTGCTTTTTGAAACCTCAAAGTCCTTCTCCTGGGATTCACATCCTCCTAAACAGTCATAGCTACCCTTAACATGCCACACAACCTCCTCTCATAGTGCCATTCCCTTAAAACCCAGCATTCAAATATTTGAGTCTATAGGCACCATTCCTATTGTAACCACTGCCTTCCACTCCCTGGGCCCTATAGGCTTGTCACCATATCATAATGTAAAACTGCATTCATTCTGCCTTCAACAATTGCACAGTCTATCACAGTCTCAATCCCTTCTAAAAGGTCAAAATCTCTTAAGACTCAATGCAACCTCTTCACAGTAATACCCTGTAAGATTAAAATGAAAATGCAGATGCATACTTCCAACATACAATTGCAGAGATTATACATTTTCATTCCAGAAGGGAGAAAACAGATCGTAGCAAGGAAATACTTGACTAAATTAAAATGGATGACCAGCAGGTCAAACTTCAAATCATGCATCTCCATGTCTGATGGTAAAATGTTCTTCTGAATGCCAAATCCTATCAGCTTTGTTTACCTGCAAAGGACTTCTGTCCCTAGGCTGGATCTCCTCTTGTTAGCAGATCTCCTTGGCAGGTGTCCCATGACTCTAGCATCTCCAAATTCCTGGTGTCTTTAGGATAATCCATACTTCATCTTCACAGTTTCCCACACTGGCCTCTCTTGGCCTCCATACAAGGGCATCCCTGGCACACACCTGACCTCAGCAGCCTTATTGAGCTGAGAAGCGAGATTCCACAGCCTCTCCTTCTATCCTTGACTCTAAATCCAGAACCACATGGCCAAGGCTGCCAAGATTTGCTGCTTGCTTAGGGTGAAACATGGCCCACTAATTCAAATAGACTTTCTTCAGCTTTATGTATTTGATAGTTTCCTTGATAAAGTAGTCATCTTTTTAATTCCTTTTAACAGATTGGAAGCCTAGGTGATGGAAGTCTTTCCCTAAGGCCACAACTCCTTTCATTCATTTTAGAATCAGGCTTTTCTTTACATTTTAAAAATCTCATTGAGCACTGACCTTTCTGACTATACTTCCTGGTTCTCCTTCCTTCCTCAAACTGTATATTGTTTTTTTTTCTTACTTATTCCCGGACAACTTGCTGCTTTTCATTAGAGATCTGTATAGAAGTGACCACTAACAACCACACAACCCAATCCATACTAAAATGTCTTCACATCTCTGTCAAACCCATTAATCCAAACTCTTAATTTTTCTCCTCTGAAACCTTTGCACGGGGCCATCCTAATCATTACTGCTCCAGGTACTCTTGTGTCCCATGCTCCTACTACTACAGCCCACTGACTCCTGCTTAAGATGTTTAACTCCTTCCCTAATCCAATCGCAGTCCTCATTTGGCACATAAGCACATAGTCTGTCACAGCAATATCCCATGCCCAGGAACCAACTTGTTTATTGGTCAATGACCTATTTGAGAAGGATTGTGGCCCAGAAGTAGATATGGTAGCAAAGAGTTCTACAGTCCCATCTAAAGGCAGCAAGAAGAGAAACTAAAACGTTGGAATGGGTTTGATGAACTTCAAAGACCACGTGCTATGACATACTGCCCCGAATATGACTAAAACAGAATATGTTGTAATAGTTCTCACAAAGAAGTTCCTTGGCCTACCTAGAGAGAGAACTTGCTGATGGACATGTGTCTATAGCTTTATCACTATTTTTTCTTATCTTTTAAAGAAAAAACAATAAAGACCGTGGATAGGATCCAGCATACATCTGACAATGCCTTGGTTATTATTGGATCCACATTAGCAGCAATGTTGTTTATGGGATTGATCATCTCAGGATCCTGTTATGTATCAAGAAGACACTTATATGAAAGAAAGGTAGGAAACAGACTGGGATCTCACTCTTGTTCTTGGTAGTATGAGGCTGATGAGGACATAGGAAACACGGCCCAATGGTCTCCTCCGAGCCCCTGTCCATCACTGTGCCTGTCTGTCTTCAAGAATGATGTTCCTTCTTAGTCTTGAGCTGCCTCTTCATAGCAATGTTGGAGATGAGTGTTGTTGGACACAGGATGCTAGCAGAGTCAGCGAAAGTCTACAATCAGAGAAGCAGGGTGGAACAGAAAAGTCCTCCTGAGATGAGGGAGAATCCAAGAACCAACAATGTAAATAAGATAAAAGAAAATGGAGATGAGGCAATTCCTCCTCCTAAACAACAAAACCTTCCCTGAAGACTGTTATTAAAATAAATTTGCTTTCTGAGGATGATATAGTTCAGCACAATAATTCTTATACCTAGGGCCAAGTCTGTATATTAGTAGCTCCCAGCCTAGGACAGAATGATCAGATGATTCAAGGAGTTGACATTGATGGACTGAGCTGTAATCCCAGTACTGAGGAGGCTGAGGCAAGAGAATTACAAAGTTCAGCCTGGACAGGGCAGTGGTGGCTCATGCCTTTAATCCTATACCTTGGGAAGCAAAGGGAGGCAGATCTTTGTATTTGAGGCCAGCCTGGTCTCTAGAGTTCCAGGAGAGCCAGGGCTACACAGAGAAACCCTATCTCCAAAAACAAGGTCAGTCTGGGCTGCATAGTCACATCTTCTCAAAAGAACCAAAAAAAAAAAAAAAAAAAATCCATTCATTTAACTTGCTTTCTCTACCTAGGCCCAAGTCAGTGCTTGGGAAACTATGATTCCAATGTTTCTGTCCTCTGAAGCTGACGTCACCTGTGTTCATGCAGATAAAGGGATCTGAGAGCCCTCTGCGGTCATTGTTCAGTTTTCACAAATGCAGTCAAGAGTCAGAATACAGATTCGTGATGAAGATGCCAATGTTTTATTTTAATATATTCTAAAATTTCCCAATCAGCATAGACTGATAAAAGGTTTACAACTAATGTTAGGTGAGATATGTTTAAGTCAATATAATTATTTTGGAATAATTTTTATTGCATAAAATCCTTTAAATTTACCTGGATATTTGGTTAGACCTTCCATTCTAGCATGTGTATAACTGAGGCAGGAGGATTGCCATAACAGTTCAAGCCTGTTGTGGATAATACACTCAGCTCAAGGGAGCTAAGGAGAACCCTTGTCTCCCAAAAGCCAAATATGAAAGCTAAAATTCCAGCAAAGACAGAAACATTGGTATAATTTTCTAGCCTTTCATATTTACTGATTTTTCATGTTTCCTGGTGTTTTTAAATTTTTAATTCACTATATCGCTTTGGGGTACTCACATCTCTAGAAAAATCTGAAGTCTTATCATACTAGAGCTTAGAGTGGCCTAAGGATCTAGAATGAAGAATGACAGAGAAAAGGATGTTGTACTGAGTTCCATGGTCTGTGATGTGGGGGAGTGTCTGACAGATGAAGGAGGGGGGCTGCAGTGGGATGCCAAGGGGCACACTGTAATCCACACCCTCTGTCCTCTTGCTCTCCAGAAGGATGTGCAGTCTTCATCACCATCTCTGTTGGGTGACTCTTTGACATTGCCCGAGACGAGTTCAGCAAATGAAGCAGATGAATTTCCTACAGCATCTCAGAATTTTGTGCTGTTGACTTTGGACCACACAGATGGGAACCCATGAGACTGATGGCAGACAGAGCCTCACACACCAGGGCATCAGAGTGCACTAGGCCTTTGCCATCAGGGGCTTCCTCTTGCTCTGTCTCTTTCCTTTTTCATGCTTCCATGATAGCACTGTGGAGATCCGGCAGGGCCTGGCTCTAAATAACTCCTCACAATGGCTTGCCCTGAGTGACTCCATTTTATGAAAGCACTTTGCTCACTTCTGAGTGTAATGCAGACATTGGAGAACATGGAACCTCACTTTAAACACAGACATGTCAGTCAGGTACCATCCATGATGCAGATGTTGATAATTAACTTAATCCCAAAAGTAAAAATATGCTTCCCATGAACTTATCAAAATAGGTTTGAAGTTGAGAACACATGTGCATCTCAGATCATCTCAGAGAAGCAGGTCTGAGGATATCTCACCCTCACCTGGACCCCTAAAGAGGTGAAGTCCCCTGCCATGATTATGGCCCCTACAAACTTGCCCTCTGGCTATTTGTGTGGTCAGGAGCCTGCTCGCAGAAAACTCCTGAAAATCTTCAGGCTTCAGCTCCATCCACATTGCTAATGCCTCCTGCTTGAATCACTGGCTGACAGTTCATCTGCTGCTCCATGCTAATGTGGGTCTGCATCTCACCTGCTGGATCCTGGGGTCCCGCACCTCTCCTCTGCTGTTTACTCAGTCCTGAGGCCTGGTGCAGTCCTGCAGCCCTGCAGCTCTCCACTACCTTCCTTAGCAGCTCTCTAACCACCTGCATGGAGTCTGTCTGTGGGACTAGGATCCTCTGTCTCTGCCTCCAGTCTGGTCTTTGTTAACTCTAATGGCAACTGGTTCACTCTTTAATGCAGATCTGTGATCTAAGTACATATGATAACTCTGTGGTATACAATGTGTGATCTGAGAGTTTATCTAGTAATTGAGACGGAAGTAAGAGCAAGAGGTTGACCAGGAGACAGTAGTCAAAGATAATTAGGATTACTTGCTAATTACATCCTGTGAATTGGATGAAGATGGTAAGTTCACATATATATGTGAGCACCAGTTTTCCTGGAATAGGTCACTGATTCAGGATTTTACTCACAATATTTTCTAGTGAGTAAATAGTCCATTTGCAAAGAAATTCAAAATACCCTATCTTTTTTTTAAATAAATGAAATGTTTGCTGATAGGAAGAACATTCAGCATCCCTACTAAACCCTGGTCAACATAGACTAAGTTTACTCCACTGACCCAGTTCCTAACTCACCACAACATTGTAGCCTCACACTGTTCAGGGTGAGATCTAAACAAGGTGATAGGAACAGGAGAGCCGTCCATCAGCCTCTCACAGGGAGTGGGTTATCAAAAATAAATAATAAAGGCTAAAAAGAAGTGAGGAACCCTCATATCACACATCTATGATTATTCATGTATAAGATGGCTATAAAACTATACTATCCTATGAATTTATACCATACAAAAGAAAACTAAGAGAAATGTCTGCTTGAGTAAGAAAGATGAGTTATATAGTAAGTAAAAGATGATTTCTCGAATGGTGCGATCTGTAGGGACCCACAGTGCCCAGAGTTCGTGTTAGGAACAGGTGACACTAACAGTCCTCAACTAATAACTGCCATGCCAGGAACTCCCAGGGAGATTTGGCATATGCACAGAAATGTCACATTTAGTGACCCATAATGATACAAACGTTTTAGTGATGAACAAAGGAACAAAGACACTGCTCACTCATATAGTGCTTGCCTCTCCTAAGCATGAGCACCTGAGTTCCCTCCTCAGAACCCATGCACACTGCAATGACACATGTTTGTAATTACAGTACAGGGGATATAGAGAGAGAGAGGTGCATCTCTGAGACTTCCTCCTCAGCTGGAATAGTTGAATTGGTGAGTTTCAGTACAAAGTGACTCAAAGCACAGTGTGCATGGCATCTGGAGGAGTGACATGGAAAGGAAATTTGTAATCTCCATACATATGCAAACGAGCATGCACACATGTCTATATACACACATGTGCGAAAAGGATAGACAGCTAGTGACTTCCCAAGAGGAAATATTCCTGAGCAGAATATGGGATCCTTTAGTACTAATTCCGAGATATTACCTGGCCTTCTTTCTGTCCATATTTGTGTTTGTATTTGGATACGAGGGAAACATCTCTTGTCTTCTTAGATATTAAGTTTCGTAGAACCATTATTCAACTACTGGCGTGAGGCGTGAGAATTGGTTAGATACACACTCTAATTTCACGAGATATATTGAGGTACTGAGTCAGATTCCAAGCACTAGACTCTGGTTATTATAAAAGAATATTTCCAGTGAGGTTTGGTCTGTCCCTATTGTATTATAACATTAATTCTGTATTGGACGGTCTAAGCCTATGACTGACTTCTCACATTTACACTCTTTTGTTGTGTAAGCTTTGTACCTTGATTTATAGCTATCCATTAAATAAAACTGGCTTTAGCCAGTTACTGGAGGGTTTATAGGTAGATTGTTTTGTGGTGAGCTGGGAAGAGGATATGGAAGAAGGAGAAAGAGGGGGGAGAGGAAGCCTACATGAGGAGAGCTGGAGAAAAGCCCGTGTCCAGGAGAAACAGCAAGTGTCTGGGGTACACCACTGGAGAGGTAGCCAGGGCAGCAGTTAGAAGAGTAGATTAGGGGTTAGCCTCCAGTAATTGTCGAAGCCAAATAAAAAATGGCAGTCTGAGTCTCACTTATTTGCTACTCAAGGATAAGCTTAAATTCTAGATATTTTGATTTTTCTTTCCATGGAGGGAGAATTTGATTCTTCATTGCTACCCTGAAAGATTAGCAGATCATGTTGTGGACAAATGATACAGATCACTTCCTTTTGTAGGGGCTTGGTTGCTGAGATTAAGACATTGAGAATCCCCTGTGGGGATGCTGAGCTGTGGGATAGTGTCATAAGAGCATAAAAATTAAGAGATTGCCTGACAATTTGGAGAGTGGAAGGAAGGTTGTTATATGAGGTTGAAGGCCAGACTCTGCTATCAGTCAGAGGTCAAATGGTCCTTGGTGCTGACAAGATACGTGTTGGTGTGGATGCTAGAGATGGAAAACCCTGCCACACATTATCTCCATCTTAGTGGCTTCTAATCTCGAAGATAAAAATCTTACTGAAAGATAATTTGAGAGCAGCCAAAGACTGCAGATTTAAAACCAGAAATAGGTTGTGAACTGGAGTAAAGAATTTTCAGCCTCAGTAGTTAAAGTGGGAAACCACACTCAGGAGATTTGTGGTCAGGCAGGAAGTCTGATGATAGTGACTGAGGATGAGGAGAAATGACAGAAATGTAGAAGTGAGAGATTCACAATGTGATGTGAGGACCTCAAGTTATGGCTACCCATTAGAGTCTCAGGGTGTTCCGTGTATGTTGCACCAAACCTTCAGTGAAGGAATAAACAAAAGTCCCCACATGGCTCCTGCTCTCCGATAGAGCCTTTATAGGTTGAGTGCTATTAACCTTCCTCACAATAACCCACAGAGGCTGGCCTTGTAATGACTCCAGTTGGAGGGATGAGCAGGACCTGACAGGAGCTGAGACAACTCCCATGGTCTTGCATCCTGATGAAGAAATTTAAGATTTAAGGCACACTTAATACACTGGTTTAATAACTGGTGCTCCTGAAAAGGTGGAGTTGAAGTTTGATCTGGATTTATGGCAGTATTCAGTGACAACCTTGAGTTCTCTGATCATATACTAAGACACAAGCCTCTCTGCATCTCATAAAAGGTCGGAGTAGAGGAAAAGTCACTGTACAGGCTTCACTCAGATTGACAGATGTGGAGTTGAGATGAAAAGGATCATAAATGAAGATTCATGGCTTCAAACGGTTGATGACATAAAGTAAGGAATAACTCAGGAACAAAAAGTGGCTTTATTAGTATGTAGAGGGCTTTAACAACTTAAGTTCTCAAGTTGAACTGGGTCCTGATAAGAATCCTAATTGCAACTGAAAGATTTTTAATTCATATTATTTGTAGCTACATTCTTGAGAGGGTCTTTAAGAATATGTAGCTGGCCACCAGCTTCCCTGTGTTGTTGGCAGCTGTATCTCCTTAGTGGTCACTTTCAGGGGTGTTGGAGAGTTTTAGGGGCCCCTTGTTGCATTTCCTCCACTCATCTTCTGGACAAGGGAATCTCTCTGTGAAGTGACTCAAAGCTCAAAATCGGGGGCCTCCATATTCTCTCTGAAGCTGTCATATCCTTTTAGAGCTATCCCACTGTCCTCTAAGCTGGGACATGGCCAGCCTGCAGATGAAGGGGAAAATCCTGGCTGCCAGCTCAGCCCTTGATCCTCATTGCTTTAGGCCTCTAGTGATGCCTATTGACAACTCAGAGAGTCAGTCACACCAGACTTGAAGAACCAATAGTGGTTTTAATCTGTTACATAGCTTAATGAGTGACCAGCTCACAGCCCAGGATACATATGTATGTGTCCAAATCAAATTCAAGGACTTCCTTAATATATTATAAGGCAGTTTTGCAAATGACTGTAGGTAATTCCATTGTATATTCCTCAAGCATGAATTAGGAGATTACTTTGTGTCACAAGATCAAGTGGTTAGACACTTGTGATGAAGAAATGTTGAAAAAAAAAACTGAGTTCAACTCAATCTTGTCTAAGACTTCATTATTAATGAGTTAAAGTTTTGGCAAACTCAGAAGAAATAACTAATCATACATGAAATTCAATATATATATATGTATATATATATGTATATATATTTAACTTATACCATCTTAAAGTAAATGACACCTCCAAAGGTGGTGCAGTTTGCTTCTCTCTACATTGAGGCAGAAGTAATATGCGGATTGGTTTCTTACCAGAGAAAGCTGTGACTAAAGAGCATTGTGAGGGTGGTTTTCTTTGGCATTGTATTTACATTTTTTTCTGTAAGTCAGCATCTGGGGTTTTCTAATTGTAGTGAGTGCGAGATCAAGAAACTAGGGAGACAGAAAGCTCTGATCCCAAAGGATCCTTTTATTTGGTTCACAATATTTCTTGGCTTTTTTGCTAAATTTTGCAGAAATTGCTCTATGCTGACCTAATTTTCGTTATTGCAGACCATTCCTATGAGCTTAACCTGAGAATTGTATTCTAGTTAAAGAGTGTTGGGAGGAATATTTCCTTCTGACCTGTGTATTTTTCCCCATTCTTTAATATTCTTGAGTACTTGCAAAACACCTTAAAAGAAACTGCTCAAATGTAGGTTTATTAGAAATATCCTCTGCATTTGCATTGATGGTGGTGTAAGTTCTGAGAACTTGCATGATCATGACAATAGTTTATCATGGTTAAAAATAAGAAGAGATAAACCTGTTGCCAAAATGAGTTAACCTATTCTGATGACCACAGCTGTGTGAGTTCTTTAGCAGAGAAAGTTGTTTTTTAAACTAAACTACTGCTTTTCTAAGGCACTGTATTTTCAAGCTAAGCTCTGGTTTGTTGTTTCCCTCTTCTGACTTGCAGTAGAAGAGCCTTCAAAAACTTGAATGCAGGGATTTGTGAAGACAGCATAAGTTTAAAGTGTCTGTGATGAAACTCACAACAGCAACAAGTTTGGGGTTTTCACACTTTCATGCACATGTTTTGGAATAGATTTTAGGGAGTGTTTACTCTCATTTTGGATTTTTCCTGTTTTTGTTACCAACTTTCTAAGATTTAGCTAATACATACAGACAAATCCTAGGACTGTGCAGTGGGAGACTAGTAGGAGGTGGGAACATGCTGCTGTTGAGAGTGGACCTGTTGGAATGTCTCTGTTTATTCAGTACTACCTCCTGCAGCTCCAATGTAAATGGAGTATGTGTATGTGTATAGTTTTGTAGCTAGAGTGTCCTCATTCACCTTCATATGTAATTATGCTTAGAGTGACAATTTTTTTCTTCCTTTTAACTTCAGGCCCTTGTATGTTGTGTCTCTGACTTGAAATAGCAGAGAAGACAGATTTCGCTGCCTTCCTGATGAGACTGGCACCTTAGAGTTTCTATGGAAAGAATAATCACAAACAAAGTTGTAGAAGTCACTTTATTGTTTTTCTGTCAACTTCTAATTACTTAAATAAAATACATTGTTTTCATAGTAAAAAAAAAATTTAAGTGGTAAACCCCTTGTGACAGAAAGAACCTTTAGCTTTTCACTGTCTTTTAGCAATCATTTACAGTGAAATTGGTTTATGGTTCAAATCCTTCTTGCCAGGAAGTATATTCTCCCCATCAGAAATGCATTGCTTTGCCTAATACACAGATTAGCATACTTTTCTGGATGCTTCCTTCCTTTGTTAGATTCCTGAGATAATTTAGGCTTCTTTTTTCCTGGAAGGTTTAAAACTCTGAACACAGCAAACCTCATTGTGTTTTGTGTGTCACAAAGTGGGTTTAGATGTATAATGTTACCAATATTGTCATTGGTCAATGTGGTTTTTGATACCTAGCATCAATAACCCGGTGATATTGTTTGTATAATGCTCATATTTCTCCCTTTTGTCACAAGTTTAAAGCAATCTAATGTGTTATGTTTGCTTTTTTCTCATGAATTAAAACAAATTCCCACAACCCTTTTGTGTTCTCTTTCTTATTTAAGTTAAGCAATTTCAGGGAAGGACTGATGCAAACATTAGCATATAGCATCTATCTAAAGGTAGAGAACATATACATCAAATCCAAGACACAGACTAGAGCTGAGCCAGGCCACAAAAATGACAAAAAACTGCTTCTGTGAACATGAGTTCACAGAAAGATCTAGGCACAGAAAAGCTAATTGACTAAGTATATCCTCAGAGATGTGAGATGCTGGAACACCACTGGTTCCAAGATATATTGTCCTGGGTCATCTTAAGCCCACTTAGGAACCATTTATTGCCTCCCCTAGTTAGTGCCCTAACATTATTTTGACTATTAGATATACCCTGAGATTGAGCACCTCTGGATTTCTCCAACATAAAAGGTAGAATTTTAAAAGATAGCACCTGAGCGCCAGAGTCAAGATGCCCAACACTTGGTGTAAGCCAACTGCCATATGCACCAAATGATGTATTTGAAAAATTACTGATTTATGGCTTTCCTTCTGTCTTTAGTATAAAAGTTTGTAAAATTGTTATCATATAAACTTGTAGGTTATCTAAATCTGGTCTCATTCTTGTAGCCTGGCCATGGTATTTAATTTATCTCCAGGATAATGGTTTCTTACCTCTTTAAGGGATGTTTTCCCCTTATTTCCACATTGAAGCAAGCACTGTAATAGGAAGACCATATACCATGATTAGTTTTCATCAGACTAGACCCTTAGTAGGGACAATGTGGGAGGTGGGGGACTTGGGCACAGAGTTCATGCAGAACCGTGAGAGTGTCACAGTGAAGTCAAGGAATGGAAAGTGAAGCCACTTCCGGTGACTTGGATGACAGACGAATATTCCTCTAGTACTGGCAGGAGATGTTTGAGGGAGGAAGGACAACTTCTAATTGTTCCCTAACTTCCTGTACAATGTTCTGCAGCAAGGGTGAGGAAAATCCCACAGCTAAGCAGGGGAAGGAGTGTGTGAGAGGGCCCTGCAGGCTGAGGCTGGGAGGAGGGAGGAAAGCAAAAGGAGGTCAGAGGGAGGGAGACTGGAAAGAAGAGGACCGGCTGGGGTACACAGGGCAGCCCTCTCACACCTGAGGACCCTGTCACATAGCCATGAGGGCTATCTGTATCACAGACTCCTTGCCTGAATCGTGACCAGAGAGGTTTAACTTACAGGATACACCTGACATGATATCAGCAAGCCACTGGTGTTCCAAACGAAATGTTTGTTCTGTAGAAGAGTCAGAACATCAACTTTAGCCAGTCTGTGTGAGTGTATCCCTGGAGAGTTTAGAAAGCACAGCAACCAAGAGTCAGAGTTGTTCCTTCCTACAAAAGACACAGCTCTGAGCCTGCAAGTACCCACTAGGCTTCAGACCTATGGTCTCCATCTCTGCTCATAAGCCACGTCTTCTCTGTGAGCATCCTAACAGAAAGAGCTTCCTGGACCCTGGGTTTTAAACTAGTTCTCACTCCAGAACTCAGATGAGCAGATTGACATTGAAGAGGTACTCTAGACACTTACAATCTGAAACTGACTACAAGTCAGCTCTGAGGGTATGCTGTCTAATTTGATATGAACACAATATAGACTTATCAGACTGCATGGAACTTGAACTGAGAATTTACCTTTATAATACTGAGTTGGAGGAAATCCTATAGAGTCTTTATTAATTGAGTGATTGATGTGGAAAAGCACCATATTGTTGGTCATGCCCCCTCTGGAACGGTGGTCCTGGGCTCTGTAAGAGAGCAGACTGAGTTAGTAACAGGATCAAGGATGTATGCATCACCCCCTGCCCCTGTGGCCTCTGTTTCAGTTTCTGCTTGAGATCCTGTCATGATTTCCTTCAGTGATACACTCTGATGTGGAAGTTCAAGCCAAATATCTCTTTTTGTCCACATTTGGTTTGGGTCATGGTGTTTCATCACAACAACATTAATCCCAACTACAACAGAAATTGGTTCAGGAGTGTAAAGTATTGCTGCTACAGACCTGATGATGTATTGTGGACAGGATTGTGGAAGAACTTCCATACTTTGGGCTAGAAACATCCCTAAGTGTTCAGAGTTCAGTGATCTGTCCTGTAATAGCTTGGAAGAGAAGAATATTGAGATCAGTTCCGAGAATAGAGGCCTGCTTATGAAGATTCAGATGGAAGCAAAGACTCTACTAAGCTTTTATCCAAAGAATCTGTGGTGTCTGCCAAGCAGGTGCTGAAGAATGGGGTGTGATTTACAAGAGACCAGACCAAGTAAAGTAAACATTTGCTTTGCTTGGACAATGGATGCTGTCAGCTGGGGGGTAAAGATCATTGATGGGAAGTCTTCTAGGAAGGGTTTCCTGAGTGTTAGCACACAGAAGCTGTGTTCTAGACATGACCTAGGCTGTACCTTGTGGTGGCAGCTGAACCTGGCATGGTGTGTCTCCCAGGTGGTATGGCTGGAGGGATGGCAGGGTCACAGAGAGCAGCTGAGGCTCAGCATTGGGAAAGGACAGGAGAGGAAACTGGTGAGGGTGAAGCCTCCGGAGCAGTCAAAGGCCCACAAGTGAGTGGACCAAGAAGAGAAGCTGAGGTTTCATGAAAAGAGCTGAGGAGAAGCTGTAGATGAGGGCACAGCTCGCTTGCGACAAGAGACACCAACATTTTGAAGATGCCATTACTGTGAGATGAGCACGAAGAACAGCCTCCGCTGTGTCTAGGAGACAACTAGAGCCTAGAAGACACTCTGTGAGCTGGAGAATTGCTTAAAGACATTGAGGTGATCTATAAGACTGTGAGTGCATCCCACACATTGGAAACTGAGTTATTTGTGGTGGGAATGGGGTTTCGTTTTGTTAAGATTGTCATGGTGGCATGGTCCTTTCTGCTTCAATTTAAAAAGGATTTAAGTTAATTTTGAATTGTGATACTTAAGCCCACAGTTAGAGACTTTTAATTCTTAATAGATAATTTTCATTTCTAAAGAGTTTTAAGATTTTTACAGATATGGAACTTTTAAAGTGCTTGAATTGGCAAAAACCTTTGGAGATGGCATGTCATTATATTTTGTTTGTGAAATTATATTGATGTGCTATGTTGGGTATACATGAAGAAGGTTCTGACTGAAAAATGTACTGTCAAAATAAATAAATGTGTTGTGTTTGTGTGTCAAGGTGACAAGATTCATTTGTTCTGGCTAATTTTATGTCTAGTTGTCACAAGCTGTAGCTTCATCTCTAATTTTCTCTGGGTCATGAGGTTGTATCATAGTAACCACAACTAGAGGAAAGGGGACTCACCATGCTGCAGAGGGCAAAACTCTGATCTCCAGAGACCCTTGCATGAGAGTGTCTGTCCAGAAATGAAAGTGGAAAACACAACTGTTGTCAGTCATGCATTTTATGCCTTCCATGATGAAGAATAGCAAGAACTGTCACATAGGGACGTGAGGAAAGGGTGAGGAGATGTGCACAGTGTGCTCAAGCTTATAGAAATGAATATCACTCTTCCTTCACTATTAGAGGCCACATATGAAGAAGAAATTATCACATAAGCCTTTCAGAGAAGTCAGAGAGTCATTTGTTAGCTTATACCCTGATATAAGCTAACAAACACAGGTGGTGCAGTCTGGAACCTGGAGGTCATTGGATCGCCCGAAAAAGTCTCCTGATTCTGAAATCTTCATCTGTGCATGGGCTGATCAACAACCACCACAAGCCACAGAGGAAAAGGAAGAAGGCACGAGGAGAGTTTCCAACCAGGCCACCAAAGGTTTGCATCACAGGGATGAGTCCAAAGCACGGACTAACACAGAGGTAGTGAATGCAGCATAGGAGGGGAAGAACTGGATGTGAGAGCAAAATGGGGTGGAATGATGAGAAATGCTGTCCTTCAGCCAAGAGTTCAATGTTGAACTACTGAACTCTGAGCAGCTCTGAGAACTTGCTTGATCCCTCCTCAAGAGCAGGCCTGTAAAACACACACACACACACACACACACACACACACACACACACACACACACATCTGAGAACAGAGGCAGGGGAACCTTAAAGAAAGGCATCTGGAGGGAATGGAAAGGAGAGGCTGATTCAGGGGTTGGCATGGATGATTTATATTTTACACATATATTAAAATACCATAATAAAACCAAGTCTTTTGGTGACTTTCCCATCAAATGGCTGCTTGACACACATCACTCACACATGGAAAGCATGGGCCAGTCTGTGTAAATATTAATGGTCATCCCTGCACTTGCTGCAGAATCTTGGTGAAGGCAGTTAAGTATATTGTCTAATATGGAATTACCCAGAAGGGAACCAATTCTATGACCTCTGGTCATGTACCACAAAGGCCTTTGTTCTGACACCAGAAAAAGGCGTCCAGGGTTGAGACTGGCTGTAAGGCACCCGATGTAAAGTCTGATGTGGCCTATAGTAATCTCTGTAGTGTGTAGGACAAGGTCAGTTACTTGCTGGTTGTATTATGTAGACCCAGACGAAGGCCCTTCACTTGAGAGCCTTAAGGACCTGAACAGTTTTGGCACTAATTAAGTTTGGTATTTGAAAAACTGACTTTTTAAGTGCTTAAAGAATTATGCTGCTAGGTTACTGACCAAGGAAGGCTATATAAAACATGGAAGAATGAAGGTCTGTCTTTGCCTGCTTCTCTCCACCCTTTCTTGTAAGTCCCTTTATTCACTGGTATGGGAATATACTTCCTTGGAATTCTTGCATAGACTGAAAACCAGCTGCGACACCCAGCCTCATAAAGTGGACAATATACAGATTTTTGGACTTTGAGTACATGGGCACCGAGGTTGGATTACCTAGATGATGGTATGTAAGTCATTATAATAAATGTATATGTGTGTGTGCATGTATATAAACATATAGTATATATTGTATATAAATATATAGTATATATTGTATATAGATATATGCAGTGTATATGTTGCAAGATATTTCCTATCCATTTACATTGAGGCAGTGAGAGGCCAGTGATTAGAGGGGAGAGAGGAGGAGGAGCTAAGAGAAGCGAGGGGAGGAGAGAGAGAGGAGGCAGGAGGGACTAGTCAAGTGGATCAGGGAAGGAGGTGCGGACATCCAGATGTCTTCAGACGTATTTCTGGTGTTTTGGAGAGATTAGAAATATTGGGGATAACTCCTGGGCATATACCCAGAGGTTTCCCCAGCATGCAATAAGGATACATGCTCCAGTATGTTCATAGCAGCCTTATTTATAATAGCCAGAAGCTTGAAAGAACCCAGATGTCCCTCAATGGAGGAATGGATACAGAAAATGGAATTACACAATGGAATACTATTCAGCAATTAAAAACAATGAATTCATGAACTTCTTTTTTTTTTTTTTTTTTTTTTTTTTTTTTTGTCTTTTTTTTTTATTTGATATAATTTATTTACATTTCAAATGATTTCCCCTTTTCTAGCCCCCCCCACTCCCCGAAAGTCCCGTAAGCCCCCTTCTCTTCCCCTGTCCTCCCTCCCACCCCTTCCCAGTTCCCCGTTCTGGTTTTGCCAAATACTGTTTCACTGAGTCTTTCCAGAACCAGGGACCACTCCTGCTTTCTTCTTGTATCTCATTTGATGTGTGGATTATGTTTTGGGTATTCCAGTTTTCTAGGTTAATAACCACTTATTAGTGAGTGCATACCATGATTCACCTTTTGAGTCTGGGTTACCTCACTTAGTATGATGTTCTCTAGCTCCATCCATTTGCCTAAGAATTTCATGAATTCATTGTTTCTAATGGCTGAATAGTACTCCATTGTGTAGATATACCACATTTTTTGTATCCACTCTTCTGTTGAGGGATACCTGGGTTCTTTCCAGCATCTGGCAATTATAAATAGGGCTGCTATGAACATAGTAGAGCATGTATCCTTATTACATGGTGGGGAATCCTCTGGGTATATGCCCAGGAGTGGTATAGCAGGATCTTCTGGAAGTGAGGTGCCCAGTTTTCGGAGGAACCGCCAGACTGCTTTCCAGAGTGGTTGTACCAATTTGCAACCCCACCAGCAGTGGAGGAGTGTTCCTCTTTCTCCGCACCCTCTCCAACACCTGCTGTCTCCTGAATTTTTAATCTTAGCCATTCTGACTGGTGTAAGATGAAATCTTAGGGTTGTTTTGATTTGCATTTCCCTAATGACTAATGAAGTGGAGCATTTTTTAAGATGCTTCTCCGCCATCCGAAGTTCTTCAGGTGAGAATTCTTTGTTTAACTCTGTACCCCATTTTTTAATAGGGTTGTTCGGTTTTCTGGAGTCTAACTTCTTGAGTTCTTTATATATATTGGATATTAGCCCTCTATCTGATGTAGGATTGGTGAAGATCTTTTCCCAATTTGTTGGTTGCCGATCTGTCCTCTTGACGGTGTCCTTTGCCTTACAGAAACTCTGTAACCTTATGAGGTCCCATTTGTCAATTCTTGCTCTTAGAGCATACGCCATTGGTGTTCTGTTCAGAAACTTTCTCCCTGTACCGATGTCCTCAAGGGTCTTCCCCAGTTTCTTTTCTATTAGCTTCAGAGTGTCTGGCTTTATGTGGAGGTCCTTGATCCATTTGGATTTGAGCTTAGTACAAGGAGACAAGGATGGATCAATTCGCATTCTTCTGCATGCTGACCTCCAGTTGAACCAGCACCATTTGTTGAAAAGGCTATCTTTTTTCCATTGGATGTTTTCAGCCTCTTTGTCGAGGATCAAGTGGCCATAGGTGTGTGGGTTCATTTCTGGATCTTCAATCCTGTTCCATTGATCCTCCTGCCTGTCACTGTACCAATACCATGCAGTTTTTAACACTATTGCTCTGTAGTATTGCTTGAGGTCAGGGATACTGATTCCCCCAGATTTTCTTTTGTTGCTGAGAATAGTTTTAGCTATCCTGGGTTTTTTGTTGTTCCAGATGAATTTGATAATTGCTCTTTCTAACTCTGTGAAGAATTGAGTTGGGATTTTGATGGGTATTGCATTGAATCTGTATAGTGCTTTAGGCAAAATGGCCATTTTAACTATATTGATTCTACCGATCCATGAGCATGGGAGGTTTTCCCATTTTTTGAGGTCTTCTTCCATTTCCTTCTTCAGAGTCTTGAAGTTCTTGCCATACAGATCTTTCGCATGTTTGGTAAGAGTCACCCCAAGATACTTTATACTGTTTGTGGCTATTGTGAAGGGGGTCATTTCCCTAATTTCTTTCTCAGCCTGCTTATCCTTTGAGTATAGGAAGGCCACTGATTTGCTTGAGTTGATTTTGTAACCTGCCACTTTGCTGAAGTTGTTTATCAGCTGTAGGAGCTCTCTAGTGGAGTTCTTTGGGTCACTTAGGTAGACGATCATGTCGTCTGCAAATAATGATAGTTTGACTTCCTCCTTTCCAATTTGTATCCCTTTGACCTCCTTATGTTGTCGAATTGCCCGAGCTAGTACCTCAAGTACAATATTGAAAAGATAAGGAGAAAGGGGGCAGCCTTGTCTGGTCCCTGATTTCAGTGGGATTGCTTCAAGTTTCTCTCCGTTTAGTTTGATGCTGGCTACCGGTTTGCTGTATATTGCTTTTACTATGTTTAGGTATGGGCCTAATTCATGAACTTCTTATGCAAATGGTTGGAACTTGAGAATATCATCCTAAGTGAGGTAGCCCATTCACAAAATACACACATGGAATGCAGTCACTGATAAGTGGATATTATCCCAGAAACTCTGAATACCCAAGACACAATTCACATATCCAATGATTCCCAAGAAAAAGGAAGGAGAGGGCCCTGGTCCTGGAAAGGCTTGCTGCAGCATTGTAGTGACATAGAAGTGGGAGGGGTTGATTGGGGAATGGGTGGAAGGGAAGAGGACTTATGGGACTTATGGGGAGGGGGAACCAGGAAAGGGGTAATCATTTGGAATGTAAACAGAGATTATAGAAAATAATAATAATAATAATAATAATAATAATAAATATTGGGGTAAGATCTTATCATTGTAAATTGGCTTTATAAAATTGGGAGTTTCTTATACACAAATATATTTGGTTAGCGATTCAAGTTTAAGAGTCAGGCTTTATTGGATACTTGGAAGGAGAGGGAGCTGGGCAGAAGAGTGGGACTCCCATTGTTTACAGGCTGTGATGGAGAGGAAACACAGCTGGGATAATGTGAGAGTTAGCCGAAAGAGAGATTCTCCCTGAGGGGGAGATGCTGGGACTTGGTACAGGGGTGGTACTCTTAATATAATTATTTTCCCAGTTCATGTATACATGTGTGTGTGTGTGTGTATGTGTGTGTGTGTGTGAGTGTAGTATGTATGTGGTGGCTATTCTTGGTTGTCAACACTTGGAATTAACTAAGATCCCAATCTGGGCCACATGTGAAAAGGATTTCTGATTAATTAAAAGTGGCAAATCTAATTCTAAACAAGGTACTTAGTGTTGGAAAACACATATTTAATCTCGTTCTGCTGACCTGTGAAAACCTACTTCTAATATAGGCCAAAACTTCTGCAGGAAGTAATCTTTTGGAAGAAGTAAACTCTTGATAGTTCCCTAATTGCTCTGGCCTAGCATGTCCATTTCTTCGCCGTCATTAGAGCCCACCACTTCAGGATTTGAGCATGTACTGGAGACCACCTGTGATATCCATCCTTGTCTACTGAGCAATTTCTGGATTCTTAGTATTTCCATTCAAAGCATCCATGTCTGGATTAGCTGGACTCCAGCCTGCATGTCATTGCAATAAATCCCCTTTGTTCACTCTATAAATTGTCACACTAGAGCACTCTGTCTACCACACCTGTCATGTGTTTAAGGTCATGTATGTTTCACAAGTTAAACTCTTTTTCATTTGATCAGTTGAGGCTCATCGGCAGTTATTTTGGAGGATGTGGAGACCACTGCTATCTCCATTAACCTTCCCATTCAATAATACTCTCTGCTGGAATGTACAAGCACATTGCTCTCTGTGTATGGTTTCCCTTGTGAACACTAAAGACATTTCCTTCATTATGACTCATCCTGCTTGTTCTAGAATGCATGTTGAGCATGACCAACCTCTGTATTCTGCATGATCTCTTTAATCAGGAGGAAAGTTGTCTCACCTGAAACAGGGGTGCTTTTGACTTGTGCCATTGTTCCCTGTTCTACCTGGGACCTAGACGACCTGGGAGCAAGGGCCAAAACAGGAGGGAGGGAGGAAAAATAAGAGTGTGGATGCTGAAAAAGCCACAAGGAGTCACACTTTCAGCATATAAAAATAAGTATATGTTTTTAATGAGCTTTTCTCTTCTGGGTTGATCACACTCTCCCCAAGAAGCTACCTATCAGCAGACCCAACCCTATGCAAGAGAAGAATTCTTCAAGTTGTTGGTTGGGCTGAATAAGACATGTCCAAAACATCCAGGCTATTGCTGTTGCCCTAAAGAACTGGAAGGTAGGTCTCTATTGCTGAAGACGCCATACAGTTCAGACAAGGGGTCATGGAGCCCTTTAGCTGGAACTGACCAGGAAACCTCCTTCCTGAGGACTTTGATGGAACCAAAAGTACCATACAAGTTTCTAAGTAGTGAAGGAACCAAAAGTCCCACCAGACAGCATAACTGTGAGCCACAACAGTGACCAGCATGGCATGGTACCCTTGAATGTGCATTAGTGGCACAAATACCTTGGTGGTAGCCAGTAGATGTCTAGATGAACTTGAGTCTTGCTCAAGAAGAGGGATGCAATGCCTGATTTTGGAAACCTAGCTAACTCTTCAGTGCTAACATAATCATGATTATTGGAGGAGAATCTATAACCACTACTTTACTAAACCAGAAAAATCCCTAGCATCAGTCTATGAGCTTTGTCCTTACACACAGATATTGTAGTCTTTAACCCTCATCAGGAAAGTTTCCTTTACAACAGAGAGCACTACAGAAAACCACAACTAATCCTATGCAGAGTTGTGCAGTCCAGGCCTGTCTTAGCATATTCAGTGCTGTGAAGAAACATCTTGACCAGGGCCACACTTATAAAGAAAACTTTCCACTAGGTTGTCTTACATTTTCAGAGGCAGTTTATTATCATCATGGTAGGAATCATGGAAATCTCTAGGCTGATATGGTGCTGGAGAAGGTACTGGGTGGGAGTTCTTCATTTTGACCTAAGTTCAGCCAGAGAAGACTTTCTCTTCTGCAGGCAGCCAGGAGAAAGCCACAGTAAGGTCTCTGAAGTACTGTGTGGAGCTTGAGAATAGTAGGAGACCTCCAAAGCCCACCCCACAGTGTAACACTGCTGCCAATAAGGCCACACTTCCTCCAATAAGGCCACACCTGCTATCAGTGCAAATCCCTATGGGCCCTACATATTCAGATCACCAATGAGTACATCTACAGACATCTCCTACACCTAAGGCTCAGAACACATTGTAGACCAAAAAACAGAAAGAGTCTAAGAGCCTGTGGATCAGGGCCTTTGCTGTGAATTACATCAGAAGCTATACCGGTGAAGACTCACAAAACAGATGGCTTAATATGAACTGAACCAGGAGCAAACCAGTGTCCACACCAAAGTGCTGAGGTGAAGGGAGCACCTTCACAAAGAACTACAGGCAAATGGGCAATGCTTGGAGGAGGGGAGGTGGCCCTGCACAGAAAAGAACACACAAATTGGCTGTCCTGTGTCAAATGGTCAGTCCTAGAAACACACATATGAGTGACATTATATAGACTCAGCAGGTTCTGCTTGGAAATACATATGTATATATAAATTTATATATACTAATATAATAGCAATGGACAGGAAAAGAGTTCATGAATTTGAAAGAGGTCAGAGAGGGGTCCATGGGAAGTTCCTGAGGGAGTAAAGGGAAGGGGAAAGTGTTCTAATTAAAAAACCATGGCAAAAATTAATTAAAAAAATAATTATATTTCTATCTTTCCTTAAATTTGAGGAAATCTTTATTTATAGAGATTATATTGAAGAGTTTCACTGATCCCCTATGTGATATTGAAATGAAAACTGGACTATTGCTAGGGGAAGGAGTCAATGACCCGAAAGGTACTACAACCCCATAATAAGAGTAATATCAACTAACTGGAGCACTCAGAGCTCCCAGGGAGAAATCCACCAACCTAAGAGTCATGGAGGGATCCAAGACTCCAGATACATATGTAGCAGAGGATGGCTTTATCTGACATCAAGGGCAAGGGAGGGAGGTTTGATGCCTAGGAGTAGGGGGATGCTAGAGGAGTGAGGTGTGAGGGGGTGAGTGGGTGGAGAAGCACCCTCATCGAGGGAAAGGTGAGTGGGTGAAGGGGAATGGCATGGGATGAGCAGGTTGGTGGATGGCTAACCAGGAAGTAGGATATCATTTCAAAAGTAAAAACAAAACAAAACAAAAAAACAAAAACAAAAACAAACAAACAAACAAACAGAGCAAAACAAAAAGGGCCATTATCCAGCTGTTTAAGGGATCCCAAAGCAAGGAATGGTGAGTTCCGTGAGGACAGTGTTTCCCTCTCAGACTCTGACTATTTCAGTCTCTTATATGGGGGTGTGTGAATGAATTCAATTGGTCAATCCCACACAATGGGAAGAGGGATGAGAACCAATGAATCCCCAAGTCCATCTTGGAGTCTTGTGGGAAGATTAAGGTGCCAATAGAATGTCATGAATTTGGACATCTATCCAAATGTTGTTCAGACAAACTCTGTTCCTGACCGAGTGTGTGAGGAGTGTGTGCTGCATAGGCTCTGTCAGACTCATCAGTGGGTGTCATTAGCTGTGGCTCATCCTGTACAGGCAAGCAGTGAGCATCTCAAGTTCTTTTCCTGAATAACCCACAAGTTGGAGGTACTAGTTAATGTTCACACGAAGTTAATCTCTGTGTTGTATATTCACTCATCACACACACACACACACACACACACACACACACACACAACTGAGAGCAGATTCACAAATTTGTTCCCAAGGGCATGCTGAAACAGTGGTGAATAAATTCATTAGACTGTAGACAGAGGATTTGGAAAGTCAATAAAGAAGAACTCCTAAGAGAACAGAAGCCTTTTGAGACATGCTTCCCCAGTGAGGTCTAGGACATGTGGGATTCAGATCTGGGTCTCTGGGCAGACATGATCTCCAACACAGAGAGCTGAGGCTAGTGAAAGACCCTGGGACCTAAAGCAAGGTGCATGGAACCTGTGGATCCACACAAAAGGTTAATCTCTGTCCTGTAACAACACACACACACACACACACACACACACACACACACACACACCTTTACAAATATATAGTAGACCTGCAAAACAGACTCAAAGAAAAAAAAAAGACAGATCCACACATCACACATGATCTGCCAGGGATCTGAACATTTCCCATGCAGATGCCTGTTCTAGAACATAAAGAAAAAAATTCAGTTTTTGTTTTGTTTTGTTTTGTTGGTTTTTCCAGATGGGGTTTATCTATGTAGCCCTGGCTGTCCTGGTACTCACTCTGTAGACCAGGCTGGCCTCAAACTCAGAAATATGCCTGCCTCTGCCTCACAAGCACTGGGATAAAAGGTGTGCGCCACCACCACCTAGCTTCAGTTTTTTGTTTTATTTTTTTCTCATTAGAGGAGTGTTTTATTTTTACCTTTGTACTCATTCATTTAATAAACATGGGGTCAGAATCAGGTGGTCACCCAAAGCAAACATTCTCAATAGTTATGTCTAGGGCTTCATCTTTGATGACTCAATGAAACCCCAAGAGTTCAGTTCAGATACAAAGTACAGAGAGAGTACAACACCAACCCTCATTACACCTGGGTTCCAGTTCAGCACCAGCTCAGCCTTTGTGGCCAAGTGGGGAGAGCACATGTCTTGGGAGCATGGTTCCATTGCAAGCACAACAGGCAAACCTCCATCTCTACAGCTGTCTAACACCTGGGCTGGTCCCTCCCACATACAGTGAATCTTGTCTAGTTCTGCCAGTGGGTGAGTGGTGGGTGGGTGGCCCTAGGTCTCAAGCTGTTTAGGATTATTGAGCACCTGAGAGGGGTCTCTAACCCTAAACCTCCACGAGAAGCTTTAACAACACAGGAGCTGGGGCACAGCCCAAGGGAGGGAACAGCCCATGTTCAGTCAGTAAATGAGATTTAGTTACAAGTCAGTCTGCTCAGAGTACACAGCCTGCCTCAAACCCATAAAAAATTACGTAACTCAACCTCTCAAGTGCTGGAATTAGAGCTATGTGATATGATGCCCATCTGAGAGACATCTTAAACCTCAAGCAAGGTCCAGAAATGAGTAAATGGGAATGTCTGTCACCTATGTCACTAGAACAACACAATGCCAGTTAATACAGGTGACATACTTTTTTCAGCAAGGCCATACCTCCTAAACTTATACAAAGATGTAGAAACCTCCAGCTTCTACAAATTGGGGCAAACATCTTCCTCTATAGAGGAGAGGCTCATTCAAAATAACACTCTACACATTAACATTAGAGTGCACAGGATCATACCCAAGTTACAGAGCAGTAATGAAGCAATTCAGAAAGAATTCACATACTGTGGGGATGAGTGCTCTCTGCTTATTGGGACCTGATCTGCCCTCCTAGGATGTCAGTTGGGATCTGTCTTTGAGGTGGTTCAGTTTGAAAGGTTTATTACATTTATGCATATGAGTGTTTTGTCTGTCTGTATGTATGTATGTTCAGCACACATGTCCCTGGTACCCTTGGAGGCCAAAAGAGGACATCAAGTCTCCTGGAACTAAAGCTGTAGGCAGTGGTGATCCACCATGTGTTGTTCCTGAGAATCACCTGGATCCTCTGCAAGAGCAACAAGTGCCCTAACTGATGCTTCACCTTTCTAACTCCAATGCTTCAGTTTCACAACACCATGAGCACAGGAGCCTGGGGTTGTCCTAGGACAGGAGCTCTAAGATTCTTTACCATCTGTTTTGTCTTTAATATTTTAAATCCAGCCCCTAATGTGTAGAGTAACCATCCATCTATATTTAGTCTCTTGTGTTCTGTTAGCCATAGTCCTCTTAAGCAGTCAGGCATCTGGCGTTGTACCCTTTACACATCAGAGGACCACTGTCCTTGATGTTACTGTCTCCTGACCACTGCACATGATGGGATTTTCTGTACCACACTGCTGGGATTTCAGGTTAGAGATGCAGATACTTACTACCCCACCCAGCCTTCAACAATCAGCACCCTCCCTGAGTTTCTCACCATGCTAATTTCCTTCTCTCTGGTCATTCTGTTTTTGTTTTTTGTTTTTGTTTTTGTTTGTTGAGACAGGGTTTCTCTGTGTAGCACTGGTTGTCCTGAAACTCACTATGTAGACCAGGCTGGCCTGGAACTAAGAAATCCACCTGCCTCTGCCTCCCCAGTGCTGGGATTAAAGGCATGTGCCACCACTGTCCAGCACTCTGGTCTTTCTAAATATGCTTCTGAACAAGGGTCTCCAGCATCCCACAGTGCAGCATGGACTCTTCACATTTCCCTGGAAATGTTTGCTTTTGCATTCATCTGAGAACATGAATATATCTGAGATTTTTTATCACCACTCTTTGAATACCAGATTTAACCATCTTAGATTTTCTCTGCTATTGGTGCTGTTCTAGTAGTGAGGACCATCCTCTGACCAGTTCCAGAAAACCATCCTTGGAATGCTACATTAGGCTCAGGAGAGCTGGCATTGTGTTGTTCTAGTTTCCTTCTGTTGCTGTGATAAGACACTCTTCTCAAAAGGAACTTAAGGGAGAAACTGATTTATTAGATGTCTCCTTCAAAGTTGTAGTCTGCCATGGAGGGAAGTCAGGACAGGATCTCAGAGGCAGGCTCACTTGCTATTCCACATAGCATTACCTGGCCAAGGAACTTGCTTCCCGGCTGGAAAGGCATAGCAGGGACCAGTAAAGGATAGTAGCTGCAGTCTGGATCACGAGCTCATAAATAGCTAGATTTCCTATCCATCCAGAGACCACTTGACCAGAGAATGATAATGTCCACATTAATATGGGCATTCTTATATCATTCACCATCAAAACAGTCTCATTAGATGAGATTAATAGACCCATTTCTTAGGAGACTCTAGGCTGGATCACACTGACAGTTAAAACTTGCTATAGATGTTCAATCGATGATGTGGAAGTACAGATCAGAAAAACTGTCTCCATGCAACTTCAGTAACACCACTGCCCTGCTCCACTATGACCCAGCATCCGTACACACCACCCTGTCTCCTCACAATCTATGTGAGCAGCTTCTGGAGCCTCTCCAGAGTGAACAAATATAAAAAAGATAGCCTTAACTTTCTTGCCTTGACTGACAGTAGCCAGGGCTGACAAGATTATACAATAACAGACAGGTGGATCGTCCAGATGAAGAGCAGGAGAGAATGAGCAAGACTTACTTAGCACAGTGAAGATTGGTCAGGGATTCCCTCCTCTCTCCACCCCATCAAGTCCCCTTTCCAAAAGGGCCCAAAGGTAGAGAACATCTGAGTCCCTTGGTCCTTTCCACTAACCGCACTGAATGTTTCTTCCACAGAGGCTGCTACTCTCTGCTGCAGTTTCAGTGTTAGCAACTCAGTGTCTGGACTGCCGAGCTATGAAGTCCAATGCCAAGTGAAGACAGAGCATTTCTTTCTGAGCAGAAATAATAAATGTCATGCCACTGGTGCTCTTCTGAACAGATTCAATGCCACAGAGATCTGTGAGAAATAGTATCACAGTCTAAAAGGACAAGTTGATCACTTCCAAGATGTGCTGTACCAAATACAGGGGAAGAATAAGACAATCAAAGGTAAGTTTCAAATGGCTTCATAGAGCTGGGATTGTAGCTCAGTGGTAGAGTTATTGCCTAGCACGCATGAGGCCCTAGGTTCCATCCCCACTGCTACAAAATTAGTAAAAGAACATATCAGATGCCCGTAAAGGAAAGAACAGGATTTGTAACAGGTTAGGGACATTCATTATTTTCGTGGACAAACAAAATGAACCACTATTAGTCCCACATAAGAGGTCCATCATCAAGGGCAAAATGTGAAGGATAAAGCTAGATAAAGATTGGAAAAAAAGAATGGGTAGGCAGACAGGATTAATCAACACCAGAGACTGATCTCTTTCTAATGTGCACAGAGCCCCAGACTCTGCAGTGCATCAAGTGTGGCTGGTGTGCAGAAGATGGATGTTTCAGGGGATCCTGGAAGGTACGCCTCAATGGAAGCAATATATTCCATGGTGACACTAAGAAAAGGCTTCACATCTATTCTGGAAACAACTGGACAGAAGAGATGTTGGAGAAAATCAGAAATCTGAATAACTTCTTAAACCAGACCTCACAGGGTGAACTCAAGAACAAGTTTTAGGAGTCTATGTTGCAGTGTTAAGAAAACCTGGTGCCTACAGGTAACTGGGAAAAGGGGGATAAAGCTTTCTGCAGATATGAAGACCTTTTCTCTGTCTCTCTCTCTCTCTCTCTCTCTCTCTCTCTCTCTCTCTCTCTCTCTCTCTCTCTCCACCTCTGTTTGTGTGTGTATTCATGTTGTGTTCACACTGGTCACTGTCCTCGTGTCTCTCCACTCTCACAGACTGAGCATCCTACTTCCTACCTTCTCCTCAGTCTAGAATCGCTGTTACCCTCTTCTCACCCAATCTCTCTTCTTCCCTTCACCCTCTCACAGGTCAGCTCCTCTTCTGCCAACAGGAGAGATGAGATCCTGTCATTACCCTGCTCCCTTACTTACACGAGTCTGTTGAGGTCAGGGACATGGTTTTTCCCTTCCAAGTCAGGACCCACACAAATAGCTGTTGCACAATAAAGTGGTTGCAGCCCTGTGTGTTATGTTATTTGCCGAGGACACAGAAGTTGAAGTGAGATTTGCTCAAATTTAAGTCCTATTCAAAGATTCAACTTTTGTTTACATTTTAGCATTAGCAACTATTACTGCACATGTGGGCCAACCTGCATCCAGGACATGCATGTCCAGCCTCTCTGTCCTGCTGGTAATGCTCAGCCGCTTCCTCCTGTACATGTTCTGTGGAGAATTCTTGACAATGACAGGTACTGGGCACAATATTGGAAGTAAGGTAAGGGACAGATGGATGAGGACTGAGGAAACAGGTGTGAGTGAGTTCCAGGAGTCCTGCTCTGGTCCCTCAGCTGCAGATTCTTACTGAGACCAGAGGCAGGAGATCCAGAGTTCATGTCACCAGCTAGCAATGACTTGTGCCTGTTTAGCCTGGACAGGACTGGAAGCTTGTCCCAGACCAGTGGAATGCCAAGGGCACACAGCAGGTGCCTGTTCAGAGCAGGGTCCTACTTAGTAGCATTGCATGCTGCAGATGTGGGGACTATGGCGAGACACACGTGTGTGTTCTTAATGTGTAGATGGAAGAGGATTCCATCTCACAGAACAAGAAAATGAACATAAAAAGTGTGAGACACCCCAGTGACAAGACCAATAATCTAATCATGGGCTACTTTTTCTCTCAGTGATTGCCCACAACACGGAATTACTTGATCTAGAGATTTGGATAAAAATATAGTTATGTAGCCATACCAAGCACAGGAAACAGAATATCCAGATCTCTCTAGTGGGAGTGTGAAGCTTTAGTCCAGTGTATATAACTCATCAGTGTCTATGTCTGAGTGACACAGAATTGGAGGAGCATGTACAAGGTGACATTCTCTACACCACCAACAAAAAGTAGATATATGTGCTATTCTATATGACTATATATGGGTGAAACAAACTATAACATAAGGTGATAGTTTTTGATATTATTAGTATTATAGAATACTTGGTGTGATATGCACTAAGTAGTCCAGCCATGGCCACATGCACACTGGAGCAGCAGAGAACTTGGAACCCCCTCCATCCCACAGGCTGGCTGCCTCTGTCACTCCTGAGTCACATCCTCCGATGCAGGTTCTGGGTTAGCTCTGCTGTCCACAATGCTCAGAGAGGCTTCTCTGTGCACATCCAGAAGCTGTGGGGGAGGAGAGAGAACTCACAACTGCTGCCTCTGACCTCCACATGGGTGCTTATATACAAGTGCACTAGCATTCACATATCCTAAGAATGTGGACATTGCAGAGTGTAATGTTCACTGTTGAAGCACTGTATTTTGAAGCAGGATCTCACTCTGTAGACCAGGCTGGCCTGGAACTCACAGAAACACACCTACCTTTACCTTGCCAGCATTAGGTTTTAAGGTATGTGCCACCCTGCCCGACTGGTTATTGGATTTTAAGCTCTAATGGTGTGCTACTAAAGTATTAGAGCTTTGAAATTGCCTATTTCATGGAGATTACTCTGTAAACTTTATCAGCATTGAGTATGTGGGCAGTATCTGAGGCATCACTAAAGGAAAGCTGCAACAACGAAGCGTAGGAATCAGACACTGAGCACTGTTTGTTTAGTAGAGGTCAGAAGTGATGACAGCAGGTCCCCAGACCTTAGCACAACTGACCCCATGATGGGAGTGAATGAAAACAATGAGGTCCACTGAGGTCCATAGTTCTCAGAATGTCTCTGATTGTAATAACTTTGCTTTTTAGCTTCTGCTTTGGGCTAAGTCTTCCTAATATGTCAGCCTGGAACATGGTTTATGTGCTTACAAGATCTCCCTGGTAAAGGCTCCATTCTACACTGGGATCCCAAACATTTAGAATAATCAGGACCTGCTAAACATTAGGTGACATTCTATTGTCTGAAACACCATTGGTGGGGAGCTAGGTACTAGAGGAAGTAAGGAGGGGAAACTGCAGTCAGGATATAAAGTAGTTATCGATTACTCTTTCAAAATATCTGAGCAGTCTTGTCTGCTGAATTCCCCTAGAACAGTAATGTCCCTCCTCCAATTTCCTTACTAGAAGGTTCTTACCACAGATTCTGGATGTCTAATTGCTGACTTAATGTCTGTAAAGGGATCTCTTTCTGTTCAGATGTTTGTAAACTTTCTTCATTTGATTGGTTTACAGGTGTTCTGGTTTCATGAACTGGTGCTGCCTATACTATACAATTTTTATTTGAAAATTTCAGAGTATGTTCAGAGTAGTCTCATAATTATTTTACTTTACAGGGATTTGGGGGGCTTCTCTTTCATTTGTGATTACAATATTGTGGTATTCTTTTGTTCTTTCGTCAGACTGTACAATGAACTGTGAAATTCACTAAACTCTTGAAAGGCCTTTGTTTCCAGTGAATTTCTTTACTGTTTCTATTCCATATTTAATTCTTGCTGAGAAATATTTCACCTTCCTTGCATTACATTTTGTGTGCATATCAATATTTATCCATATCCCTTTCCTTTTTATTTCATATATTTTGATTAGAAATCCTTGTTGGATGGGCTTGGTGGTGGAAACGTTTAATCTCAGTATTCTGGAGGCAGAGACTGGCAGATGTCTAAGTTTGACATCTCTGTCAACACAGCGAGTTCCAGCACAGACAGGAATATACATAAACACCTTGTCTTGAAAAACCAAAACAGAAAGAAAGGAAGGAAAAATGTGCTGTTTGTGGCCAAAGTGCAGAGAGTGTGTCTGCAAAATACAAATGGCACATCTATGTCATATACCCTGCCCCTGGAGCTCAGGGTCCATCATGAAGAAGGAACCCCTGATCCAGTCTTTACAGTAGTATGTTTTATTTATTTAGCTTAAAGATTTATTGTTATTTTATATACTTTCATCTTCAGTGCTTTTTTATTTAGCAGAAGGTGAACAGATCTGGGCCTGAAGAAATACTGTTAGACTCACTGGAAAACATTCAATTAGAGAAGAGAGGAGCAGACTCATGCTGTGTCATAAGCTGCTGTGTAGACAGCTGCACACCTTGAGAGTGGGCCATGGCCCCTGATGGAACATCAGGAGGAGGGAGGGGAAGTGAGGGGAGCGGAGGGGGAGGGTGAGGGTGAAGGTGAGTGTGACAGAGAGGGAGAGAGAGTGGGAGAGGGAGTGGGAGAGGGAGAGCAAGAGGGAGAGGGTGACTGAGAGGGAGAGGGAGAAGGAGAGGGAGAGGGAGAAGGAGAGGAAGAGGGAGACAGAAGGAGAGGGAGAGGGAGAGGGAGAGGGAGAGGGAGAGGAGAGGGAGAGGGAGAGGGAGAGGGAGAGGGAGAGGGAGAGGGAGAGGAGAGGACAAGCCATGGAGGACACTGAGCCCTTGAGAAGTTTCTACCTGACATCTCTTTGTTCTGTTGATTGCCTAGAAAGGCAGGGAGATAGGATATGAAATTAGCTGCTGTACATTTTAATTGAGAGTAAACTGTGTAACTATAACAAGATTGAAACTTACTAAAGTAATTCTAAAACAGAAATTAACCCATAAAACTCTATACATGTCAATTTCCTCATGTAACTGTACTGACTGAAAATAGGTCCAAAGTAAATTACCCATGATCAGAATTTGATTCTGTCTTCAGTTCCTTTCACTCTCATCATATCTATTGACTGACTCAGCTGAGTAATGTGTAACACAAACTAATATTAGATAATTTCATGACTATTTAACACTTATGTGGGTGTTTTTATTATACCTATTTTTTGATAAAGAGATAAAGAATTTGAAATAAATCATGAAAACTATTTCCTTAACAAGTCTTAGATGTCTATATAAAATGATTGCTTTTAATAAAAATGAGCAGGATGCATTGTCCAGGTATCTTCAAGATCTTCTTAGATTAACATGTATAGTCATTTTTAATTTTAACATTGCATGGCAAGTCATTTATACATATGTCCCAAAATAACATCTGTCCTGTATTTATGAAGATAAAGTCTTTCCTGTTTGCTATTGTACAAAACATGAAAATGTTTCAATGATGATGTTTATAAAATAACATCAATCTCAAAGCCATGTATATCCAGGTGAACATGGCAGTTCTGAAAAGGACAATTGCTTTAATATGTTTATGGAAAATGTTACAGGGCTCAGTGAGGGCCCTCCTCCTCATGCCTGATGCTCTCTAGTCTGAAAGTCTGTCTTATGTGACTGTATCCACCTCCCAGTGACCACACAATTCTAACACACACACATCACTTTGACAGCAGACAAAAGCTTCAGTCTGATCTGTCCCAATGGCTGAACTAACATTGGCACAAAGGATTAAAACCTGGTCATGGTTCAGAAGGATCTTACCTTTCTATCCAACCTCCCTTTGTCTGGAGGGCACAGTGAGCATCCCACAGAGAGGACACATAGGACATAAACTCTTATTATGAGTATTTCTTGGCCAATGACCCATGACTTGGTTCCCCACAGAAAGGATGTTTTGCTCTCATTCTAGAGGTGGTATGAAACCTCATCTTCACTGTGTTAGATCCTGTGGCAGGCACTGTCCTTTGAAAATAGCAAGGTGAGTGTCTCTGTGTGGCTACCTGGAGCCTCATCCTTTCTCATTGTCCTAGATGTACCAGCAGCATGTGTCAGGAGGAACCTGCAGGGTCACTAAGATCTTGACACTCCTGAGCACTTGTGGTGACCATGTGTTGTTCAACCTTGGATCGTTAATCCAGATTTTCATTCACAATTCTTCCTGGTGATGCCAATGCAGTGACTCTTGTCAGTCAAGACTTTGTCCTCATCTAAAGCCTGGTGAGTCATTTGGGAAGAAGATTGAAGGCAAGGGAGAGAGGCACTGGGAACCAGGTAGCCCCATGGTGGAGGTAAGCTCTCTCTTTGGCCTGATGATGGGTTTGCTTTTAAATTAAAAGAAATGTCAGAATGGTCCTGCTGGTGGCCTTTATAGCATAAGGGTCACCTAAGTGTATTGCTAGTCAGATTAGCTTTTAGTGGATCCAAATCTCAAAAACATGTATAATAGGGTTATTCTGGGCAGTAATGAAGGCCCGTTCTCTCCAGATGACTACGGTGGACATGGGTCACCTGGAAACCATAGGCCAAATACATATAAGCACTGCCCATCTCCCTCCCCCATACATACCTGCTAGAGAGCCTTACAGAATGCAAGTGGTTAGCTTAGGAAGATGAGCTTAAGTTATTAAGATGAGGCCCAGATTCTATAGCCTCTGGGAGAGTTATAACCATGAAACCCTGGAGCCTGTGTCATGTCCCCATAAAATAATGCGGGCCAGGTTGCAGGTAGAATATGAAGATTGATGAGATCTAGAGCGATCTTGTGGTGTGGAAGAGAAGAGTCTGATATTCATTGATTGTGTTTCCTGACACCGTGTAGATGGTCCGTCACAGGAGAGCTTTAAGGGCCTGGAAAGGTTTTACAAGGTCTTAAAGCTGGTTACTTGAAAAACTCTTCATGGGACTTACAATACCCGGTTTCCAAATGAACCAAGAAAAGTGAGAGTCCCAGTGCTGGATGGTACAATTTTATTTTTTTACATTATCACATTGTTATTATTATTATTATTATTATACTGCTATTGTTGTTTAATCACTATCATCTGACTGGATGTTTAAGGGAATGAAAGTACCACAAATGAACTTTGTTTTGTTATGATCAGTTGAAGGTCCCATCAGTTACTTTTAGTCTCTTGAAGAGACTTCATTTACTTTTCAATATTACTTGTGCCCACCTGCTCTGATGAGTAAAGCTCTTGCTGTCCATGTGTCTTCTCTTGGAGCACAGAGGGCACTCCTCTTAAGATGCTGGAAGCAGACTGGGTAGAGTACAAAATCTAGAATCTCCAGACCTCTGTGTTAGTTTCAATGAAAATGGCCCCTGTAGGCTCACATGGTTCTCAGCTGGGGGAAGCCTTTGGGAAGGATTGGGAGGTATGGCCTTGTGTGAGAAGGTGTGTCACTGAGGGTGGGCTTTGGGGCTTCAAAAGACTTCCACCATTTCCACTCTGTTCCTCTTGTGCCTCCTACTTAAGGATTAAGAAGTGTTCTCTCTGCTGTTTCTGCGACCGCACATTTACTCTGCCATCATGAACTCTGACCCTCTGAAACCAGAAACCTAATTAAAAGTCCAATTAAAAACTCATAAGAGTTTTATAAGTTGTCTTGGTCATGGTGTTTTCTCTCTGATGAAGGTGACAGGTAACTTTCCAGAGCTGTAGGCCTCTTTCTGAGATATCTTGTCCTTTGATGCCTGTGGAACATAGCTTACCTTAGACAAAAGCCAAAATATCAGTTGCTATCTCAGTCCCATGATCCTGATTAGTTTTGACTTCCAATTGTAACTATGGGAACAGATTTGTTCTTTAAGAAGAGTATTTTAATATAATATTTTAAGTTAGCAAATCTTATTGTGAGAAAGATTTACCTTCTCAAACAAATCAAATCAATTTACCTAATCAAACAAGTGTATTCATAAATGGAAATCTTTTCTTACCCAAAAGCATTTCCTTTCTACTGTGGCTGTGTTTCCACAGGTAAATATTTCATGTTTCTTTCTCACAGTTTCCTTTCTAAAATTCTTCACATTTTGAGAGTCTTTTCTCTCAAAGTCTTCAGAGCCTGGATATAGGCCACACCTCATATATGCCCTGTCATGTATGTTCTCACTATGTTCACACATGTAGCTAGAGGACAGCCTCAAAGGGTGAAGTGCTCTTGATTGTTTCAGCACCTAACTTCAATTTCATGCTGACACTGAATGGTTTTATAGGTTATATGAGAGCAATATCAAAGAAATAGGTTATATAAGATCAATGTCAAAGAAACTAATTTGGCACCAGGGAGCCGGGAAACTCCACAGCCTCTGTGCATACCCCACCAAGAAAGAGTGATCCACCAGCGGGGCTTTCACTTCTGAGAGCAGAGGTAAGATCTCCACCTTCTCTCTGGAGGGGAAGAGCTAGGAGCTCACAGGGCATAGGATCAGTGGAGCAACTGGGACAGAAGTCTTCCTGCTGCCATTGGCACCAGGGATCCAGGAGACTCTGCAGTCTTCTGGGCATAGCCGGCCAGGAGAGAGTGATCTCCCAGTGGTGCTTTCACTTCTGAGCTTAGAGGAGTAAGGACACAGGCTTACAGGCCCACAGGAGGAACAAACTCCAGCCAGAGACAAGAATACCAACTATGTATTCGCCCCAGATGGCGAAAAGCAAGCACAAGAACCCTACCAACAGAAACCAAGGCCACATGGCAACATCAGAACCCAGTTCTCCCACCACAGCAAGTCCCGGATACCCCAACACACCTGAAAAGCAAGAGTTGGATTGAAAATCGTATCTCATGATGCTGATAGAGGGCTTCAAGAAAGACTTAAATAACTCCCTTAAAGAAATACAGGAGAACATCAGTCAACAGGTAAAAGCCCTTAAAGAGGAAACACAAAAATCCCTTAAAGAAATACAGGAGATCATGGGTCAACAGGCAGAAGCCCTTAAAGAAGAAGCAGAAAGATGCATTAAAAATTACAGGAAAACACAAACAATCAAGTGAAGGAACTGAACAAAACCATCCAGGATCTAAAGTGGAAGTAGAAACAATAAAGAAATAACAAAGTGAGACATCTCTGGAGATAGAATACTTTGGAAAGAATTCAGGAATCATAGATGCAAGCATCAACAACAGAATACAAGAGATAGAAGAAAGAATCTCAGGTGCTGAAGATATCATAGAAAACCTTGAGTCAACAGTCAGAGGAAATGCAAAATGCAAAAGGCTTGTAACCCAAACCATCCAGGAACTCCAGGACACAATGAGAAGACCAAACCTAAGGATTATAGGTATAGACAAGAGTGAGGATTTATGTCTTAAAGGCCCAATAAATATCTTCAACAAAATTGTAGAAGAAAACTTCCCTAACCTAGAGAAAGAGATGCCCAGGAACATACAAGAAGGCTTCAGAACTCCAAACGGACTAGACCAGAACAGAAAATCCTCCCGGCACATAATAATCAAAACACCAAATTCCCTAAACAAAGAAAGAATATTAAAAGCAGTAAGGGAAAAAGGGCAAGTAACTTATAAAAGCAGACCTATCAGAATCACACCAGACTTCTCACCAGAGACGATGAAAGCTAGAAGATCCTGGGCAGACCTCATACAGACCCTAAGAGAACACAAATGCCAGCCCAGGCTTCTATACCCAGCAAACTTCTCAATCATCATAGATGGAGAAACCAAGATATTCCATGATAAAACCAAATTTGCACAATATCTGTCCACAAATCCAGCCCTACAAAGGATAATTGATAGAAAATGCCAATACAAGGAGGGAAACTACACCCTAGAAAAAGCAAAAAAATAATCTTCCAGCAAACCTAAAAGAAGATACCCACAGAAACATAAAAATAACATCAAAAATAGCAGGAAGTAACAATCATTATTCCCTAATATCTCTTAACAACAATGGACTCAACTCCCCAATAAAAAGACATAGACTAACAGAAATATTTCTCATGTAAATCTTCAATTTTATCAGAAAATGTTTGTAATTCCCCTTTTAATTAACTTAGTAATTTTTTGTTGCTACGATTTTATTTTTCATGATAATCTTCAGTTTTAATGTCTTTCTATATATTTCCTCTATTTTTTAAATTTTTTTAATTGAGTATCTTTTTTATTTACATTACCAATGGTAAAACCTTTCCCAATTTCCCCCCTCCCAAAAGCCCCCCTCCCCAAAGATTCCCTACCCCTCCTCCCACCTCCTGTCTCCATGTATTTGCCCCTCTACCAGACACACTCCCCCTCCCCCCATAGCCCCTCCCCCAGTCCGTTTCCTTTTGTTGGGGCCTCTACTGAGCCTTTACTTGACCAAAGAGCACTCCTCCAACTGATGCCCAACAAGGCATTGCTCTGCCATATTTTTGTCTTCTTTCCTCTGTTTTATCAGAAATGTTTTCAATGTAAATCTTTGATTTTATCACAAATTTTGCTAATTACATCTTCAATTGATTTAGAAACAGTTTTTATATCTACCATTTTATATGTAAAAATTTCCATGAAATAGTCGATTTTAATGTGTTTGTCTATATATTTCTTGAAATTTACCAGTAATATTTCCCATGTAAATCTTCTGTTTTATTTGAAAATGTTTATAATTCCACCTTCAATTAACTTAGAATTATCTTTATGCCTATCATTCTATCTGTATAATTTCTATGATAATCTTTAATTTTAACATGTTTTTCTATAAATCAATTTTATCAGAAATATTTTCCATGTAAATCTTTAAATTTATCAGAAAATGTTTATAATTCCACTTTCAATCAATTTAGGAATACTTTTATGCCTACCATTATTATATCTATATTAAATTTTCCATGATAATCCTCAATTTTAACATGTTTTTCTACAATTTTATCAGAAATATGTTCCATGTAAATCTTCAATTCTGTCATAAAATGTTTCTAGCTCATATTTCAATTATTTTAGCAATGCTTTTTATGTGTACTAATTTACTCTTTAATTTTCCATGAAAATTGTCAACTTTAAAGTGTTTCTCTATGTATCTCTTCTATTTTATCTGAACTATTTTCCATGTCAATCTTTAATTTTATCATAAAGTATTTTTACTTCCCTTTTCAATAAAAAAACCAAAGTAACCAATTTGTTACATTTGCTCACATTTAGTGCATTAAAAAGATTTATGACTAAATTTACATGTATGCTTTTATGTAAAAACTAGTTTGTATTAATCCCATTGGAAGGGAAACTTCAAATGATCCTACCATCTATCTACCTATCTATCTATCTGTCTGTCTGTCTGTCTGTCTGTCTGTCTATCTATCTATCTATCTATCTATCTATCTATCTATCTATCTATCTATCTATCTATCTATGTATCTCACTATTTATGTGATGGTAGTTAACAAATACTGTGGGTAGCTGAACCCACAGAGCAAAAGGCACAGACGCAATTACTTAGAACCTCTACCCAAACTCTCCATAGAAACTCAAAGGTCATGGAGGTGACCATGCTTCATCAGCCTGTTTCCATGGGGAAGCTCAAATCTCAGTCACTAAGAACTCAGCCCAAGCACCGTGGGTCACATCTTTAATTCTCTGTGTTCCCTGCAGTGATTCCCAGGCCAGTGTGTGTGCAGAGAGCACACTGGGTAGGCCGTGTCTCAGATTCAACTGGTCGCCCTGGCTCATCCCCACCCCAGCCTCAAGCATCCCCTGAGGGGTATAAATGGTGTCTGTCCAGTGGCTGGGTGTCAGCATGAGTGACTGGATGGAACCTGCCATTGAGATGCTCACCAAGGAGAAAGTGTTTGCTGAAAAGCAGCTGAGGGGAGAGAGAGAGCTGAGGCACAAAGTGCTTGCCTTGGGCCTTCATGAAGGTCCAGTTGACCCCTAGTACCCAAGTTTTAGGGCAAGGATGGTAGAGCATGCTGGAAATCTCTGATCTGCTGAGGTAAATGGGACAAGTGATTCTTGGTGCACAGGCAGCCGAGCCTGCCCACTTGCTAATCCCCAAGTCAGTGACCCCCTCTGTCTCAAATAATACATCTGCAACTGCTGAAGAACCACAGCCTGTGAGTTCTGTGCATCCCTGCACAGGCCTGAGCTCAGTGTGGGTGGGCACTACCCCTGCCCGTGAGCACTGAGCCCTGACCTTCACAAGAGACAAGGAAACAGAAAACAGAAGGACCAAGTGTCAGCAGATTACCACAACCCCTGTCTGCCTTAGCAACATTTTCTCTGAAACTGATTTTTGCTGGTTTCTGTGTACATATGAATGCATATAATATATGTATTCATGTGTATGTGTGTATATAGGTGACACACACACACACACTCACACACACACATAATTTGTTTTTGAGTGAGTGAACTCTGAACCACTGAACTCTGCCTGGCCTTTAACTCACCAGGGGTCCTCCTGTCTGCCTCCACCTTGCAAGAGCTGGGATGGAGGGCAAGGGCCACCACAGCAGCTGAGAAGTTGCTTTCATTTTGGAACTCCAGTCTCATAAGAGGTCCTATATTTCATCCTCCATCAACCAAGGAAAAAGTCCAGAAATGGTGGTTAGTGCATGCAATTCCAGACACAGGAAGAGCCACAGATTTTGAAAGCTGGCCAATCTAGCCAAGTCCTAGAACTCCTGAGTTCAGGGGAGACCCTGCTTCAAAAACCTAGGTCTACCTCAAGACCTGTGGACAGCCATTACTGACCTCTGTCCTTAAAAGACCAGAGCATTGCGGTGGCAGAATTGATTAAAAAAAAAAAAAAAACAGCTGTCTGGGCAGCCAACAACTGTGATATCCTGGGTGAGGCCAAAGTTCTTAGACTTTTTAAGACATATTTAAGAGGCACAGCAGGGAAGAGAGAGGAAGTGGGGGTGGGGAGATGGATAGCTACAGTCAGAGAGGTGCTGGAAGGAGCCCTAGTGGGCAGCAGGAATCTGGATGCAGCAGAGGTGTGGGGGTGCATGTGTGGTGGTGTCTCCACAGAAGCAAGCACACTGCAGCCAGGGTGATTTCCTCTCTTTCTTTGGCTTCTGTCCAGGTTTGCTGCTGGGGATCACTCAGGACTAAGGCTGATGATGGCTGTGCTCCCTGAAGAATCTGCATACTTTGGACTCAGAAGCCTGGATCCCCTGCTGCTCTGTAGGTCACCACAGCTAGGGCCACCCAGTGTTCTCCCTTGCCTATCCACACTGCTCTCCCTTGCGTCACTCACCACGGCCCATTTGCAAGCCAACCAATACCTTCCTGGCACTTCACTTCTTCCCGCTCTTTTCCTCTTCCTGATCTTTATTTCGCTCGTGCTTTATTTCCTGCGGCGTCTCATTTCCCGGGCCTCGGGAGCTTCATATGCTAGGGTGCACATGCTGTGATTAGCAGCTTTCCTTCCTGACCCCACCCCGAAAAGCGCAGAGACTTGAGATAAGAGCAGGACCATGCTGCAGTCTGTAAGGCACTAGCCAGCTGTGGCTGGGAGTGGCTCTGAAAGGATCCAGAGAAAGGGGAACTAGAAGCTGGTTTTGACAAGATCAAGGAGGAATTGCCATGAGCACATAGGGGAAGTTTCAAAAACTTTCTGTGGGCGGGACCATCTTCAGGATGTGACCAAGACTTTCCCTCCCTTTCTGAGAGTCAAAATCGCGCCTTTGGCTGCCAGGGTCAGGAGAAGGAGCTATGGAGCCTGTCGCTGCCACCAAGGTCCTTTTCTGCCGCCTGGCTCTGCTGTGCTGTTTGACCCTGCTGTCTGTCTGTCTGTGTTCAGGGAGAGAAGGTGAGTTCCCCAGACCCTATGGGGGCAGCAGGTGATGGGAGCTTGGGATCGGGAGCAGGGGTGGGGGTGGGGGTTGGGACACAGTTTGTCTATGTTCGAGGCTAGCCCTGGAATTTCCAAAGCCTGGGGGGTGGGCGCGCGGTGGGGGGTGGGGGGCAGCACAGCTCTCTCTGTCTTGAGCAAGCCAGTGACTTCCTAGGAAGGAATCCTGGGACACAGTGTGGGAGGACAGGACCCCTGAGCCCCCAGACTGTTTTGAGAATACTCTAGGTCCCAAGTTCCTTCTAGTCCTCACCCCCACCCCTGGTACAATGACTCAGTCGATGACTAGGAGTCCAGATATGTTCTTTCTTTCCTTCTTTCTTTCTTTCTTTCTTTCTTTCTTTCTTTCTTTCTTTCTTTCTTTCTTTCTTTCTTTCTTTCTTTCTTTCTTTCTCTCTCTCTCTCTCTCTCTCTCTCTCTCTCTCTCTCTCTCTCTCTCTCTCTCTCTCTCTCTCTCCCTCCCTCCCTCTCTCCTCTCTCTCTCTCTCTGGCTCTCTCCTTCTTCTTCTTCTTTTTCTTCTTCTTCTTCTTCTTCTTCTTCTTCTTCTTCTTCTTCTTCTTCTTCTTCTTCTTCTTCTTCTTCTTCTTCTTCTTCTTCCTTTTAGTTTGCAAAAGATTAAAATACATTTTAGTTTCAAAAGATTAGTATGATGATGGCCTTCATTTGCCAAACACTTTTTAGACACTAAAGAATACATGTCATATTGCCATAATCTTCAAAATTATTTATTATCATTTTTTAAATTTTATTTAATCTTTTTCTACAGTCCAGATTTCATCCACCTATTAGTGTACCCTCTGATTGTTCTACATCCAATAGCGTTTCCCTACCCTCACCCCACCACCTCCCCATTCCCCCAACACAACCAACTCCCCCACCCCCCACCCCCATCTTCCCAACACCCTCCAACTCCCCCACACACCCCACCCCCATCTTCCCAACACCCTCCAACTCCCCCACCCCCACCCCCAGTCAACGAGGATGTCCCCACCCCCATCTCCCACACCTCCAGACCACTAAACTCCTCACCAGTCTCTTGAGCATTAGGTGCATCTTCTCTGACTAAAAACAGACAGGGCAGTCCTCTGCTGTATATGTGTTGGGACCTCTTATCAGCTGGTGTGTGCTGCTTGGTTGGTGGTCCAGTGTCTGAGAGATCTCGGGGATCCAGGTTAGCTGAGACTGCTGGTCCTCCTACAAGTTCTCCCTCTTCCTCAGCTCCTTTCAGCTTTTCCCTAATTCAAACATAGGGGTCAGCAGCTTCTGTTGGGTGTAAGTATCTGCATCTGACTCTTTTAGCTATGTGATGGGTCTTTCAGAGGGCAGTCATGATAGGACCCTGTTTATGTTCACTCCATAGCCCCAGTAGTAGTGTCAGGCCTTGGGGCCTCCCCTTGAGCTGGATCCCAATTTGGGCCTGTCTCTGGTCCTCCTTTTCCTCAGGCTCCTCTCCATGTGTGCCCCTGCAGTTCTTTCAGACAGGAGCAATTATGAATGTTCTGTGTTTGGAAATTTTTTAGATTTAGTGTTTTCTTTGCCCAATGTATCCATTTCTTCTATGGTATTGTCCACTCCTGAGATTCTCTCTGCCATGACTTCTTTTCTGTTGGTGAAGCTTACCTCTGTAGTTCCCATTCAAATTCTTAAAGTTTTTATTTCTAGAATTCCTTCAGTTTCTGTTTTCAATAGTGATTCTATTTCCATTTTATGTCTTATTTGTTTCCTTCAAACAGTTGTGTTTTCTTGAGTTCCTTTAAGGGATTTCTTTATATCCTCTTTAAGGATTTCTATAATCTTCATATAGTTGATTTTAAGGTCTTTTTCTTGTCCTTCAACAGTGCTGGAATATTCAGGGCCTGGTATGGTGCAACAGCTGGGCTCTCATGGAGACTTATTGCCCTGGCTGTTAATGATTGCTCTGGTGTCTAGACATCTGGGTTAGGGATAATTATAGGTCTAGGCGCTGATACCTGGACCTTTCTTTTTATGAGTGGGCGATTTGTTCCTTGGTTTCTGTTTCCTCTCTGGATTTTTGTAGATTATGATGGTCGTGTATTGTCTGTTTCCCTGGCCTGCTCAGCTCTTGGGTTCACAGAGGATGATTACTGGTATTGGGACTGGGATACTGGAATGAGCTGGCAAAAGGAAGGTTGGAATAGAAGGTCTTTGTGATCATTTGGGGATGGGGTCAGAAGAGAAAGGGAGTTCACCATTGGATCTCAGGAGCAAAGGAGCGGTATAGGTCCACTTTGACACTCCTTCTTGTCCTGGGTAAAGTGAGCCCTATGTTGTAAGGATCACGAGGCACTGTTGGGAGCTGGAGGTTGGAAATAGGCAACTAATGGGGTGAGGGAGGCAGCAGGGGAGGACCTGTGTGATCACCTGGAGATGAGAGCTGGGGCTTGAGACAAGGAGAGCTGCCCTGGATATTCTTAGGACAGAGCTGGGTCTGAGACTGGGGCATTGGATATGGGGGAACAGGCAGGGAAGAGAAGATGTGCAGATAGCACACTTGGTTTTTGGCAAGTCTGGTCTGTCAATGGTGTTTTCACAAAGATTCTTTGTCCAAAGGTAGGATCTTGGTTAGTCATCAGGATGAAATTCTAAACATTCCAAATTGATAAACTTCACTTTGGGAAAACAAGCACCTTTTCTATTTCTTACTTCCATTTTCTTATTGATGTCCTGTAAAGACTTGGGTGCCTTTGATCATCTGAAGTTGGTCTTGAGCTGTGAGTCTTTCCTGTGCAAGTGAGTTCTGCCTTTCAGGCTGTAGATGTCTTCACTGTAGATGGTTTCTGCAGATGTCCTCACCATACATGTTTCCTGTAGATGTCCTCACTGTAGTTTCTCCTGTAGATGTCTTCACTGTAGATGTCTCCTGTAGATGTTCTCACTATAGATGTCTCCTGTAGAAGTCTCCTGTAGATGTCCTCACTGTAGATGTCTCCTGTAGATGTCCTCTCTGACTTGGTAGGCCCATGTCATATGGTTTTAATTCTGTGAACAGACAACATGACCATGGCAAGTCTTATAAAGGACAATATTTAATTGGGGTTAGCTTACATGTTTATATGTTTAGTCCATTATTATCAAGGTAGGAGCATGGCAGCCTCTAGGTAGGCATGACACAGGCAGAGATAAGAGTTTTACATCTTCATCTGCAGGCTTCTAGTGGAAGACTTACTTCCAGGCATCTAGAAGTAGGGTGTCAAAGCCCACACCCACAGTAATACAACTATTCCAACATGGCCACACCTCCTAATAGCACCACTCCCTGGCCCAAGCATTTACAAACTATTGCATTTCACTCCCTGGTCCCCACAGGCTTGTTCAAACATATGAGTCTATGGGGGTCATACTTAATTGGCATTAGGCAAAATACATTTAGTCCAACTTTCTGGGTCCCCAAAGTCTATAGCAGTCTCAACAATGTTAAAAATCCAAAGTTCTAGGTCTGTTCTGAGATACATCCAATCACTTAACTATAATCTCCGAAGCAAGAGAGGAAACCTACTGGGCAGACTCTGAACTCTGCACATCCATGTCTGATGTCAAAGTGGTCTTCATATCTCCAATTCCTTATTCATCTTTGTTGACTACAACAAACTTCTTTTTCCTGGGCTAGTTCCACTCCCTGTTAACAGCTTCTCTTAGCAGAATGCCCACAGCTCTGGCATCTTAAATAACTTGGGGGTTACCAAAGCAACTTCCATGTTTCAGCTTCTTTTAATGTCTGGTATACACACATGATCTTCTGGGCTCCTCCAAAGGACTGTGTCACTTCTCCCACTCGGCCCTCTGTAGCACTCAAGCTCAGGTTCATCCACTCCATTGCTGCTGCTTCTCTTGATCATCCCGTGGTACTGGGGTCTTCTGCTGCAATTTGGCTCCGCAAATAGCCTATCATAGGCTTTCTTCATGGTGCCAAGCCTCAACTCCATTGCCTGCCCCCTTCAGTCCTGGGCCATCCTTCAACTGCCACTGAGGCTGCTACTTTACCAATGCCGTCTGTGAACTCTCACAGTCCCAAGCCTCAGCTGCTCTGCATGATCCCTTCATGCCTTCAAAACCAGTACTACCTGGGTGATTCATATACTTTACCAAGTACAGCTGCAGCATGTCGTACAACCTTGGCTATCTTTGGAACACAGCTTCTTTGGGCTCTCAAAAAACACTTCCCACAAGATTTCATCTCAGTGATGCTGGTCTCTTCTTAATCACCACAAATTTCTTAGCTCCAGCTAACCAACATCAGTTGTTCCAGTAGTATCTTCAATTCCAGACTCTAAAGCCAGAGCCACAGGGCTGAAGCTGCCATGTTCTACTGCTTGCTGGGTCTGCACTATGCCTCCCCCCATTCTATTTCCAGTTTTCTGTTTTCCAACTTGCTCACCACCTTAGCTAGGCTGTCCTGGATCTTGTGCTATAGATTGACCTTGAACTCAGAGATGGGCTTGCCTGTCTCCTGAGATTAAAGGTGTGTACCACCATTCCTGGATCTAAATTTAGTTGGGTAGAATCTTGCCCCAAATTCCCAGTTCCATAATTGGCTATCTCCAAGAACACAGGATTTGGCTCAATTTCACTTCCTGGTGCCCCTTTAACACTCGAACCATATATTACATAGTTTTCCTTTCTAAACTTGCTACACTTGCTCAAAATGCTTTTAACGAGACTGAACCATAGAACAAAGTCTCTGATGGGCTTTTTTGAGACTTCCTTTATAAATCTCTTTACCTTAGTCTCAGGTAGACTCTTCAGATAAGGACAAAAATCCACATTCTTCACCAAAATACTACAAAAACAGCTTCTACCCTACAAACTGAAATTTTTCTCCTCTGAAACCTCTTGGGCCAGGTCTGCACAGTACAAATTACTCTCAGCAACAATGGCTTCCATACTCCTGCTAGGATGGCCCATTTAACTCCATTTAAAACATTCTTCTGCTTTCCAAATCCAAAGTCCTCAAATCCATGTTCTTCTAAACAAAAGCATGATCAGGACTATGACAGCAATACCCCATTCCCAATAACAACTTCTGTTTTAGTTAGGGTTTTACTGCTGTGAACAGACCCCATGACCATGGCAGTCTTAAAAAGGAAAACATTTCATTGTTGCTGCCTCACAGGTTCAGAGTTTCAGTCCATTATCACCAAGGTGGGAGCATGGCAGCATCTTGGCAGGCATGATACAGGAAGAGCTAAGAGTTCTACATCTTCATCTGAAGGCTGCTAGTGAAGACTCATTTCCAGACAGTTAGGCCTAGGGTATTAAAGCCCTCAACCACAGTTGCACACATACTCCAACATGGCCACCCCTCCTAATATTGCCACTTCACTTCTATGGCCTGGACAGACATGTTAATAATGTTCCTTTAGGTGGGTGCTAGACCACAAGGTCCTGGAGGTCGAAGATGAGGTTGGGATACCAGGTGCCTGTGGGGGGCCACCCTATGCACCTGCTGAAGCCTGTCACCCATAGGTGCATTATAGATAATCCCAGGTAGGATGTAAGGTGATGTTTGTGAGGGGTGTTACAAGAGGAGCAGCTATTGGTTAAAGGCAAGGCTATTAGAACAACAAGCTTTGCAATTAGAGTTTCAGAGGATTGTTTTTGTTCTTGACCTCTTGCCATATGGCTATGAAGTCCTCTGGGTCTGAAGGAGGGTCTTTGAGGCAAGTTGGGTGTGGTGGGACAGGTGGCAATTCTGTCTGCCTTATGTGCAGTAGGTGTAGTTAGCACAACTACATAAGATCCTTTCCAGGGGGGTTAAAGCCTCTGTTTCTGATGTCTATTTACAAGTACCCCATCACCTGTAGGTAATTATGAGGTGTATGTAGAGGAGCAGCCTCAGAGCTGTCTCTCAAGTGTGGCCAGATGTCCTTCTGAGTATAAGCTATGACACTGACTGAGTCAAATAAATGTCTATCAGTCACTTCAGCTAATACATCTGATTTAACTTGGGAATCATGGGAGGGGCATCTCCCATACATGATCTCAAAGGGGGTCAGTCCCAAGGGTATGTTTCTGATCCTTTTGAGGGTGAAAGGGAGGAAAGCCTCCCAGTAACTGCAAGTCTCTAGGGTTAATTTGGTAAGGTTCTCTTTCAGAGTTCTATTCATCCTTTCTACCTGTTCTGAACTTTGGGGCCTATAAGCACAGTGTAATTGACAGACCACCCCCATTGTCTTGGCCCTTCCCTGTGTTACGTGAGCAGTGAATGATGCAATTAATACTAAAACCACTCTATGCTCCCAAGCAGGTACATGTGAATGCATATTGCCACCTGCCCAAGTGTTCTGGATTCAAAAATGAAAAACATACACACATATACACCCAAACACACACACCCTAGCTTGTTTTTAATATGCTCTAGCCTTTTCAATGGCTGGGCCACTCATTAACCTCCATGTGGCTAATACACTCCCCTCCTATATTCCTGAGTAAGTCCTTACTAAATCTATAGTTTACCTTTGCTGCCCTCTTTCCATCTCAGCAACCCCTCCCATAGGGCTGAGTTCCCTTTGCACCTGCATTTGGACCATCCCACCCTCCTATTCCTTCAATGCATGGTCTGTCCTATTTCCCTCTCATGTCCATTTTCCTTCTACCTAGGTGGCTGGTCTGGTGGGTGTGTCTGAGCAGGCTCTGAGCAAGTTGACAGGATTAACTTACAGTTCCCTGTCATCCACCAATCTCTGATCTGTAGGCCATTGGTATCTGAGTTTTTATGTGCTTTATGTATTCTTGAGAATGCTCAGGCTTCTCTGGTAGAGTGGGTGGCCCAGGATCTGGCAGCCAAAGTGTCAGGGCTGATGTGGACTCAGGGTGGCCTTTGCTGCCTCCTCTGCCCTCTGGTTAAATTTACCTTTGGCTGTTATTGCCTTCTGGTGGCGGGGCCAGTGAATAATTTCTAGCTTGTGGGGCAGCCAGAGGGCTTGAAATAAGTGTAAAGTTTCTTGCTTGTTTTTAATAGTCATTCCCTCAGCCATAAGCAGCTTCTGTCCTGATGCCTGGCCCTGTGGATATGTGCAACGGCTAAGGCATATTTGCTATTAGTGTAAATGCTGACTTGCTTGTCCCTGCCAGGTTGAGGACCTTTGTCTGGAAAATTAGCTCTGCACTTTGGGCTGAAATTCCAGTGGGTTGGGCTAAAACCCAAGCAGGTCCAGAATCAGACACTACTGCTTCTACCCCATACCTCTGTCTTGTACAAATCTCCAACCATCTGTGTACCAAAGACCTCAGTGTCCTGTATTGGATGATCAAATAAGTTCTTTTCTGAACCTGTGTATTTGTCTCAGGATACCAACAGAGTCGTGGAGAGGTCCCTTGAGATGTGGGTCTGGGAGCAAGGAAGCTGGGTTCAGGCTTGTGCTTGGCAGGATGCAGATTTCTGGGGGTGTTGAGCAGTGAATTCTGGTAATGAGTCAAGCAGGTGTTGCTTATCCATTGGTTTGGGGGTTGCTTGAGGACTCCTTTGATGACATGGCGTGATATATAGTTCTTTCTCCAGTGGCCCTGAAGATCTGTAAGCATGGCAGCCATTCTGACACTATTGGGTCTAGTTTCTTTGTCAGGCAGGCACAGGCCTGTTCCCTGGGCCTAGCAACTGGGTCAAGAGCCATTTGGCTAAGCCTTTGCTCTAATCCACATAGAAGTGAAAAGGCGTGGTCACATCAGGCCATGCTGGGGCTGGAGCCATCAGTATAACTGTCTAAGTCCATGGAAAGTGTTCTCCTTAGCTTCAGTCCTGTTGAAAGTCTCTTTGTCTTTGGTGAATTCATAATCCATAATTGTAAGAACCCTGCTTACCTGAGGAACTACTGAACCATCTGCTTTGAGGTCAGAGTTGGGCATTTTCAAAAGAGTCTCTTAGGGCCACTGACAGCCCGAAATATCCATACTTCAGAATGTAGCCCAAGTATGTCACCTTCTGTTGACATAGTTGGTCCTGTTTGGCTCATGTTTGGTACCCCAGAACACCTAGAGCCACCAGTAAGTCTTCCTTGCTTTGCTGGCATTCTTCCAGGATCTTTTTTTTTTAACCTCTAAGTTGTCATCTACACATTGCAGGTCTAGGGGTGTCCCTACTAGTATCAGCCCGGTCCTCATGTAGGGCCTTGTTGAAAATGGTGGGTGAATTCTTGAATCCCTGGGTTAGCCAGGTCCAGATAAGTTGTCCATTACATCTTTTGTCAAGATCATGCCATTCAAAGGCAAATAGCAGCTGGCTCTTATGTACTGGGGGTAGACTGAAGAAAGCATCTTTAAGATCTAATATGGTATACCAGATTCTGGATGGCTTATTAGCTCAACAGATTCTATGTGTTAGGCATTGTGGAGTGGATGTTCTGACTTGCTTATTGACTTCTTGAAGGTCCTGCATGAGACTGTAATATTTGGAGATATGTGTTTTAACTGGAAGGAGTGGAATGTTCCATGGAGACTAGTTAAGTATAACCTTTAAGTCTTCTCATTCGGGAAGTAATCCCCCATCTTGGCTTCCTGTGGCATAGGATGTTTAACCTGGGGTGTGGTGGCCCCTGGTTTTAATTCTATCCAAATAGGGACTGTATGAAATGTATTTCCCATTTCCCGAACCCCTCCCCATGCTGAGGGGAAACATGACAGTCGTGTTGAGATTCCTTTTCCAGTAGGTTTTATGTTTTTGTATAGTCTCTATTCATCTTCTAAAGATAAAGTGAGGCCTATAATGATCGTCCATCTTGACCTGTGACGAATTTCTCCTTGGGGTCGAACATGATTTGGGTCCTGATTATAGTTAGTGAATCTTTTCCTAAGTAGCATCCAGGCATGTCTAGGAAAATGTAGGATACTCATCCCATTTCAAAGTCCTTTATTCTTTGGGTATTTGATGCCTGTGGCCCCCTGTATCCATGACTTTTTGTTTGATGGTTTTCCATGAGCCTCTATGAGGACTAAATGTTGAGTTCCTGTGTCTAGTATAAACTTGATGGGGTTCTCCTTCATTGTAATGGTTACCCAACATTTGGAGAGGTGGTTCAATCCCTGTCTCCTGTAATCACTCAAATCTTCTAATTCCAGCACATTTGTTTGGATCCCTTCTGGTATTTATTGGGAGGGATGGATTGCTTGGGGGCAATCCTTGATCCGATACCCTATTTCCTTACAATATTCATGTTGTTTCTTTTGATTTGGAGCTTGTTCCTTGTTTATGGTCTTTTAGCTTTATTGATTGTTAGAAGTAGCAACTGTTGGTTTTTTTTTCCCTCCTCTGTGTCAGCTGTGACTGCTAGCAAGATTTTGGTCAAGTTCCACAGCTGTTGGGCATTGGAGCAAGCCTGTTTTCCTTTGAGGCTCTAGGTTTTTGTAGTTTCTTCAAGACTGCTAACAACCCCTGTAGGGACATTTCCTGCATCCCATCTACTTTGTGTATCTTATGATATATGTCTGGTACTGCTTTATTGAGAGAAGCCATCATCACTGCTGAAGTGTTCTCTGGTTATTCCTGTTCCAGAAAGGCGTGGGTCTGGAATGCTGTGATAATTCTCATAAGTAAGGCTGTAGGGGGGCTCCCCATCTTCCTGTCTAATATTGACTATTCAAGCCAAATTAGTGGGATGGCAATCAACTACTAAGAGACTCCCCCATTAGAGCCTGAGAGTAGACCCGTAGCTTCCACTTACATTCATACATGTTGAAGTCCATATTGGGCCTGGCCAAAGAATAAGAGGTATCAATAATCAACTGATTAGTAGTAGAGTTCTTGTTCTAGCCTGGAACTACTTTCTGAGACTCATTAGTAATTCTTTCCCTCTCTTCTGTGATGAAGAGAATCTATATCTGTTTCTGACAATCAACCCACAGAGGTTGGAGGGTAAAGAATCCTGAATCTATGAGTTCTCTAAGAACCCCTGGTCTCTCTGAACATTTGGGATTTTGATTTTCCAATTATACAAACCACTAGTAGAGAAAGACCTTATTGCAAGGGTCAGTTCTCTTGATCATATGGGGGTCCAAGGCCCTAAGGGGGAGGGCCACGATGGTATCTAGTGTCTAGTGACTGGCCTGTTCCCTAGCAACCCATCCCTGGTGTGCAGAAGCACTGGCTGTAGGTTGTTAGGGTCCTGCTGCTAGTGCAGGTAGAGTGGAGGAGAGCAGAGAAGGAAATCTGCATGTCTGCTATCCTGCAAGACATGTGGGGGGAGGCAGTTGGTTTACATTTCTCTGTCTTGTCTTCTTAACCACTGGGTGTAGGGAAAAAAATGGAGCAAAGGGGCGGCGGTGGCATGGGTCTCACATAGGAGAAACACTGGCAGACAAAGCCCCCATCGGCGGTAGGGGAACATTGGCAGGACCACACCAGGGTAGGGACTGTGGGTGCCTGGTTACCTGTAGAGCAAGAGACTGCCTGGCTAGCATGGAGGTGTTTGCTCAGAAGGCAGGGCCACTTGCATGGCCCCCAATTACCTGTTTGAGGAAACTACTTGGCTGAGAGGAGGCTTGATTCTTCCCTGGTGGCTGGAAACGCAGAGGCCTGCTCCATTCTTCCACGCAGTGGGAAGAGGGAAAATTGACAGAGAGGGGGAACAGAGAGAGGGGCAGAGAGAGATGGGGCCAGAGAGAGAGTGAGGAGGGGCAAGAACCGTTCTTTTATAGTAAGCCGGGTAACCGAGGGGCTATAGCCAGGTGACTATAGGGCTGGAGTCCAGCCAGAACACTAGGGGTCTGGGGAGTGCCCATAAGTGATGGCCACAGGATTATGGAGTTGAGGAGTCAGCAGTCTGGGAGCATAGCTCATGGGTTCCTTCCCTTGCAGATGGTCTCAAAACTGGTATGTGTTTCAGTAAGATGGATAGGTTGTATATGAGGTCTTTCCAGGTAGTAATGTAAGGGACTTGATCTGTGTAGCTGGTCCAAATATAGATGACATCCTAACTTTCTGTAACATGAGAGTGTCCCAGGGCCCTTCAGGTCTCCAGCCAACATGGAATACTGGCCACACCAACCTGAAAACAGTGGTCAGTTTGCCCTTCCTACCTTCTAGCCTAGTTCTAAAGTCTTTAAACCTGTCCAGGAAAAACATTGGTGGAAATTGGAGCATCTATGTCTGTCCCATATTTCTTTCCTTGAATGCAAGAAAATAAACCAAACACAATGCAAACAAAAAGAGCAAAGAAATATGAATGCCAATTTTTATACAGTTGCAAAAGTGACAAAGTTAGATGATGATGAAGTTGGAAGGACCTGAAATGTCTCTCTAAAGAAATTCAGGGATCCAATTTCTTACGAATGGATCTGGGAGATCTCCTGGCCCTGATGACTTATGGGGGTCCAGTGCATTTGCTGCAGTCCCCTGTTGCAGTGCTAAATCACAGGTTTACAGATTTACTAGAGTGAAAGCAGCCAGACACTCAGACAAACACTATCCAGAGAATACTTAACAATCAGGCTTTGACTTTAAAGGTTGGGTGAACTGGTGGAGGGACAGGGTGGGGTCCCAAATGAGCCCTTAAATATTATGCCTAACTTGAGTAATCTACTCCAAACATTTGGTATATTGGGAGATGACTGACTGTTATTAAGAGTGGAGTGGCAGTTGTTAGGAAACCTATGGCTGCTTCTAGGGGTGTCTTGGTTTCTGGAATATGCTATGCTTTTCCCAATAACTGAGCTCAGTCTGAGGACAGGCTTAACCTAAGATGGAGTGTAAATACAAAATGGAGTTTGTAATGTTAGATTGGGCCCTTCAGATCTCTGTTCTTTCCTTTCTTCATCAGCATCCTTGGCACTGGGTTCTCTCTTGTTGGTGGAACCTGGTGTCATCTTTAGGGGACAAATCCCTTTTCCAATGCACTGGAAAGTACCCCCAATCACAGTGTTCTTCTTCCATCTTCCTCCAAGGAGGAGCAGCCTGAGACAGCCAGTGTTGCTTTAGTTGGTCCTCCTTCATGGTCCACTGCTCCTTCTTCAGCCACATGCAGTCCACCATTGACCCAGCTCCTAAATCCAGTTTTTCTTAGAGAAAATTTGTGCTCCTTTTATCATGTCCATTTTAATCTGTGGCCTTATCGGCCTTCTGTTCACAACCAAAGAGAGAGTTCTGGGGCTGCAGAGAGTTTGTTTCCATGTCCATCAAACATTTTAATGAAGTGAGAAAGAGCCTCAGGTAATCAAAAGGAAAGAACTTCAAAAGTTTAGGTGTGGGAGTTGGAAGAAAATGTGAAGAATTAAAAATGGTAGAGGAGGAAGTGGGGAGAAGCAGAGTAAAAGGAGGTTGAGCTTGTTCTCTCTCTCTCTCTCTCTCTCTCTCTCTCTCTCTCTCTCTCTCTCTCTCTCTCTCTCAATCCACTATCCCTCTGCCCCTTCATCCTCCCTTCCACTCTCCTCCACCCTTTCATAAGGATTTTCTTGGTTTCATATATACAGGCTCTCTCTGAGTCCCTTGCTTCCCATCCTTAACCTTACTGCATATTTCCTTCACAGAGTCTGCTTCCCTTTGCTACAGTTTCAAGGTTGAAAGGTCAAATGGACAATGGAGGAATGAAGTCCATGGCCTACTGAACAGACAGAAAATTTTTGTCTATAAGGATTACAAGTGTCATCCCATCGATGATCACAGAAACAGAACGAATGCCACAAAGTTCTGTGAAAAAGAGGCTGACACTCTGAAAAATAAAGTTGACATTTTCAAAGCAATGCTATCTGGCATATTGGAGACTACACCAATCAATGGTAAGTTTCAAGTGGACACAAGGCTGGAGATGTATCTCAGTGGTAGAGTATTTGCCTGCATACATGAGGCTTTAGATTCAATGCCCACTGCTACAAAATAAGTAATAGAAGATATCAGATATATACCCCCCCTCCCCGCACCATAGAAAACAACTGGGTGAAAGATTAGGGACATTCACTGTTTTCATAAAGGAAAAAAAACAAAACACTGTTAGTCCTATCTCAGACATCCAGTAGCAAAGCCAAAATGTAGAGGGAAAAGCAAGGTCAGAGGATAGGAAGGGAGGGTGGGTAGGCAGATAGGATTAACCAAGGCCAGAGGCTGATCTTTTTCCAATAGGCACAGAGGCCCATGTTCTGCAGACCAGGATGTGTTGCCAGTATGAAGGAGGCAAACGTTTCAGGGGATCCTGGGTCTTTCGTCTGAATGGAAGGAACATATGCCATGTTGACCCGAACACTGGAATCTGGACTGAATTGGATCCCAGATACAAGAAGATTATGGATAAGTGGAAGAAAGACAGGGATATAGCTGCCTTCTTAAATAAGACTTCACAGGGGGACTGCAGGACCTGCCTTGATGAGCTCACGTCACACTGGAAAGAAAATCCAGAGCCTACAGGTAACTGGGAAGACAGGGAGAAAGCTCTCTGCATGTCTCATGGTGAGAGTGGATCTGGAAGGAGTGAGGAGGAAAGTGTGTGCCACGGATATCAAAATACATGTAGGCAGGCGTGACAATCTCAGTGATCCAATGTGCTGTGTTTAGAAATGTCTTGCTTAAACATAGAGACCCACAGCAGATATTCTATGCAGAGAGTAAGAGGCCTTGGAACATTCAGGCACAAATGGGATGTCTTCAACAAATCCCTCATCCCAGAGCTCAGGGAATGATGCAGAAGAGGAGACAGAAAACTTGTAAGAGCCAGAGGGATTGAGGACTCCAAGGGGAAAAGGCCCCTAAATCAACAGGATCAACATGGATGTGAAGTCACAGGGACTCAAGCAGCATGTGTAGGGCCTGCACAGGTCTGCACAGATCCCCTGTGCCCATATTATGGGTTCCAGATTAATGTTTTTATGAAAGTGCTGACCATGGGAACAAGTTTGTCTCTGACTCTTGTTTGTGCATTCGCTTGCGTTTTTTTTTTTTTTTCTGTTTCTCTACATTATTTGATTTTGATATGATATTTTTTGTCTTATCTTCTTACATTTTTTAAAAAATGAAAAAATGAATGAGTGTTAACCTAGCAACTAGGGTAAAGTTTAACAACAGATTGTCATTTACACAATCTGTTGAATTCTGCTGAGAGAAGGAAATTCAGTTTTCTTCGCTGGAATAATTCTGGGAATATCAAACATGCCAAGGAAGATCTCCTGATAAGTACTTGACCAACAAATGTGTGATGTCAGCATTTTGTTTTTCAGTTTGATGTGTGCGTGTGCGTGTACGTGTGTGTGTGTGTGTGTGTGTGTGTGTATGTGTGTGTGTGTGTGTGTGTTTGCTTTTATTAGGTTATAATTGGATGGTTTCTTTTGTCTTTGCCTTTTTCTTTTTGTTGACATTATATTTTGGGCATTTGTGGATGTATTTGTGCTTTGGATTAATTTTTGAGAAAGAAAATAATGTTGAGTGGGTAGTTATAAGGAAGAAGAGAATCTGGATGAAATTGGGGGAGAAGAATATGATCAAAATATATTTAAATTGGCTGGGAAGTTGGCTCAGTGGTTAAAAGCACTGACTGCTCTTCCAGAGGTCCTGTGTTCAATTGCCAGTAACCACATGGTGGAACATTTCTATGGGCTAGCAATGATTTTAGTTTCTTATTGTGGTTAACTTAAGTAATCTACTTCAAAGGATCTGGAATATTGGGAGCTGATTGGCTGTTACTAAGGGTGGAGTGGCAGTTGTTAGGAAACTTATGGCTGTTGTTATGTGTGTCTTTGTTCCTGGAAGATGCTGTGATTTTTCCTGTAACTGAGCTCAGCCTGCGGACAGGTTTGACATAAGATGGAGTGTAAATACAAAATGGAGTTTGTAATGTCAGGCCTGGCCCTCAGATCCTTGTTCTTTCCTTCCTCCATCAGCATCCTTGGCACTGAGTCATCTCTTCTTGGTGGAACTTGGTGTCATCTTTAGGGGCAAATCCCTTTTCCAATGCACTGGAGAGTTCCAATTACAGTGCTCTGCTTCCATCTTCCTGAAAGGAGGAGCAGCCTGAGGTAGCCAGTGTTGCTTTAGTTGGACCGCCTTCATTGTTCACTGCTCCTTCTTCAGCCACTTGCAGTCCACCCATTGACCCAGCTTCTAAATCCAATTTTTATCAGAGAAAATTTGTGCTCCTTTTATCATATCCACTTTCATGTGTGAGCCTTGATGGCTTTTTGTTCATAGCCAAAGTGAGAGTTCTGGGGCTGCAGAGGGTTCGTTTTCATGTCCATCAAATTTTTTAATGAAATGAGAAAGAAACTCAGGCAATCATGAGGAATGAACTTCAAAAGTTTAGGTGTAGGAGTTGGAACAAAATGTGAAGACAAGAATTAAAAATGGTAGAGGAGGCAGTGTGTAGAAGGAGAGAGGAAGGTGGTTAACCCATATACCATAAGTGGAGAAGGTTGGGCCTGGAGAGAGTATTCCTAATGTCTCATTTTGTATTTTATAGTGACTAAGCACACTGCATTATGGATAAACATTCTTTATCAAGATCCTTTATCAGACTAGTTATAATTCACATGTGGTAGATTTGGCTCAGTGATAAAACCTGCATGGGTGATTGTGCACAGGTACACTTTGCTACTCCTTGCCATTCTTCTCAATCTTCTTAGTGTTAATGTCCCCTTTACACAGGACTGCATGTCTTCTTTGGCTGCTGCAAGACCGCAGACCATAAGTGTGCTGAGATGTATGAACTGGCCTGTGGGCAGATGGCATTGTGCAGGTTAGAGCCTGTGTTAGAGTTCCATTGCTAAACCTGACCACAGCAACTCTTATAAAGAAAACATTCGAGTTGAGCTGGCTTATGGTTCAGAGTTCAGTCCAACATCATCATGGCTGGAAGCATGGCTGCATGTAGCAGACAGGGCTCTATAAAGGTAGCTGAGAGTTCTATATCCAGGAAGATGATGAAACATACTTCCTCCAACAAAGCCACACCTCTTATAAATGCCACTCCCTATGAGCCTATGGGAGCCATTTACTTTTAAATCACTACATTCCACTCCCTGGCCCCCAAAGGCTTTTTAGCCATATCATAATGTGGAAGCATATTTATTCCAACTTCAAAACTCCCCATATTTTCTAACACTCTCAAACTTGTTGAAATGTGCAAAGTTCAAAATCTCCTTTGAAATTTATGCAATTGTAATCCTGTGTAAAATTAAAATGAAAATGCAAAATTGCATACTTCCAACAAATAATGGCAGAGGATATACAGTTCTACTACATTTTCTACTACACAGCCAAATGTATATCCTTCAAAGTGGTGATTTAACTATAGAGGAACCTAAATATTCAGTGCCCAGATTAAGAGCACCAAGACTGGCATTAGATAATATGACCATAGCTAGCAGCTTCCCAAATGTTTCAATCGGCAACTTTTCTCCAGGAAACCTCCCCTGAACACTTAGGACCCAAGACAAATTTGTCAGGCATCCTTATGATATCTTCCCTTCTTGAAAAGGTGTTCTCTCATCAGCCAGAGTAAAAGTACCAGTTGCATAGATGAGATCTTGTGCATTTTCTACCTATATACTTAGAAAAAGTCACTTCAAGTGTTTGTCAAAACTCTCCTGGTAACATTATGTCCATCTGAGGGGTCAAGGGTAGCATCAGAGGATCTTTCTAGACTATGAAAATGAAGGTAGCCCAACACTAAAGATCTGGTTGTCCCCACCAATGTATCCAGAAAGTGGTAAGTTCACAGAACATGAATCCTATAGCCTTCTTCTCCCTATTTGGAACTCACCTACATGTTTTCCTCACAGATCCATATTCTATCTGTTTCAACTTCACTGTCAAGGATCTTTCTTCACACTGGTGTGAAGGACAGAGTTCAGTGAATAGAATACCTTTCCTTTAGTATAGTAATAACAAGGCCAAGCCTTTGGATAACCTGGGAAAGGAGGTAAATGCCACCAAGGTGTGGAAATAATTGACCTAAAGCATGAAAGACATTGGAGAAGAGTTGAAGAACCATCTACTTAACATGGAATCAGGACCAGTCAACACCAGGGGTAAGAATGGCACCAGAAACAAAGACAGGGACTGCCAACAAGAAACAGGAAGAACATGCTCGGTGGTGGTAGCATGCACTTTTAATCACAGCACTCAGGAGGCACAGTGAGGCAGATCTCTTAAATCTAGGTCAGGCTGGTCTACAGAGAAGGTTCCAGGAGAGACAGGACTACACTGACAAACCATGCCTTGCAAATAGAAACTAAAGAAAAGGGAAAAAAATGATAGAAACAAGAAGAGCTCAGCACATACAAGGAGAAGGTTATATAGAAGGTTATATATGTATTTCCATTAAAAATAACTGAATATAGATTGAACCTGGAAGTACATAGTACCTGAGGTGTAAAAAATTGGCAAGTTAGGGAGCAAAAGAAAACAGGTCTCTAAGTGTGTGGAGGAAGATTTGACATTTCAGGGGGTGATGACTCCCTAAAGGAGGAAGATGGTGTTGTGTGTCATTTTCAGGTAATCACATCTTGCAGGGCATCATGGTATCTCAACATAAACAAAAAAGGCCCAATAATCCCTTCTGAGCCATCACCCTTGATGGACAATATTCCATTCACTTTTATCCAACTAACACGACATGGAGAGCAACTCAACCATGAAGGCAATGGAGACTAACACCGAACTAGTAAACCTTCTCTATAAGTTTTCCAGGGAGATTTCAGTTACATTCTCAAAATATTCTTAAAATTCTGGAAGGAAATGCTAAGTAAGTCATTAAGTATATTACCACAAGGAAATGCCCACAAGCTTGGAAAGGCATGGCAGTTCTCTTGAAAAGTCTGATGATTTCCCTTGTGTGGATGCCAGCATGTATACATAATGGTAAATCTGATCGACTTAGCCAGTGATTACTTGATGGTCTTTCTCTCTGGAGATCCCTGATGATCACAAGGATTCCTCTTTTCCATCTCATTTCTCAGTGTTCCCTGTTCGCTATTAACCAATGATGTGACATTAAGTGGATTCTCCTGGACCAACAGTCCATAAGCGTCACTGTAAACTTCAGGATTTTTCTTTCTCTGTTACAGTTGCCTTTCCACCAGCTCCATCTTCATCCTTAAAGCTGTCACTGTCTTTCTCTTGCACAAGAAAACAGCACCAATTATGCCATCATCCAGAAAGTTAATTACCACACTAAATATTGTCACATAGGCATTTGCTGCCTTTGATAGTGAAACAAACTCAGTAAGGACATCTGACCCACACATCCTATTTAACTTTCTATGCAGTATCTGGAAAATCGTTATCACACATGGCTTCCTTTGGCTGCCCAGAGAGAGAAGTTGCTCCTGGAGTTGTGTTTCTAGCTTCATCCATATTTTTTTTCTGATTTCTTTAAAGGATCACCAATAAAGACCTCAGATATCACCCAGCCTACATGTGCCACCCAGAATCCACCTACCAGGAATAGCACCAAAGCCACGGCTTCCATCCAGATTCAACCTACACGTAACCTACAGAGTCAAAACATGCCTGGGGTGATTCTAGTTATAGCAAACATTTTTGTATTGCTGTTGCTGCTATAGTAGTGAGAAAAAATAGGTAAGTAAAGGGCTGGGCTCTCCCTCTTTTTCTTGGTATATTAATCAAGTAAGGACATGGGAGACAGGCCCCAATGGTCTAATACAAGCCACTCTCTATCACAGTCCTCTCTGTCTACTAGAATGATACTTGGCTCAATATTTAGCCATCACTCCACAGTGATGTTGGAGATAACCATTATTGGGCATAGGAGACTAGCAGGGTAGACATAACTCTGCAGTCAGAGGAGGAATGAAACAGGAAAGGTACCCCCCCCCAGAAGCCAGAAAATCCAAGGATCCAAAGAAGATACAAGGAAAATGGAAATGAGGTATTCCCTCCCCATATCCAACATAAGCTTCTCCCAAGACTATGATTAAAGTCTGCTTGCTTGTTGGATCATGTGATCCAATGAAATAATTTTCATACCTAGGGCAAAGTATGCACATTAATAGCTCCAAGCTTAGGACAGCCTTTAAGGCAGAAGAATCAGAATGAGCAGACTATCCATGGAGTTGACATTGTGGGACTGACCTATAACTCCAGCACTAGGGGGACCAAGGTAGAAGGATCACCAAGTTCAAGGTCAGCCTGGGCAGCATAGTCACATGTTGTCCAAAGAATAAAGAAAACAACAAAACCCATTCATTTAACTTGGTCACTTTACAAAGTCACAATTCAGTGCATGTGAAACTGATGCCAATGTCTCTGTCCTTTGAAGTTGACATTACCTGTGTCTATGCAGGTGAAGTGAGACATGAACCCACTGCTGTCATTGTTACCTTTTGCCATACACAGTCTAGAGTCAAAGTACAGATTTGTGGTGAAGAATACCAATGTTCTACCTATATTAATATGACGTAAAGTTTTCCCTATAGGCATAGACTGGCAAACATCAGGTGTAACATCAGGTGACATCAGTTTTTTAAGTCAATAAAATTAGGTTTCATTAACATTTTGAATGAAACTTTTTAACTCTAACAATATGTTTGGTCAGACCTACAATTCTCATTTGTGGAAAGGTGAGACAGGAGGATTGCTACAAGAGTTCAAGCATGTAATGAATTATATGCTAAGCTAAAGACCAGTTTGGGGGACAAAGTGAAGATTTTTCCACAAGGAAAAAAGTTGTGAAAGTAAAAAGACCAGCAAAGACAGAAACACGACTATATTTTACTAGCCTTTCATATTTGCTGATTTTTCAAGTTTCCTGTTTTTTATTTTTTTATTCACAATTTTTGCTTCGGTACAATTACACCCTTAGAAACATCTCAACTATTATCATACCAGAGCTTAGAGTGGCAGAAAGATCAAGAAGGAAAAATGAAAGAGAAAAGGACTGGGCAGCTGAGGTCCATGGTCTGTGATGTGGGGAGTGTCTAAGAAAGGAAGTAGAGCAGGATGCTGCATGGATGCCCAGGAGCACACTGTGATTCACACTGCATTTGTTATAGGTGCTCCCTGCTGCTCCTCTTCCTCTGCAGACCTCATCGCCAGCTATAATTGGGTGACTCTTCAACATATTCCTGTGGTGTCTCCAGCAAAGGAAACGCATTTCTAATGACATCTCAGAAATCTGTGCAGTTGAGTTCCGACCAGACTGGTGGGAACCCATGAGACTGGTGCCTCTCAAAGCCTCATGCACCAGGGCTTCAGAGTGCACCAGGCTGTTGCTTTAGGGACTTCCTCTTGCTCTGTTCCTTTACTTTCTCACTCTTACATGATAGCATGGTGGAGATCAAGCTGGGCAGGACTCTAAATTACTCCTCACTGTACAAAACAAGGACTTACCCTGGGTGACCCTGTTATACAAGCAGAAGTTGGCTCCCTTCTGTGTGCAATGCAGATGTAGGGTAACATGACACCTCACTTTCCACACAGACACAAGTCATCTCAGGGCTATCCATGATGGAAAGGCTAATAATTACTTTAATCCCCGAAGTAAATATATGTCACCTATACACTTACAAAATAGGTTGAAAGCAGTGAGCACATGTGTATATCAAAACCATATCAAAAACCAGGTCTGAGGATTTACCTTACCCTCACCTGGACCCCTGAAGAGGCCACCTAACCCTGCAGTGGATATGGCTCCCATAAACCTGCCCCCTGGCTGTCTGCATGTCAAGGACCCTGCAGGTAAAGGACTCCTGTCCATCATAAGGCTTCAATTCAGTTCCATCCACACTGCTAATGCCTCCTGCTTGAATCACTGGCTGACAGTTCATCTGCTGCTCCATGCTAATGTGGGTCTGCATCTCCCCTGCTGGATCCTGGGGTCCTGCACCTCTCCTCTGCAGTTCACTCAGTCCTGAGGCCTGGTGCAGCCCTGCAGCTCTCCACTACCTTCCTTAACAGCTGCTCTAACCACCTGCATGGAGCCTGTCTGTGGGACTAGGATCCTCTGTCTCTGCCTCCAGTCTGGTCTCTGTGAACTCTAATGGCACCTTGTTCACTCTTTAATGCCATTTTGTAACTTAAGTACATAAGATAACTGTGTGGTGTACAGTGTGTGATCTGAGAGTTTATATAGTATTTAAGACTGGAGTAAAAAGGCAAGGTGTTGACCAGTTTTCAAAGGTGATTAGGACTATATGGCAATTAATGCCATTGCAAAGGATGGAGGTGGGAAATGAAGACGAATTTGTGAGAACATGTTTTCCTGGCTAGTAAATGAACTGCCCATTGGCAAAAAAATCTGAAATACACAATGGTTTTAAACAAATGAAATGTTGAAAGAAATTCATCCTCTCTACCAAACCCTGGTCAACAGAGATTAAACTTGCTCCACTGGCCCATTGCCTGTCTCACACCACAGTGTCTACTGTTCAAGCATGAGACCTGAAAGGTGTGTTAAGAACAGGAGAGCCTTCCTTCCATTCTCTCAGGAGCAGTGGGTTAGCAAACATAAATAAGAAAGCAGAAAAAGAAGTGAGCAAACTTCAGATCACACATCTATGATTATTAATGTATACGATGGGTATATCGCCATACTACACTACGAATTTATACTGTTCGTAAGAAAACTAAGAAAAATGTTAATGTCCGTAAAAAACATGAATAACAGACTAAGGAAAAGCGAAACCCTCAAAAGGTGGTGCCTCTAGGGACCAAGAGGACCACAGAGCTCGAGTATGAACACGTGACAGTCATAGTCCTAGACTAGTCGTCACTGCCATGCCATCAACTCCCAGGGGGTATGGTATACTCATAGAAATGTTACGTTCAGCGACTGAACATTATATATACGCGTTAGTGAGGAACAAGGGACAAAGAGGCAGCTCAGTCATAGAGTGCTTGTCCCTTACAAGCATGAGGACATGAGTTCCCTCTTCAGAACTCAAGCACAGTGTGGTGGCACATGCTTGTCATCCCAGTTCAGGGAACAGAGAGAGAAAGAAAAGCATCTCTGGGGCTTCCTCCTCAGCAGGAATAGTTGAACTGATGAGTCACATTAAATATTGTCTCGAAACACAGTGTACATGGCATCCTGAGGAGTGACATCCAAAGGTAATGTGTAGTCTCCATACATATGAGTGCATGAAGGAGCATGCACACATGTATATATATATATGATAGACACTGTGGACCCAAATATAGCTAGTGACTCCTCCGGAGGCAATGTTCCTGAGAGAGAATGGGCATTTTTCATACTAGTTATGCGATATCACCTGGCCTTGACTTCTGGGCCATTTTATGTTCGTATTTTAATAGATAAGAGGGGAACAGCTCACATCTTCTTAGTTAATAGCTTTCATAGAACTATTGTTCAACTTTGGTTCTTTGGTTCCAGAGTTGGGTAGGATTTGCCTTTTGATTGTGTGAGTTATCATGAGGAACTGAGTGAGACTCCAAACAGGAGATTCTGGTTGTTAAAAGAGAATATTTGCATTTTATTGTCAAGGAAGGGACTCTTTGAGTCTGTATTGCTCTCCTGAAAGATGGGTAGATCATGTCGTGGATAAATGATGCAAATGCTTTCCTTTTGGGAGGGCTCTGTTGCTGAGAATGAATGTTGAGAGCCCTGTCTGGGGATGCTGAGCTCTCATAGGGTCATAAGACCATAAAACTTAAGAAGAGATTGACCTACATTTTGGAGAGCGGAAGGGGAGTTGTTGCGTGAGGTTGGAGGTCAGACTTTGACATCACTCAGAGGTCAAGTGTTCCTCAGTGCCAACAGATAGGTGTAGGTGTAGATGGTAGTGATAGAAAGCCCTGCCACAATGCTATCTCCATCGTAGTGCCTTCTTATCTAATGGATATTAATCATACTGAAAGATTAAGGGAGACCAGCCAAAGACACTGCAGAATTATAACAAGGTGTTTGTTGTGAGCAGCAATAAAGAATTGTAACCTACAGTGATTAAAGAGGGAAAACATCCTTTTGAGCTTTCAGGAGAGGCAGGATGTATGACAATATTGACTGAGGAAGAGAAAAAAAATCCAAGAAATGTAGAAGCAGGCTTTATAACCTGACATAAGGACCTCAGGTTGTAATTTAGGTTTCTAGTTTTCTTGGAAGGTATAAAACCCTGACCACAGCAATCCTCCCCGTTTTGTGTTTTAAAGTGGGTTTAGATGTACAATGTTGTCAAGTCCTACATTGTCATTGGTTAATGTGCCTTTTCACACCCAGCTTCAAAAATCTGGTGACATTGCTCATGTAATAGTGATGTTTCCTTTGTTCTTCACAAATTGTAACTATTCAATGTCTTAGATTTGCTTGCATCACATGAAATAAAAGAAATTTGAACTAAGCTTGCTTATTCTCTTGCTTCCTTATCTGCCAATTTTAATTAAATACCTTGGGGGGACTGACATTATCATGTAAACATTCCCACATAGCATATATATGAAGGTGGAAAACAAATACATCACATCATATACTCAGGGTACAGCTATGTGCATGCACGTGCATGCGCATGCACACCCACACACCCACACACCATTGCATATGTGAACAGGAGTTCACAGAATGAAATCTATGTGCAAAAGTTAGTTGCTAAGTAGATCCTCACAGATGTGAGATGGTGGAATGCCATAGTTCCCAAGATACGTTGTCTTGGGCCTGCTTAGGGCCCACTTCTTGCCTTCTTCCTTATATGACCCGGCATTCTTGTGGCTATTGGATACATCCTTAGAATTTATGAACATATATTCAAGATTTCCCCAACTCAGTAGCTAAGAATTTTATCAGCTAACATTTGAGGCCCACAGTAGGAGTTTCCCAGGCTTGCTTTAACCCATCTTTCTGATGTACATACCTATGTACTCCAAAGATAATTGTCTTCCTTGTATCCTTCAATAAAAGTTCATGAATTCATTGTTTTCAATTGAAGAGTAGTATTCCATTGTGTAAATATACCACATTTTCTGTATCCATTCTTCATTGAGAGACATCTGGATTCTTTCTAGCTTCTGGCTATTATAAATAAGGCCACTATGGACATAGTGGAGCATGTGTCCTTATTGCATGCCAAAGAATCCTCTGCAATTAAAAACAATGAATTCATGAAGTTTATAGGCAAATGGTTGGAAGTGGAAAATATCCTCCTAAGTGAGGTAACCCAATCACAAAAGAATACACATGGAAAGCAATCATTTATAAGTGGATATTAATCAGCCCAGAAGCTCTGAATACCCAAGACACAATTAGCATAACAAATAACTTCCATGAAAAAGTAAGGAGAGGGCCCTGATCCTGGAAAGGCTTGATCCAGCATTGTAGGGGAGTACCAGGACAGAGAAATGGGAGGGAGGAGATTGGAGAATGGTTGGAGAGAAGAGGGCTTATGGGACATATGGGGAGGGAGGAACAGGGAAAGGGAAAGCCTTTGGAATGTAAACAAAGAATTTAGAAAAGAAAAAAAAAGTTCATAAAACTGATGGCAGATAGAAGTGAGGGTAACCTAAATCTATGGTCACCCTGAAAGGCTGGCCATATTCTTTCAAGTTTGTCTCCAGAAAAAAAGTATCTTTTATTCATTTGATGGATGGTTTCCCCTTTTTACACACAGAAGCAACTCCCAGCAATGTAATAGGAAAGATGAAGACCATCTCCCATAATTAGTTTTATCAGGGTGCACCCTGAGTAGGGACAAGGTGGAAGATGGGGGACTCAGACACAGAGCTCATGCAGAACCTTGAAAGGAGACACAGTGAAGTCAAGGAATGAAGAGAAGCCTCTTAGGGCAGCTTGGGCTAGAGAAGAAAGCACTTCAGTATTGGCAGAAGGTGTTTGAAGGAGGAAGGATAGTTGCTAATTGTTCCCTGAGTTCCTGTATCATGTTCTGCCGCAAGGGTGAGGGAAAGCCCACACCTAGGCAGGGAGAGGAGTGAGTGAGAGGGCCCTGCAGGCTGAGGCTGAGGGGAACAAAAACAAAGGGAGGTCAGAGGGAGGGAGACTGGAAAGAAGTGTCAAGCAGAGGAGGGCTGGTGGCCAAGTAGCCAGAGTTTGGGCAGAGTTCAGTGGGAGGATCTGCTGGGGTCACAGGGCAGGTCTCTTACACCTGACAATCTGTCACACAACTATGAAGGCTTAGTTCTAAGGATCTCAGAATCCCTGCTTGAATCATCACAGAGTGGTGTCACCAAGCAAACAGCTGGTGTGCCATCAGAAAGAAAGTGCTCTCAGTGTGAGGATGGTTCCAAAAGAAATATTTTGTTACAAAGGAAATAAGTGTTTTCTGTAGGATATCTTCAACATCATTCTAGCCAGGTTTTGAGACTACATCCTTTGGTGAGGTAGAAGGCACTATGGCCAATAGACAGAGTTGGTCCCAACCAAGATCGAAGGCTGAGCCTGAAAGTGCCCACCCAGGCTCTCCACCGCTGCTCAGAAGCCATGTCTCCTTTCTGGACATCCTAAGAGAAGAACCCTCCTGGACCACCGCACAGAACCTCACCTTAACTGCACAGACCAACTCAGCAGATGACTGACATCAAACATGTGCTCTGGACACTTGCAACCTGAAACAGACTACAAGTCAGCTCTGAGGGTGTGCTGGTGAGTCTTATGTCCATTGCACACAAGATGGACTTATCAGAGTGGAGGGAGCTTGTAGTAAAAAAAAATGCTATTATAGTATTGAATTGTAGCCAATACTATTGGGCGTGGACTAGTTTAATGAATCGTGTGGGAGGGCCCAGCATATTTTTGCTCAGGCCCCCACTGGAATGGTGGTCCTGGGTTCTGTAAGAAAGCAGACTGAGTTAGCAGAGGGGAGCAAGGATGTAAGTAGCACACACACACAAGCACACACACACAC